>NC_069696.1:24763793-25388793 GCF_023699985.2 Odocoileus virginianus | reverse complement strand
TACTAGCAAGAGATTGAAAACAATCTGTGGTTAAATGAAAACACGTGTACTATGCTACCATGTGATTTTTTTAAGGAGGAGAGAAAATCTACAGTTTTATTGGTTTGTGTTTATATAAAAATTCTTTGTAAGAATAAACAGGAAAGCAAGTAAAAGTGATTTCCTGGGACCTGAGAGGGTTAAGATATTTCCTGAGCCAATAAGAGGACTTATGTAAAGGCAACTTTTATTGGATATTTTTGTAGTTTTGATATTTGAATCATGTGAAATAAGCAAGAAAAAAGAGCAGGCAGAGATACAAGGAGGAGGGAGGAGGGAAGAAGGATGATTCAGGAGACTTCAGTTTAGTTCAGTTCACTCTCTCAGTCGTGTCTGACTCTTTGTGACCCCATGGACTGCAGCACGCTAGGCTTCCCTGTCCATCACCAACTCCTGGATCTTACTCAAACTCATGACCATTGATTCAGTGATGCCATCCAACCATCTCATCCTCTGTCGTCCCCTTCTCCTCCCACCTTCAACCTTTCCTAGCATCAGGGTCTTTTCAAATGAGTCAGCTCTTCACATCAGGTGGCCAAAGTTTTGGGGTTTCAGCTTCAGCATCAGTCCTTCCAATGAATATTCAGGACTGATCTCCCTTAGGATGGACTGGTTGGATCTCCTTGCTGTCCAAGGGACTCTGAAGAGTCTTCTCCAATACCACAGTTCAAAAGCATCAATTCTTTGGTGCTTAGCTTTCTTTATAGTTCAACTCTCATATCCATACATGACTACTGGAAACACCAAAGCTTTGACTAGATGGACCTTTGTTGGCAAAGTAATGTCTCTGCTTTTTAATATGCTGTCTATGTTGGTCATAACTTTTCTTCCTAAGAGCAAGTGTCTTTTAATTTCATGGCTGCAATCACCATCTGCAGTGATTTTGCAGAGCCCCCCAAAATAATGTCTGTCACTGTTTCCATGTTTTTCCCATCTATTTGTCATGAAGTGATGGGGCCAGATGCCATGCTCTTAGTTTTCTGAATGCTGAGTTTTAAACCAGCTTTTTCACTCTCCTCTTTCACTTTCATCAAGAGGCTCCTCAGTTCTCCTTCTCTTTCTGCCATAAGTGTGGTGTCAGGAGACAGGGGGGAGAAAAGGACAGGGAAAAAAATTTAGCATGAAAAGATAGCTGCTGGAAATAATTTGTGATTATTTAGGCATCACAAAGGGGAATAAGTTGATGATATTGAAAAGGAGAGCAAAGAACAAGAATCTACTGGGAGCTATATTCAATATCTTGTAATAAACCATAATGGAGAAGAATATGAAAATATTATATATGACTAATGTGTTCTGTTGTACGGCAGAAATTAATACAACATTGTAAATAAACTGTACTTCAATAAAATAAATTTTAGAAAAGAATAATGAAGTAGAAAATTTGCTAGAAGAGTAATACAGACACACACATGTGTTCATTCTCCTATTCAGTTGCTTTAGTCGAGTCTGACTCTTCCTGATCCTACGACTATAGCCCACTGCAGGCTCCTCTGTCCATGGGATTTTCCTGGTAAGAATATTGGAGTGGTTGCATTTCCTCCTCTAGAGGATCTTCCCAATCCAGGTCCAAACCTGCATCTCCTATGTCTCCTGCATTGAAAGTGGATTATTTACCTCTGAGCCACCAGGGAAGCCCCTACACACACATAGGCACAGACATATGCACACAAACACACATAACACATTTTTTTTTAATACATTGTATCTTGACCAATGCAAGTTATGGCAGCTGACTCTTCAGTCTTGTTCTTCCACAAACTGGTAAGCATAAAAGTGACTGTATTTTCAAAGACAGAAAAGCTTCTAAAAGCACCTGTATGAAAGCCAGGAATGGATTTAAGATTCAGGTCCTGAGACCTAGTCCATCATCATATTTACTGATCTCATGAAACGATACTCTACAATACCAGCACCAGACAGTCACTGTGGGCAACAGATCATGCAGGATGCATCTGGACATAAAAAGAGAGACTAATCAGAGATACCTGGTCATTAGCTTTGCTCTTTAACAGGGTGAGAACGTGGTATGCATGTTGGGGGTGAATTGAGAACCAAGAGGCTCCCATCGCCTGGAAACACCATCTTTCATAAACAAATTAAATCTACATAGCATCTTGAAGCACCCAGTAAGCCCCGAGAGAAAAAGAACCATATTAATTAAGTTAATTAATGCTGTTAATTAAGTTTTTCAGACCCAATGAGGGGTTTCCCTGGCTCAGACAGTAAAGAACCCACCTGCAATTCAGGAGACCTGGGTTCGACCCCTGGGTAGGGAAGATCCCCTGGAGGAGGGCATGGCAACCCACTCCAGTATTCTTACCTGGGGAATCCCATGGACAGAGGAGCCTGACAGGCTACAGTCCACGAGGTCACAAAGAGTTGGACATGCCTGAGCAACTAAGCCCACACAGAGCTAGTGAGACCCAACCTTACACCTGGAAGCTTCCCAGCCATGACATTCCCCCACATCAGAGATCCCTGTGGACCTCGAGGAGTGCCATCAAGGCAGGCTGCCCTGTGCCTGCTCTCTGGGGTCAGTGCTGTAGCTGAATAGCCGTGTGTGTGCTCAGTCGTTCAGTTGTGTCTGTCTCTTAGCTATACCATGGACGGTAGCCCATCAGGCTTCTCTGTCCATAGGATTCTCCAGACAAGAATACTGGAGTGGGCCGCTATTTCCACCTTCAGGGGATTGTCTTGATCTAGGGACTGAACCCACATCTCTGGAGTCTCCTGCTTTGGTAGGTGGATTCTTTACCTCCGAGTCACCTGGGAAGCCAGCTGTGTAGCTATGCCCTTTGTCAAGTAATTCAGAATTTTTTTTCAAATCTGTAAGTAAGACAGTGCATGATAAAGAGGGGACATGGCTGGGGAGAAAGAAGAGATGGGGTAAGAGAAGAGAGAGGGAATGAGAAGGGAATAGAGAAGATGAGCAAGAAAGACAGAGGAGGGAGGAAAGTAGAGAAAAAGCAGGAAAAGGAGAAGAGGGAAGGGGGAGAGGAGAGAGAAAATGGCAGGAGAGAGGGGAATGACTTACTGGATGTTTCGTGTGCCCTCCTACTTTTTAACTGAAGCATACTTAATATATAATGTTGTGTTAATATCAATTGTACAGCAAAGTGATTCACTTATGTCTTGTGTTTAGTCACTCAGTTGTATCTGACTCTTTGCAACCCCATGGACTGTAGCCCACCAGGCTCCTCTGTCGATGGGGTTTGTCTAGGCAAGAATACTGGAGGGGGTTGCCATGCTCTCCTCCAGGGAATCTTCCCAACCCAGGGATTGAACCCAGGTCTCCCACATTGCAAGCAGATGCTTTACCATCTGAGCCCCCAGGGAAGCCCAAGAATACTAGAGTGGGGAGCCTATCCCTTCTCCAGGGGATCTTCCCAACCCAGCAATAGAACCAGGGTCTCCTGCATTTCAGGAGGATTCTTTAAGGGCTGAGCTACTTGGGAAACACAATTCAGTTTACACACACACACACACACACACACACACACACACACACACACATTCTTTTTCAGATTCTTTTCCATTATAGGTTATTACAAGATACTGAGTCTAGGTCCTTGTGCTATACAGTAGGTATTTGTTTTTTCAGTTCAGTTCAGTCACTCAGTCGTGTCCGACTCTTTGCAACCCCATGGACTGCAGCACACCAGGCTTTCCCTGTCCATCACCAACTCCCAGAGCCTACTCAAACTCATGTCCATAGCATCAGTGATGCCATCCAACCATCTCATCCTCTGTCATCCCCTTCTCCTCCTGCCTTCAATCTTTTTTGTTTACCTAGTTTATATATA
This sequence comes from Odocoileus virginianus, assembly GCF_023699985.2. Taxonomy (NCBI): domain Eukaryota; kingdom Metazoa; phylum Chordata; class Mammalia; order Artiodactyla; family Cervidae; genus Odocoileus; species Odocoileus virginianus. The sequence goes on along the minus strand of NC_069696.1, from coordinate 25,384,948 downwards.
ATGGTTAGTTTGCATCTGTTAATCCCAAACTCCGGATCTCCCCACCCCCACCATTTTCACCACAGTTTGTATTCTATGTAGGTGGGTCTATTCCTGCTTTGTTATAAGTTCATTTGTATTCTTTTTTTTTTTTTTTTTGAGATTCCACATACAAGCAATATCATGCAATATATGTCTTTCTCTGTCTTACTTCTCCACTACTCTGTCCAGGATGGTCCATGCCAACTGCCATGTTTTGTTTTGTTTTTTCTTTTTCTCTCTCAGTGATGACCTGCCTCATGATATGACTCGTTCAAGCTACTTTCTTTCCTTCATCATTTCAAAGTAATGTATTTCTAATTTCCTGATGATTTTTCTCCTTCAGTTTCCACTGAAGGTGAAGAGAACCACTATAAAGGTTTTATGCCAGCATCTAGAAGATCAAACTCCACTAGTATTTTTGCAGTACCTCAAAAATATCATCTGTCAGCACTTAAGGTCAAACTGTTCAGTATAGTAATGAACACACACACAAATAAAACAAAACCTGTTTCTGAGACACACAGCAAGGACACAGGTAATGCTTATACAGCCCGTACTTCCCCAGTATCCTGCTAGTGCCTCAAGGCAACCCCCCAGGGCAGGTCCCATCCCTTTCAGTTACCCAGTTACCTTCCCATCCAGTTACCCATGAGGCTGGGCAGGGTGAATTATCCAAGCTGGACAGCAGAAATGCCTGTCACGTTTAGACCTTATTATTTCAGAGTTCATATTCTATCACTTACCTTCCCATCCAGTTACCCATGAGGCTGGGCAGGGTGAATTATCCAAGCTGGACAGCAGAAATGCCTGTCACGTTTAGACCTTATTATTTCAGAGTTCATATTCTTTCACAGTACCATCAACATTCCTGGGTATTGCTTTTATTCTATTTTTTCCCCTAACCCTTATCCATTGTGACCTAACATTCCACTTGGGTTAATCTCATCTGCAGATCACAGCTACCTTGGTCTTCTAACTCTACCAATAAGGAAATAATTTCATTAAGTAACCAATCAACTTGAGAAGGAAATGGCAACCCACTCCAGTATTCTTGCCTGGAGCATCTCATGGAGAGAAGAGCCTGGAGGGCTACAGTCCATGGGGTCACAAAGAGTCGGATATGACTGAGCGACTAACACACAGACAACCAATCAACAGGTCATCAATATGTGTTCCTTCCTGGGTGCAAAAGCAATCTGCCATGTCTTTGGCATCTTTGCTTGCAGAACTTCTGAGAACAAGAGCTGTGATTTACTTCGGAGCTCCCAGAATTACACATCCCTGAAGTCTATACAAATTACTATTCTCTCCTTTCTCCATCCTGAGTTGGACTGTAATGGCCAAATATGCCATACGATTTTTAAAAATTCTGCACCAGCATGGTTGAGCAAGCACAGGAAATTTCAATATCAATTTGACTGAGAGAGGTGCAAAAGAAATGCTATTTACTATACACATTGGATTTGTGGTGTGCAGTAGATTCCAGAAATAATTAAAGGATTTGTTTAATAAAATCTATGACAACAAAATGGAATACTGGTATATGCTTCCTCAGGGTCATTTTTCATTTCTATATCCAATAAGTATTTATTGAGTCTCTACTAAGTTCCAGAATTATGCTGAATACAATCTAGATAATACAAAACAAGACCTGATAATGTGTGATGCCTACCACCTGATAATGTGTGATGCCTACCAGGAGTGTTGGGCTGGGTATTCAGACACCTGGATTACAAATCTGTCTGCAAACAAGTGCTGTGTGATGTTGTGTGTGTGTGTATGCATGTGTATACATGTGCATGTGCGTGTGTGTGTGTTAGTCACTCAGTTGTGTGCGGTCACTCTGCAATCCCATGGACTATAGCCTGCCAGGTGTCTCTGTCCATGAAATTCTCCAGGCAAGAATACTGGAATGGGTTGCCATTCTCTTCTCCAAGGGATGTTCCCAAACAGGGATTAAACCCAGGTCTCCCGCATCACAGACAGATTCTTTACCATCTGTTGGGCAAGTCATTAATCTCTGAAGTTCTCTTTCCTTAGCTATAAAATAACTTAAATTATTTCTTCATTCAGGTCTCTCTCGAGGTTCAAAATTGTATGGTCTGCAATAGGTGCTGAATGGTCAACAAAGTTGAAAAACACAGATATTTGCCTAAAGACAAAATATTGGTGAAATTCCAAAGTTAAAGAAAAAAAACCCAGGATCCACATTCGGTATTGCCTGATAAATTACTTGATCCTTTGAAATGTTTATCTTCTTTTCAAGAGTCATCCTCTAGGTCTGAGAAGGGTGAGGGGGATACAACATGTCATTACACTAGAGCTAGATATTAAGGAACCACAATCGAGACTGTTTTTAAAATAGCAACAAACAGAGAAATACAAATACCATATGATTTCACTTATATGTAGAATCTTAAAAACAAAACAAGTGAACAAACATAACCAAATAGAAGCAGAATTACAGATACAGAGAGGTACAAACTTCCTGTTGCAAAAAAATGAGTTATGGGTATGAAATATACACACTGGAGAATTTAGTCAGTAATTACACAACATCTTTGTATGGTGACAGATGGTTTCTATATTTATGGTGATCATTCTGTAATGTATAGAAGTATCAAATCACTATTTAACATACCAGGGAAAAACATAGTGCTGTAGGTCAATTATACTTTAACAAACAAACTCACAAAAACAGAGGTCAGCCTTGTGGTTACTAGAGGCAGGAAGTGAGGGAAGGGAAAATGGGATGAAAGTGGTCAAAAGGTACAGACATTCAGTTATAAGAAAAAATAAGTACTAAGGATGCAACATACATTATTAAGATAATAAGCACTGTTGTATGTTATATATGAAAGCTATTAAGAGAGTAAATCCTAAAGAGGTCTCATTACAAGAAAAAAATATTTTTTTTTGTTTTCCTCTTATTTTGTATCTATGTGAGATGATGGGAATTCACTAAATTTATTATAATCATTTCATGATATATGTGATTCAAACCATTATGCTGTACACACACTTATACAAGGTTATATGTCATTTATATCTCAATAAAACTGGAAGAAAAAAGTCAGCAACAAAAATTAAACAGTAAAAACAACAAATGGATCACTACTGTCTCTATTAGCAAGATAACTTTGTTTATTTTACATTGTAAATATGATCTAATTTAATTTCCCTCTTTGTTTAGCAATATTATTTTGTCAGTTCATGACTCTCCTTTATGCCCTAACATTGTTTGGCACCTGAGTCCACATTTGGAATTTTTTCATCTCATTGTCAAATAAGTAATTTTTTGTACTAGAAGATGTTACTGCTAAGCTTGAAAAAACAAGACATAAAGATCATCTCTAGATTCTAGTTAAGTAATATCCTTATCACTATTTCTCCCATGGAATCCCTCTTTTTTGCACTTTTGCTTTATATCTTATATCTTTTTTTAAAATTTAGAATTGTATGAAGGATATGAAATACTGTATCAAAGAAGCTGTTTTGAAAGGTCATTTAAAACATTTCTAGTGTGTTCTTCTCTACATATAAAATTAATGAGGACATCAAGTCCTGCTCGAACCATGAGCGTTATCATTAGCATTCTGAGCAAAAATGTGATTCCAAGTAAAAATATTTATCCATAAAACTGCAAAACTCAAATATGGTATGATTTATCAAGATAACTGACTCAATAAAACAGACTTCTATTCCCAAAGATAATTTGTCAGAAGGGTTCCCACTCCACAGACAGCGGAGTATATCTGAGAAGTCCAAAACATCAGTGATATGCATGATCCCATCTGTAAGAAACAGGGAATGAACTAATCCTCTAATTACAGTCACGAAGAACAAAACTTAAATCATGTTAATCCTTTTTTAAGTTATTGAAGAAATCAAGGAGAAGCTGAAAAGCAGATGAGAGCCAAAAGAGAGGAGTGATTTTAAGCAAATAGTTTATTAGAAGAAGCAGAAAAATTATGTTGGAAATAAGTCTAAAGATATTGCTTAGCAGAATGCTTAAAAGTACATTCTTTTTTTTATGTTTATATTTATTTTTATTTTTTTATATTGTAGTGGTTTTTGTCATACATTGACATGAATCAGCCATGGATTTACATGTATTCCCAATCCCGATCCCCCCTCCCACCTCCCTCTCTACCCGATCCCTCTGGGTCTTCCCAGTGCACCAGCCCTGAGCACTTGTCTCATGCATCCAACCTGGGCTGGTGATCTGTTTCGCCATAGATAATATACATGTTTCGATGCTGTTCTTTTCCACACGTACACTCAGTGGTAAAGACACTGCTCTCAGAAAGTGACATACTCGTCTTATACTGGGCACCTCCTTCTCACTATTATATAAGAAACCATCAAGTAGAATCCTCCAGCTTTACTTTCCCGCCTTTGGTTGGGATGCAAATATATTAAGAATAAAAACATAAAATTCAGGGGTTTCTCTGGTAGTCCAGAGGTTGGAAATCTGCCGGTCAATGCTGCGGACACCTTCAACCTCTGGTCCAGGAAGATTCCCACCTGTGCTGGAGCAACTGAACCCCTGCACCCTGACTATCGAGCCTGTGCTCTAGAGCTCTGGAGCATCAGCTACTGAGCCCCCTACCTCCAATCCTAGAGTCTGCGCTCTGCAACAGGAGAAGCCGCTGTAATGAGAAGCCCGCCCACTGCAGCTAGAGGGTAGTCCACCCCCACCCCCACATCTAGACAAATCTATGCAGTAACAAAGGCCCATGAAAAGACCAAAGACCCCAAATAGAAATGTAAAATCCAAAGTTTATATTTTCTTGTTTCGTCTTGAAGTGACCCCTTTCATACAGACTATAAAGTTAAATGATACATAGGCAATTAAATAGACTGGTACTAAGTCGTTTATAAAAATCCAATTACTTCACTTACATTTTCAAACTAATAAAGAAGATCTTACATTCCAAGTATAAAGATATGTATTTGCTTAACACAGTCAACTCACTCTTGTTAATACTTAGCATCACGGTAAAGAAAAGTCACTACAATGGGACTTCATGTGACAGAGCTGGACAAATGAATTCCTATATGGAAACAATACAATGTGATTGCTAAAAATATGAGATCACCTTGAAAGTCACTCAGTCGTGTACAACTCTTTGCAACCCCGTGGACTTCCAGGCCAAAATACTGGAATAGGTAGCCATTCCCTTCTCCATGGGATCTTCCCAGCCCAGGGATCGAACCCAGGTCTCCCGCATTGCAAGTGGATTCTCTACCAGCTGAGCCACCAGGGAAGCCCTCATTTTACTTATAAGTGAGCAGACACGTGGGATCAGGGCTCAGACTCTCCTCTAACAGCTTCCTTTGCTTAAGCAAAAGGGGAAAAGGAAAAGGAACATTCTCATACAGAGGTGGATGTCACCAGAGTAAACCCTGCCATTCTGGATGTAAGGCCACTTGGAAATACAAGATCACCTTAGGCTGAATTTATAACTTTTTATAAAGCAGTCAAATATATGGCAGTAACAGTACTCTCACTGGTCATACCACATCTGGATTATCTTTCATTCTAGAAAGTGAAAGTCACTCAGTCATGTCTGACTCTTTGCGACCCCATGGACTGTATAGTCCATGGAATTCTCTAGTCCAGAATACTGGAGTGGGTAGCATATCCCTTCTGCAGCGGATCTTCCCGACCCAGGAATCGAACCAGGGTGTCCTGCATTGCAGGCAGATTCATTACCAACTGAGCTATCAGGGAAGTCCTTCATTCTAGAAGGAATGTTTTAAAACACAATAAGTAATGGGCAAATGCAGAAAAAGGTAACAGCATAATATTGTAGCTTGAAGTTATGCTGTAAAAAGAACAGTAGCTGCTCTTAAAAAGAAGAGGAAGGGAGAACTAACTATTGCTTGCCCACCAAGTCTGAGGCACTCTGCTTGATAATTTAAGTGGGAAAAAATGCTAACACACATCTGCTTTCCAAAGAGACTTATGATCACTAAGAAAAGCCTTTTCATCAGCTGGCCATTTCGCTCACCTGGAATTAGTAAAATGAGCTAGGGGCTGAGTTTTGGAGTGAGGACTGGAGAGAACTGTATTAATTCAAATTAATTATAGTATTTTACATTAATTATGCAGAATTATTATTAAAACAGAACAAGTTTTGGAAATACCAAAGACAATCATGAATGCAAGGAATTATAAGGAACGGAGAAAAAGGAATTGAGAGGCAAAGGAGACAGAGCCAAAGGAGATACAGTTCAGACAAAGGAAACAAGTGTGATTTAAAGCAGAGAAAATGCATTGGGGTGGTGGTGCGGTAGGGAGGACTGAACAGGAGTTGTCAGGAAAATTAGTCACAGGACAGAGTCTGGATTTTATCCAAAGGCTGGTGGGAAACCATTAGCAAGGAAGCTGCATGGACAATTTTGAATTTTGTAAGGGTTGTTTTGTCCATGAAGAACAGGTAGGAGTATATAGCTTTATATCAGGTGAAAGATGATGGTAACAAGAAACGAGGCAGTTCCATTAGTAGTGGAGACAAGAGAATGATTTGATAGCCCAGGGTAACTGACAGAAAATAGTATCAAGGTTGACACTTAGGTTTTTTCTGGCTTCAGCTGTAGTTAGGGCTCAAGTTATATTAGAAGGAAACCATGGAACTTCTCTTTGGAAATCCTTCCTTTGCTAGTTTGCCTTCTGAAATTCAGCTTCTGGTTTTCTCCCATGAAACATGCACCCTTTCCCAAAATCTTGAACCCTGGGGTTTTATGTTAACAGGGCTTCCCTGGTGGCTTAGATTGTAAAGAATCCACCTGCAATGCATGAGACCTGGGTTCTATCCCTGGGTTGGGAAGTGAGTTGGCAACCCACTCCAGTATTCTTGCCTGGAGAATCTAAGCGTCTAAACACACACCCAGCACACAAGGGGCTAGATGGTTATAGAATTCACTAAGCTAGATGAAGACTATGATGACTTCTGTTTTGTACATGTTCAGTATGCAGATAGACACATAAGTTTCTTGCTCTGAGCCAGAGATACCCATTTGAGACTTAGCCGTGCAAAAGGATACTGCATGGAGACTTGAGTGCAACAACTTAACACGAGGAGAATCTGGAGAGGAGATTGCTTAGAGTAGAAATAAACAACCCCAGTAGTTAAGTGCCCTGGAAAGGCTGAAGATCCAGCACTGCACAGTAAAGAGAAATAAGAAGGATGAGGAAACTCAGACAAAAGCATTCCAGAGGAGAAAGCAATTCAAAGTGATGAGATTTCAAGTAGCCTAAGAATGTCCTTTTAGATTAATAACCAGAAATGTTTTGATGAGAATCCTGAGTACAGTTTTAATGGAAAAATGAGGATGCTATTCCTTAAAAGTCTCTGTGATCCTTATATAAATATGATTAATTTTATTTTTTAAAGTTAACACTGAAAGAGAATTTCATTGCTTAAACCCTGCCTAACATTAAATTATTCTGAAAAGTGAAAAGTAAAGCAATACTATAAATTTTGCTGAAGTCTGAGTATTTCTTCATAAACACAGTAAATGAGTAATTCATAGCAAGGCCAAGGGATATAACATATTTTTAAGAATCAGACAAGAGGTGTTGAAATCTGTTGCTCATGTTGGTTGGAAAGAAGTGACCGTAATGCTTATAAATAAAGAGGGTAAACTTACTGCAGTGAAGTTCTTGAGCAAGAGGGCTGAGATCAAGTGCACATGTAGAAATATTGGCCTTTGATAGGTGTAAATGATCCTTTCCCACTAACGGGAGAAGGGGAGTGATGAGCATAGATATAGACAGATTGTTAAATATGATTCTAAGAGTGTGCAGTGGTTCTCTTCTAATGGGTTCTATTTTTCTCAGTGAAATAGGACCAAGGTCATCAACTCAAAGGAGGTGAGCGAGGAGGTATTGGAAGGAGGTGAGCAGAGAAAAGATATGAAATAGAAATCTAGCAGAAAAGGGAATGAGTGGTTTAGAGAAGTGTTCTAAGATTGTGGGCAGTTCTAAGGCCATACATGAGGGTCTGTGGTCATGAGTTTAAAGTGAGAGCATCAGAATGGTATTGTGTTGTTTCTAGCCACATTCAGCTGGACATGTGCTGACCAAGCAGAGCACTGAGGATTTTGCCTGGTAGGCACATAAAAGCACATAAAAATAGGGACATTACTTATTATGAAAGAAAGTGAAATGTGAAAGTGTTAATCACTAAGTTGTGTCCGACCCTTTGCAACCCCGTGAACTGTAGCCCACCAGGGCCTTCTGTCTATGGAATTCTACAAGCAAGAATACTGGAATGGGTTGCCATTCCCTTCTCCAGGGGATTTTCCTGACCCAGGGGTTGAATCTGGCTCTCTTGCATTGCAGGCAAATTCTTTACTGTTTCAGCCACCAGGGAAGCCCTAGTAGATGAGAAGTGAATTTATACTGAATAAGGAGAAAAATGAGAACTTTAGGGAAATAAAAGATAATGAAATGCTGGTCGATTCATCTGGAGTAGGATAACTTTTAGAATTGGAGTAATCACAGGAGTGAATTAGAGAGATGAGAGGTTATGGTCAGAAGACAATGTTTAAAATTGAGATTATGAAGTTTGGGTTGTTGGTGATGACAAGATTTAAGTTTTGTTCAAGAATGAAGACGGGAGATGGCTGAGGTAGAGTGCAGATCAGATCATTAGAGAAAGAGAGATTGAGGAATTGAGAGGGCAGCATATTTGAAGGACTGCCTGTGTAGATGCTGAAATTGCTACAAAGAATGAGAAGAACAGTGCTGTGGACAGCACCTTTGAGTGTGAAATTTAGACCTTCAGGAAATGAGAAAGAAGGACTTAGGAGTTCTACAGTTGTCTCCAACAAGGTGAGTTAGGATGTGGTTTAGTTTGATGGGTTTAAAGGTAGTGACTTTTAGAGTAAAAAGGAGACACAGAAAAGCAGTGATAGAAAACAAAGTGAATCGATGTAATTTCAATGCTATGACTGAGGGTTTGAGGAGGGTTTCTCTAGGCAGAGCCTAAAGAGAAGCAGTGTCCTCAAGTACAAACACGTGGTGGGTAGTTTCCTTACTCTAGACAACAATTCTCTCTCTCTCTTTCTCTCTCACTCTCTGCTCACTTTCTTCTCTCTCTCTGCATATACGCACACACTCCCACATATACATAGCTGTTTATAAGCACATGTATCAGATAATGCCATCGCTTATCCTCTTTTTCAGACATCCTATCATTGTACGTGGGGCTTCCCAGGTGGCGCTAGTGGTAAGCAACCCACCTGCCAATGCAAGAGACGTCAAAACCATCAACGTGGGTTTGATCCCTGGGTTGGGAAGATCCCCTGAAGAAGAACTGGCAACCCACTCGTATTCTTGCCTGGAGAAGCCCATGGACAGAGGAGTCTGGTGGGCTGAAGCACATGGAGTCACAAAGAGTTGGACAGGACTGAATGACTAACACCTTCACTTTTCAAAGCTGAAAAAACTCTAAAAAGCCCCAGTTTTCCTCTTGTAAGGAAGCCAGTCATTGATTAGGGCCCATCCTAATCCAGAATGACCTCATCTAACTCTGATTAAATCCACACAGACTCTATTTCCAAACAAGGTCACCTCAACCCACCCCAGATAAGAAATGCTGTGTTTCCTGCTGGACCAAGGAAACTGATTCCTGGAATCTGCCTCCAAGTCTGCCACGGCCCACGTGTGCTAAGTTGCTTCAGTCATGCCCCGCTCTTTGCAACACTATGGACTGTAGGCCACCAGGCTCCTCTGTCCATGGGATTCTCCTGGCAAGAATACTGGAGTGGGTTACCATGCCCTCCTCCATGGGATCTTCCCAGCCCAGGGATTGAGCTCAGGTCTCCCAAAGTGAGACGCTTCCTCCCCTCCACAACTGGCAGACCTCTTCCAAGGCCATAGTTTCATTCCAAACCCAAAGAGAAAATTAAATGGAAAAAATTTATATTATTTTGTTTTTTAGTGTGCAAAAATTTTAATGCTCTCAGTAAAAGGAATGTGGTATGAATCTGTTAGTAGGATTAATGATCTTATTTTCCTTGATAATGAGACTGACCAAGCCCTGTAAAGCTCCAAAGAGAAAGGATATTTCTGCCCATTGTCTTCCTTGCTTGTTTTGCATCATTAATTTTTCTCAATCCATTGTTTCTTAGTAGGAATCTTTTAGAAACACTTGTCAGTTTGGGTTAGTATAATTCAGGTAAGATACTATAACCCATAAATCCACTTCATCAGGCACAGGTAAACTGTGATATATTGTCAACTCCTTCTGTGTTGTGAAATGTCTGTGGTTCTCCCAGGATGTGTTGGGAAATGTACATCATATATGATTGTCTCCTGCACATCCAAATGAAGAAGCCAAGACCAATCTACATACTTAATATTAAATAAAATACTATTCTTTTATAATAAATATAATTAGTATTCAATTAGAATTCTTACTTTCTCCATATTTCAGTGGCTCCTCTTACAACACACATTTTGAGAACAACCTTTCCTGAAAACATCAACATATATCTAAAAGAAGTATCCAATAAGATGCTGTTTCAGTTCTTTAATGTTCCCCCTTTCATATTAGTCACTGTCTCTTTTCTTTAGTCATCATCAACACTTCTATCTGACCTCAAGATTTTCCAATTCTAGATTTCCTGGTCAACTATTATTTTAAACCTAATGCTATATATTTCACTGAGAAAATCAGTCTCATTACCCTCGTATTGCACTCACATCTCTTTCATCCCTTCACTTCCTTCTCAGGCCAGTATAACAGAGACAGCAAAATATGTGAGCTAAAATCTAGGATTCTAGAGTCAGAAAAACCTGGGTGTATGACATACACAGAGTTTTTTTACTTCTCTGAGCCTCAGTTTCTTTGACATAAAAAGTGGGGATAAAAACCAAAGCCAGCATGGTCTTCTTCAGAATCAAAAAAAAAAAAAAAAAAAATTAAGGTATGCAAAGTATCATCCAGAAAGCTTGTGGTTCTAAAAAAAAGAGTCAAATGTAAGAAATGGTCCAGATGGATGAATTCTGCAAGTATCCAGTGAATCTGACTGCACAAAATAAATGTGCTATAGTAGCAGCAGCATCATGTCTATTGATTCCTTGGTTGTTCATCTCTCTCTAGACTCTGTACCACTCTATCACATCTGAATGAGGAGACATCATTCAAATGCTGACTGTTTGTTACCATCTGCCCTCCTTAAAATCTTGTCCTTTCCTTATTGATTCCTGATACTTCTCCAGACTTTGATGATGTCTTCCCTGGTTCCTGTTGTCAACTCTTCCACCTTCACAACTGAGACTCCACTTGGACATTATCAGTGGTCCAGCATTAAAGATACTGAGGCAGGGGCTTTCCTGGTGGCTCAGTAGTAAAATATCCACCTGCCAATGCAGGAGACACGGGTGCAATCCCTGATCCAGGAAGGTCTCACATGCCACGGAGCAGCTCAGTCCGTGCACGGCAACTACTGAGCCTGTGCTCTGGAGTCCAAGAGCCACAACTCCTAAAGCCTGCTCACCCTAGAGCTCATCCTCAGCAACAAGAGAAGTCACTGCAAGGAGGAGCCCAAGCACTGCGTCTAGAGAGTAGCCCCCACTTAACTCAACTAAAGAAAAGCCACGCAGCAAGGAAGACCCAGCACAGCCAAAAATAAAATAAGCACTTTTTTTTTAATTGAAAAAAAGGAAAATGACTTTTAAAAAAGATATTGAGGCACAGAAAAGAAATATAGAGGAATAGGCTGGAGTAACCTATATGGTGAGTTCTCTCCCTCGGGCTACCACTAAAATAAATGGTTTTCAGGATTGGAATTTAGCATCATTAAAGAATTTTGCTCAGAAAATAGTAAATAGGCAGTGGAAAACCAAGTTGAAGGCTCTGTTTCTACCTGAATCAGGTCATCATGAACTTGACAACAAAACATGCTCTGTAGTCATCCTTCAAACGGTGCTCATGGTGTCCTGGGTCCAAGCCATCTGTAGATGGTCGAACACTTTTGTGGGTTTTTTTTTTTTTTTTTTTTTTTTTGTCGAACACTTTTTAAAGACAAAACTTTGTTTTTGAAATTTTGGCTAATTTGAGCAGCACTCATGGCTTGATTTTGAGTACACAATCTGGCTGAAAATGTAGGTACATATGGCTTAAACTGTCACGTTGAGTGACACTTTCTCATATGTATGCTCCTATATATGAAGTCTCTATACCTGTAAGTAGAACAATTAGAGCAGTAATTTCTAACCATACAGGAAAGTTCCTCCACCTGCTGTTCTCATTTCTCTGGTTTCCATGCAGTAACCACCTGCCGCATTTATCTTACATAAGGTTGTTTTCCTCAATTGGTCAAACTTTGCAAACTAAGCAGCATCTCTGTGAAACCAGTCTTTCTTTCCAAAGTTCTAGAGATGAGATAGAGCTAATAAAAGTGAAACTTGTTCATAAAAACAATGGCTCTTACACCTCCCGTACACAAATATCAATCTTTGAAATTTATTGGAAACTCTATATGTTATATTACTAGAACCCAGAACAGAATTCTGAGCATTTAAATTGAGCTTCTAGGATTCCATTAGAGGATAACCTACACTTGAAGCATTTAGGACACTTAATTTTATAAACTTTGAAACCAGGAAAATGTTCTTAGGATTTATAATCTGGGGGGAAACACATACATGGAAATAAAAGAAAAATATTCCGTTTATACTATCTCCAGGATCACATTGTTGTTTTTCAGTTGCTAAGTTGTGTCCAACTCTTTGCAACCCCATGGACTGCAGCACACCAGGCTCCTCTGTCCTCTATTATCTCCTGGCTTTTGCACAACTTCGTGTCCATTGAGCCAGTGATGCTATATAACCATCTTATCTTCTGCCGCCTCCTTCTCCTTTCCTAGCCCCAGGGTCTTTTCCAATGATTCAGCTCTTTGCATCAGGTAGCCAAAGTATTAGAGCTTCCAGCATCAGTCCTTCCAATGAATATTCAGGGTTGATTTCCTTTAGGATTGACTGGTTTGATCTCCTTGCTGTCCAAGGGGCTCTCAAGAATCTTTTCCAGCACCCTCAGGATTACATGTAGAGTTATATTTCAATGGTCTGCCCAGAATTCCAAAAGCTTGGATGTATATATCAAAGATACTGTGTCCATGCCTTCTTCTTTGCCTCTGTTACGTCAGACACCCAATTTCCCTCGACCTTAAGCAGAGACCAAATACCATGATCTCTTGTCTGCAATGTGTGTACAGATAGCATGACCAGACCTGAATCGGAAATCTCCATGTTTTCTCAAATGCCAAATAGACACAGCCATTTTAGAAGACAATTCCGCTTGAGATGACAATGGCTAAGCATGAACCCAAATTGCCCGTGTGTTAATGCGAGATCTGAGGTGGTGGAAAATTGAAAGGGGTCATTTCTGTCAACCTTCACAATGCGGGTAGCCATTTATTTGTATTCAGTAGCTTGTACTTCCTTTCAAGTTCTCACCTCCTTCTTACATTTTAGATTCTGGCACCATGGAGAACACACTTTTTACAACACAGTATTTCTTTATAGTCTCAGAATTGGATTAGAAGTTTTCTCAGTCTTATAACTTTACTGAAGCTTTCGGTGGCTAAGTCAAAGATCTCTCTTGGTAAATGTCACATTACACTTGAAAATAGGTGGTTATTTTCAAATATCTTTTGATATTGGTTTCTAACATAATTGCACAGTGATGAGAACATACTCTGTGTGATTTCAATACCTTTAGACTATGAAATTTTGGCACCTTGTGTTATGTCCATGGGTATCTTTCAGTGTCTCCTAGTTTATAGTCTATGGGAACTTGAATAGAATTTGTATTACTGTGGTGTGAAAATTGTATAAATCTTAATTGTGTTGAATTGATTCATGGTGCTTTTCAGGTCTCCTATATCATTCTACTTTTCTGTCTATTCATTCCATTAATTTTTGAGAGTTTGATATTGAAACTTCAACTAAAAACCTTAATTTATCTACCTAACAATAATTGAAATATTATATTTAGTGGAACTATATGCAACTTTGATTTGCATTTTTGAAGTCTCTTGTAAATGTGTTGTCATACTTCCATAATTGAAAAAATTAAAAAGAAAGAAAAATAAGGGACTCTAGCTACCGCTGAACAAACCAGGAATACTGCGCTTTGTGAACTGTTTATACTATGTATCTTTGTACCTGCAACATTATGCTGGTTTTCCAATACTCAACATATTTGACACATCCTAAACTTGTTCTCTTTCATGAGTTATAATACCTTTAAATCCTCTAGTGATATGAGTCACAGCAAGAAACACTGTAAAAAGAGGAGAAATGAGCATAAATTTTACTCAAGCACCCATTTCATCTTATACAAGAAGATCAACATGTTATTATTTGGGCATTGCAAGGGATAAACTAAATTCTTTTAAAAGTTTTACTAGTAAATATAAAATGCAAAATTATAAAACTCCTACCAGATAACTTAGATGACCTTGAATATAGTAATAACTTTTAAAGATACCACACTAAAGACACAATCCATGGAAGAAATAATTGATAAATTGTGCTTCATCAAATTTAAAAATCTCTTCTCTGTGAAAGACAATGTCAAGGGAATGAGAAGATAAGCCACAGACTAGGAAAAAACATTTGCAAATGAAACATCTGGTAAAGAAATGTTATTCAAGTTATGCAAAGAACACTTAAAACTCAACAAAAGAAAGCAGACAACCCAATTAAAAAATGGGCCAAAGACCTTAACAGACATTTTGCCAAAGACCTTAACAGACATTTCACCAAAGAAGATATATGGATGGCAAATGAGCACATGAAAAGATGTTCTACATCATATGTCATCAGAGAAATGCAAATTAAAACAACTATGAGATATCACTACATATCTATTCGAATGGCCAAAATTCAAACACTGACAATATCAAATGCCAGCAGGAATTGAAGTACTGGGAATGGTCATTCACTGCTGGTAGACTACAGATGATACAGCCACATTGATAAACAATTTGGCAGTTTCTTACAAGATCCAACATACTCGTAACACATGATCCAACAAGTGTGCTCCTTAGCATTTACCCAAAGTAGTTGAAAGCATGTCTGCACAAAGACCTGCACGTAGATATTTATAACAGCTGGGTTCATAATTGCCAAAATGTGGAAATAACCAAGATATCCTTCAGCAGGTGGAAGGATAAACTGTGGTACATTCAGACAAGGAAAATTATATATGTGTATATATATATATACATATATATGTTTTGAGAGACTGAACTGAACTGATATATATATATATGTGCTGTGCTTAGTCACTCAGTTGTGTCGGACTCTTTGCAAACCCATGGACTGTAGCCCACCAGGCTCCTCTGTCCATGGGGATTCTCCAGGCAAGAATACTGGAGCGGGTTGCCATGCCCTCCTCCAGGGGATCTTCCCAACCCCGGAACTGAACCCAGGTCTCCTGCATTGCAGGTGGATTCTTTACCATCTGAGCCATCAGGGAAGCCCATTCATATGCACTAAAGCCCATTATCAACCCTAAAAATAAGTGAACTATCAAGCAATGAAAAAGCACAAACTTAAATACATATTACTAAGTAAAAGATGATGCTGAAGCTGAAACTCCAATACTTTGGCCACCTGATGAGAAGAACTGACTCCCTGGAAAAGACCCTGATGCTGGGGAAGATTGAAGGCAGGAGGAGAAGGGGACGACAGAGGATGAGATGGTTGGATGGCATCATCAACTCGATGGACATGAGTTTGAGCAAGCTCTGGGAGTTGGTGATGGACAGGGAAGCCTGGTGTGCTGCAGTCCATGGGGTCTCAAAGAGTCATACATGACTGAGCAACTGAACTGAACTGAAGTAAAAGAAGCCAATGAAAAGACTACATGCTATATGAATCCAAGTGTGTGTTAATCTGGAAAGGGCAAAACAAAGGAAACAATGGAAGGATCAGTGGTTGCCCAGGACAGAGAAATGGGAGAGGCAAGAATAGGCTGAGCACAGAGGAGTTTTAAGGCAATGAAAATACTCTGCACCATCTTATAATGACAGATGCATATCATTATACATTTAGCCAAACTCAGAGACAGTATATCACAAAGAGTAAAACCTAATGTAAACTGTGGACTTTGGATAATTATGATGTGCCAATAGAAGTTCAGCAATTGTAAACAATGTATCTCTTTGATGGAGGATGTGACAATAGGGGAAGCTTAGCAATCATGAGGGCAAGGGTTAATGCAGGAAACCTCTGTTCTTTCCTTTCAATTTTGCTATGGACCTAAAACTGCTCCAAAAAAGCTACTGAAAATAATAATTAAAATTTTTTAAAAAGAGCGGGTGGGGATGTGCAGGAAATGAGTGCTTTAGTATATTTCCTAACAAAATTCACTTGTGAAATCACTTTTAAACCAGTGGTCTATACAGATGAATTAATATTTTGCCTTTGATAACCTCAAAATCAAGGACTTAAAATTAAATATATAATATTTTTTCATTATAGTTTCTCTCTAAAATTGCCACTGAATTTCCTGACATTTAAATTGAATATCTAGGCTCAATCAATAGATATGAATGCATTTGAGATCCCTGAATCACCTAATACCTAAGTGCTCTGAACAGGTGTCTGCTAAGAAACATAATCCATTTAGTGGAGGCCTATAATACTCATTTCGTTTTCTCAGGTGGTGTTGGATTATTAAAGTGGAAATATGCCAAAAAGTTTTTAGAGTATATTTCCATTTAAGTTGGACTTTACATTATTTAAAGCTATGATAATTCAACTCAGCTCTAATCCTCTTATGGTCTAATCTGACCAAATCCATTATTTTCTATATTGCCTGAATTTCAGTTTTCTTGTTACTAACCCCCACCTCATACAAAATGTCTCAAGGAGGAAAACATCATTCATGTCCAATGTCTTTAGCCCATAGCCATATATATATATATTTTTTCTTTTTAGAAAGCAGATAATGGACACTAGTGGGTTGAAATGGAGTTAGGAAAAAAAAAATAATGGTGACTATGCTACTTACTGACTATGTGGAGGTCATTTGATTGCTCCTTATTTCACTTTAATTATCCACTAAATAAGGTAGTAAATTTGTTCACACTACTAAGTTTTAAAGAGCAAACATGTTAAAGTAGCTCAAGATTTGCTTGTTTGTTGAGAAATAATATAAATTTAAAATATTATCAATATTTACCTAATCATATATAGTATTTACCATGGGCCTTTTAGTTACTCAGGGTGACAATCCTTGTTGAAGAGTAGAAAGATTTGGAGTTGGATGATGAATTCAGTTCCTTCATTTAGTTTTGTTTGTTTAGTTTGTTGTGATCTTCAACAAATGACATATGTGTTTCTTTGACTGCCTAGAATCTGAACTACTTTTGTATCCGTGGAGAATTCCTCATCATATACAATTCTGTTGACCTCTCTCCTACTATAGAACCTGAAAAGACCAAAAACCTACTCCTCTGTCGTCTTCACTCCTAGCACCTAGGATATTGGCACAGAACCTAGGTTTCTCCAAATATCAGATTATTCCACTTGAAATTCTGGAATGAAATGGAGTACACTTCATTTTGCCACTTGGAATGGCAATGGTGGGGATGGTGCTCTGGGCATTTCCATTGAGTTGTTCCTACTAAGCGCTGCTACTGTTACTAGTCAGGAGGCTGAAATGGGGATTCAGATGAACGGTCATGATATCTATCCTGATTTTATACTGAGAAACTGGCAGAAGCCAGGGGATGAATTTAGGGCATGATATTTCATATCAGAATCCCATTTATCATGTGACATTTCTGAAACACTCATTCAAACCAATGGACTCAGTGATAAGCTCCACGCAATTAGTTTTAGCTCATAAACTTAAACATAGCTGGTATGTTTAAGTCCTAAGAGATCTGGGGGTTTTTAAGTTGCCAGTACTCTTGGGAGGCTAGGGGACACACTCCACCAGGACTTGCAGCTGCACTCTACTGTCCGTTCTCATGCTGGCTAGCCTCCCCTCAGGTGACCCTGGGCCCACAAAGGCACAGCATCAGTAATTCCCCTCTCACCGTGAGAATCTTCCCCAGGCAAACCAACTCACCGGAAACTACTTTCACAATCCCCTAAGGAAAAGTAAATGTTCCTAATGTGCTAGAGCTTAATTGTCTAGAATAGATTAAAATCATAAGCATATGCAAATACTAAATGAGTTACCACTTAATTAGAAAATATTAAATTTGTCAAGTGTATTACCAAGAACTCACTTTGAGGGATAAGTCGCATCAGACTCATTTTAAACATGAGAAATAGAAACAGCCAGTGTTCTTAGCAAATATTAACCTAGAATTTGAAATTGTGGCTCTTTAATTTAAAATATGGCTGAGTCCCTTCATGGTTCACCTGAAACTATCACAACCTTGTCAGTAGGCTATACCCTAATTAAAAAAAAAAAAAAAGTCAAAATAAAATAAAATACACAGACTCTAGAAATAAAATTCCAAAAGTACCAATACTAATAAGATATGTTAATTTCTGTAGTACAATATTTAACAAATGTCTGGCTTCAGAATGAATTTTTCTCCTTTTATAAATATGTATTTTAGGAGGAAATTATTTTAAATGGATAATACCACATACAAAATAGACTTTTTATCCACAAATACTGCTTCCCTGGTGGCTCAGCTGGTAAAGAATCTGCCTGCAATGTGAGAGACCTGGGTTCAATCTCTGGGTCAGGAAGATCCCCTGGAGAAGGGAATGGCAACCAACTCTAGTACTCTTGCCTAGAGAATTCCATGGAGAGAGGAGTCTTGTGAACTGCAGTTCATGGGGTCGAAAAGAGTCAGAAATGACTGAGCAACTAACACTTTCCCATTCAGTTCACAAATCATGCAATGAAAAATCTTAAATTAAAAAAATTATTTTAAGGAATTTAAACAACCAGGACTTAATGATGAAATTCTGATATTTAAGATAGTGGTTGACATAGTAATAGAGAAATTGACCAATTGAGTAGAGAGAGTATAGAAGCCCAGAGGCAGAGCTAGTCTAGTGTGGAAAAAATTTGGTGTATACAAAGACGTGAGGAAGAAACTATTTAATAAATGAGGCTGAAAAAAATTTCCATTGTGAAAAAGATCAAATTTGATCCCTACCACAGGCCATAATTTTTAAAAATCAATTCTAAATAGAATAGGGATTGAAAATACAAAACAGTAAATAAAATTTCTAGAAGAAAATACAGGTGAGTATTTAAGACCCTGCTGTAGGAAAAGATTTCTTACTTTAAAAAAAACCACAGAATAAATAAAAATAAACTTTACTATATCTAAATTAGGAAATTTTGTTCAAAAACACCTTAGGGAAGGGGATGTGGATAGGGGAGGACTTCAATGCAGGAAAAGACATATGGACATCTGTAACAAGAAAAATTGCTATAAAAAATATATCTTAGACTTCCCTGGTGGCACAGTGGGTAAGAATTTTCCTGCAATGCAGGGGTCACAGGTTCAATCCCTGGTCAGGAAATATCTCACATGCCATGCAGCACAGCTACTAAATTCATGTAACACAATTCCTGAGCCCAAACTCTAGGGTCTGAAATCTGCAACTTCTGAGCCCATGTGCTGCAACTACTGAAGCCCGCCTGCCTAGAACCTGTGCTTCGCAACAAGAGAAGCCACTGCAATAGAAGCCTTCACACCACAACTGGAGAGTAGCCCTTGCTTGCCACAATTAAAGAAACCCAAGCACAGCAAAAAAATCCCATCACATTCAAAAATTAAAAATAAGCAAATAAATAAAAGCATATATATTTTAAAACTCTTAAGAAAACAATAAGATAATCAATATAGAAACTGTAATGAATAAAAGACACAAACATTTAGTTAAAGATAAAATGCATATGGTCCCTTGGACTGCAAGGAGATCCAACCAGTCCATCCTAAAGGAGATCAGTCCTGGGTGTTCATTGGAAGGACTGATGCTGAAGCTGAAACTCCAATACTTCGGCCACCTCATGAGAAGAGTTGACTCATTGGAAAAGACCCTGATGCTGGGAGGGATTGGGAGCAGGAGGAGAAGGGGACAACAGAGGATGAGATGGCTGGATGGCATCACTGATTCGATGGACATAGGTTTGAGTGGACTCCGGGCATTGGTGATGGACAGGGAGGCCTGGTGTGCTGCGATTCATGGGTCACAAAGAGTAGGACATAACTGAGCGATTGAACTGAACTGAAAATGCATATGAACAAGAAATACGTGATAGTCAATGTTGTTAATAATCAGTGAAAGGTAAATCAAGACCCAAATAAGATACCATGTTATGGCCATTAAATTTGCGCAACTTAAAAAATCTGGCAATGTCAAGTGTCAGGAAGGACATGAAATTCCAAGGTCTCTTATACATTCCTGTTGTAAAGGTATCTGAATGAAATCACTCTGGAAAACAATTTTATATTACCTCCAAAATCCAAACATTCATTAACCTTATGACCAGCAACTTAATTTGCAGGCATATATGCTAGAAAAATTCATAGATATGTACAACAGAAGACATGGATAGGAATCTTATAACAGCACTACTTTCAACAGCAAAAAGCTAAATGCCCATCAATATGAATAAGCTGATATATTTACACAGTGGGATATTACATAGGCAGCATTTTACTATTAGAGCAATGCAAATTGTGGTAGACTGAAAAATGGCCCCTGACAATACACTCAAATCCCAATTCCTAGAACCTATGAATATAGCAAGTCCTTCACATCCTCTCTTTCTATGGGTTCCATATTCATTGTTGTGCATTCATGGATTGAAAATGTAGTTTTTTAAATCCTGAATGTTCCACTAAGCAAAATTTGAATCTTTTGCTCACTAGCAGCTATTTACTTAGCATCTATGTTACAACTATATACCTAGCAATTATATTGTATTAGCTATATAAGTAATCTCAAGATAATTTAAAGGATGTACATAGGTTATATGCAAATACCACACAATTTTATATAAGGGTCTGGAGCATCCTCAGATTTTGATGTCTGGTGGGGATGGGTCCTGAAATTAATACCTCACAGACCCCAAGGATAAAAGCCTAGCTTAAAACTCAACATTCAGAAAACTAAGATCATGAAATCTGGTCCTATCACTTCATGGTAATGAGTGGGGAAAAAAATGGAAACAGTGACAGACTTTACATTTTGGGGCTCCAAAATCACTGTAGATGGTGACTGCAGCCATGAAAGAAAAGCTATGACAAACCTAGACAGCTTACTGAAAAGCAGAGACATCACTTTGCAAACAAAGTTCTGCCTAGTCAAAGCTATGGTTTTTCCAGCAGTCATGCACAGATGTGAGAGTTGGACCATAAAGAAGGCTGAGCACCAAACAAGTGATGCTTTCAAATTGTGGTGCTGGAGAGGACTCTTGAGAGTCCCTTGGACTGCAAGGAGATCAAACCAGTCAGTCCTAAAGGAAATCAGTCCTGAACAGTCATTGGAAGAGCTGAAGCTGAAGCTCCAATACTTCAGCCAACTGATGTGAAGAACTGACTCATTGGAAAAAACCCTGAGGCTGGGAAAGGTTGAAGGCAGGAGGGGAAGGGGTTGACAGAGGATGAGATGGTCAGAGGGCATCACTGACTCAGTGGACATGAGTTTGAACAAACTCTGGGCAATGGTGAAGGGCAAAGGGGAGCCTGGCAAGCTGCATTCTTTGGGGTCACAAAGAGTTCAGTCACTTGGTGACTGAAAAACAATAGACACCAAGGGACAAATGTATTACTTTATAGGGCAAAAGACACAATCAAGTTAAAGTTACTGAGAGGAAGAACTTATTCTTATCTTTCTTATGGGCCCTAAATGGTACAACATATATCCTTATAAGAGAGAGGAGAGGGAATTCTGAGACAGACATCCAGAAAAGAGGAAACAAAACCCACCAGACATCGAAATCCGAGGATGCTCCAGACCCTTATATAAAATGGTGTAGTGTTTGCATATAACCTATGTACATCCTTTAAATCATCTTGAGATTACTTATAATAGCTAAGACAATATAAAAGCTAGGCATACAGTTGTAATATAAATGCTAAGTAAATAGCTGCCAATGAGCAGTAAATTCAAGTTTTGCTTAGAGATTTGAAAATGTTGACAATGTGGTGAAAAGCGAAGGCATGCTAGCAGCCACAGAAGCCGAAAGAGGCAAGGAACAGAGTATTCCTCTTGAGCCCCTAAAAGGTGAACAGCCCTGGTAGCACCTTGATTTAGGTCCCAGTGAAACAAATTTTGGACTTCTGGCCTCCTGAACTATGAGAGGATAAATTTGCATTGTTTTTAGACACCACATTTATGGTAATTTGTTACAGCAACCACAGAAAACTAACACAATCCAATGATACATCCATAAATACAGCAAGTGCATTTTCTAAAATGTTGCCTGGGTGACTGCTCAGTGTATGTGCTAAAACTGCAACAATACAGAGAAGATTAGCATGACCCCGACAAAAGTTGACGTGTAAATTTATGAAGCATTCCATATTTTTAATGAATATTAGGATGTTAACAATAAATACAAAAGAATAAAAAAAAATAGCTGACACAGAAAATGAAAATGAAAAGCCTAAATGAAAACTATGTAGGTTTTATAAAATTATATTAACATGGAAAGCTATACGGCAAAAATGAAAAGAATAAATCTAAAAAAATAGGGGAGAAATCTTCTTTAATTAAGAGATCACTGTATCAAGGCTAATGTCCTTTTCTGGGACGTTGATTATGCTGTCTGACTAGCCATAGTGCATGCTTACTCACTCAGTCGAGTTGTGTGACTCTTAGCAACACCATTGGCTATAACCCACCAGGGTTCTCTGTCCACAGAATTCTCCAGGCAAGAATATTGGAGTAGGTTGCCATTTTCTTCTCCAGGGTATCTTCTCGACCCAGGGATCAACCCTCGGTCTCCTGCATTGCAGGCAGACTTTTTACTACTGAGTCACCAGTGATCCATAGGATTATAACAAAATATGAGGCTTCCTAATTATAATTAGATATGAAATGATGGAATGATCATGGAATGGTGATAAGAGCACTAGCTCTTCAGGATGCAAAGGAAAGAGACACAGGAATAAGTTTGTTAAGATATAGATAGGAAGAACCAGCAATTTGAGAAACATAGGAATGACATGTAGCATCCAGAGGGAATTTTTATTTAATTTGCATTAAGCAAGCAGCTTATGACAGCCTCATCTACTTTTCCACTATAGCACATCCAAGACACTGGTTCTGAAACTCTGATTGGAATCAGAGTCACCTAAGAACTGGGCATAAACCCAAAGGCTCAGGCCTACCCTCTTCAATGAGCCTGCTCTTCTGTGCTTGTCCTGACTTCTCCAGGTGTTCTGATATATACCAGCATTTGAGAAAGCCAGCAATGTGGGGAAAATACACAGAGAAAACTGTAATGTCACTGGCAGCTATTGACTAGGCCCCCAGAAGAGTAACAGAAAGCCATTCTTTTCCCTCTGCGCATTCAAATCTGTTCTCTGAGGTTAATTCAAAGCAGAAATCTAAGCAGAGGCCATGACTTTTTTTGATCACTCTCAGAAAAAAGTTCCTCCAGTCATCTTTACTCACAAAGTATTTAATTTTTGTACTTAAATCATCACTCCCAAGAAATACTCAAGACTCCAAACTTAATTCAAAGCTCCTCCCTCCCTCCCTTCCTTAGAGAGGAAGCTCGCGTGGGGAGGTTTCTAGCTCCCTTCTTCTCACTCACTGCCCTTCCTCCCATTGGTTGGCTGGTTCTAGAGCATGCTCTCTTTAAATGAGTGTGGTCTCCTCTGCCTGGACACTGATGACCTCACCCTGGCTTTCTGAGGCCCGTTCCACTCTCTCAAGAGCCTAGAGCCCCTCCAAGCTAGCTCCAGGTATTCCTTCTCTTCCATGTGGCCCCTCTGGCATCCCCAGGAAGCCTGAATGAATTCTTCCTTGCAAAGACTTCCAGCAATAGCAAGCTGTTCCTAAGGCAGCCAGACTTCAGGTTTTTCTAGCAGCAGTATCTGTGCCTCAGACCTCAATACACAAGGCAATCTCTTTAAAGGGCCCCCTTGAATCCTCTCTCATTTGGCTTGAGGAGAAATGGAAAAGACATTTCATAGCGCTCCAAATCAAATAAACTCTACTTAAAAGACAGACAACCAAAACAAAACAGCATGGAAAGATGAAACAAAACAGTGGGTGACCGTGCATTTGGGAGCATCGAGAAAAATGAGACAGCTATGTTAACTTGAACAAAGTAGAATAGAAAGATTGTTTTTAACATGGATAAAAGAGAATCATGAAAGTAATAAGAGATGAAAATCCTAAGATGTTTCAAAATACAGAAAGACAAATTCTTGGAATTGAGTGATAATTTGACATAGGCCCAATTCTATACACATTTCTCAGCCCCTAATCAATTATACAGAAAATATCTGATTATATTTAGGCTTCCCTGGTGGCTCAGGTAGTAAAAGATCCACCTGCAATGCAGGAGACCTGGGTTCAATCCCTTCCCTGGGTCGAGAAGATCCCCTGGAGGAGGACAAGGCAACCCACTCCAGTATTCTTGCCTGGAGAATCCCATGGACAGAGGAGCCTGGCCAGCTACAGTCCTTGGGGTTGCAAAGAGTAAGACACAACTGAGCGACTAAGCACAGCACACAGCACATAAAAATTAGAATAAATGAATTCAGAATTTTTTATGTATCAAACTTTGTGAAACTTTCAATAGAAAATTAACCAATGCACATGACTCTTTAAAAACAATATATACATTGCAAAAAACAAATTCCAAAGTATCAAAAATATGCTACCTCTAGTCTTTCTCTGCAAAAGAATAAAACTAGTATTTCCAAGGTAAATGTTTTTTAAAAAGGATCTGACTAGTTAATAATTCAAAAACAGCCTCATAATACATTGGGTCAAAAATTATGTATAACTGTAAACTGTTTAGGAAGTAATGGTAATGAGTTATATGTGTAATTTATAGGGGATGGTCAAGGCAATGCTCAAAGGTAATTTTATATTTTAAAAATAAAATTTTAATTAGCTTAAAATGAATTATGTCTTTTATTATGTTATCCTAAATTCAAGTATTTGGAGAAAATCCATAGAAATCAAGGCAAGTCAGAAAGAAAATATTAATAGCTTTGAATCTTTGGACTTTGATGCTGAATGAAAAAATACTCACTTTTTATTTATTAAAAAAAAAAAAAAATGGGGGCTTCCCTGGTGGCTTAGTGGTAAAGAATCCACCTGCCAATGCAGGAGCCATAGGGTTCAATCCCTGATCTGGAAAGATCCCACATGCTGCAGGGCAACTTAGCCTGAGTGCCACAAATATTGAATCTGTGCTCAAGAGCCTATGTGCCGCAACTATTGATCCCACATGCTGCAACGACTGAAGCCCACAAGCCTAGGGCCTGTGCTCCATAACAAGAGAAGCCACTGCAAGGAGAAGCCAATGTACTGCAGCTAGAGAAAAGCCCCCACAGCAACCAAGACCCAGCACCGCCAAAAATAAATTAAAAAATAAAAATAATTTTTAAAACTGGGTGCTTAATTCATGCTTGGCATTTTTCTATACAAGAAAAAAAAAAGAAGGAAAAGAACAAGTCACATGTGTTATCCTCCAGAAATAGGGAATGAAGTCAGTAGGAAATTAGGTCAATAGATAATTTAAAAATAGGGGATATCAGGGATTCTCTGATAGTAACTACAAGAGGCCAAAAGGCAGGTAGCTGTACCATCTATAAGCCATAAGGTGACAGTGAAGGTCTTTTGAAGGAAGGATATGCAAAGTAAGACTTGAGGGTAAAAGGCATTATCCATTAGGGAGAAGGGTGTGGTACACACACAGGGAAGCATATGGACAAAGAACAGAGTGCATTTAAAGAACTGAACACAATATTGCTGTTGTTCAATGGCTAAGTTATGTCTGAATCTCTTGCAGTTTCATGGAAATGTAGCCTGCTGGGTTCCTCTGTCCATGGGATTTCCCAGGCAAGAATAATAAAGTGGGTTGCCATTTCCATCTCCAGGTGATCTTCCTGACCCAGGGATCGAACTTACATCTCCTGCATCGGCAGGCAGATTGCTTACCACTGAGCCACCTGGGAAGCCCCCAAAATAATATTGTTAGAGAGTAGATGATAAAATTTGGTCATGGAGAGGTAAGCCTGGACCCTATCCTGGAAAACCTCATAGGAAATGTTAAGGAATTTCGACTTCATCCTGAGAAGGGATGAAAGTAGAGGTTTGACATTTTAGAAATGTGGCAGGGTGGGAGGTGTAGAAGGCTACCCTCTCTTGGGTGAGATCCATGCCAT
The DNA here is from genome assembly GCF_023699985.2 of Odocoileus virginianus. Lineage (NCBI taxonomy): Eukaryota > Metazoa > Chordata > Mammalia > Artiodactyla > Cervidae > Odocoileus > Odocoileus virginianus. Next base: position 25,358,548 of record NC_069696.1, on the reverse strand, counting down.
GCTAGGAGCAGAGGGGCTCATAGATCTTAGTAAAGCCACAGACATAGATGCAAGATGAAGTTAAGCAAGGAGATGAACACTGAAAACCTAAAATTATGTACAGGGAGCCAGGAAGTGAATACTAACAAATACTGACTCAGGAGAACACAGAAGATCCAAAAGTGAAGGAAAAAGTAAAAGCAGCCGGAGAGAAGGGTACAAAGGAAAGATACAAAACTCAGAGGAGAGTGGAGATGAAATAATAAAAAATTAACAGAGGTGTTATAAATTATCAGAACTGAGGGAAATTGGCAAAGCCTTCACTGTAACCTTAGGGAGAATAATTTCAGTAGAATTGCACCACAATTCTATTGGGTTTCCTTTAAGGTCAACTGGCAAACCGCTTCTTAGAAACTGATCATTCAGTTCTATTATGAAATTTTAATTCTCCAATCAATTAAAAACACTTATTACACTCCCAATTCCCAAGATACCTAGGTAGGCTGAATGTGAAAGCTTAGAAATCAGGTTGTGATTCTCCGGAATCACAAAGCAGTAGTTACTCTATATAAGGACTTTAAAAAAAAAAAAAAAAAACTAAAGTTTTATGGGAACTTTCAGAGTAATCTTGCAAGTCAATCATTAATTTGAATAATATTGGAAGCTTTTAATAAAATATTAATTTCCTTAATGTTATTCCCAGCAGTGATGATAACATCACATCAACTTATAACCAAAGCAGTATATGTTAAAAGTGAGAGGCTTCAATCTAAAATGTGAATTTTGGGAATGTATGTAATTGCAGCAAAGAATTTTTAGAGGGCATGATCAGTGAAATATCACTTTCTCTCCACAGATTAGGAAATTTCTTCCCAGTGCCACTGAGCCCTTCTGCTTCCATAAATTTGGTTACCAATTATTTCCCAATATCCATCAATGCCAGTCACTAATATATTTCTCTGTGGTATTTTAAAAGTAATCTTCAGGATAAAGTGGAGTAGAAATGAGTCACGTGCTCTTGCTGGAACAATTGGCCAATTCAAAATATTTAAGTGCCAGTTCTGAGTGTTATTATGAATATCACATTAAATACATCAACTGCCAAAGCTGATTATGTGGATACACTCATAGATGAAGGTAAACTTTGCAGAATTCCAGTAAATTGAAGTTCCAGGATTATATAGGCATCTAATCAACTTTTTAGTCAGTTATTCAATCAATCATACATTATCTATTTATTGAGCATCTACTATGTACCAGGTCCTCTTCCAGGCACAGGGAGTAGCAGGAACAAAAAAGAAATAACCATATTCTCAATGATTATCACAGAGTTGCTTTCTCTAAGTATTCATTTCTGAAATAAGAAAAATTTGTGACACAAGACATTTTGAAGAAGTATGTGTTCTTTGTCCTTCTAACACCATAGACAAAAATAAGCTCAAAATGGATTAAAGATCTAAATGTAAGACCAGAAACTGTAAGACTCCTAGAGGAGAACATAGGCAAAACACTCTCTTACATAAATCACAGCAGGATCCTCTATGACCCACCTCCCAGAATATTGGAAATAAAACAAAAATACACAAATGGGACCTAATGAAACTTAAAAGCTTTTGCACAACAAAGGAAACTATAAGCAAGGTGAAAAGACAGCCCTCAGAATGGGAGAAAATAATAGCAAACAAAGCAACAAAGGATTAATCTCAAAAATATACAAGCAGCTCCTGCAGCTCAATTCCAGAAAAATAAATGACCCAATCAAAAAATGGGTCAAAGAACTAAACAGACATTTCTCCAAAGAAGACATACAGATGTCTAACAAATACATGAAAAGATGCTCAACATCACTCATTATCAGAGAAATGCAAATCAAAACCACAACGAGGTACCATTACACTCCAGTCAGGATGGCTGCTATCCAAAAGTCTACAAGCAATAAATGCTGGAGAGGGTGTGGAGAAAAGGGAACCCTCTTACACTGTTGGTGGGAATGCAAACTAGTACAGCCATTATGGAGAACAGTGTGGAGATCCTTAAGAAACTGTAAATAGAACTGCCATATGACCCAGCAATCCCACTTCTGGGCATACACACTGAGGAAACCAAATCTGAAAGAGACACGTACACCCCAGTGTTCATCGCAGCACTGTTTATAATAGCCAGGACATGGAAGCAACCTAGATGCCCATCAGCAGACGAATGGATAAGGAAGCTGTGGTACATATACACCATGGAATATTACTCAGCCATCAAAAAGAATTCATTTGAATCAGTTATAATGAGATTGATGAAACTGGAGCCCATTATACAGAGTGAAGTAAGCTGGAAAGATAAAGACCAATACAGTATACTAGCACATATATATGGAATTGAAAAAGATGGTAACGATAATCCAATATCAAAACAGAAAAAGAGACACAGATGTACAGAATAGACTCTGGGACTCTGTGGGAGAAGGCGAGGGTGGGATGTTCAGAGAGAACAGCATTGAAACAGGTATACTATCAAGGGTGAAACAGATCACCAGCCCAGGTTGGATGCATGAGACAGCTGCTCAGTGCTGGTGCACTGGGAAGACCCAGAGGGATGGGATGGAGAGGGAGGTGGGAGGGGGGATCGGGATGGGGAACACATGTAAATCCATGGCTGATTCATGTCAATGTATGGCAAAAACCACTGCAATGTTGTAAAGTAATTAGCCTCCAACTAATAAAAATAAATGGAAAAAAAAGAAGAGGTATGTGTTCTTTGAAAGCTTTGAAGATGAGTCTTTGATATATTTTGTCCCTTCTTCCCAAATCCATTTAAAATATTTATCATCTTTCTCTGACAAAATGTAAAATAATGTTTCTTTTTTGAAGGCAATGAAAAAGGATTCTGTAATAAAATTTGTTTATTGCTTGTGAGAAAGAATTCTAATAACAGAATTTTTTTTAAAAAAACACAGTTTTTAAAAATTATAGTTTTAAATTTGGAACCTGTCAGCCACATACTTGATTTACCAGTCACCTGCATATTAGAAAATTCAGTAATCTCTAAATGTGTCTCAATTACATGAAGAATAAGAACACATCAACCCATGTTTTATATCTTTCTTAGCCCACTCCTAGCGCTTTTGTTCTGCTTACATATTTTAAGAATTATTCATCCTTTTGAATATTCATGAGCAGTGTCACATAAAGACATGGCAGACTTGAGGGCTTTTCACATTTTCACTTATTCAGAAAACATTACAACTTATAAATTCAAACAACATGCATAACGATAAGGGCATATACTTCTTTGCTTTTCTTCCTTAAATTCAGCACCTATGTCATTACATTTCCCACCATTTCATGACTCTGTTGCTGGCCAGCTCCTATCTTTTCTGATGATTTGCTGCTGAAAAGTTTTTACATTCTATATAAGTTGATGCCCACCATTTTTTCTACTTTGATGAAATTTGGGAGCTTTGAAATTAGGATATATTGACATTTCCAGTTAGTCTCATATATACTTAAATAGCTCTTTTCCTAGAGGTTTCTCATAATATATTATTAAATAAGTTGAGGAAGTGATCTCATGTACTGTGTCATTTTTGTTTTTTTTGTTTTTGTTAGTATCGAATGTATTCCCTTTTCTAGGAATCTACTTGCAATTTATATTTCTTGATTTTCAAGCTAATGTAAATAATCAATCCTTTGATAACTCAACAAGCATGTATTTAACACTACTTTGTAGGAGGCAGTTTTGCAGATGCCAAGAATATAACTGTGAACAAAACATAAATTCCTGCCCTCATAGACATATCACAGCCTTCTAATATTAAACAACTTTTTTTAAAGAAATGTATCCCACTTCCCTGGTGGCTCAGATGGTAAAGAATCTGCCTGCAATGTGGGAGACTCAGGTTCAATCCCTGGGTTGGGGAGATCCCCTGGAAAATGGAATAGCTACCCACTCCAGTATGCTTGCCTGGAGAATCCCATGGAGAGAGAAGCCTGGCAGTCTATAGTCCATGTGGTAGCAAACAGCTGGACATGACTGAGAGACTAACACTTTCATATTCTTTTAAAGACAAAATTTAGTTACTCTATTTTATTCAACCTCTCCTGAGTAAAGTTTTGGTCCTTTAAGAGCACAGTTTTCCTACAAAATATACTTTAAAAATCAATAATTTAAAGTATATTTCATATCTTTCTTGTACTTCATGTTTCTAGGGCTCTCTACAACACCTTGCCTTATAAATGTCTTTTCTTATATCTAAATTATTTGGTAAAATTATTGGTTTAAATAGCTAAATGTGCCATAGTTTTACCATCAAAAATATGAACATCAGTGTTTTTAAAAACTCAGTATTGTACCTTTAGGTTTGAGATAATTTGGGTCAATAATTTTGTGACTGAGATTGGAAATTGTCCCTGACATATATTCCTCCCCCTCCTTCATAGTTGAGGTTTGTCCTTTCGGGGTTCCTCTTTTTCATTGACTGGGCCATAAATAAGAGGTGGTGGTGGAGGTTTAGTTACTAAGTCACGTCCCACTCTTGAGACCCCCCCATGGACTATAGCCCACAAGGCTCCTCTGTCCATGGGATCTCCCAGGCAAGAATACTGGAATGGGTTGCCATTTCCATCTTCAATAAATAAGAGACTGCAGTTTGATCGGTCACAGGTGACCATAGCATGGAAGCCACATAGTGACTGTGGCCCAACAGCAAGAGAGACGGCATTTCGACCCCCAATGACTGTGCAGGCATCATGCCAACCCTGGACAGGTAACAGTAAGATTCTGTTTGCCTGAGACAGAAAACCCCCATGTGGCTTACAACATTGCCATTTGTAGGTTTCTATCAGTTGCAGACAAATCTAATCTTATGTGATGCATAGTCCATAACTTGTTTTCATAAATTGAACAATCTTTTCTAGATCCTATATAATTATGGTCACCCAGATTATTTATTGGAAATGATGAAACTTTCAGCTATGACTGTTACTGACAACAGCATGATTCTCCAGTCCAATGCTTGGAGATTTTTTTCTGAAAAATGAAAGCACAATCTTTTTCTGACAACATTTTCACATAATCACAGATACCTAGGGAAAAAAACAAATGAACCATGTCCAAAATAGCAAGTGACTAGTGATAATAAAAGTACATGCATGTTGAGTTATTAAATAATTGACTAATTACATTAGAATGAAAGACAAGAAATATTTCAATTTATGAATTACAAGTAGATTCCTACCAAAGGGAATAATAATATTTTGAAAGTGAGACAACAGACAAATATGTTAGCTCAGGCAGCTAACACCAACCAGGCAGAAAAAAAGTCACTACTTGAGTGTTTGATTAAGAAAGATGCATTAAGTTGACCATAAAATTTACTTTTTTTTATCAAATAGGATATTGAAAAAAAAACTCTATAAAATTACAGTAAAAAGTGTGACTTGTTTTGTATAACTGATTTAATGTAATTGTTTCTATTTTATCACTTTCCTCAGAGTTAAATTTTGCCTCCCCCCATTTTTCTGGGAAATTAGGATTTGCATATTCCCCACTCTTCCCTTTTTCCTCCCTCTGCTTGATGCTATCTTATGCATGAAATTGTACAAGGGGTTCACCATTTTTTTTCTTTTTTAAAAGATGTTTTATTTTATATTGAGATATAGCCGATTAACAATATTGTGAACTTTCCAGGTGAACAGTGAAAGGACTCACCCACACAGACACATGTCCATTCTCCGCCAAACCATCTTCATTTTCTAACCAGGATCTTGTATATTAAATACCAGATCCACCATATGTCATACAACTGTCACATGGTGCTGAATATTTTTCCAAATTTCAATGATTCACAACCACTGCTAAATTGCTCAAGAGCATTTTTAATCCAGAGTGGTTAACATGACTTGAACAGTAACATTATTTAACTGATAACACTGTAGGTTTACAAGCAAAAGCAAGCCTTACACCAGAGACATCAAGTCGGCAAGAAATAAATAAAAGAGAGTGAAACCATCAAATTTTAAAAGCTGATGTGAAAAGTGTCTTATTTAATTCGAATAAACTACTATGAAATAATCCTTTAAAACATGTAAATGAAGAGCTAAGAACCTAAAAGTGAAGATAACATCTAGTTGAGAGAGAGAGAGTTTATATTCTGTTGGACGGTGGGATTAAATAACACGAAGACTCAAAATACACCTACATATAAAGAGTTTGGTTCCCAAAACAATTTTTAAATATTTATACAATCTCTAAGGGAATGGCTGGAATATGGACAAAGTACCCTGTTTAAAAGAGTTTCAAAGAGCATACCTATTGTTGCAATTAATTTACTTCCTGACAGGTTGAAAGAAATTAAAGATCTGTAGAAGTTTATGGTACCTGATAAGTTTAGATGAGAAATTATATTAACATTTGTGATTATCAATAATATCAAAACAGTTCAAGAGATTCACACAAGAGAAAAACAAAATGCTTTTTTTTAGTTTGGATGCAACTGAACAAAAGTACAACTCAAACCTGTTTTTTAGCAAGATAACATAGAAGTTCAAGTTACATATTAAATCTTTATTTCCACTCAAAAGTTTAGGAGGTTTTAATAGACTGACTCATTAGAAAAGACCCTGATGCTGGGAGGGATTGGAGGCAGGAGGAGAACGGGACGACAGAGGATGAGATGGCTGGATGGAATCACCGACTGGATGGACATGAGTTTGAGTAAACTCTGGGAGTTGGTGATGGACAGAGAGGCCTGGCACACTGCGATTCATGGGGTCACAAAGAGTCAGACATGACTGAGCGACTGAACTGAACTGAACTGAACTGAACTGAATAGACTGCTAAGCCAGCATAGCAAGGGTCATACTCTGATACCACATTAACAATGCAAACAGAAACTCATTTATTCCATAAGTGCAAAGTATCAGAATTTTATTGACTTTTAGTTTTTACTACTTTAATTTTTTTAATGTGCACAATGTTTACAGAGACAGCACATAAATGTTTACTGATAGCATGGTATTGTGAAGAGTGACTAGTCAGACTGTCCTGGGTTCAAGCCCAGGACTTTGCCATCTGTATAATTTCAAGCAAATTGCTCACTTCCACCTGCCTCAATTTTTAAAATGAGAAAAATAATAATATTTCCTTTATAAAGTCATGTAAGGAGGAGCATGTAAGGCTCAGAGTCTCACATGAGAAGCGGACACAAAAAGTCAATTCTGACCTCATTTACCCTCACTTGCTTACTTTCTTTTACGTCTTTGAGTAGCAGTCCAAGGAAACAAACTACAGACACACATTTCTGGATGAATTGCTAACATCTTCCTTCCCTTTATCCACCAGTGTTCTTGATACACTGAACGGAAACTTAAGGAATTGGAAAAATCCTATTTTCCATGTCAAACGTTATGACATCATCCTACTTGCAACATGTCTTAATCTTCTCCAGGTGGGATGAATTCTTGGGCCAACTAGAATAAATGTCATAGACTGGGAAAGCTAGAATAGAATGCATATTTGAATTTTCCAAAGTATTATCTCCATCATTACAGTGAAAAAGGAAGAGCAGAGTGATTGAGCTGGAAGGACAGGAGGTAACATGGCTGTGCTTCAGAAAGGATACCAGTCAAACAATGGAGAGGTAATGGTATTATCTGGATACAAAGCCAAGCAGACCTTGACAGACACAGACATGGTGAATCACTCCCTTATTAGACTTGTCGGTCTCAGTTGCCCACTGAGCTTTAGAGTTTAGCTACATCTACTCCTCCTAGAGTCACAATGAAAAATCTATAAGGAGAAGCTATTTAACAATTAGAGAGCCTCCCGGGGATGTGCCCATGAGTAATCTCCTTTAACTTGTCAGTTTCCTCCTAATACAGTGGAAGGGTGTCTCGGTGCAGGCTGCATATTTTTATTTTAAAAATTTAACCACTCCTGTCAATGCAGGAGATGCAGAAGATGCAGGTTTCATCCCTAGGTCAGGAAGATTCCCTGGAGAAGGAAATGCAACCCACTCGAGTATCCTTGCCTGGAAAATCCCATGGAGAGAGGAGCCTGATCTGCTACAGTCCATGAGGTCACAGTCAGACACGACTGAACCACTGAACACAGCGCAGCTCAAGTTCTGTATTACTATGAGTTTTACCACCATTTATGGAGAAGTAACATCCAATTAAAAACAGCAGCCACACTGATTTAGCCTCACACGGCCCTATAGGATTGATACGAGACTCATTTGTACCGAGATTTTCTGATTCTGCTCAGGATTACCAAAGAAGTATAAGTTCAATTTAGAAACTTTCAATCTCTAATCACATGTTGAAACTTCAAAAAATCAATTAGTTCATTTTCAATTAATTAAACCATGAAATAATGAAAAATATTAATCTTGTCAGTTAACACAGTTAATCAGCAGTCAACACGCTTCAAGCAGCTGATTTTTGGCTTCCATGTGTCTTCTCTTATACACATAGCATTAATCTTTACCCTGCTGTTCTAAATATTAATGCTCATATTTAAAGGTAGAGGCACATACATCTTAAAATGTATTTTAAATTTAGATTGTGAAATCAAGGTTTTAAAAGATTACATTATATCACACTAAAATGTTTATTTTGCCCATGGGCACTTTTAATATGACACTAGAATGGCCCTAGTGGTAAAGAACCCGCCTGCCTTCCCTGGTGGCTCAGCAGTAAAGATTCTGGCTGCTAATGAGGAGACTCAGGAGACATGGGTTTGATCCCTGGGTTGGGAAGATCCCCTGAAAGAGGGCATGGTGACCCATTTCAGTATTCTTGCCTGGTGAATCCCATGGACAAAAGGAGCCTGGCAGGCTATAGTCCATAGGGTCACACAGAGTTGGACTTAAGTGATTTAGCATGCATGCAAGAATGTTTAGTGTTTGAGCAAGACAAGCCTTGTAAGGATTGCTAATACTGTCTTCAAGCTTCCTAGAGAGCACAGGGCTTTAGCCTCCCTTTTCAGATGCAAATGACAGCTTGTTAAGTATTATCTTTGGAGCAATGACTCTCTTGACTCACTTTATGATCCCAGCTCTGGAGAAATAAAGATGCATCTTACCCTAGCATACACTGGGTCATACTTATACCAGATCACAAAGCCCAGGTAAGACCCATGTATGTCTGCCAGTGTGTGACCTTCCACCTAAAGAAACAGCTATCACCTCTTCCACCCTCATGTGCTTCCTCTGAGGAAATAAAAGGAAGGTGAGATTGTAAGGGTGCTGAACACTTGCTGTTTCTTTTTAATAATATATTTTATTTGTTATTTGTTTATTTATGGCTGCACTGGGTATTTGTCACTGTACGCAGGCTTTCTCTAGTTGTGGTGAACCGGGGCTACTCGCTAGCTGCAGTACACAGGCTTCCCATTACAGTGGCTTCTCTTGTTGTGAGCATGGACTCTGAGACTCGTGGGCTTCACTAGCTGTGGTGCACGGGCTTGGCTGTTCCCCTGCATGTGGGATCTTCCCAGACCAGGGATCAAACTGGTGTCCCTTAGCCCCTTGCATTGCAAGGTGGATTCTTAACCAATGGACCACCAGGGAGGCCCCAGTGCTGAATATTTTAAATGGGCAAGTGATCTCCAACAAGTTACTGTTGAGGTTGTTGCTGTTCAGTCACTTAGTCATGTCCACTTCTTTGAGAGCCCATGGACTGCAGCACACCAGGCTTCCCTGTTCTTCACCATCTCCTGGAGTTTGCTCAGACTTATGCCCATTGAGTCCATGATGCCATCCAATGATTTCATCCTCATGAAATTACCTTCTCCTCCTGCCTTCAACCTTTCCCAGAAACAGAGTCTTTTCCAATGAGTTGGCTCTTCGCATCAAGTGGCCGAAGTATTGGAGCTTCAGGTTCAGCACCAGTCCTTCCAATGAATGTTCAGGGTTGATTTCCTTTAGGATTGACTGGTTTGACCTCCTTGCTGTCCACTGGACTCTCAAGAGTCTTCCCCATCACCACAGTTTGAAAGCATCAATTCTTTTATTCTCAGCCTTCTTTACAGTCCTACTTTCACATTTGTACATGACTACTGGAAAAACCATAGCTTAGACTATACAGACCTTTGCTGACAAAGTGATGTCTCTGCTTTTTAATATGCTGTCTAGGATTGTCATAGCTTTCCTTCCAAGGAGTAAGTGTCTTAAACTATTATGACTGCAGTCACCATCCGTGGTGATTTTGGAGAGCAAGAAAATATTATCTGTCATTGTTTCCACTTTTTCTCCATCTATTTGCCATGAAATGACAGAGGAAGAAAGTGTCCTAAGCAAAAGAGGTAACATCTGAGAAGGGAGAATTTATATTGACTGTGTAAAGTCTTGTCTAGGGCAGAGGTGATAAGGGATTGAAGCAGGATAGTGACTGTAGAAATAGAAAATAAAAGGAATAGCCTGATTTATGAAATGTTTAAGGAAGAATTGACAGGATTTGGTTATTACTTGGATGTGTGCAGTGGTGGGAGGAGGCATGAAGTCCTACTCACAACACTTCTGATACCATTAGCACGGGAGTTTTTCCCCAAGACCATTCAACTCTTCAACTCTCTGAACACCAACGGGGTGTCCTATAACTTAACCTGGAGTTGGTGTAGACCACACAGGTTAATTCTGAAAGAGATGGGAATATTAGACCATCTGACCTGCCTCTTGAGAAACCTGTATGTGGGTCAGGAAGCAACAGTTAGAACTGGACATGGGACAACAGACTGGTTCCAAATAGGAAAAGTAGTATATCAAGGCTGCATATTGTCACCCTGCTTATTTAACTTACATGCAGAGTACATCATGAGAAACTTTGGGCTGGAAGAAGCCCAAGCTGGAATCAAGATTGCCAGGAGAAATATCAATAACCTCAGATATGCAGATGACACCACCCTTATGGCAGAAAGTGAAGAACTAAAGAGCCTCTTGATGAAAGTGAAAGAGGAGAGTGAAAAAGTTGGCTTGAAGCTCAACACTCAGAAAACTAAGATCATGGCATCTGGTCCCATCACTTCATGGGAAACAGATGGGGAGACAGTGGAAACAGTGTCAGACTTTATTTTTTGGGGGGCTCCAAAATCACTGCAGATGGTGACTGCAGCCATGAAATTAAAAGACGCTTACTGCTTGGAAGGAAAGTTATGACCAACATAGATAGCATATTTAAAAGCAGAGACATTACTTTGCCAACAAAGGTCCACCTGGTCAAGACTATTGTTTTTCCAGTGGTCATGTATGGATGTGAGAGTTGGACTGTGAGGAAAGCTGAGTGCCAAAAAATTGATGCTTTTGAACTATGGTGTTGAAAGTCCCTTGGACTGCAAGGAGATCCAACCAGTCCATCCTAAAGGAGATCAATCCTGGGTGTTCATTGGAAGGACTGATGTTGAAGCTGAAACTCCAATACTTTGGCCACCTCATGCGAAGAGTTGACTCATTGGAAAAGACCCTGATGCTGGGAGGGATTGGGGGCAGGAGGAGAAGGGGACGACAGTGGAAGAGATGGTTGGATGGCATCACTGACTCGATGGGCATGAGTTTGAGTAAACTCCGGGAGTTGGTGATGGACAGGGAGGCCTGGCATGGGGCGATTCATGGGGTCGCAGGGAGTCGGACATGACTGAGCGGCTGAACTGAACTGAACTGAACACAGGCTAAAGGCTCAGTTGCACAAGGCTGTCACCCCACTTTAGACACCAGTTACAAATCCTCCCTTCCTTCTAACCAACAAATTATCAATCAAGGGTTCCCACAACACCCTCCCAACATTTGATGATTTGCTCACAGAATTCTGGAGTAGTTTACTTACTATTAAATGTTGATTATAAAGGATACAATTTAGGAACAGGCAAGGCATAGGGACAAGTTCACAGAGCTTCCAGGTTCTCTGGGTACACTCCACGCTGTCAGCACCAAGATATGTTCACCAAACTGAAAATGCTCTGAATCCGGTTATTTAGGGCTTTTATGGAAGTTCTATCATGTAGGCAAAATTGGTTAAATCATTGCTGGTAGGTAATTAATTTGATCTCTAAATCTTATCCCTTCCAGAGGTTGGAGAAGAAATATGAATGCTGAAAGTTCCAGTCCTCCGGTCATGTGGTTGGTTCCCCCAGCCACCAGCCCCGTTTCTGATGCTATCCAGTTGTCCACCAAGAGTTACTGAACTAGCTTAAACTCAGATATGGATAAAAGGAGCTTATTATGAGCTCACCCCCTCAGTGAATTTCAAGAGTTTTAAGAGTCGGACATGACTGAGTGACTGAACAACAAAAGAGCTCTGTACAAGGAACCAGGGGGGAAAACCAAATAGGTTCATATTATCTCACAGTATCACAGGGTATGGTTGTTTAGTTATTTTCCTCCCCAGGTTGTACATTAGGAAGAGGATCTCTGATTTAAATCTATAATAACTGCAAATTTATATATCTATAGTCACATTTATATTGAAATCCCAGCATAACCTTGGTTGTACAAACAGCTCTAGACACAGTTATGGTCAAACACTTCCTTTTGTCAACTATTTACTATTAACTTAAGACATCATATGTAAACATGAATATGAATATGCCCTTTTTGAAACAATTTCAAGGGGTTCTATTGTGGAATCGCAGAATTTCAGGGTAGGAAAAATTGTTACAAAACCCAATTATTTAGAACACTCTGCAATTTAAGCTCTATCCATAATTTTATGAAACTAATAGGCTAGAGAGCAAGGGCCACTTGCTTTGGCAAATTTATCTTCAATTCCTGGTTCTGAAAAGTAAGATTTTGAGAAGAAACTGGGAACAAAAATATGTGACTAATGATTTCACAGCCCCCTGTGATTTCAAGTACACTTTCCTACTTCGTCAAACAACTGTCAAACAAGGTTATTTTTTTCCTCCTCATTTCAATGTCTCTCATGCTTCCTGATATTAGAATCATACTAAACTGAAATTAACCACTGTTTGTTCTCATTTTGCCTAGCTTGTTTTACAAGAAAGAATAATATACCCTAAAAGGAATACACACTTAAATGAATGGGTGACGTGTGACTATAAGAGTCACATGGGAAATAAAACTGCTGTTTCAGAAACAGTAAAAGTTACTGCTATATAGCTCACAAAATAGAAACTTACAGATTATTTTCTGAAATTTCATTTTCAATATTGAGGACATTCAGTATGAGGATGATATAATATTTTAAATCCCTAAATCCAGAGGTAGTGTTGGTATAGTTTAAATAAACTATTCAACAAAACATAATTTATCAACTCTGTATGGGACAAACCAAAATCTCCTTTCCTCTTCTAGAAATTGAGTCACCTCACTAGAAAATGATTGCTTAGAACATTCCTTAAGTATCCAAAAATATCTATAAGTATAAAGAGTTACATGGACTTATTCAACCTAGAAAACATGTATACACACACAAATACACACTTCACTTATATATATATACCCATGTCATACCAGATTTATAGCCTTTACTATTTGGAGCAAGGAAAAAGAAGGAAAAGCCTTTTACATATGGAAACAAAAAGAAAATGATAAGTCACTTTTGGTATTTGATAAACTAACCATAGACTTCTGACATAAATTCATGATTATAAATGCAAGGTATCTTTCTAATGCATCATACCAAATAAGCCATAAATTCTGAAACATGAGATCAAGCAATGACTAAGGTCTGGATAAAAATCATGACTGAATACACAGGATGAAAGCCAAAGAACAGACTCCTATGGATAAATAACAGTTAAACATCACACACTTAAGTTAATATTTTACTTTACTTATTTTCCAAAATACTGCATTAATTCAATGAATATGTGAAGATCCTATTTGTGTGTGGGGGGGGGGTGTGCACATGCACACAATTATGTGTGCATAACGCTCAGTTATGTCTGACTCTTTGCTATTCCCTGGACTATACCCTGCCAGGCTCCTCTGTCCGTGGGATTTTCCAAGCAAGAATACTGGAGCTGGTTGTCATTTCCTACTCCAGGGAATCTTCTCAACTCATGGATTGAACCCACGTCTCTTGCACTTCCTGTATTGGCAGGAGGATTCTTTACCACTGTGCCACCTGGGAAGCCCTATTACATGCTGGAATCATTATTCTGTTTGTAGCAAATTCAGGGTCATCAATCGGTGCTAAAGAGTAATATCTTTCCTAAGAGATTTTATTTCACTCACTGCTGACATTGTGTTCTTTTCTGTTGTTTCGAAATTGATAAATGTTTACCACATTCAGTAACATTTTCCAGACTTCCAGTCAGATGAATTCATAGCATACACATTCACTTCCTCTGGAAAACACAATTTGAGCTTTTGTTTCCAGAGAATACAGGCTAAGTTTATTTTTAAGGAGAATTAATGAAATAAAATGATTGCTTCACCTAGGAGCCTAGCCTCAAAGCCATGGATAACCTAGAGAACTTCAGTGACCTATATCTTTTTCCACAGGAGTCTGTTGCAATTAAAATGAATCTACTCTCCTGTAAAGTTCTCTTTATCCAGGTACCACCAACTTAATGAGAAATCCACTACCTGCTCCAGCCTCATCAAACAGGCATTCAGGACAAATCCTTCCATGTTAGCTGCTTTAAATGTTGACTTTGTAATGACTTTTTTACAAATATTTTTAAACAACAGTCTTATTTCTTTTACCTGTTCTACTATAGTTACTGGAAAAAAGAAAAATTATTTTAGGAATGTAATTTCCTGGTTTCCTTGTATTGTTATCTGTGGGTATCTGCGTGGGTATCTGTGTTTTGTTCATCTGCCTTGTCCTCACTTGAGGGCAAGAATCAAATTTATAGTCCTATATAGCCCTGTAACTAAAATATCTTTTAAAACCATAACTCATTTTGTTTAGTACTCCTCTGGAGATTATATAGATTTATTTAAATATATTTATATCACACCTATCTGCTGATACTGACATGGACATTAGTGATTTTGTCATGTGCCAAATAGTTATTTAATTAAGGCTTCCAAAGACTGACAATCAGAATTGAGATTCTCTAAATTTGAGTCTACAGAGTTTGCTGGTGAATATGTGTGTGTGTGTATATTTATATATATTTATGTATAAAAGGAAATGGCAACCCACTCCAGGATTCTTGCCTGGAGAATCCCATGGACAGAGGAGCTTGATGGGCTACAGTCCATGGGGTCGCAAAGAGTTGGACACTACTGAGTGATTTCACACACACACACACACACACATATATATACTTATATATACATATATAATATTCTGGATATATATCAACTAGTGTCAAAGGCTCAACAGAAGAATCTTGTTAATGTTAATGCTAATTCAGTTATTCAATGTTTCATTAAGTAACTTGATTACTGTATCTAGTCCTGAAGAGGCTATTTAATCTCTCTCTCAGCTGACTTGATTTCTACAACAACTTTTCCAAAGTCACACAGCCAAGGATAACCTAGAAGTGGACTTGAGTTTGTATGTCTAGAAAGCTTGCGCTTTTCACATTGGGCAGAATTACATTTTCTTCTCCCACCTCCACCTATGACCAGCTTTTCTGTATTTTTAACATAAGTGAACAGCAGCATAATCTATCAAGTCACCCATGTCATAAATCAGGAAGCCCTCTGAGGCTGTTCCGTCTTCCTCAGAGACCGTTTATAATTAGTCCCAAAGATCAGGAGAGTTGACCTCTTTAATATTCCTGGTACTTTGACTCTTTTTTTCTACTTCTACTGCCTTAGATAAATTCCTTATTTAATTTAACATTCTCCTCTTTCTCTCACCTACTCCCCTCTACTGAATCCACTTATCAACAAATTATCTATCTACACATATGCATGAACACACACACACACAAACACACACACACACACACACACCCCATCACCACCATAAAATTCAAGATAAAATTCAATTTCCTTGGTATGCCATATAGTTTTCTCTATGACCCAGTCACTGCCTAACTCCCTCTGGGTTTTGCTGAAATATCACACCTTTTATTTTATTCCTCAGTTGTATTAAATCACGCATTTTCCCCTGAATATCTCAAGGGTTTTTATGTTTCTGCAACTGTGTTCAGCAGCTCCAATTATCTGAATATGCTTTGCTTCCCCCAACCTCTTCAGGTCAAGCAGTGCTTCTTCTGTGAGGCCTTCTGTGAGTCTCCCCTTTGGGAACACTGGCACTGACTGCCAAACATTAATCTCACACAAAATTTATTGGCTTAAATTAGCATAATCTCATTGCTTTATTTTATATGGTTTCAGGATAATGTATTTCACAACTCCAGCCAAAGTTAGTTTCCCTGTTATTTTACAAGACTAGCATCTTTTACAAGGCTTTAATTTCTTGAATGGCAATAAATCTCTGACATTCATCTTATAGTGGTAATATACGTAACTCTTACATGGTAGGTATGACCACATTATTTCTATAATAGGCACTGTAATTTAGTAATTAGAATCATATTTGTCTTTGACATATAGTAAACTGTCATGTAGAAGACTCAATTGTAGTTAAACTGTCAGAGTAGGCACTTAAATGTTCACATAGTAAATTGGTATTTGAATAGCAGTACTTACATGATAATTTATACAAAGTTGTGAATTAATCAACATTTTTCAGCATAATGCAATTTCACCATGCTCTTATCATAGTTAGCATTTCCTTTTAGTGACTTCATCCAGTGTTTTCAGATTCTTGGGATTGTTTATGGTAAATTTATCATTTTTCAGATGGCTCTGTCCTTAAAAAGATCTCCATCCATGTCATTATACTACTTTCTGCTTTCATGAAATTATATTACTAAATCAGATTGTGTCATGTTTGCTTCAATGTGTTCTTGATAGCTTTATTGAAGTATAGTTGATATATTAAAAATGACACATATTTAACATACAGTTTGATGATTTCATAAATAAGTATACAATCATGGTATCATCACCACAGTCAAATTAATAAACATGTCTATCACCTTCCAAAGTTCCTTGTGTCTTTGTTTTCATAAGGTAAGAAAACAAGGTGAAATCTGAACATGAGGTCACTCTAAACAAACTTTTTGACTGAACAGTATTATGCTGTTAACTACAAGCACTATGTCAAATAGCAGCTCTCTCAACCATATTCATCTTGTGTAATTTGTAACTTTATACTCATGGAGTAACAACTTCTTATTTCCTCTCTGCCCATCTCCAACCACCATTGTATTTTTTTTTCCTCTGTAACTTTGACTATGCTTTTTTTAACAATTAAAAAAGAAAGCACAACTGACCTATTTTACCAACCCTCCATCTTCTGCCACTGATGACAACCAATCTGTTCTCTGTAACTATGAGCTTGTTGGTTTTCTCTTTTAGATTACACATGTGAAAAAGTCACATAGTATTTGTCTCTGTCTGACATATTTCACCTAGTATAATGCCCTCAACATCCATCCATGGTGTCACAGATGGTAAGATGTCATTATTTTTATGGCTGAATAATACTCCATCATACCAACCAAGAGCCAGACAACCTGGAATGTGAAGTCAAGGGGGCCTTAGGAAGCATCACTACAAAAAAAAAACTAGTAGAGGTGATGGAGTTGAGTTGAACTTTTTCAAATCCTAAAAGATAATGCTGTGAAAGTGCTGCACTCAATATGCCAGCAAATCTGGAAAACAGCAGTGGCCACAGGACTGGAAAAGGTGAGTTTTCATTTCAATCCCAACGAAGGGCAATGCCAAAGAATGTTCAAATGATCGCACAATTGTGCTCTTCTCACACGCTAACAAAGTGATGCTCAAAATTCTCCAAGCCAGGCTTGAATAGCACGTGAATCGTGAACTTCCAGATGCTCAATTTGGATTTAGAAAAGGCAGAGGAACCAGAGATCAAATTGCCAAAATCCACTGGATCATAGGAAAAGCAAGAGAGTTCCAGGAAAACATCTCCTTCTGCTTTATTGACTACACCAAAGTCTTTGACTATGTGGATCACAACAAACTGTGGAAAATTCTTAAACAGATGGGAATACCAGACCACCTGAGCTGCCTCCGGAAAAATCTGTATGCAAGTCAAGAAGCAACAGTTATACCTGGACATGGGGCAACAAACTGGTTCCAAATAGGGAAAAGAGTACGTCAAGGCTGTATATTGTCATCCTACTTATATAACTTCTATGTAGAGTACATCATGAGGAATGCTGGGTTGGATAAAGCCCAAGCTGGAATTAAGAATGCCAGAAGAAATATAAATAACCTCAGATATGCAGATGACACCACCCTTGTGGCAGAAAGTGAAGAAGAACCAAAGAGCCTCTTGATGAAAGTGAAAGAGGAGAGTAAAAAAGTTGGCTTAAAGCTCAACATTCAGAAAATGAAGATATTGGCATCTGATCCCATCACTTCAAACCAAATAGATGGGGACACTATGCAAACAGTAGCTGACTTTATTTTGAGGGGCTCCAAAATCACTGCAGATGGTGACTGCAGCCATGAAATTAAAAGACACTTGTTCCTTGTGAAAAAAGCTGTGACCAACCTAGATAGCATATTAAAAAGCAGAGACATTACTTTGCCAACAAAGGTCCATCTAGTCAAAGCTATGATATTTCCAGTAGTCATGTATGGATGTGAGATTTGGACTATAAAGAAAGCTGATCTCCAAAGAATCGATGTTTTTTTTTTTTTTAATTTGTTTATTTATTTATTTATTTTAATTGAAGCTAATTACTTTACAATATTGTGGTGGTTTTTGCCACACATTGACATGAATCAGCCATGGGTGTACATGAATGCCCCATCCAGAACCCCCTCCCACCTCCCTCCCCATCCCATCCCTCAGGGTCATCCCAGTGCTCTGGCCCTGAGCGCCCTGTCTCATGTATCAAACCTAGGCTGGCGATCTGTTTCACATATGGTAATATACATGTTCCAATGCTATTCTCTCAAATCATCCCACTCTTGCTTCTCCCACAGAGTCCAAAAGACTGTTCTTTATATCTGTGTCTCTTTTGCTGTCTCGCACATAGGGTCATCGTTACCATCTTTCTAAATTCCATATATACGTGTTAATACACTGTATTAATGCTTTTCTTTCTGACTTACTTCACTCTGTGTAATAGGCTCCAGTTTCATCCACCTCATTAGAACTGATTCAAATGCATTCTTTTTAATAGCTGAGTAATATTCCATTGTGTATATATACCACAACATCCTTATCCATTCGTCTGCCAATGGACATCTAGGTTGCTTCCATGTCCTAGCTGTTGTAAACAGTGCTGTGAGGAACACTCTGTACACGCATCTCTTTCAGATCTGGTTTCCTCAGTGTGTGTGCCCAGCAGTGGGATTGCTAGGTCATATGGCAGTTCTATTTCCAGTTTTTTAAGGAATCTCCACAATGTTCTCCATAGGGGCTATACTGGTTTGCATTCCCACCAACAGTGTAAGAGGGTTTCCTTTTCTTTGCACCCTCTCCAGCATTTATTGTTTGTAGACTTTTTGATAGCAGTCATTCTGACCAGCATGAGATGGTACTTCATTATGGTTTTGATTTGCATTTCTCTGATAATGAGTGATGTTGAGCATCTTTTCACATGTTTGTTAGCCATCTGTATGTCTTCTTTGTAGAAATGTCTGTTTGGTTCTTTGGCCCATTTTTTTTATCAGGTTGTTCATTTTTCTGGTATTGAGCTACATGAGCTGCTTGTATATTTTTGAGATTAATTCTTTGTCAATTGCTTTGTTTGCTATTATTTTCTCCCATCCTGAAGGTTCTCTTCTCATCTGGTTCATAGTTTCCTTCATTGTACAAAAGCTTTTAAGTTTAATCAGATCCCATTTGCACCTTTGGACACCTTATCTTTGACAAAGGAGGGAAAAATACACAACGGAGAAAAGACAATCTCTTTAACGAGTGGTACTGGGAAAACTGGTCAACCACCTGTCAAAGTATGAAACTAGAACACTTTCTAACGCTATACACAAAAATACACTCAAAATGGATTCAAGATTAAATGTAAGACCAGAAACTATAAAACTCCTAGAGGAAAACAGAGACAAAACACTCTCTGACATAAATCACAGCAAGATCCTCTATGAGCCACCTCCCGGCGTAATGGAAATAAAAGCAAGAATTGATGCTTTTGAACTGTGGTGTTGGAGAAGACTCTTGAGAGTCCCTTGGACTGCAAGGAGATCCAACCAATCCATCCTAAAGAAAATTAGTCCTGAACATTCATTGAAAGGACTGATGTTGAAGCTGAAACTCCAGTACTTTGGCCACCTGATGCAAAGAACTGATTCATTGGAAAAGACCCTGATTTGGGGCAAGATTGAAGGTGGGAGGAGAAGAGGATGACAGAGGATGAGATGGTTGGATGGCGTCACCAACTCAAAAGACATGAGTTTGAGCAAGCTCTAGGAGTTGGTGAAGGATAGGCAAGCCTGGCATGCTGCAGTCCATGGGGTCATAGAGTCAGGCACAACTGAGCAACTGAACTGATATATATGCAATTTATCTTCTTTATCCATGAATATATTGATGAACAATTTAGATTGTTTCCATATCCTGGCTATTGTAAATAATGCTGAAATGAATATGCAGATCATATATATATATATATATATCAAATATATATATATATTTTAGTTAGTTGTTTTGTTTCCTTCAGATAAATACCCAGAAGCTGAATTTCTGTATCATATGGTGGTTCTGTTTTTAAATTATTGAGGAACGTCTCTATTGTTTCCAACTGTGGCTCCACTAACTTTCATGCCCAGCAACAGCAATAAGTATTTCCTTTTTTCCACATGCTCACCAACATTTATTATTTCTTGTCTTTTTTATAATAGCTAACATTCTGAAAGAGATGGGAATACCAGACCACCTGAACTGCCTCTTGAGAAACCTGTATGCAGGTCCGGAAGCAACAGTTAGAACTGAATGTGAAAAAGACTGGTTCCAAATAGGAAAAGGAGTATGTCAAGGCTATATATTATCATCCTGCTTATTTAACTTATATGCAGAGCACATCATGAGAAACACTGGGCTGAAGGAAGCTCAAGCTGGAATCAAGACTTCCGAGAGAGATATCAGTAACCTCAGATATGCAGATGACACCACCCTTATGGCAGAAAGTGAAGAGGAACTAAAGAGCCTCTTGATGAAGGTGAAAGAGGAGAGTGAAAAAGTTGGCTTAAAGCTCAGCATTCAGAAAACTAAGATCATGGCATCTGGTCCCAACACTTCATGACAAATAGATGGGGAAACACTGGAAATAGTGGCTGACTTTTTTCTGGGCTCCAAAATCACTGCAGATGGTGATTACAGCCATGAAATTAAAAGATGCTTACCCCTTGGAAGAAAAGTTATGACCAAACTAGACAGCAAATTAAAAGGCAGAGACATTACCTTGTCAACAAAGGTCTGTCTAGTCAAGGCTATGACTTTTCCAGTGGTCTGTATGGATGTGAGAGTTGGACTATAAAGAAAGCTGAGTGTCGAAGAATTGATGCTTTTGAACTGTGGCGTTGGAGAAGACTCTTGAGAGTCCCTTGGACTGCAAGGAGATCCAACCAGTCTATCCTAAAGGAGATCAGTCCTGGATGTTCATTGGAAGGACTGATGCTGAAGCTGAAACTCCAATAGTTTGGCCACCTGATGCGAAGAGCTGACTCATTTGAAAAGACCCTGATGCTGGGAAAGATTGAGGGTTGAAGGAGAAGGGGACAACAGAGGATGAGATGGTTGGATGGCATCACTGACTCAATGGACATGAGTTTGGGTAAACTCCAGGAGTTGGTGATAGACAGGGAGGCCTGGCGTGCTGTGATTCATGGCATTGCAAAGAGTTGGAGACAACTGAGTGACTGAACTGAACATAAAGCATAAAATGTGGTATGGGAAAGTAAAAATGTTAAGCTACAAAATGACATTAAACTTAAGTATTATCAGCTTAGACTGTAATAGGTAAAAAATTTATATCTAAGGCTCATGGGAACCAGAAAAGAACTATAGTAAATATACAAAAGCAAAGGAAAAGAATTACTATTCTACCACTGAAAAAAAAAGACATCAAACCACAATGGAAGAGAGCAAGAGAAGAACAAAAGAACAGAAAAGAACTATAAAAATAGCCAGAAAAGAATTAACAAAACGGAAATCAGTACAGATGATCAACAATTACTTTTAATGTAGAGAATGGGGCTTACCTGGTAGCTCAGTGGTAAAGAATCTGCCTGTCAAGTGGGAGACATGGTTTCAATCCCTGGGTCAGAAAGATCCCCCAGAGAAAGAAATGGCAACACACTACAGCATTTTGCCTGGGAAATCCCAAGGACAGAGAAGTCTGGTGGGCTATAGTCCATGGGGTCACAAAGAGTCAGACATGACTAGTGGCTAAACATCAACTATACATATTTTTATTTTATATATAAATATATGTGTGTGTGTGTGTGTGTGTATACACACACTACTGCTGCTACTAAGTCACATCAGTCATGTCCGACTCTGTGCAACCCCACAGACAGCAGCCCACCAGGCTCCGCCGTCCCTGGGATTCTCCAGGCAAGAATACTGGAGTGGGTTGCCATTTCCTGCTCCAATGCATGAAAATGAAAAGTGAAAGTGAAGTCGTTCGGTCGTGTCCAACTCTTAGCGACCCCATGGACTGTAGCCTACCAGGCTCCTCTGTTCATGGAATTTCCCAGGCAAGAGTACTGGAGTGGCTTACACTTGCCTTTGCATATATATATACATAAAATAAAACTTATATGGAATAGGTTAAAATTAGAACTTCTTGCTGGTTTTGAGTCCATGGATTATGGTTAACAGAACATAAAGGGAAAATTTAGTTTATAATTAGTAATACCACTATGAAACATGTCAACAACCATCATTTTCACATACATTAAAATATCTGCCACTTTACAGACTTAGGAGCCTAGGGCAAATTTCCAAGGTAAATAGCCTTGCTTAGTAACTGCTACTGTCCTTTTCTTCTGAGGACAGCATATATTCTGAAATGACAGAATGTAATTAATCATAAAGTCTCCTGATAGGATTTGCACCTCATCATCTGCTAAAAGGCAAGCGCACAGTCCCTTTATCACAACTCAGCCTATGATGCAATACAATGCTAGGAATTTGTTGATAGAGTTGAACAGTTGCCTATCCAGAAAGTCTCTATGATCTTGGCAACATATTCTATGAGAAAGCTAACAGTTTTGCCTCATAATCAATTTTGCCTTTAGGGATCTAGAACTCTATTTTTACTCCCATTTTTGTTTCATCTGCGTAAGAATTGAGCTGCTGCCACCAAATCAACCTGATGCAATTCAAACCACTTTTCCCATCAGTCAGTCATTCCCCATTTTCATCCAACAGCTTTCTAAGAAACTATATTCTTTGGAAGGCAAGTACAGTGACTCTCCTTTGTTTTAAAACCCCCTTCTGAAAGTTATCTGAGTTTTTCATTTCTTCCTACCTTACTGCTTCCCTGTGTGTGTATGTGTGTGGGGGGGGCTGTACATTTCTGAGCATAGTCAAAACCACTGCTATGCTAGTGTCTCCTGTGAGTATGTCTCACCGAGAGAACTGTGATAACAGAAATAGCATCAAAACCAGAGTATAGAAGATATCCATCACAAAAACAACAACAACAACAACAAAGATATCCATCAACTGAGTTTAACCATAGGCGGGTCTGCTGTTTTGCTCTCTTCTTAGGAGAAAAGGAAGTATAAGCATGATATTTCTACAGGAATTTCATGCTAGTTCTTCCAACACCTCTAAACAAATGGTTTCTCTGCCTGCTGTGTGCTGTGCTTAGTCGCTCAGTCACGTCCAACTCTTTGTGACCCCATGGTCTGTAGCTCACCAGGCTCCTCTGTCCATGGGGATTCTGCAGGCAAGAATACTGGAGTGGGCTGCCATTCTCTTCTCCAGGGGAACTTTCCAACCAGGGAATCGAACCCAGGTCTCCCATATTACAGGTGGATTCTTCACCATCTGAGACACCAGGGAAGCCCCTCGCATCACCACACCCCCTGCCCCCCACCACCTGCTAGCAGAGGCGATTTATTCAAATTGCCCAGTATCAGACTCCACCCCTACATATAGTCTTACCTGGGTAGCCTCCCCTGGAGGTATTCAATATTACAATCCTCTCATCTTTTATAATCAATATACGCTTAATTTTTCTTTGTAATAAGGAGAATCTACCCCCCAACCCCAAGGTGGCACAGTGGTAAAGAATCCACCTGCCAATGCAGGAGATGAAAGTTTGGTCCCTGAGTCAGGAAGATGCCCTGGAGAAGGATATGGACACCCACACCAGTCGTGCCTGGAAAATTCCGTGGACAGAGGAGTCTGGTGGGCTACCATCTAGGGATCACAAAAAGTTGGATGCGACTGAGCACACACCCACCACCACCACAAGAGAATACTTGCTTTGAAATCTGAAAGAATTGGGTTTAAATCCCCAGTTTGTCCTGAAAATCATTATCATGGAAAACTTAATACTAACTTCAAGTTCCTTCAAGGATTAAATGACAGAATGTATCAAACATAATAATATAGATGTTTTACAGTTGTCCATGGAATGTCTTTTCCTTCAAATAATGTGAGGGAAGTCGTGAATCATTTTATGCAAAAGTCAGAAAACACAAAGGCAAATGATTTTCTCTCAGTAAGACCAAAAGATTCCCTGAATCTTAAGCAATACGAAGCAATTACAAAAGACACAGCAAGAGCCCCTTGCATGGCCCTGCAGTCAGTGAGGCTAAACATGGTATGTAGCCAGAATCAGCTGTAAGAACTGAAGAAACTGGCTCTGGAGTTAGGCCACCATTTGTGACTCTTTGTTGGGCAAAGATCTTCACCTCTTATGGACTCTAGTTTCCTCATCTCTGAAATAGTTTCTGCTTAAAGGGTTTGTTAAGAAGGCTTAGAGTTGATACATAAAGCATAAGGCAGAAGATGAACAAGGGAGCAGAAAGATAAAGATGTCTCACTGACCAACTCTGTAGACCTGACAGTTTATTTACCCAGACCTGAGCACCAATCTTTTATTTTATGTGGTTATTAAGAATGACTACATGCTTTCTGCATGCTGAAATTTCATTGGTGCATATATCACATAACCATTCCTACCAAGTGGCTTCACATTTTTAGAAATTTATTTATTTCAGGTACAGTTGATTTACAATATAATGTTAATTTTTGCTGTAGAGCAAAATGATTAGCATATATGTATATTCTTTTTCATATACATATTCTTTTCTGTTATGGCTTATTACAGAATATTCAATATAGTTCCCTGTGCTTCACAGTAGGACCTTGTTGTTTATCTGTTCTATATATAGCAGTTTGATTCTGCTAATCCCAAACTTCAAATTCATTTCTCCTTCACTTGCACCACCCCCAACTTGTCAACCACAAGTCTATGTCTGTGAGTTTGTCTGTTTCATAGATAAATCCATTTGTGTCATATTTTAGATTCCATATGTAAATGATAACATATAAAATTAGTCTTTTTCTTTCTTTTTTCACTTAGCATGAGAATGTCTAGTTCTATCCATGTTGCTGAAAATGGCAGTTTTTCATTCTTTTTAATGGGTGAGTAATTTTTCACTGAGTGTATGTGTGTATATATATATACACACACACCACATCTTTACTCATTCATCTGTTAGTAGACATTTAGGTTTCATCCATTTCTTGGCTATTGTAAATAGTGCTGCTATCACATAAGAGTGCGCATATCTTTCTGAATTATAGTTTTGTCTGGATATATGCCCAGGGGTGGGACTGCTAGATCATATAGAAACTCTGTTTCAAGTTTTTTAAGGAACCTCCATACTGTTGTCCATAGTGACTGTACCAATTTACATTCACCCAAGTGATTTCTTCTGTTTACCCTCTCTTTCCCACTGTTGTTCATATAAGGTACACATTGTCCCCTAGAACTTTCTATCATCTACACATTTTCTCTTGTTTAGTTTCTAATCACGATGACTTACATGTAAAAACCTACAGGGATATTTCCATTGTTCTTCATTCTTACCTTTTGACATATTTTAAAGATTTCATTTCAAATATTTTTGATGAAGTAAAAATGCTAAGTTTTTAGTTATTTGTTCACACATTCAAATAACTTCAAATCACAGAGACTCGTGACTCTTAAATCATTCATTCCAAAAGAAAGAAAAACAGATCAGTGTTGGGAAAAAGAGTTGAAGTTAAACATGGGTGCAAATGTTCATCTTAAAGAAGTTCTGATTGTGTTTCTTGTAAAATGATAGTTATAGGAAGCAACGGATTTTGACTGATAGCTTCTACTCTATTTAAATCTAATACAGCCAACAAAGTGTCACAGTAGTGTACTTTTTTTCTTACTGTGGCTAAGTCAAGACATGACTTATTTGGAACAAACCTATCCTTATACCTCAGCAGCTGACTTCAGCTTTGTTTAAGAGGATCAACAGTCGGGCAAAATTTATTAATAAAGGAACCGACCCAGAACAAGCAAGAAAAACATGAGGCTGATTGCTCTCAAGATCCTACTGCAGAGATCTTCTCTTAAATCTTGTTTTAAAAGATTTGTTTTAAATGAATGTGGTTCAAATCTCTGAGTGTGGGCTTCCACATCAGTTGGTAGTAATTCTACCTTCTCCTTTTTATATCCTAATTATATTTTAAAATCATTCTATTACACATTTTAACAAGTAAGCCCTAGGTACCCCCTGTGCTAAGGCTGAGAAAGTTATGAGAAGGCTGGTCAGGAGAGCACACCATTTCCTGATAAAAGCTGTTTCTAAGATATATAAATAGAAGCTTTTCCAAGACTGCAACATGATGCTATATTGGGAATCATGGAACATTTACAATACACTCCCATGCAAGACAATCTTGCGCTAAAGCATTGCTAAAAGAGATAGAAACTTTGGAGTTGACTACATATGCTATTCAGAAGAAATGGCAAGTCCAATCTCCTATCTTAATCCTCACTTGCTATTATGGTAAGTAGCTTCCTGGTTTTAGGCCTTGCCCAGCAAACACTGCACTATCTTGCCCATTAGAAGTAGATAGTGAACATTCCTCTCAAAATTCCATTTGCTTGATCTGTAGCTACTGTAATAGAATTTAAATGAAAGATTTTTAAAAATAGGATGAAACCTTATATTTAAGCTCTTTTCGAATGAGATAGGTTTAATTCAAAAAGGGAAAGAAATTTAATTCAAATATCTAAAAGAATACCATGCAAAGATCTAGAAACTTTTATGAAGAGCTAATAAGAATGCCTCAAATTTTAAATTTAGATATTCATTTTATTATATGATAGTTTACCACACATGTTTACTCATTGGTTTCCTAAAGAAGCTGCATATCTCAGTATCTCAAGTTTTTTGTATAAATTCTAGATGATGTTTGACATTTTAAATAATTCCTGGAGGAAATCTTATAATTCATATGGGAAAAAAAGATATGCATGATTAAGATGTTTGTGAAGCTCCCTAATTAATCTTGTGAACTTGGGTGCTGATGTTGCTATGGACATATTTCTTTAACACTCTGAATTTTGTCATATGTTTAGAGCAATAAATGTAATTCTTAACTTGAAGATGAAGGAAAAAAATAGCAACATGATGCCACATTTAAACATGAGGATCAAATAATAAATATGACTATAGGCTAAATTCTTCTCAGAGACATCGGTGAGCTTAAAGATACCCCCAGGATTTGCTGGGCCAAGATCTGGAAGAAGACAACAAATCAGAGACAGTAATATGCACACATGCCCTAAGAATATTGACCACTCCTGTGGGAATAGCTGAAAAACGGAGCAGTGCTTTTGGTGGCCTCGTGGGACTGCAGAAACAAAGGTCAAAATTAGGAACATTGATAATGCACCCACTCCAAACAGTGATACCCATAAAGTAAGTTAGAATAAGTAAACCCTCTCCTGAACATGCAAACTATCATTTTTTGGGACAGGGAAGCTTAACTCTTGACTTTAAGTATTTCTAAACTTGTAGAACTTGATGCAGCCTGAAAAAGCAAATAAAAATCTTCTATGAAGGATGACATCATATGAAAGTTATCAAAAAAATTTTCAAATGATTTATAACATAATATTATTCAATATATTCAATATTATTCAATATAATATTATAACATAATATTATTCAAAGTCAAATAAAATCAGGTTCACAAGGAAAGGCAACATCATGAGTGAAAACCAGCGGACACAATAGATAAAGAACCTTCCTGTGTTTGGGCTTCCTTTGTGGCTCAGCTGGTAAAGAATTCACTAGCAATGCATGAGACCTGGATTCGAGCCCTGGGTTGGAAAGATCCCCGGAGAAGGTAAAGGCTACCCACTCCAATATTCTGGCCTAGAGAATTCCATGGACTGTATAGTCCATGGGGTCGCAAAGAGTCAGACAGGACTGAGCGACTTTCATTTTCACTTGCTTGGGTTTGAGAATTCCCATGCTCCGCCTCAGGCAGGAGAGCTAATGCATAGCCCCACCCACTATTGACTGTAGTTATAAACTTCATCCAACCAGAAAATGTGGCCATATAGCCTAGAAGCTATGTAGCCTAGCAATGTTTGAGCACAGAGTCCAGGCAGGCAGAACTGATTGTCTGTAAAGCAAAGCCAGTGGCAGTGTTTGGCCAGAGAACTTGGGTTACAGGTTGACTTGACACAGGACCACAAACAAAGCCTTCCTGGTCTTGGAAGTGGTTTTCCTGCTCTTCTCAGGAAACTAATTTGTAGCCCCACCCACTGCTGAATATAGCCTTCAGCCTGTCAGACCAGGGAACCTAACCAAAGCACACAGGAAGCCGCATAACCCATCCAACCACCCTACTTACAGTGACACTTGAACAGACAGCGTCGTCTGTGACTTTCTCCATCTACAGAGCATCACCAGGGGCACTGCCGAGTCACTGCAGAGGTTTGCCTGATTTGGGTCTCCAAACAATGAGCCCCGCAGGTCACGGGGCCTGTTCTGTCAAGGACAACGGCAGGGAAGCTAATTCATAGCTTTGCCTACTTCTGTATAGAACTCAGGCCCAGTTGTCTAGAACGCCTGACCAGAGAGCCTAGGTGACTTCAGAGTCCGTCCTACAGCCTGACCTAGGCAGGGAAGCAAGCCAGTAATCCATCCAAGTGTTCTCAGCCAGGCCCTACCACCCAAGGGCTCAGAGAGTGACCTTGCCTCAAAATAGACCTTATAACAAGCCCCACCTGCCAAAGGACAATGCCAGCAGATAAATCTAGAAATTAAACCTGAACTGGTTGGAGAAGAACTGCCTCTGCCAAATCAAGCTTGTAAAGTCTGGAAGAGGAAACCACTTATTCCAAAGTGCAGATACCTGTGTAAGGAATCAAGGTTCACAACAAATCAGGCAAATATGGTATCAAAGAGAACTCATAAAGATCCAATGTGCTATTAGAGGTGTGCTTAGTCACTCAGTTGTGTCCAACTCTTTGTGACCCCTTGGACTCCTCTGTCCATGGAGATTATCCAGGCAAGAACACTGGGGTGGGTTGCCGTGCTCTCCTCCAGGGGATAAAGAGATGGAAAACTATGAACTGCCATAGAATTCAGAATAATCCTCCTGAAGAAGTTTAGTGAGCTACAGGAACACAAACAGACAACTAAACAAAATTAGGAGCACAAAAAATCAACAAAACAAGAAGTTCAACAAAGAAATAGATATCATTAAAAAAAAAAAAAAAAAGGTCAAACAGAAACCTAGAGCTAAAAAGAACAATGACTGGACTGAAGAATTCAATAGAGAACTTCAAAAAACAACCATGCAGAAGAAAGATGAATGACCCAGATGATAGGATATTTGAAATTATCCAATCAGAGGAGGAAAAAATTAAAAAAAATAAATGAACAAAATACATATTTATACACACACGTGCGCGCACACACACACACATTATAGGAAAAATGGACATCCAAATCAATAAGGTGCAAACAGGATGAATTTAAACAGGGCTACACGAAGTCACATTAAAATTAAATTGTCTAAAATCAAAGCATTTTGAAGACTGCAAGTGAAAAGAGAGATGTTATATATTAAAAAAAAAACCCATAAGATTATTGACAGAAACTTTTCAAGCTGGGATATAATGGGAAGACATATTCAAAATATTGAAAGAAAAAATTGTCAAAAAATAATTCTACATCTAGCAAAATTATTTTTCAGAAATGAAGGTAGATAAAACCTCTAGCAAACAAACAAACAAAAGCTGAGGGAGTTCATCACCAGTAGATCTGACATATAAGAAATGCTACAGGGAATTCTTTGAGTGGAAGTAAAAGGATGGAAATTACCATCATAAAAACATAAGAAGGTAGCACAAAACTCACTGGTTTTGGTAAATATATAGTCAAAATTAGATTCTGTAATATGGTAATAGTAGGATACAATCCACTTACAAATCTATTTTAAAAGTTGAAAAGCAAATGTAGTAAAAATAACCATAACTACAATAATCTGTTATTGGATATACAATATAAAAATATGTAAACTATAATATTAATAACCTAAAATTTGAAGGAGAGGAGAAGTAAAAGTGTAAAGTTTAGGAATATTATCAAATATAAGTTGATACCAGTTTAAAATAAAGTGTTGTAATTTTCATATATTTTATATAAGCCTCATAGTAACTACAAGGGAAAAACCTGCAATAATTACATAAAAGAACATGATAAAGGAATCAAACATATTAACACCAAAAGGCATCCCAACAGCCCCCTAAAAGACAGCAGGCTAAGAAACAAGAATAATCAATCTACAAAACAGCCAGAAAACAATAAAACACCAATAGTGAGTCCTTACCTATCAATAATTATTTTAAACATAAAAGAATTAAACTATGTACCAATAATTAAAAGCATGGAATGACTGAATGAATCAAAAGCAAGATTTTACAATATGTTAACTATGATACATTCACCTTAAAGATACATATAGACTGAGAATGAAGGAGTACAAGAAGATGTTTCAAGCAAATGGTAACCAAGATCAATTAGGGGTAGCTGTAGACTTATATCTGAATGACTAGACTTTAAACTAAAAATAGTAAAAAGGGATAAAAAAGGATATCCTATAGTAAAGAGGGGACCAATTCATCAAGATTATAATTCTAAATATTCCCCTATTCAATATCAAAGCACTAATACATAAGCAAAATCTAACAGAGCTAAAAGGAGAAATAAACATGAACTCAGTAAGAGCTGGACACTTTAATATGTCAGTTTCAACAATGGATAGATCATCCAGGCAGAGAATCAATAACAAAACAGCAGATTTGAACAACACTGTCGACCAAACAAACCTAACAAACATAAACAGAACATTCTATCTGACAACAGCAGCGTACACATTTCTCTCAAGCATACACAGAACATTTTCTAGAATAAAACATATATTAGTTCACAAAACAGTTTTTAGTAAATTCAATAAAATGAAATCATACAACTATCTTCTCTAACCACAATGGTATGAAGTTAGAAATCAATACAGAAGTAAAACCAGAAAACTCGTGAATACATGGAAATTAAGCAACACTCTCCTGAACAACCATTACATCAAAGAAGAATTTAAAGAGGAAACTTAAAAGTATCTTGAGTCAAACAAATGGAAACACAGCATACCACATCTTATGAGATGCAGGAAAAGCAGTTCTAAGAGGAAAGTTTATTGCAATAAACAGAAACAAGAAAGATTTAAATAAATAAATCTATGCCTTAAGAACTAGAAAAACAAAAACAAACTGAGCCCAAAGTTAGAAGAGGTAAAGAAATAATAAAGATTAGAGCAGAAATAAATGAAACTGAGAAGAGGAAAATAATAGAAAACAAACATAAGAGTTGGTTCTTTGAAAAGATAGATAAAATTGACAAACTTTTAGCTACACTAATGAAGGAAAAAAGAGAGAGGACCCAAATCAATAAAATCATAAATGAAACAGCAGACATTACAACTGATATCACAGAAATACAAAGGATCATAACAGACTACTCTAAATAACTCTACACCAACAAACTGGACAACCTAGAAGAAATAGAAAAATATCTAGAAATATCAATATAAAACCCACCAAGCCTGAGAAAGAAATAGAAAATCTGAACAAACTAACTACTAGTAAGGAGATTGACTCATTAATCAAAAATTTCTCAACAAAGTTAAACACAGGACCAGAATCTTTAGCTGGTGAATTTTATCAAACAGTTAAAGAAGAATGAATACCAATTATCAAACTCCTCTGAAAAATTGAAAAGAATGGACTATTTTCACACTCATATTATGAGTATAGCATTACCCTGATACCAAAGCCAGTAACGGACACTATAAGAAAAGAAAACTGTAAGCCAATATCCTTAATGAACATAGATACAAAAAATGTCTCAATAAAATACCAGCAAACCAAATTCTGAGCACATTACAAGGATCATTCACCATGATCAAGTGAGATTTATCCCTGGGATGCAAGGATAGCTTAACATTGTAAATCAACAAATATGCTATACCTGATTAGTAGTGTTACTGTTAGTCACTCAGACATGTCCGACTCTGTGCAACCTCATGTACCCCAGAGGCCCACCAGGCTCCTCTGTCTATGGGATTCTCCAGGCAAGAATGCTGGAGTGGGTTGCCATTTCCTTCTCCAGATTAGTAGAATAAAAGAAAAACAATTATATGATCACCTCAATAAACACAGAAAAGGTATTTGAGAAAATTCAACATGAATTCATGCTAAAAAGTCTTAAACAATTAAGTATGGAAGGAATGTACATCAACATAATAAAGGTCATGTATGACAAGCCCAATGCTAACCTCATACTCAATAGTAAGTTTCCCTCAATAGTAAAAGCTTCACCCTCCAAGATCAGGATGAAGACAAGGGTACCTGCTCTCAGTACTCCTATTCAGCATATTACTGGAAGCCCCAGCCAAGTAACTAGGCAACATAAAAAATAAAAAGCATCAGAATTGAAAAGGAAAAAGTAAAGTTGTCTCTATTTGTATGATAATTTTGTATGTTAAAAAAAAAAAATCCCAAAGACTACACACACACACACACACACATACAGAGAGATGTAATCAGCAACTTCAATGAAGTTGCAGGACACAAAATTAGCATACAAAAACCAGTTCGTTTACTGATTCACTAACAGTAAATTATCTGAAAAGGAAATAAAGATGATCCCATTTACAGAAGCACAAGAGCAATGAAACACTGAGGAAAATATTTAACCAAGAAAGTGATGATATCTACACTGAAAACTGTAAGACATCAATCAAATTGAAGTAGACACAAATAAGTAGAAAAGCATCCCATGCTCATGTGTTGGAAGAATTAATATTGCTAAAATGTTCATTGTATCCAAAATGATCTATATATTAAATGCAATCCCTATCAAGATTCCAATAGCATGATTTAAGAAAGAGAAAAGCAATCCTCAAATTCATTTGGAGCCACATAAGACTCCAAATAACTAAAGCAATTCTGAGAAAAAACAAAGGTGGAGGCACCACACTTCCTAATAAACTCTTAATATGTTATAAACTAGAATAATTAACCTCATTATACTGGCATAGAGACATAAACCAATGGAATAGAGAGTTTAAAAATAACGTCATAAATACATGGTCAACTAATATTTGACAAAAGAGTCAAACAGTCAATGGAGAAAAGATAGTCTTTTCAATAAGTGGTGGTGGGAAACAATATTTACAAATGCACAAAAATAAAACTGTGCCCCTATCTTACACCTCTTACAAAAATTAACTCACAGTTGGTTAGAGACTTAAACATGTAATATCTGACAAAATAAAACTCCTAGAAAAAAGCACAGGGAAAAATCCCCTCAGTATTAATTTTAGCAATAATTCTGAATATGACACCAAAACACAAGCAACAGAAGCAAAAAATAATAAGTGGAACAACATCAAATTACAAAGTTCCTGCATGGCGAAAGAAATAATCAACAAATTGAAAAAAACTAATATATGATTCAACAGTTTTTCAGTTCAGTTTAGTTCAGTCGTTCAGTTGTGCCCGACTCTTTACAACCCCATGGACTGCACATGCCGGGGTTTCCTGTCCATCACCAACTCCCAGAGCTTACTCAAACTCATGTCCATTGAGTCGGTGATGCCATCCAACCATCTCATCCTCTGTTGTCCCCTTCTCCTCCTGCCTTCAATCTTTCCCAGCATCAGCCTCTTTTCCAAAGAGTCAGCTCTTCCCATCAGCTGCAAAGTATTGGAGTTTCAGCTTCAGCGTCAGTCCTTCCAATGAACATCCAGGACTGATCTCCTTTAGGATGGACTGGTTGGATCTCCTTGCATTCCAAGGGACTCTCAAGAGTCTTCTCCAACACAACAGTTCAAAAGCATCAATTCTTCGGCACTCAGCTTTCTTCATAGTCCAACCCTCACATCCATACATGACCACTGGAAAAAACATAGATTTGACTAGATGGACCTTTGTTGGCAAAGTAATGTTTCTGCTTTTTAATATGCTGTCTAGGTTGGTCATAGATTTTCTTTCAAGGAGCATGTGTCTTTTAATTTCATGGCTGCAATCACCATCTGCAGTGATTTTGGAGCCCAAGAAAATAAAGTCTCTCACTGTTTCCATTATTTTCTCATCTATTTGCCATGAAGTGATGGGACTGGATGCTATGATCTTGGTTTTCTGAATGTGGAGTTTTAAGTCAACTTTTTCACTCTCCCCTTTCACTTTCATCAAGAGGCTCTTTAGTTCTTCTTCATTTTCTGCCATAAGGGTGGTATCATCTGCATATCTGAAGTTATTGATATTTCTCCCGGCAATCTTGATTCCAGCTTGTGCTTCTTCCAGTCCAGCGTTTCTCATGATGTACACTGCATAAAAGTTACATAAGCAGGGTGACAATATACAGCCAACAGTTTTACTTCTGGGTAAATATATGAAGGAAATGAAATCACTATCTCAAAGGGATATCTGCACTCCTATATTCATTGAAACCTTATTTTCAATAGCCAAGACATGGAAACAATCTAAGCATCCTTCAGCAGATGAATGGGTAAAGGAAAAATACAACGGAAAGTATTCAGAATAAAAGAAACAAATCCTGCCATTTCTGACACTATAGGTGAAGCTTAGGAAAATAACACTAAATAAAACGTCAGATAGAGAAAGACAAATTCCACTTACTTGTGGAATTAAAAAAAAAAGCCAAATGCTTAGAAATAAAGAGCATAAACAAGGGTCAAGAGGTGGAGGGGGAAGGAGAGGAGTGATAATGATCAGGAGGTGCAAATTTCAAGTTATAAGATGAATAAGTTCTGGTCATGCAATGCACAGCATGATAACTATAGCTTACACTACTGTATTGTATATTCAAAAGTTGCTAAGGGAGGAAATCTTAAAATTCTCACCACACACACAAATGATAACCAACGGATGTGTTAAGTAACCTTATTTTTTTAATTATTATGCATTTTTACATATATGAAATCACCACATTGTAGACCTTAAACTTACACAATGTTGTATGTCAATTATATCTCCATAAAGCTGAAAGAAAAACACTTAATACAAAAAGTATTAAAGAGATGCTTTACATTCTTTTTACTACACCTTTTCAAACCTATGTATATATTTTTTTCACTTATTTTTATTAGTTGGAGGCTAATTACTTTACAATATTGTAGTGGTTTTTGCCATACATTGACATGAATCAGCCATGGATTTACATGTGTTCCCAATCCTGAACCCTCCTCCCACATTCCTCCCCATCCCATCCCTCTGGGTCATCCTATGTATATTTTGAACAACAGCATATCTCACTTAGAACCAGCTACATTTCAATTATTCACCAGACATATGTGGCCAATGTCTTGCATGGTCTAAACATTCCACGAGATGAGACTTTTGTGCAAGAGATAAGCATATTTTGTATACGGAATTATGTAAACAATCGTAGCATTCTGTAACTAAGTATGAAATTGCATAATTATTATGAAACAGATTAAATGTGACCACAAATATTTTGCAGCTCTTTCCATTAGATAGTGGAATCTATTACACCACTTCTTGATGTTAGGTTCAGCTTTTGACTGGCTCTGACCAATAAAGTGGTTTTGTATGAGTTCCAGAACCTAATTCTCAAGAAGATGTGTAGCTCTTCTCTACAGTCTTGGAAAATACCCCTGCTATTTAAGAAGGCTGGGAGCCAACTACTGAAAGATGAGATTTTCTAGATCATTGATCACAGGCAACAGGGAACATCCAGACTCCAGGCATGTGAGTAAGGTCACCTAAGACAACCACCCCCGCAGCCATGACTGTTGCAGTATGAGTAAGCCCAGGCGAGACCAGCAAAGTGCCCAACTTCTTCAAGCTAACAATTATCATCTCTGCACTTGATAATCTCCAAAGAGCCCTCTTTACTACCTCAGTTCAGTCCAGTTCAGTCACTCAGTCGTATCTGACTCTTTGCAACTCCATGGACTGCAGCATGCCAGGATTCCCTGTCCATCACCAGCTCCCGAAGCGTACTGAAACTCATGTCCATAGAGTGGTGATGCCATCCAACCATCTCATCTTCTGTTGTCCCCTGCTCCACCGCCTTCAATTTTTCCCAGCATCAGGGTCTTTTCCAATGAGTCAGGTGGCCATAGTATTGGAGTTTCAGCTTCAGCATCAGTCCTTCCAATAAATATTCAGGACTGACCTCTTTTAGGATGGACTGGTTGGATCTACTTGCAGTCCAAGGGACTCTCAAGAGTCTTCTTCAGCACCACAGTTCAAAACCATCAATTCTTTGGCACTCAGCTTTAGTTATAGTCCAACCCTCACATCCATACATGACTACTAGAAAAATCATAGCTTTGACTAGATGGACCTTTGTTGGCAAAGTAATGTTTCTGCTTTTTAATATGCTGTCTAGGTTGGTCATAGACAACTTTCCTTCCAAGGAGTAAGCATCTTTTAATTTCATGGTTGCAGTCACCATCTGCAGTAATTTATTACCTATAAGCATTTATATGGCAAGGATACGTCTGTGAGGTTACTACTTTCCAACATTCCATATGAAGAGGCATTCAATCTCTCTCTTCTCAGTCTTACATTTGCAAACTGAATAAGACAAGCAGCACTGTTTATAATAGCCAGGACATAGAAGCAACCTAGATGCCCATCAGGAGACGAATGGATAAGAAAGCTGTGGTACATATACACAATGGAATATTACTCAGCCTTTAAAAAGAATGCATTTGAATCGGATCTAATAAGGTGGATGAAATTGGACCCTATTAATCAGAGTGAAATAAGTCAGAAAGAAAAACACCAATACAGTATACTAACACATATACATGGGATTTAGAAAGATGGTAACAATGACTCTATATGCAAGACAGCAAAAGAGACACAGATGTAAAGAACAGTCTTTTGGACTCTGTGGGAGAAGGCGAGAGTGGGATGATTTGAGAAAATAGCATTGAAACACGTATATTACCATATGTGAAACAGATCACAAGTTCAGGTTCGATGCATGAGACAGGGCACTCAAAGCCAGTGGGCTGGGATAACCCTGAGGGATGGAATGGGGAGGGAGGTGGGAGGGGGTGCAGGATGGGGAACACATGTACACCCATGGCTGATTCATGTCAATGTATGGCAAAAACCACTACAATATTGTAAAGTAATCAGCCTCCAATTTAAATAAATTAATTAATGTAAAAAAGATATACTACAATATTCTCCTTTTTTTTTCTATTTCTTTTTTTTTCCATTTATTTTTATTAGTTGGAGGCTAATTACTTTACAATATTCTAGTGGTTTTTGTCATACATTGACATGAATCAGCCATGGATTTACATGTATTCCCCATCTCGTTCCCCCCTCCCACCTCCCTGTCCACCCGATCCCTCTGGGTCTTCCCAGTGCACCAGGCCCGAGCACTTGTCTCATGCATCCAGCCTGGGCTGGCGATCTGTTTCACCCTAGATAATATGCCTTTTTTTTTTTTTTTTTTTTTTTTAAATTTTTTTTTTAAATTTTTATTAGTTGGAGGCTAATTACTTTACATCATTACAGTAGTTTTTGTTATACATTGATATGAATTAGCCATGGATTTACATGTACTCCCCATCCCAGTCCCCCCTCCCACCTCCCTCTCCACCCGATCCCTCTGGGTCTTCCCAGTGCACCAGGTCCAAGCACTTGTCTCATGCACCCAACCAAGGCTGGTGATCTGTTTCACCCTAGATAATATACATGTTTCAATGCTGTTCTCCTGAAACATCCCACCCTCGCCTTCTCCCAGAGTCCACAAGTCTGTTCCATACATCTGAGTCTCTTTTTCTGTTTTGCATATAGGGTTATCGTTACCATCTTTCTAAAGTCCATATATATGTGTTAGTATACTGTAA
This sequence comes from Odocoileus virginianus, assembly GCF_023699985.2. Classification (NCBI taxonomy): domain Eukaryota; kingdom Metazoa; phylum Chordata; class Mammalia; order Artiodactyla; family Cervidae; genus Odocoileus; species Odocoileus virginianus. Next base: position 25,320,146 of record NC_069696.1, on the reverse strand, counting down.
TGGTCTTTATCTTTCTGGCTTACTTCGCTCTGTATAATGGGCTCCAGTTTCATCCATCTCATTAGAACTGATTCAAATGAATTCTTTTTAATGGCTGAGTAATATTCCATGGTGTATATGTACCACAGCTTCCTCATCCATTCGTCTGCTGATGGGCATCTGGGTTGCTTCCATGTCCTGATAATATGCCTTTTAAATGTCTTCTAAGATTTCTCTGACTCTCTAGCTCTCTCTTCTCCTCCATTGTTTAGCATTCTTAGCTTATATGGTGGTGGCATAGGCAGCTGCTTCTGCCTTATTATTTATTTTCTCAATTTTCTTCCTGTCTTACAGTTATTCCATGAGAGCCTCCCTTTGAACAATGCCTAGCTGGCCACAGTGGGGTTGGATCACAGGTCTAAAATAGACAGATGAAAGTGGAGGCAGAATAGGAATATATCAGTTATTTGTACATAATCCTATCCTATTCACTGTCCAAATAAATTGCAAATATATGAGCAATAAATAAGTTTATCATTCTTACATGCAATGCAGAGAGTTGAATGCATGGTAAATACTAAACCGAGTATGTAAGTTTAATTTGCAACAAATCCTTTCTGAGAGAATTCATTCCTTTTGCATGTTTGACTCTTCTCTCCTCAGAGGAAGGTTATACTTCCAACTCTTTTGAAGCCAATGGGCATAAATCTTTCTCAAAATATCTACACAGCCAACTAGTGGCTGCTGGGTAATTTTCTCCCCAGGGACAAAAGGAAAAGAGGATACGGGAGAGGGAGAGTTATTATGTACTGTACATTCATGAAAACACACTCTAGGTTCCATCCTGGCTCAGTTCAGTTCAGTCGCTCAGTCATGTCTGACTCTTTGTGACCCCATGAACTGCAGCACACCAGGCCTCCCTGTCCATCACCAACTCCCGGAGTTTACCCAAACCCATGTCCATTGAGTCAGTGATGCCATCCAACCATCTCATCCTCTATCATCCCCTTCTCCTCCCACCTTCAATCTTCCCCAACATCAGGGTCTTTTCAAGTGAGTCAGCTCTTCCCATCAGCTGCAAAGTATTGGAGTTTCAGCTTCAGTGTCAGTCCTTCCAATGAACACCCAGGACTGATTTCCTTTATTTTTTTATTTTTTTTTAACATTTTTTTTTTTTTTTATTAGTTGGAGGCTAATTACTTTACATCATTACAGTAGTTTTTGTCATACATTGAAATGAATTAGCCATGGATTTACATGTATTCCCCATCCCGGTCCCCCCTCCCACCTCCCTCTCCACCCGATCCCTCTGGGTCTTCCCAGTGCACCAGGCCCGAGCACTTGATTTACCTTTAGAATGGACTGGTTGAATCTCCTTGCAGTCCAAGGGACTCTCAAGAGTCTTCTCCAACACCACTGTTCAAAAGCATCAATTCTCCTACAGAGAATTAGGCCGAGCAGTTCTTAAACTATAACTTTTTGATACCTTAATTAGTTCAGTGGTACAATAACTAGTGTTTGTAATATGCTTCAGATTTTATAGGTTGCTGATTTTCTGAAATATACTTAGAGATTTTTAAAATTTTTACAGCAAGGCTTTGATTAAATCAGATATTGATATACTACAGGTGGGAAACAATGAAAGAACATGGAAAGCTGATTAGTTTGAAATATAAATCAGATATCATTCATTATGTAAATAAATAAAAATATGAATTTTCTACTCATTTCCAAGTTATCAACATGACTGTTGTTATTGTTCAGTCTCTAAGTTCTGTCCAACTTGTTGCAACCCATGGACTGAGGCCCAGCAGGCTCCTCTGTCCATGGGATTTACCAGGCCAAAATACTAGAGTGGGTAGCCATTTCCTTCGCCAGGGGATCTTCCTGACCCAGGGGAAGAATCCACATCTCCTGCATTGGCAGGTGGATTCTTTACCGCTGAGCCACCAGGGAATCCCATCAATATGGTTAGTGGATAGCAAGAGCTCATATTTTTCTAAAAAGCAGCACTGGTTCAAAATCCAAATTATTACCTGTTAATCTCTTTCCGGATCCATAACTAAAATTTCAAGGCAAAATAATAAAAAGTATTTTTGGAAATAGAATAAGTATGTGTGTGTGTGTGTGTGTGTGTGTGTGTGTGTATACACACATTTTTTTTTCTATCCAGGTGTATGTCAAAGTTTACAAAGTAAGGAAAACCTGTTATGCAATTCTAGAGACAGAAACATAAATGGAATGGCATTGGTAAAATGTGAGACACATCAAAGTTTCCAATAAAATTTTTGAATAAGCTTATATTGATTTTGGAGAGCTAAATTCAAAGTTTAGATAATTAATTTCGCTTCGTAAATTACTCTTTACAAAATAGTAATAATTCAGGTAAATAAGCATTTAATAACCATGCATTCATTGTAAATGATACTGTTTCTAAGAAAAAGTTCCTGCCTTTTATCAACACTTCTTTTATCCAAAAAGAAGGAAATGAAAAAGGAAGGGAAAAATCCATAGTGTGAATTTTGTTTGTTTGTTTGTTGTTTTTGCCTTCCCCACTCAGTTTTTTTTTTTTTTTCTTTCTGGATCCAGATATTTAACTTATCAACCAGATAGTTTCATCAGTATACTAGTTTTTGATTTTAAACAATACCGGATTTCATGGAACCAGAGACTCTAAATAAAGTTCAGTGAAGCATAGGGACTTCTCTGAGAAACACTAAAAAATAAAGTATAAATCACAAATATAGTTGTTCTGCCATTAAACATTAAGATTAGATCATTTTAAGTCTAGATTTTTATTCCAAATATTCTGATTAAAATTTATTATATTAGTAATTTTGTTGAAAATATTTATTGAGCCAAGTTCTCTTTGTGCCAAAGTTACTCCCTAACCGTAAACATAACAGTTCCAAAAAGTGAAGTTCCAGTAGCCTGAGAGAGTTAACGCTCTCCTTGAAGGATTAACTTAAATCCAAAGAAAATACAAACCCATAAATGTAGAGATTTTCATTAAATGGAAATTAAGAAAAGCACTTTGGAGGACTGGTACAGAAAAAGTCACATTAGGAAATATCCTTTCAGTTGGAAAGAAAAATAACCCACTTAAAAATGACTAAAAAGTCATTTAAACACAAATTCTATGTGAAGTCTGTTTGACCATAGTTTTGGGGATGTTTAAGAAAATTAGAGATTTTTAAAAGCACAATATGCAAACATTTTAATGCATATATATATATTTCCCCTCAGACTCTTAAAAGCTCAATTTTCCCCCTAGAGCTCATGTATTTATGTGTATAAAAAATGCCTTAAAGCCTAATCTCCTTGGCTCAGAATTCCATGTATGGTTTGTGTAGTGTTAATGAATTACTCAACCTGTAGTCAAGATGCCAATCCACCTCATGCCCTTGGGGACCTTATTCTGTCTGTTGCAAACTCTTTCTTCAATATCTTCAACATCTTTATTTACCCAGCCTGGCTGGCACCCTTAATTGTTCCTTCCCTGCAAGGCAACAAGAGCTCCATAAGAAGTGTGGCTATGTTCCCAAAACACATGCAATTTCTCCAGGATCTAGTTCCTACAGTCCATTTTAATGCCTTTCATGACAGCTTTATTTACTCTGCTTTTATCCTATTGCCTTGAATCAGGAGTCTCCCTTTAGATTCACTCAAGTTGAAAATCTGCCTGCCTTGGATTTTCTCTCCCTTCTCAAAGGACTTTTTTCTTTGTTCTGTAGCCCAGAGGCCAGGCCTGCCCAGCTCTAACCCAGCTGGTTGCTTCCTGACTATTGCACCCACCTCATGACCTGGTTGGCCCCTGTTTATCCACTTATGAAGTTAGCCAAAGCTGAGTCTTTTCTTACAGCCGTTAAACATATTCAGGTCTACCGTATCTTAAAAAAAAAAAAAATTCCATGACTTATCTCAACTTCTGTTTTCGAAGACTTCCCTGGTGGTCCAGTAGATAAAACTCTGCTTCTACTGCAGGGGGCTTGGATTGGGGGAGCTAAGAACCCACATGCCATGTGGCACAGCCAAAATAAATGATAAATTTTAAAAAGGAAGAAGTGAAAAATCTGGAGGAATTTTTTTTTAATCTTTTTGAATTCTAATTCCTCTCTCTCCTTTCCCTTTTGATCAGGCTCTTTGTAAATGCAAGCTACTTTTAGTCTCTACTTCTTTACCCAACAAGCCCCAGACTACAGTCCCCCACAGCACATTGAAGTTGCACCATCCTCCTAGTCATTAGCTCCCACCCATACTCTTCTGGATTTATTTACTTAAACTCCTTATGGCTGAGACTCTATAGACTGTTCTTTCTTTCTTGGAATTCTCTCTTATGATATATGTGGTCCTTCTTTCTTTCTGCTTCCAAGCAGGTCAGAAAGGGGAAATGAGAATGGTCCTAAATACCAGAGAAAATGGTCTAAGACATAAATAAAAGCATAAAATGTGAATCTTCATATGACTTGCAATATCTCATTTCATCACCATACCCCATACTGAATACAAAGAAAGTGAAGTCGCTCAGTCATGTCCGAGTCTTTGCGACTCCATGGACTATAGCCTACCAGGCTTCTCCGTCCATGGAATTTTCCAGGCAAGGATAATGGAGTGGGTTGCTATTTCCTTCTCCAGGGGATCTTCCCCACCCAGGAATCGAACCCGAGTTTCCTGTATTGAAGGCAGACGCTTTACCCTCTGAGCCAGCAAGGAAGCCCTATACTGAATACAAAGCAGCACATAATTGCATATTCATGCTTCATTTTGGTGTCTAATGGCTACTTACTTGGTGGCTCAGACAACAGAGAATCTACCTACAATTCAGGAGAACAGTTCGATCCTTGGGTCGGGAAGATCCCCTGGAGAAGGCAGTAGCTACCCACTCCAGTATTCTTGCCTGAAGAATTCCATGGACAGAGGATCCTGGGTAGGCTACAGTCCATGGGGTCACAAAGAGTCGGACACGACTGAGTGACTAACGCTCTCACTCTCTGTCTACTTACTCAGCTTTACTGGAGAGCTTCTGGCTGAGGAGGCCAGCTTAGTTATAATTCTTGAGGACAAATACAGTAGAATAGAGCCTAAGCCATATTTCCAGTCCTTCTCAGACAAGTTGCATCAAAGCTTCCCCACCTGGGAGGTTACCTGTTGAAGGTTGGGATTTTCTTAAGGCTGAGGTATATATGGTTCCCTAAACTTTCCTGATGGAAAATGGAAGAAAAAAATGCTGGGAGAGGTTTTTAAAAACCAGGACAGAAGCAAATTTTTAGCTTCCATTGGAGTTTTTGGAGCAATTGCCGAAACCCAGAGCTAAAAGGTGGCTAGGTGTGAGGAGGTGGTTCCCTTAGAACCACAGAGTGGAAGATAAGCATGGACTTGCTTTACCCTCCCACTAAAGATTCTTTCAGTTCAACAAATATTCGTCGAATGGCCCTTACATGCCAGGCATCCTCTTGGGCAATGAGGATTCAAGGACAGGGAAAGCACAGGTTCTAACCTCAAGGGACAACAGTCTAATGAACAGCCAGTTTTATCAGGTGGACCTCAGAGAATAAAACATAAATAAAACAATGCAACATAAAACACAATAAAACATCAGGAAACCTCAGTTTATCTGGTGAACTCCCTCCCTCCTCTTCAACCTCTGTAGGTGGAATCTCAACTGTCACTCATCAGTCCCCTTACAGTACTATTTATACCTATACTTTTAAGTTCCATAATGACACTCGGGATGAAGCTTTTATTATACCTTGAGTTTGTCATGGGAATTTTACTTCCAGTGAATTTTTTTGTAGGGAATATGAATTCACCTCCTGCATGAATCGTTAAGATATGCAACTTCTGTTGGATAAAACATTGGCAGGGGCTTTTGACTCATCCCATGTTATCCACATTTCTGTTCCCTTTGTAAGTATTCCTACCGCTTTGGGATTTTAGTCGTTAAGAAGACAACCAAATTGAATCAAAACAATTATGCAATAACATGCATGCCAAGCTTTCCTGGCACTACTTCCCAGAAATTCTACAGTGTTAGAGTGTATTGCCCAAATATTTTATTTACATTCAACTTGTCCCAAGGTATTGCTAAGAATAGGAATGAATATATAGCCTGCTTGTCTGGAATAGTAAGCCACATGGCCATATTTGGACTGGTTAATGTTGCATCTCCCTCATGAATAGAGAATATGGAATTGAAAAATGACTAGCATGGAAGACAGAATGACTCAGAAATCTAAGAATAACTAAATCATGTGAAAAGACCCAAAGGCTGCTTCAAAATGAACTGCATCTGCCCGACTCACAAAACCAGCAAATTACATTATTTAGGTCTTTGCAAAATAGCATCTCACCAGCCTTTCATCTACATATTTAAATTGGCTTTGGGTTGATATGGGTTTGCCTTCTAGTAAGAAGATAATGCATAGATTCAAAGGAGCACTTCAAGCTTAAAAATTCATCTTAAACTACTTTGCTTTGTATATGATTATAAATGAATAGCTTCAGCATTAGTCCTTCCAAAGATGGCATCACCAGTGCAATGGATTTCATGTCCATTGCATGGTGACAGGATAGGAGGTGGTGAAGGATAGGGAAGCCTGGCGTGCTGTAATCCATGAGGTCACGAAGAGTCAGACACAAGTTGGCAACTGAACAACTACATAAACAAATAACTTGCACTGTCTGAAATTTTAAGAATAGAATAGATTTGAAAATACACTTTGGACAAAACACTTGCTCTGTGGAGGTCTAGGAGTCACTAACCACCAAAGCGTCAAGAAAGGAAGATACCATAAAAGCCGCAGACGCCATGGGAGGTCCACTGCTGCTCCAGTGGACCTGGAGCTCATCATCTAAGATTTGGGGAATAATCAGATCCTCTAAACAGAGTGTCTCCTCCTCTTTTATAGTATGAGCTGCTTTATTGGGATCTAATTGGGAACAGAACTGAGAGCAATCTGAGAGGACACTCTTTAACACTCTCATCATGACATTCATCAACAATAAACCACCAAGGAAAGAGCTGAGCACACGGTCCCTGGAACTGACTGTCACCTGCATGATTAGCCACTTTTGTTAGCCATCCTCTTCACCATCACACCATGCCCTCTGGAGTTTCCATACTTTGATCAGCAAACAAATCAATATCCTAAATTTCTCCCACAAAAGTCTTTGCAACCACATGCCTCAATTAAAGTCTGGATCTCATCATGGGTTTTGTTTCTCCTGCAGCTCTTTCAAGTGGAGGTTGATTTGTTCTCACAAGCAGTGTAGGCAGCTTCACCATTTACCATTGCCATTTCCATATCACTACTTTATCTCTAGAACCCCTGCTCCTTTTGGCGCCACACCACCCAGAGGAAATATTCAGTCTCCTTGATTCCTGTTATTATGATGTTGAGACATGCCTGGTTCTTCTTTCTCTTATTATAAGGCCACCATTTAATGTATTTAAAAATTCTCTCCTTCCAATAAAACATTATATTTTTAACTAATTTATATTGGAGTATAGTTGCTTTACAATGATGTGTTAGTTTCTACTATACAGCAAAGTGAATCAGCTATACATACACATGTATCCCCTCTTTTTGGATTTCCTTCCCATTTAGCTCACCATGGAGCATTGAGTAGAGTTCCCTAAGCTATGCAGTAGATCCTCACTGTGTGCTCAGTCATGTCTGACTCTTGTGACCTCATGGGCTGTAGCCCACCCAGGCTCCTCTGTTAATGGGATTTTCCAGGCAAGAATGCTGGAATGGGTTACCATTGCCTTCTCCAGGGGATCTTCCCAACCCAGGGATCGAACCCAGGTCTCCTGCATTGCAAGCAGATTTTTAACCACTGAGCCACCTGGAAAGGCCCAGGCTCTCATCAGTTATCTTATTTACACATAGTATCAATAGTGTATATATGTCAATCTCAATCTCCCAATTTATTCCACCCTCTACTTTCCCCCTTGGTATCCAAACTTTTGTTCTCTATGCTTGTGTCTCTATTTCTGCTTAAAACATACTTTAAATCCATACACTTGTCTGCACTGTCACTGTCATAAGCCTAGCCTAGGTCACCATCATCTCTTTTCTAGATTGTTCTAGGAGCCTTTTACCCGAGCTGCCAATTCCGAGCAGTTAAAGGCAGTAACACCTGTGCAGGTACATGGGGCCTCACGTTTAAAAGAGCCCCGTGTTTTGTTTAAAGCTCTGCTGCTGCTGTCTTGAAATTTTAAAGAGTTTTTGACCAAGAGTCCTCACAGTTCACTTTGCTCTGGGCCTCATACTTATGTAGACTGTCCTTTCCTATTTGTATTCCTGCCCCTTCTAACTCACTCTATGAAGTCAGGGTATTAGACTTTCTGTATAAATCACAACGACAACTCCCAACACTCAGCGGCTTCTCAAAACCAGGCTTCTCCCTCAGTCATGACAAATCAGCTGGTATCAGGTTTCTAAGGAGGATTCAGAGATCCACTCTTTCCAGTGGAGTGGCTCCATCACTTACTAAGGTCTCAGATTCCTTTAGATCTCCACCATATTCAGCAGAGAGAGGATGGAAGAATGTGTAGGGCATCACAGTGGAGACGTGACACCAGGTCTCAAAGAGGAGCGTGTTAATTTTGCCCCCAATTCCACTGGTCCCATATAATTGTCAAGGGGCCTGGGGAATATTTCAGCTTGGTGCCCAGTAAGGGAAAGGAGATGGGTTTGAGCTCCTGCTACTCTCCTGGCCACTGTCCTCTACTCAGAGTCTTACCAGATTTCCAGTCTCCAACAAGTCAGTGCTATTTGACTGAGTAGTTGAGATCTTTCCTACCTCAATGTATTGGTTGTTTTACTTCTGCATTTTACCTCTTTAGACCATCTGTCCCCAAACTTTTCAGCATAGGGATAGGTTTTCTGGAAGACAATCTGTCCATGGATGGGGCAGTGGGGGATGTGGGTGGGGAGGTAGTGGTTTTGGAATGATTCAATAGCATTATTTTTATTGTGCACTTTATTTCTATTTTTACTACATCAGCTCCACCTTGGGTCAGCAGGCATTAGGTCCCTGAGGTTGGGTACCCCTGGTTTAGATTGTCTCCCCTACTAGGCTGCAAATGCCTATGAGTAGGGATCAGTCTCCTCCACCACTAGAGCCTCAAGGCTTAGAGAAGGATCAGGTGCATAGTAGATACTTCATTTAAAAATCTGCTAACTGAAAAAGAGAAGGGAAAGTATCTGTCTTTCTCCTCCATGTTAGCAATATTGGTAGCTACTCCTGCCTGTTGGTCAGTAGTGACAGGCTGGAGGGATTCCCTTCTCTCACAGTGAGATTACCGGCACTATTATAGGCAGCACATAATATTTAGATGCACAAATTTCTGGAAAGCTGGAGTCAGATTTCCTGGGTTCAAACCCCAAGGTCATTGCTTATTAACTATGTAATCTTGAACAACCTAATCAATCTCTTGAAACCCTGATTTCCTCTTCTGTATAATAATAACTCAGCCATAGAACAAGAATGAAATAATGCCACTTGCAGTGATATGGATGGAACTAGTAATGATCATACTAAATGAAGTAAGTCATACAAAGACAAATATCAAGTGACATCACTTATATGTGAAATCTTAGAAAATGATACCAATGAACTTAGTTACAAAATAAAAATAGGCTCACTGACACAGAAAACAAACCTATGGTTATCAAAGGGAAAACCAGGGGGAAGGATAACTTGGGAGTTTGGATTAACAGATGCTCATTACTACATAAAAAATAAACAATAAGGACCTGCCTGTACTGCATAAGGAATTACATTCAATATCTTATAATAATCTATAATGGAAAAGGATATGAAATATATGTATAACTGAATCACTTTGCTGTAATACCTGAAACATTTTAAATCAACTATACTTCAATTAGAAATAAAATAAAAATGTTCATGTATAATAACATTGTCCACATCACAAGATTATTGTGAGAATAAAAGAGATACTATAAGTGAAGTGCTTAGTACCATGCTATGACTAATGGCTCAAGAAATATAAGTATGATTATTGCTCACCACTACATACTCATGGTCTGCCCCATACCTTGCTCAAGCAAGCACTCAGTATATATTGGTTGATTAAATGAACAAATGAGGAAGTGAAAAACCTTCTCTCATAGTTAGGTGCATGCATGCATGGTCGCTCAGTCATGTCCAACTCTTTGGAACACTTTGGACTGTAGCCTGCCATGCTCCTCTGTCCATGGGCTTTTTCAGGCAAAAATACTGGAGTGGGTTGCCATTTCCTTCTCCACGGGATCTTCCTGACCCAGGGATCGAACCCAGGTCTCCTGTGTCTCCTGTGGATTGTATACCACTTAGACATCAGGGACTCTGATATAAACAAGAGATATCTTCATTGGAATCTCAGTCCCCTGATGACCTTAGTTGCTAATGTTCAGCTCTAAGAGAGTGCTCTTAGGCAAGACAATATATACAAGACCTAGAGAACATCCAGTCTTTTAAAAACTATCTGGCATTATGTGTAAACTTGAACAAGAGCCACAGAGACCATTCTCTGCCCTAGCAATTTTTAGTATATCTCTCTATTTACATCATCTGATTTTTATATTTTTAAACCAGACTTTTTCCATATACATGAAGAATACTGAAATTTATTTCTATATAAAGAATAATGGTGAAGGAAATAAATGACCAGTTCATATTAAACTTGAAAGTCAGTATTTCCATATAATTTTAAGATATTTTGAAAAAATTAATCAAACAGGCAGATACACATTCATAAAAATTTTCAAATGGTATAGAGGAAAATATAATTAAAAAAAATACTCCTCCATTACTGAGCACCAGTCCCAGTCCCCAGAAGCAAAAATTGTTAATAATTTCTTGTGTTTCTATCCAGAAATTATCTATGCATGATAAGTCCAGGTTAACTTATTTTTGTTATCAAAAAATGGACTCATATACAAACTGTTCTGCAACATACTTTTCTTTAACAATTTACCTTCCATATTTTTCTCAACAATGCATCTCGCATTCCCTTTACTGACTGCATAATATTCCATTGTATTGATATACTATTACCTTTAGATACTGTTTGGTGATATTTTTTTCCAGCTTTATGAAACACAGTTCACATATCATATAATTCCCCCACTTAAAGTGGACAACTCAATGGCTTTTAGTATGTTTATAGAACAGTGCATTCATCATCACAATCAATTTAAGAACATTTTTGTTACGACCCAAAGAAGCCTCATATTTCTTAGTTTTCATGCCCCAGTTCCTCATTCTGCCACAGCCCCTGATAGCTATTTAGTCTAAATTCTGCCTCTACAGATTTGCCAATTCTGGATATCTTATATAAATGGAAACATATAATATATGACCTCCTGTCAATTAGCTTAATGTTTTCAAAATTCATCCATATTGCAGTACATGTCACTTATACTATTATGTACTATTCAGACTTTTATGAATAGATATTTAAGTTGCTTCTATTTGTTTATGATTGCACATGACCCTGTAATTGGCCCTGCAAAAGACCTTTGCAGACTTATGGGAAGATTTCTATAAGATAAATTCTTAGAAAGGAAGTCTCTGAATAAAATAATATGTGGCTTTAAATTTGAATCATTTTTCCAAACTACCCTCTAAAAGGTTGGGTTATTTAATTTTAAAATGTTTATCATGCTTTTTGTTTAATTAGCATTTTAAAATCAGAAACGAAGAGACTCTTCTCATATGTTTGTGTATACATTTGCTTGTATTTCTTTTCCTTTTTGAATGAAATATCCTTTCATGTACTTTGCTGTTTTATAGAGGATTTTTTTTTAGTTCAGTGTATTGCAAGAAAGATTAGCTTTTTATTTGTCATATATGTTACAAATAATTTTTCCCACTTCATCATTTGTCTTTGACTTTGTTTATGGATATTTGTGATATAAAACTTTAAAATTTGTAAATAGTTAATACAGCATCCATCTTTTCCTTCCCTTTATTTTCATGATAGTTAAAAATGACATCTGAGCTCATAAAAAATTCCTATGCTTTCTTATGGTGATTCTAAATTGTTACAATATCATTTCTGTTATGTGTTTTAGTTTCTTATTGTAAGGTATGTGGGATCTTAGCTCCCTGACCAGGGATCAAACCCTCACCCCCTGCATTGGAAGGCAAAGCCTTAACCACTGGACCAACAGGGAAGTCCCCATGACTCCCCATTTCTTTACCAGTACCTCATTTTTTATGTTATAATAGCTTAACTTCAAGTTTAATATCTGATAGATCTAGTTCTAACCATTATTCTTTATCTGTTCAGAATGTTCCTAATTATTATCAATTGATTATTTTTCAGTAAAAATTTACCCCAGAAAGACCTGGTCAAGTTATTGTCTAAATATACTTATTTTAATTAGTATTATGCTAAAATTGTGGGTTAAGTTCAAGAAAAACTGACATCTTCTTTATTTTCTCTTTAGTCAAGAGTAAGATGTATTTCTTCCTTCTTTCAAATCCTTCGCTATGCCCATCACTGGAGTCCTATGCATTAATAAACTTTTTTTCTATTAATAGATATGTCTCTTTTGCTATTACTATATTAACTTTGAAACCTTTCTAAATTCTCTTACTATTTGCAAAAGCTTTTCAGTGGATTTTCTGAAGGCTTTCCAGTTCTAAGTTAAATCATATCATTCATTAATTTATTCAATAAATAATTATCAAGTACTAATACATGCTAGGCATTAATCGAAACCCAAGGCAAAGAGCAATGATCAAAACAGATAATTTTCTTGTTCTCCTGGAGTTCATATTCTAGTAAATTTTTAAAAAAGGAGGTTAAAAATTAAATATGCAGTATGTTAAATGATTATAAATACATGGGAGAAAAATAAATTAGGACAAGGGAATAGAGAATGACAGGGGTAAAGACTAGTTACCATTTAAATTGGGTAGTTATTAAACTTTGGCCTGAATGATAAAAGGAGTGAGCAATTTCAATATCTAGGGAGAGGAGAGAAGCAGGAACAGCAAGTGAAAAGGACCTGAGTAAGGAACGTGCTCAGAGATTCAGTGATCAGTTGGCTAATGTAGCAAGAAGGACCACATCGTATCTTAGGAGTTTTGCATTTTATTCTGAGAGATGTGGGGAAGCAAAGTTGAACTTGGTGAGGGAAAATGACATAATTTATTATTTAAAAATTATACATCTGGCTGTTTTGTGGAGAAAATATTGGCGAGCAGAATGCTAAGGGTGGGGTGCAGAGGGAAGTGGTAGAGGTGAAATGGTGGTGATTGAAAAGAAGAGGTAGCAGGGAAGATGGTGAGATGTGATCAGGTTGGGGGTATATTCAGGTTTAAATGGTAGATTTGTCAATGGTATGTAAAAGAAACTGAGGAGCGTAAGAATACAGCTTTTTTCAGTAAAGTATAAGCCATTCTTTTAATTTACTTTATCACTGGTTCTATCCTTGCCATTTCTAATCTTGGGTCTTTGTACTTTCTCCTGTTTTCTTTGCTTGAGACCTAGGCAAATAGGTTATCTATTTTATTTTTACTGTTTATCAATCATTTTGAGAATTTATTTATTGTTTCTAATGTATTCTTTATTAATTTATGCTATTTTTTATTCCTTTCTACTTTTAAAATAAATTTTGCCATAATTTAAAAATACTCATCTGAATGTCTAGTAATATTAATTGAATTTCCTCTTTCTGTGTAACCTAAAGATTTATGGTTATAATCTTTTCTCTAATCAGTTTCTGTCATGAATTAATAGCATAGATTTTTTGGATCTAAAATCTTATTTTTACTTTCCAACTACGAAATTTTGGCCTATCTTTCCTCTTCAATACTAGAGTTAAAACCACAATTAAGAAAGAAATTAGAACTTCAGATTATTTCCTTACTTCAGTTTTTTGTTATACATTTCTATTTTTACTGCTTTATAGTCAGAGAATATTATCTGCAATACTTCTATGTTTTAGGATTTATTGAGATTCTCCTTGTGTTCATCTAGACAATTTTGGAAAACAAGCCACAGAGACTTGAAGAGAAGGAACATTCTCTGTTATTAGGATATAGAGCTAAAAGTTCAACTATTACTTCTATTTAATTAATGCTGTTATTGAGATTCATTATATCCTCATTTATTTTACCTGTCATGTCTTATGAATTATAAATAAACTATTATTATTCTCATATATTGCTTCTTGAAGGTACTAAATTGTTTGTGTGTTTGATGTTGTTCTATCTGGGAAGGTTAGGATTCATGATGGGAAAGATGGAGCATCTGGAAGCAGACAAAGTGTCTATTAACCAAAAAAGAAAAGCTGAACCAAAGGATAAGTCTGGGCCCCAGATTGCTGCTAACAGCAACCAGAGGATGAAAGTCCACGATCCTGGGAAGAGAGATATAGCTCAGGTAGGCAAGTGGATATTTTGCAGTGTTTTACGCCTTGGCGCCCTTGCTATTTTAGAGCATGGAACAAAAGGCTGGGATCCAGGAAAAGGCCAAATAGATGTCCCTGAAAGAGGTAGAAAAACCAGCAGAAATTCTGACCATCCCACAAGGCTGAAGAGACACAGAGATTGAGTTGGGATTCCAGTGACGAAGGAGGGCCAGAGGAAAACATCCACACTCCACTGGTCTCCCTTCATGACACTGACTAATTTCTGCTGCTGTGTGGGGAAAGGAAACTAAGAAGCCAAGTAGAATGTCTTCAGAAAACAAAGAGAGTTCTTAACAATGTCACAGTACTTAGGAGGCAGGGACTTGAGTTTTGGATACCCCACAATACAGGGACCCAAGTGAAGATACTGGGCTTGCAATTGGAATTCCCTAGGAGCTACACCCTCTGAACAGAGACCCAGATGCAGCCTCAGAAAAACTGTAATACAGCCTTGATTTTAACTTCTGACTGGATTGAAGGAATCCACTCTTTCTGCTCTTGGAGGAGGATGACATGAGCAAGTCTTCACACTTTTCATATAGAACATCAGACAATGAATTAAAAAGTATTATGTATGCCAAAAAACAAAAATAAAAGACCAACCCATAACTATCTGACCTCACACCAAGAGAAAAATAGTTAATAAAAAGAGATCCACAGGTTGTCCAGATATTGAAATTGTCAAATTAGGACATCCCAAGTATCCTGACCATTATGTTCGAGAAAATAGAAAGATGAAAATAGATGAAAAAATGGAAAATTTCACCAGACTATTTAAATTCTCAAAAAAATTCAAATGGAAGTTATAGAAATGCAAAATCAATAATGAAAATCACAAACTTGATAAGAGGACATAACAGCAGTCTAGACAGAGAATAGTAGTTAACTGGTGAACTGAAACACAGTTCAAAAATTTTCATACTGAAACACAGAAGGATAAAAAAGATTAAAAATAAAGAAATATATACAAGAAAAGCAATTAAAATGTCCAACTTATATTATCAGAGAACAGAAGGAAAAGAGAGAGAGAATCAGCAAAGCAATGCTTAAAGAGAAAATGATTAAGGGAAGTCAGCAAGTTACACGTGCATGAAGCTCTCCGCACACTATCAGGATAAAATTGAGGAAGGTGAAATCTCTACACATCATGATTAAACTACTGAAAGTCAAACACAAAGGGAAAATCTGAAAGTACCAAGAGATGTAGAGGGTTGTGGGGCATGGGGGATATATATTACTAAAACCAGAAATAGTAAGACTAACAAGTGATTTTCAACACAAAGGATGAGAGCTCCAAAAAATGATATGACATCTTGAAGGTACACAAATCCATATCTGCCCACCTAAAATTCTATACACAATGGGGGTAAAAATCCAGAGATCTGCACTTAAAAAAACACTAAAAAGATATGTTTGGCAAGAAAAAGATGACCCCATATTCAGTGAGAAATGAAGAACAGTGGAAATGATAACCATGTAGCAAGTATAATAATATTGACTGAGCAAAATAATAATTTCTTTTAGGTTTCAGTATATATACAGAATTAAAATTATGGCAATAACACACAAAATGAATAAATGGAATTTACACGGTCTAAATTCCAAGCAACACTGGGGAATGGTAACATTATATCTTATAACTTGACTATATTAAGAAAGGTATGCATCTTGTAATCTCAAAGTAAATAGTAAATAGATAGAAAAACAATATATAACTACCAAATTACCAGAGGTAATAGAGGAATAATTTTAAAAATGGTTTCATCTGAAAAGAGGAAAATAAAAGAAAGGAAATGAGAACATAAAATAATTTTAAAAACACAAAGATAGTAAATATAAACTCAAATATATGGCAATTAAATATTAATGAAATATTCCTAGATTATGAAAAGTAAAAACAAAGAACAATACAAGCACATGTTCTAACAAAATATGAGACACTGATGGTTGAAAGCGAAAGGCCAGAAAAAGATGTGAATGCAAAGAGTAACCAAAATAAAGATGATATAGCTATGTTAGTGTAAGTTTTTAGAGACATTAAGTAAAAAAGCATTCTTGACTAGAAGCCAAGAATAAGCATGTATTAATTGCTCAGTCAGTCACTGTTTCCCCATCTATTTGCCATAAAGTGATGGGACCAGATGCCATGATCTTAGTTTTCTGAATGTTGAGCTTTACACCAACTTTTTCACTCTCCTTTTCACTTTCATCAAGAGACTCTTTAGTTCTTCACTTTCTGCCCTAAGGGTGGTATCATATGCATATCTGAGATTGTTGATATTTCGCCCAGCAATCTTGTTTCCAGCTTGTGCTTCATAGGGCCACACGTCTTCCTAACTCCCTGACAATCAAGCTTACAAGTTTCAAGACACTTTGGCTTACTTGGTACCTAGAGAATATAACAAATTACTTTTCTTTTATCACGACTTCCTAAATTCTATACTTTGATGATTTATTTTGAAGATTTCACATAGCTGTCCCAGATCCCAGTCAGATTTTTGCATCAAAGAAACGGACACACTAATTCCCCTTCAAACACTTGGATGTCAGATGACAGATCGCTGCATCCTGCCAAAGTTTATCACAGTATATTCAAGCTGAGACTATACTGACATAAAACCCAAATATCCAGATGAAGAGTGAAATGTCCAAAGAATCATTTGAATGTTTCTATACAATAAGACTTAATTAGTTGAAAATTATTTCAATTGCTTATATTTCCAAATATGAAACCAGCGCTCAAGAGATAAAACTTTTTTTTTCTTGTGGTCTATTTAAAAAGGCAAACAGCAATAAAATGATAACTGGAATACTGATTGGCTTTTGCATAAATGGGCACAAATGAATATGGATATATCATGTAGACAAAGAAAAAGACTGAATCTCTTTTAATGATTAAGTTTTTCCACTGCTTTTGTTTTTAGAGGAATTAGCTAACACAATTTCTTTTTTAATATATTTAATTTTTAAAATTATTTCAAAACTAACATTTCTCTATAGTATTTCCTGGGATAATGATCCCTTACTTAATGATAACGAGCTTCTGAATTGCCTTAAATCCTTACTGTTAACTGCAATAAGGAATACATTTGCTGGGTATTATTTGACAGGCTTTTATATGATTGCCTTAGTCACTTTAATAGGAAATGACTCCAGCCTGTTTTGCCAATAGAAGTAAATAACAATTGAAGAGGTGACAATGAACGTGATGCTCAACATCACTCATTATCAGAGAAATGCGAATCAAAATCACATTGAGGTACCATTACACACCAGTCAGGATGGCTGCTATCCATTTATTGCTATTTACAAGCAATAAATGCTGGAGAGAGTGTGGAGAAAAGGGAACCCTCTTACACTGTTGGTGGGAATGCAAACTAGTACAGCCGTTATGGAGAACAGTGTGGAGTTTTCTTAAAAAACTGGAAATAGAACTGCCTTATGATCCAGCAATACAAGGAAACCAGATCTGAAAGAGACACATGCACCCCAATGTTCATCGCAGCACTGTTTATAATAGCCAGGACATGGAAGCAACCTAGATGTCCATCAGCAGACGAATGGATAAGGAAGCTGTGGTACATATACACCATGGGATATTACTCAGCCATTAAAAAGAATTCATTTGAATCAGTTCTAATGAGATGGATGAAACTGGAGCCCATTATACAGAGTGAAGTAAGCCAGAAAGATAAAGACCTATACGGTATACTAACACATATATATGGAATTTAGAAAGATGGTAACGATAACCCTATATGCAAAACAGAAAAAGAGACACAGATGTACAGAACAGAATTTTGGACTCTGTGGGAGAAGGCACGGATGGGATGTTCAGAGAGAACAGCATCGAAACATGTATATTATCTAGGGTGAAACAGATCATCAGCCCAGGTTGGATGCATGAGACAAGTGCTTGGGCCTGGTGCACTGGGAAGACCCAGAGGGATCGGGTGGAGAAGGAGGTGGGAGGGGGGAACGGGATGGGGAACACATGTAAATCCATGGCTGATTCATGTCAATGAATGACAAAATGACAAAAACCACTACAATGCTGTAAAGTAATTAGCCTCCAACTAATAAAAATAAATGGAAAAAAATAAAAATAAAAATCAATGGAGTTTCCCAACTTACATGGTAGCAGTTTGGTTTCCAATGATTAGGTAACTATTTAAAAGAGGTCAGTTGTAGTAAATAAGCCAAAATCCCCAACTCCCAAAAGATACAGAAGACTGGGCACCAACATGGCTTTATACTTCCATCACTAGGTGTTATAACATGACATCCATATTCTTAAGTGGTTTTATTAGTTTCAACTACTTGCAATACTTAATATTTAATAGCAAGGGAGAATTGCCAACAATTAGCTCCTGGAAAGTGGCCAATCTATCTGCATTAAACTGATGCTTGCCCAACAGAGTTCCCCAGGCTAGATTCTTAACAAAAAGGAGTAAGAAAGTGAGATTGTCACTATGAAGTATTGTAGGGACCCATCAATGCAGAGCTTTCTTTGAGTTACCTGGACACAGCCTCAAACTACAAAGGAAAATGAGCACCTTCCAAGAAAACCTAGTAACACATCTGTTTGAATTTGAGCAATCAGAAGTGGATTTTATCTTTTTGATCAGAGAAAACATACTTAGAAATAAAATGATGGCATTTTGTGAGTATGGCATCAGGTATAACGAATGATGATTGTAACCACAATCCAAATATCACAGAAAGCCAACACACATGTATTTTACCTTCTCTGTCACAGATTTACATAATATGTGTGGAATTAAATGGATGATTGTGTGTGTGTGCACATGCGCTTGTGTGTGTTACTTAAGGCTCTGGTATCCGACAGATCTGAGTTTGAATTCTAGTCCTGCTATTTGCAAACTATTAGAAAAAAAATCTTTCAAGTCCCAGTTTCATGACTGATAAAATGAGAATAATAATTGTGCCTAGTTTATCAGCTATGACAAGTAAAATAATGCCCATTAAAATATATCACTACTCCTGAAAGTGCTTAATAATTTTCAACTACTATTCACGTTACTGTAATCAGTCATATATATGTTTTCTAGAATGAGTAAAAGCCAAACAACAAGATACCCAGTTTAATTTGTTTGAATTTCACATAATGAATAATTTCTTACCATAAATATGTTCCATGCAATATTTGGAACAAACATATTCTAAAAAAGTTATCTATTATTTTTCTGAAATTAAAATTTATCTGGTGTACATGTGTTCCCCATCCTGAACCCTCTCCCACCTCCCTCCCCATCCCATGACAGAACCACTACAATATTGCAAAGTAACTAGCTTCCAATTAAAATAAATAAATTTATATTAAAAAATAAAATTTATCTGGGCATCCTTATTTTACTGGCAACCCTGTTTATACATCATGTGAGCAAGAGAGTTTGTTTATCTGTGACTTAGTTAAAAACCTGGGCATATATCCAGAGAGAACCATAATTCAGAAAGATACATGTAATTTCATTGCAGCAATACTTACAATAGCCAAGACATGGAAGCAACCTAAATGTCTAATACTGGATGAATGGATACAGAAGACATGGTATGTATACACACACACACACACACACACACACACACACAGAAATATTACTCAATCATAAAAAAGAATAATATAACGCCATTTGTAGCAACATGGATGGACCTAGAGATTATCATACTAAATGAAGTAAGCCAGAGAAAGACAAATATCATATGATATCACTTATATGTGGAATCTAAAAAAAAAATGATACAAATGAACATATACATAAGACAGAAATAAACCCACAGATGTAGAAGACAAACTTACAGTTACCAAAAGCAAAAGCTGGCGGGAGGGATAAATTAAAAATTTGGGACAAACATAGACATAGTAGTAAATATAACATAGATAACCAACACGGACCTACTATATAGCACAGGAAATTATACGCAGTATTTTTTAATAATCTATAAGGGAAAATAATCTGAAAAAGTACACACACACACACACACACACACACACACACACTCATATAACTGAATCACTTTGCCATACACCTGAAACTAACACAACATTGTTAATCAACTATATTTCAATTTAAAAAACTTATTGATAAATAAAGGAGATCAAAATCGGGGAAACAAAATGGACACATTAAAATTTCTTTTTATTTAGTTTATGTAAAGAAATCATCCCTTAATTTTGACTCAGTGTCTATGCACCTTAACTTCAGGTTTAAAAAGTTCATATTCTGATTAAGAGATGCTTGTCTTGGAGAGTTTCACCTGTGAAAAGGACCAAAGTTGACTTGTGGAAAAGCTCCAAGCCTTCCAGAGGAGCCGCAGCCCAAGCTGCCGGCTCCAAGAAGTACTCCCAGGGCCTGCCCCACGCCTCTGTGCTTTATCTTCTGCTTGGCTCCTGTCAGCCTGTGACCCCAGACTGAGCCGTGGACTCTGGCTCTCCCATTGGTATCTGTGCTACCCCAATCTCTGGCCCCAGTCACGTCCCTGATTCTGTTTCAACTGCATGGACTGTGCTTTGGAATGCTGTCCATGTTTTCTCAGCCTTTCCACCCTTGTTTTGTTCCTGGCTTGACTTTGCACCCTCCACTCAGTGCCAATATCTTGCACAAGTCCATTCTGCTATGTTACCAACATAAAACTGTTTTCTAAGCCCCAACAGATTAGACTCTACAAATTCGTGAGAGAGCCAGATATAACAGGAACACTGATAGCAGTGAGAAATGATGGTTAGCCAGCTGACAGCAGTGATAGGCTACAATAATAGTGTGCATTGGTGGAGAACTGACTGCTTGCCAGTCTGTACCTCAAACACTTAGCTACACTGTCTCTTTCTATCCTCCTGAGAGTAGGCATACTATACCCATTCTACAGATGAAGAAAGTGAGACCACACTGCTATTGTGTATCAGAGCTAGAACCAAAACCATCTTTCTAACTCTGCACACCACATGTTTTTGACCACGAAAGGCTACATACTCGGCAAAAGAGGGCATAGAAAAGCAAAGTCTTAGCAGCATGAACCCCTAAAGCATTGTAGTCTTTGGCCAATGAATCTGGTACTAACAGTGATTATTTGTACCTATATTCACTGTCTCAAGAGTACCATGTTACCTTGGGATTGGCAGATACAAACAATTAAATACAAAATAGATAAGTAACAAAGTTCTATTGTACAGCACATGGATGTATATTCAATATCCTGTAATAAATCATAATGGAAAAGAAAATGAAAAAGGATGTATATATGTATGTATAACGGAATCACTTTGCTGGATACCAGAAAATCATACAACACTGTAAATAAACTATACTTCAACAAAAAAGGAAAACTGTACAATATTACAATGTATATATTATATATATATATATGCATATACATATATTTACTTACAGGACTTCCCCAGCAGCACCAACGGTAAAGAATCTGTCTACAGTGCAGAAGACCAGGTTTAATTCCTGGGCCAGGAAGATCCCCTGAAGAAGGAAATGGCAACCCACTCAAATATTCTTGCCTGGAGAATTCCATGGACAGAGGAGCCTGACAGGCTACAGTTCATGGGGTCACAAACAGTCAAATACGACTGGGTGACTAACACAACACATATTTATTTATACATATATTCATATGTGTGTGTGTGTGTGTGTGTGTGTGTATTGCATTATCATATTCTTGAACCCGGATGGCCCTACTCTATTAGGATGCAGGTCAGCTTAATATTTAATTATAAAAGGTAGACTCACCACATAAATCATTCATAAAGACAATATAGTAAGGTTATTAAACAAGTTTAGGGGAAGCATAGTCAAAGGACTAGTTTCAATTCTGGATCCATTCCTTCTTAATAGTTAGGAGAACTTGACTAAGTTCTCAACTTCTTCAAACCTCGGACTCTATGATAAAATAATGGTGATAGTACCCACCGCATATGTTGGGAGTGGGGATTAAATGACAGTACAGGTGGTATGATCATTAACTCAGTGACAGACAAATCATCATCACTGAAAAATGTTAACTTAAAGTAACACCAGGAAATATGTGGTATGTTTTAGATTTTTCTCCAAAACAGTTCTTTTAAAAAAGGACAAGTTGTTTTTAATAAGGAATGCAACCCTTAGCTAATAGGAAGTCAGTTATTTGGAATAATTCATATACTACTGTTTCCAGCAGCATAGCTATATACAGTTGACCCTTGAATAATGCAGACACTGGGGCCCCCACCCGTTGCCAAGTTGAAAATCCATTTATAGCTGGTAGTCAGCCCTCTGCATATGTGGTTCCTCTGTATTTCAGGCTCTACGTCTTGGGATTCAAAACTCATATTGTTGTAATGCTGCAGTATTTACTACTGAAAAGTATCTGCATATAAGTGGGCCTGCAGAGTTTAAGCCCCTGTTGCTCAAGGGTCAGTTGTATATGTATATATTTGTATAGACACACACACACACACACACACACACACACACAGACACAGCAATTTCAAAGTCTAAACTTTCTTGAATTTACTTAAGCCCTTATAGTCCCAAGACTCTGGTCCTTTTAGAATTTGAGGAACTATAGTCTAAAAAAATCTTCCCTTATAGCTCAGTTGGTACAGAATCCGCCTGCAATGCAGGAGACCCCAGTTCAATTCCTTGGTGAGGAAGATCTCCTGGAGAAGGCATAGGCTACCCACTCCAGTTTTCTTGGGCTTCCCTTGTGACTCAGCTGGTAAAGAATCCACCTGCAATGTGGGAGACCTGGGTTTGATCCCTGGGTTGAGAAGATCCCCCAGAGAAGGGAAAGGCTATCCATCCAAGGTTTCTGACCTGGAGAATTCAGTGTGTATACAGTCCATGGGGTTGCAGACAGTCGGATGCAACTAAGTGACCTTCACATAGTCTATAGTATGGGCACCTCAGCCCTCCTGTCGGTAATAGACCTCTTTATACTCTTTATAATCTCCCTCTCTATATCTGTACTGATATAAACAGGTGTAAACATCTACGATCTATATACTACACCCATCACCTATTTCCTGCAGACTTGCGCCTCATGTACTCATTTAGCAGATATAATCAATCAAGGGGAAAATCTACTAGAGCCCAGAATATGACCCAGAAAGGAATTATTTCCAGAGTATAATATTACAATGCCAAGCACCTCCACATTCAGGAGTTGTCATTTTTAAGTGACTAATTAAAGAGTTAACAGTGGTGAAAAAAATTAAAAAGTTGGAATGGTCTCCTCTGGCTGGCACTGTGGGAGTCAGCCTGTGTGGTCTCCGCATGTGGATTTGTTTGGGAGACATGGCAAGCATTTGAGAGGGCAGCTGTGCTGGGTGGAACCAGTAGTGGGCATGATGACCAAGGGTGTGGATTGGAATCCTAGTTCTCCACATCCTGGCCAAGCCTCTTAAAATTGCAGTGCTTCAGTTTCCTCATCTGTAACAGGTGAGTGATATCATCCACATCAGAGGATTGTTGCTATCAGAAGGGTTTTGCATGCAAACACTTCTACACAATGTTTGGCCCAGAGAAGGCACTTAATAACTTGATTGAAAACTGCTCTTCTAGAAAGAGTTAGTAGAAGCGGAATGAGATGCTCTTGGAGGAAGTGCCTAGCAGTTTCGATAAGCAATCAGAGAAATCTTTCTGAACAGTTGGCAAGTTTTCAACATTAAAAGAGATAAATGCCATTTCAACATTAGGGAACTTACAGATTCAAATCTTGTGACACCTCTTCCTAACTGCTCAATGAATTAACAGAATCATGCTGAGGTCACAGAAAATCTTTAAAAGTGTGTGTAGGAATGAATGTATTTAATATCACTGGACTGTATACCGAAAATGGTTATAATTGTCGATTTCTTTTCTTTTCTTAATTAATTTTTATTTGACTATAGTCACTTTACAATGCTGTGTTAGTTTCTGTGGTACAGCAAAATGAATCAGCCATATGTATACATATATTCCCTCTTTCCTTCCCATTTCAGTCACCACAGTGCCTTGAAAAATGGTTCAGTTTCATGTAATGTGTATTTTACTACAATAAAAACATGGGGGTGAAAGTGTGTATAGAAAGGAGTGTGTAATATGAAAGGGGTAACTGTTATTATACACCTAAGGTAAAAGGTTTCTTCCTGTTGTATTTTTGTTTTTCTTGTTTTCTCTGGCTTAATAAATTTAAATTTAAAGCCTTAAAAAGCATAAGACTAAGAGTACTTATTAGGAACTTTTTTTTTAATGAACTTTTTGATTGGTGCAGTATCACATGGGAAGGTTGGAGGGGGTCAGAGTACAAACTGATAATTCTATACATGGGTGAATTCTAGAACACCTGCCTAGAATATCACAGGATTAAAACTTTTACAACAGAGCAAACCAATGAAGTGAATTTACCTAATGGCACTATGCCAAGCTAGCTCAACTAGTTTTTTGAATGCTCAAATGCTCCCTTTTGTATTTTTATTAGTTGTCCAGATAATTACCCACTCCAGTACTCTCGCCTGGGATAGCGCATGAACAGGAGTCTGGCGGACTACTGTCCATGGAGTTGCAGAAGAGTCAGACACAACTTGGAGACTAAATAACAACTGATACTACACAAAATTATGTAACATTCCCTGATGCATATCTGCTACTTCAGTGGCCTTCTATCAATGATTTTTAAAGTACACATGCATCCAACCCAATCATAAAGGTAATTTACTCCAATAACAAGTTAAAATGTAGAAAAACATATTTAATGCAACTGTTTGCTTTTGTATATTACCATACAGCTGTGGTTTATATAGGTTTTATGTCTTTTTAACTTGATATACAATTATAATTTTGATGCTATATTTTTCCAAAAGCTTCAAAATTATCTCTCTGAACAGTTAACATAAGTTTTCTTTGTTGATGTATTGAGTTTGCAAAACTATTTTCTTATAATTGGATATTTGAGAGGTTTCCAATTTGGGGTTGCTATTTTCAAATGCTATAATAAATATGTCCTTTTATATTTTTAAATACCTTGTATCATTTCCATGGGACAATTCTTGCTAATCAAAGTATTTGTCTATATTTTATATATTGCCAAATTATCTTCCAAAATGATCATACCAGTTATATTCTGCCACAAAATATCAGAGTTGCTGTTTTCATTATCCTGTTGACTTTAAGGGTAAATAAATAATACTTTACTCTTTTAATTTGCTTTTACTTGATTACTAAAATACTGAGTTAAAAACCATATTAGGTTATAAATTGTAAGAGACAAAAAAGGAGGCATATTCTCATAGTAGTTGATAAGAAGTGTATGAATCATCTTTACATATTCTTCCCTGGTTTAAAGATCTCTGTTTACCTCCCAGCCTTCACTTTTTCGAAACTCTATTTTATAACATTCATAGAGTACTTGCATACATAATACGAACTTAGGTATATTACCATTGACAGTTACAAAATTCAATAGGCATCATGAAAAATGAACATTTGTATAATATTTATTGAAAACTGAATTCAGATATTAAATTACGTACAAGACATAGATTGTTAAACATTTTTGCATCATAAGAGAATTTGGGAATCTGGTAAAAGCTGTACATCTTTTTTTCTACAAAATTTGACCTGAACTGTAGGAGACTGACATTCCCCATGAAGAGCATCTGTGAAATCAAATCTAAAATCCCCTTATGCCTGAAATCTGGTTCCTTCTTCCTTAACAACAGAACGTCTCATGTTTAATTGGGCACATGGCTGCCCAGAATAAACACTACATTTTGCAGCTTCCTCTTGTACAAGGTGTAGCTATATGATTTAATACAGGCCAATGGAATGTAAGCAAAGTGGTGGGCATCTTCAGTAAGGTAAGTGGGCATGGCCTTCTTGCCTACTTCCTTTCTGCTGCCTGCATAACCAGAGTTATGGAGCACAAGCAGACCAATAACAAAAAAGACAGCCACATAACGTCTCTAGATTCTGGGGAAACCATATTAGAGGCCCTGCCATTTGAAGCAGGATCTGGGAGGAGGGAGGTAGGAGGTGGGATGGCCAATGTGACCTGGTATGTGAGTCAGTGGCAATTACTTGCTGTTCTCCACTGATGACATAAAATATATTCTTCCCACAACATTTTCTCAAGGGAAAGAGGATAGGAGTTTTAACCTTTCATCAGAGTTTTACATCTTTCTTCTTTTTGTTAAATGTGAGTTTTCTGATGCCTGAGAGTGTAGCTGTTATGATGGAAAATTTATTCAGAGGTTTACTTTGATGTTGAATGCTACTGCTTAAAGTTATGAATACATGTCTATTTTAAGCTTAAAATATAGCTTACAAGACATTGTATGTCTAATTTAGCACATTTTAACAATTATGAAGAATTTTAAACAACATTTAGTCTCAAATAAAAATAATCTTCAAATCTGCATCTATAAATTAAATGGATTCTGTTTCTTTTTTAAGTACTTCATTTGTTGACTAATGAATCTTCTCAGGTACTTAAGTAGTTTTTATCAAGCTAATGAAAAATATTATAATATGGTATATTATGTACATGAGAGTTTTTTAAATATTTTAATACTGTTTACACACTTAACAAAAATTTTAAATGAGAATTCTAAAGCTGATCTACTACTTCAAAGCCCAAATTATCTTAAATCTCTGCAAATATGAACAGGCTTCTTAATACAAACATATTAATATTATAGGTTTAATTCCATTAAATATTTCTAAATTTAATTTTAAATTTCTTAGAATTGAAAGATATTTATTCAAAAGACAAGCATTATGCCATTCCCAAGCAACTGAAGATGTGTCTGTGGAGGGTAGGGGTGCTGCCCCATCAGCCAAAAGAAAACACATAAAACTGTAACCAGAGATTTAGGCCCCCACAGTTACTGGAATCTCTTTAAAACAAGGTTCAATCCCTGGATCAGGAAGATCCTCTGGAGTAGGAAATGGCGACCCACTCCAGTGTTCCTGCCTGGAGAATTCCACGGACAGAGGAGCCTGGCAAGCTATAGTCCATGGGGTCGCAAAGAGTCAGACAAGACTGAGCAAATAATACTTTCACTTTCAAGCCCTAAGGATAGTCCGTAACAGATTTCACATCGCTTGGTTTCACTGGTGCCCTGATAAATGTGCTGCCTTAGACCCCTTTAGGAAGTTTATCATCTCCTTGAATAGATCTTGTATCTCTTTGGCTCTTAGGATAAGTAAAATGTCTTTCCCATTTAACTCTGAAGACTCTGATCTACATGGACTTCTGTACTCTTGTCGTGTGTTCAGTTCCCTATAGGTCCAGCAGCTTTCACAGATTTTTAAATGATACATAATTATTCTATCTTCAAGGGTTGTTATGAGGATTAAGTGAGTCAACCCATGTAAAGTCTTTACATCAGTGCCTGAGACAGAGGCAGTTCTACATCATTTCATATGCTTGATCTGATTAATCGGTCGCAATTTCCAGCATCACTCTCCTGTCAGAATGTTTGTCCCATAGCAGTTACAGCTGTGGTTCCCATGGTAGTTCTGAAGGCCGAATTTCTTGCAGCAGCATTAGAACAAATCAGCCTTTAAATCATGTAAGATTCAAGGGGTAGTAAAATGGGGCTAATCTGAATAGGAGCTCTATTTTCTCTGTGCACATGTATGGGTGCATGAGATGGATTTTAGTTACCTACTTTCAATGTTTGTGTTTCATCTTCCTGAAATTGGATCACAGGCTGCACGTATGGTTAAACCAGGTGGTCCTATGTTTTCTTATCAAACTTGAAGCTCTTCTCCCTTTGCTACTCTTCACACATGCTACCACAAAAGAGAGGGGGAAATATATTATGTTTATAATGGTCGTGTAAGGACTTAATGGACACAATTTGCTAGCCGATAAAATTCTAGTAAGAAGAGAAAAAAAGGTAGATAGGAACAAATGATCTCTTGGCTCTCTTGGTTGTCTTTTGCTTCCCATTGCAGTATTTTTTTCTTTCCTGGGGTTACCTTCAGTTAATCTTTATAAAGCTTAAAAATCAGTACTGCTACAGAAAAGAGAAAATACAAACTGGGGGAGAAGCCTGCTTTACTACCATGATTTCCAAAAATGACTGACCATCAGAATCAGCTAGAGAGTTTATTAAAAGTACAGATTCCCAAGTCCTTCTTCCAGTCTACTGAATCGAAATCTTCTAGACTCTCTATGGTAGCATCTAAAAGACTGTTACCTAGACAGCTGGTTACTGGATCACAACTGTACTAACCACCAAGGCAGAAAATAAGGACAAAATTCATTATCAACTTAGTAACAGGAGTATTTCTTCAGGCACATCATCTGAGGTGCAAATACATTTTGAGTATGCCACAATCATGAGTACTCAAATTGTATTTGACAGTTACTATGAGGATTAAATGGGCTTCCCTGGTAGCTCAACTGGTAAAGAATCTACCTGCAATGCAGGAGACCCCAGTTTCATTTCTGGGTCTGGAAGATCCGCTGGAGAAGGGATAGGCCACCCACTCCAGTATTCTTGCGCTTCCCTGGGGGCTCAGCTGGTAAAAAATCTGCCTGCAATGCAGGTTCGATCCCTGGGTTGGGGAGTTCCCTGGAGAAGGGAAAGGCTACCCACTCCAGTATTCTGGCCTGGAGAATTCATAGACTATACAGTCCATGGAGTGGCAAAGAGTCAGAAGTGACT
This sequence comes from Odocoileus virginianus, assembly GCF_023699985.2. Taxonomy (NCBI): domain Eukaryota; kingdom Metazoa; phylum Chordata; class Mammalia; order Artiodactyla; family Cervidae; genus Odocoileus; species Odocoileus virginianus. Next base: position 25,291,064 of record NC_069696.1, on the reverse strand, counting down.
AAGCAACTTTCACTTTTGAGGAAGCAACTAAGCAACTTTCACTTATGAGCTGATCTAAACTTAAAGATTTAAGTCCTAGATGTATCAATCTTCTTTTCTGAGATTAAATGAAGAAAATGGAGACAGAACTTAGTATTGGTGAACTATATTCTTTGGAAACTGAAAATTGTAGCCACTTATGCTGATTTAATCTTACCAATAAGAATATTACCATACCTACTATTTACTATATGAATTGTATGTTATACTCTGTACAAAATTCTGCTTATGGTTTATCTTACATAATCTTTATAACCATCTCTTGAAGTTGATAATTACACCCAAATTTATAGGCAAAAAAATAAAATTTTTAGAGAAATACAATAACGCAGCTCAGAAGAACACTTAAGTTCATTTGCTACTGAAGACTATGATATTAATTAATTCATCACACTGCCCTCCTAATATTAATTGTGGATGATATAAATTATCAAGGTGCCCAGATATTTTTAAATATGTACTTGACTCTTCTATTCAAATATTTCATCTATCACAACCACAAAATATGTATTAATATACATATAGTGGACTGCAGTTAAAGATGTCATGATTATATTGCCTTTAAAGCACTAATAAATTTTTAATTTCATATGTTTATTTTCAAATTTTATAGAAAGGCAGCATGCAGAAATGTGACAGAATTAGAATTTAAACAATCTATATTTCTCTAGAGAGAGTTGATATCCCTAATTCAAAGAATCCTTAAATTTCAATAAGAAAAAACAATAGCAACCCAGTATAACACTAGGCAAAGTATCAATATACAAACAGGCCAATCATAGAAAGAAAAAAAAACACTGGCCAAATATATGCTAAATATAATCAGTTTTATTAAACTGAATATAATGTAAATATTCATCATAATAAAATGTTTAAACATGAGTTTGTCCATGATTTGGAGCATTATATAGTTCTTCAAATGAATAAGAGAGATAGACATCAAAGTCAGAAAGTTCTGGAAGAATATTTGCCAAACTGACTTCCTCCAGAAGCAGGTTGAGTTTGAGAATCTACCATCACTGGCAAGAGCGTGGACATGCATATTTGTCCAAGACTGTACTTTTGGTTTTTATTGCATATATTTCTGTAATGCTTGGCTTTTTATAGCTAAATTATATTTATATTGAATTTTTAAAAATTGAATACTAAAAAATTTATTGATTAAGATTAAAATAAGGAGTAAAACATTGAATAGAATTCCCAACTATATTATGAGGAACTGAACGTAGAAAACAGAAAAACAAGATAATTTTAGAAACATTTAGAGTGTTATCTGTACTAATTATTTTGAAATCTTCCTTTAACAGAAAATCCACTCATCTGCACTTTCATATTTGTAGTATGTAATACTTTCATATTTGTAATAAAATGCACTATAACAATATCATGTGTATTTTTATATGATTTTACAGTTCATAAAGTACTCTTACATATCATAGTGGGTTGAAAGGTGGCCCTTCAAATACATCCATGTCCTAATTCCTGGAACTTGTGAATATTATCTTGTGTGGAAGTTTTTGCAGATGTAATTAAATTAAGGATCTTTAGACGATGATATCATCCTTTTAAGAGGCATCCCAGGTAGCTCAGTAGCAAAGAATCTGTCTGCCAATGCAGGAGACGTGTTTGATCCCTGGGTCAGGAAGATCTCCTGGAGAAGGAAATGGCAACCCACTCTAGTTTTCTTGCCTGGGAAATCCCATGGATAGAGGAGCCCAGTGGGCTACAGTCCATGGGGTCACAAAAAATCAGACATGACTTAGGGACTGAAAAATGACATCATCCTGTAAATTCCAGATGGCTGCTAAATCCAGTGATAAATGTCCTTATAAGAGAAAAGTAGGGGGAAATTTGATACAAAAATGAAAGGCAATGTGGCCACAGAGACAAAAATTAGAGTAAGGCAACTGGAAATCAAGGAATGCCAACAGGCATCAGAAGCTATAGCAGGCAAGGAGTGGATTCTCCCCTAGAGCCCTCCAGAGAGAATGCAGTGGTGCTTGCAGCTTGATTTAAGACTTCCCATCTCCAGAAGGGTAAGAGAATAATTTTTTTTGTCCTTTTAAGTCAGCCAGTTTGCAGTAATTTGTTTCAGCGGCCACAGGAAACTAATACACATAGTTTCTATGTCATTTTGGTTTTGTTTTTTGTAGCAATCTTTTGAAGCACCTAGATTCAATGTTATTTTCCAGGTGATCTCAAACTTTTCTAAAAATAGGAGGGAAAGGATCCCGACTCATACTGTGATGCCAGTATCACCCCAAAACCAAATCCACACAAAACATTATAAGAAAAGAAAGCTACAGAATCATGTCACATACAAAACTCCTCTATAAAACGCTAGGAAACCCAGAAGCATATAAACAACATAGAACTTGACCCAGTAGTATTAATCCCAGGAATACAAGATTGATTCAACATACAAAATCAATCACTGTAATATATGATATCAGTATAATAAAAGAAAAAATTAATCTCAATAAACAGAGAAAACATTAGACAAAATCCCACATGCTTGATAGAATATGATACAAACTGTAATATGCTATAAGCACTCAATAAACTAGGTATACAAAGGAACTTTTTCCACCTGATGAAGGGCATTGATGAAAAACTCACACCTAACATTGTTCAGTTGAGTTCAGTCACTTAGTCGAGTCCAACTCTTTGCAATGCCATGAACTGCAGCATACCAGGCTCCCTTTGCATCACCAACTCCCACACCCTACTCAAACTGATATCCACTGAGTCGGAGACACCATCCAACAATCTCATCCTTGTATATAAAATAAAAAATTGAAACCATCCCACCCTAAGAACAAAAATAAGATGGATTTTTACCATCCTGTTCAACATAGTGCTAGAGGTTCTAGCTGGTGCAATTAGGCAAGAAAATGAAGACATAAATTGGAATGAAAGAAGTGAAAGTATCTCTATTTACAGATGACATCCTCTTGTATGCAATAACTCCTAAGGAATACACACACACACAGAAATGTTAGAGCTAATAAAACAGATTCACTGAGTTTGCAGATTATAATCAATATACAAAAATTATTGTGTTCAATATATTGTAGTAATATATAATTTAAAAAATCTGAAAAAGAATTCACATATATGTATATAATGTGTAGGTATATGTATAATATATATATATATAACTGAATCATTTTCCTGTACACTGTAATTCAAACATGCATGTGCTCAGTTCCGTTCATTTCAGTCTCTCAGTTGTGTCCTGCTCTTTGCGACCCCATGGACGGCAGCATGCTAGGCCTCCCTGTCCATCACTAACTCCCGGAGTTTACTCAAACTCATGTCCACTGAATCGGCGATGCCATCCAACCATCTCATCCTCTGTCATCCATTTCTCTTCCCACCTTCAATCTTTCCCAGCATCAGGGTCTTTTCAAATGAGTCACTTTCTCATATCAGATGGTAAAAGTATTGGAGTTTCAGCTTCAGCATCAGTCCATCCAATGAATACTCAGGACTCATTTCCTTTAGGATGGACTAGGTGGATCTCCTTGCAGTCCAAGGGACTCTCAAGAGTCTTCTCCAACACCACAGTTCAAAAGTGTCAATTCTTCAGCACTCAGCTGTCTTTATGGTCCAACTGTCACATCCATACATGACCACTGGAAAATCCATAGCTTTGACTAGATGGACTTTGTTGGCAAAGTAATGTCTCTGCTTTTTATTATGCTGTCTAGTTTGGTCAGAGCTTTTGTTCCAAGGAGAAAGTGTCTTTTAATTTCATGGCTCCAGTCACCACCTGCAGTAATTTTGGAGCCCCCAAAAATTAAAGTCTGACACTGCTTCCACTGTTTCCCCATCTATTTTCCATGAAATGATGGGACTGGATCCCATGACCTTAGTTTTCTGAATGTTGAGTTTTAAGCCAATATTTTCACTCTTCTCTTTCACATTCATCAAGAGGTTCTTTAGCTCTTCTTCACTTTCTGCCATAAGGGTGGTGTCCTCTGCATATCTGAGGTTATTGATATTTCCCCTGGCAATCTTGATTCCAGCATGTGCTTCATCCAGCCTAGCATTTCTCATGATGTACTCTACATATAAGTTAAATAACCAGGGTGACAATATACAGCCTTTACGTACTCCTTTCCTGATTTGGAACCAGTCTGTTGTTCCATGTCCAGTTCTAACTGTTGCTTCCTGACCTACATACAGACTTCTCAAGAGGTAGGTCAGGTGAATTGATACTCCCATCTCTTTAAGAATTTTCCTCAGTTTGTTGTGATCCACAGTCAAAGGCTTTGGTGTAGTCAATAAAGCAGAAATAGATGTTTTTCTGGAACTCTCTTGCTTTTTTGATGATCCAACAGATGTTGGCAATTTGATCTCTGGTTTCTCTGCCTTTTCTAAAACCAGCTTGAACATCTGGAAGTTCATGGTTCACAAACTGTTGAAGCCTGGCTTGGAGAATTTTGAGCATTACTTTATTAGTGTTGGAGATGAGTGCAATTGTGTGGTAGCTTGAGCATTCTTTGGCATTGCCTTTCTTTGGGATTGGAATGAAAACTGACCTTTTCCAATCCTGTGACCACTGCTGAGTTTTCCAAATTTGCTGGCATATTGAGTGCAGCACTTTCACAGCATAGTCTTTCAGGATTTAAAATAGCTCAACTGGAATTCCATCACCTCCACTAGCTTTGTTCATAGTGATGCTTTCTAAGGCCCACTTGACTTCACATTCCAGGATGTCTGGTTCTAGGTGAGTGATCACACCATCATGATTATCTGGGTCATCTTTTTTGTACAGTTCTTCTGTGTATTTTTTCCACCTCTTCATAATATCTTCTGCTTCTGTTAGGTCCATACCACTTCTGTCCTTTATTGTGCCCATCTTCACATGAAATGTTCCCTTGGTATCTCTAATTTTCTTGAAGAGATCTCTAGTCTTTCCCATTCTGTTGTTTTCCTCTACTTCTTTGTATTGATCACTGAGGAAGGCTTTCTTATCCCTCCTTGCTATTCTTTGGAACTCTGCATTCAAATGGGTATATCTTTCCTTCTCTCCTTTGCCTTTAGCTTCTCTTCTTTCCTCAGCTATTTGTAAGGCCTCCTCAGACAACCATTTTGCCTTTTTGCATTTCTTTTTCTTGGGGATGGTCTTGATCCCTACCTCCTGTACAATGTCATGAACATCCATCCATAGTTCTTCAGGCACTCTATCAGATCTAATCCCTTGAATCTATTTCTCACTTCCACTGTATTATCGTGAGGGGTTTGATTAAGGTCTTACTTGAATGGTCCAGTGGTTTTCCCTACTTTCTTCAATTTAAGTCTGAATTTGGCAACAAGGAGTTCATGATCTGAGCCACAGTGAGTTCCCAGTCTTGTTTTTGCTGACTGTATAGAGTTTCTCCATCTTTGGCTGCAAAGAATATAATCAATCTGATTTTGGTATTGACTATCTGGTGAGAGTTGCCATTTCCTCCAGGGTATCCTCCAGGGTATCTTCCTGACCCAGGGATCGAACCCAAGTCTCTTATGTTTCTATAGTTCAATTTTAAAAACTAATTACATTTCTATGTACTGCTATGACTATTCCAAAAATGCAAGTAATAAAACAATTCCATTTGCAATATTCTCCAAAATAATAAAATATCAGAAAAATTTAACTAATGAAGTACAAGATTTATACATTAAAAATGATAAAATATTGTTGAAAAAATTTATAGAAGACCTGAGTAAAAAGAAAGACATTCCTCTCTATGGATTGCACGACAATATTGTTACAATGACAACAATTTCCAAATTTATGTATAAACTCAATGACATCCTTATCAAAGCTCGAATTTTTTTCACAGAAATTGTCAAGCTGATCCTAAGATTTAAAAGGAATACAAGATTCCCAGAATAGCCAAAACAATCTTGAGAAAAAAGAATAAAGTTTTAGAATTTACCCTTTAAGTTGTCAAAGCTTATTACAAAGCCACAGTAAAAACTCCAGTGTGACATAAGGATAGACATATAGATCAATGAACTACAATAGGGTCCAGAAATAAACCCTTATATCTCTGGTCAGTAGATTTTTCAATAAGGGTGCCAATAAAATTCAATGAAGAAAATATAGTTTTTTTAAACAACTTGTTCTGAAACAGTAGATTCAGTTCAGTTCAGTTCAGTTGCTCAGTTGTATCCGACTCTTTGCTACCCCATGGACTGCAGCACACCAGGTTTCCCTATCTACCACCAACTCCCAGGGCTTGCTCAAACTCATGTCCATCAAGTCAGTGATGCCATCCAACCATCTCATCCTCTGTTGTCCCCTTCTCCTCCTGCCCTCAATCTTTTCCAGCATCAGGGTCTTTTCCAGTGAGTCAGTTCTTCCTATCAGGTGACCAAAGTATTGGAGCTTCAGCTTCAGCATCAGTCTTTCCAATGAATATTCAGGACTGATTTTCTTTAGGTTTGGCTGGTTGCATCTCCTTGCAGTCCAAGGGACTCTCAAGAGTCTTCTCCAACACCAAAAGCATCAGTTCTTTGGTGTTCAGCTTTCTTTATAGTCCAACTTTCATATCCATACATGACTACTGGAAAAACCATAGCTTTGACTAGATGGACCTTTGTAGGCAGTAATGTCTCTGCTTTTTAATATCAGTCTAGGTTGGTCAAAGCTTTCCTTCCAAGGAGCAAGCATCTTTTAACTTCATGGCTGCAGTCAGTATCTGCAGTGATTTTCGAGCCCAAGAAAAGAACGTCTGTTACTGTTCCCATTGTTTCCCCATCTATATACTCTTATCTCACACTATATATACAAAGTAACTCAAAATGAATCAAAGACTTAAATGTGAAAGATAAAAACTCTTAGAAGAAAGCATAGCAAAAATGCTTTATGATATTGAGTTAGGCAATGATATCTCAGATATGACATCTGTGGCACAAAGGAAAAATAGATACATCAGACTTTACAAAAATTAAAACTGTTATGCATCCAAGGAGACTATCAAGAAACTGAAAGAAAGGGAGAAATTACTGCAAATCTGAACAAGGGTCTAATACTCAGAATACATAAATACACATACAACTCAAAATAAAAAGGCAACCCAATTTAAAAGTGAAGAAAAGATTTAAATAGCTAAGAAGACATAAAAATATCTAGTAAGCACATGAAAAGATGATGAATCTTTTCTCTAATCATTAAGTGATTAGAGAAATGCAAATCAAATATACAATGAAACACCACTTAATAGCCACTTGGATGAGAATAATAATAATAGAGAATATCAAGAATTGAAGAAGATGTGGAGAAATTCATCCATTGCTGATGAGAATGTAAATTAGCACAGCCAATTTGGAAAAAGATTTGACATCCTCTCAACATTTAAACATAGAGTTACCATTCCTACTATATTCCCAATAGAATTGAAAACATACTTTCTCACAAAAACTTCTTTCACATGAATATTTATAGTAGCATTATTCCCAATAGTCAAAAAGTGAGAATAACCCAAATGTCAATCAACTGATGAATAAATAAACAAAACATGGTATATTCATACATCAGAATATTATCCAAAGGAATGAAGTATTGATACATGCTATGACATGGATGAACTTTGAAACATGCTCAGTGAGAGAAACCAGACACAAAAGTTCACATACTGTATGATTCTATTTATATGAAATGTTCAGAATAAGTCAATACATAAAGACAGAAAGTAGATTAATGACTGCACATTCTGTGGAGAAAGGGAAAAACTGTTAACGGGTACAGGGTTACTTTCCAGGGTGATGAAAATATTCTGGAACTAGACAATAGTTCCATGTTACACTAAACTCACACACTAGCAAAGTAATGCTCAAAATTCTCCAAGCTAGGCTTCATCGGTAATGAACCAAGAACTTCCAGATGTTCAAGCTGGATTTAAAAAAGGCAGAGGAACCAGAGACCTAACTGCCAGCATCCACTGGATCTTAGAAAAAGCAAGAGAGTTCCAGAAAAAATGTCTACTTCTGCTTTATTGACTAAAGCCTTTGACTATGTGGAACACAACAATCTGTGGAAAATTCTTAAAGAGATGGGAATACCAGACCACCTGACCTGCCTCCTGAGAAGTCTGTATGCAGGTCAAGAAGCAAGAGTTAGAATCAGACATGGAACAACAGACTTGTTCCAAAATCTGAAAGGAGTACATCAAGGCTGTATATTGTCACCCTGCTTATTTAACATCTATGCAGAGCACATCATGCAAAATGCCAGGATGGATGAAGCACAAGCTGGAATCAAGATTGCTGGGAGAAATACCAATAACCTCAGATATGCAGATGACACCACCCTTATGGCAGAAGGCGAAGAAGGACTGAAGAGCCTCTTGATGAAAGCGAAAGAGGAGAGTGAAAATGTTGGCTTAAAACTCAACATTCAAAAAACAAAGATCAAGGCATCCAGTCCCATCACTTCATGGCAAATAGATGGGGAAACAATGGAAATAATGAGAGATTTTATTTTCTTGGGCTCCAAAATCACTGCAGATGGTGACTGCAGCCATGAAATTAAAAGATGCTTGCTCCTTGGAAGAAAGCTATCACAAACCTAGACAGCATAATAAAAAGCAGAGACATTACTTTGCCAACAAAGACCCATCTAGTCAAAGCTAGGGTTTTTTCAGTAGTAATGTGTGGATGTGAGATTTGGAACATAGAGAAAGCTGAGCACGAAAGAACTGACGCTTTTGAACTGTGGTGTTGGAGAAGACTCTTGAGAGTCCCTTGGACTGCAAAATCAAACCAGTCAGTTCTAAAGGAAATCAGTCTAGAATACTCATTGCAAGAACTGATGCTGAAGCTGAAGCTCCAATTCTTTGGCCACCTGACATGAAGAATTGACTCACTGGAAAAGACCCTGATGCTGGGAAAGGTTGAAGGCAGGAACAGAAGGGGAGGACAGCGAATGAGATGGTTGGATGGCATTATCAACTCTATGGACATGAGTTTTAACAAGCTTTGGGAGTTGGTGATGATCAGGGAATTCTGGTGTGCTGCAGGTGTGGGGTTGCAAAGAGTAAGGACACCACTGAGCAACTGAACTTAACTGAGACAAGAGTGATGGTTGCACAACTCTGAGACTATACCAAAACCACTGAAACATACATTTTTAAGATGGTGAATTTTATGATATATGAATTATATCTCAATAAATACTTTCAGTAAATAAAATAAAAATAAAGCTTTAAATCATTATTCCAGTGACTATGGCTGCATAAAAAATTAGCCCACATATGGCAGCAAAAATATGACTCATTGGAAAAGACCCTGATGCTGGGAAAGATTGAAGGCAGTAGGAAAATGGGACGACAGAGGATGAGACGGTTGGATGGCATCACTGACTCAATGGACATGAGTTTGAGCGAGTTCTGGGAGTTGGTGATGAACAGGAAAGCCTGGTGTGCTGCAGTCCATGGGGTTGCAAAGAGTCGGACACGACTGAGTGACTGAACTGAACTGGATATGGTCATGGAATTCAAACAGACTAGAGCAAGATGGCTTTTCTCTGCCCTTTGATGTCTGGAGCCTAGGTTGGAAGATTCCAAGAGGCCAAAATCTTCTCTAGACACCTTTACTCATATGTCTGATAGTGGATGTTTGGCTGTGAGTGAGTCCTTTGTTGGGAGTGTTGACTAGAACACTTTGCTGTGGCCTGGGCTTTCTCACAGCAGGGTGGCCAGGTTCCAAGGACAAGTGACTCAACAAAAGAAGAAGAGAGTCAGGTGGGAGCTGTTTCACCTTTTATAATCTAGCCTCTCAGAAGTAACCAGGTCATCTCGCACAGTGCCATTCCTTAGAAGTGAGTCACTAATCTAGCTGGTATTCACTGGTGGGACTACAAAAGTCACCTCTCATTGGAGAAATGACAATGTTACATTTGTGCTCAGTCACTCAGCCATGTCTGACTTTTTGTGACCCCATGGACTGTAGCCCACCAGGCTCTTCTATCCATGGAATTTTTCAGACAAGAATACTGGAGCAGATTGCCATTTCCCACTCCAGGGGATCTTCTTGACCCAGGGATCAAATCTGTGTTTCTTGTTTCTCCAGCATTGGCAGGCGGATTCTTTACCACTCTGTCACCTGGGAAGCCCCCTTCCTACACTTGACCTTAGCCAAAAGGCCAAGAAGCAATGTCGCATTTATGTTACCTAAGCATAGAGAATAGGATAAATTAGGAAAGAAAATCTACTCCACTCTAATAACAACATCCCCCTGAAAATAAAAGCATAACCTATTCAAAGCAAAGTTTGTAAAATAGAAAAGCTTGAGAGGCTATGGATAAGCCACTAGACTGAAGCAAAAAGAGAAAGCACAACAGTGTCTCATATACAACAATTTATAAAGTAGGTAACTAAAAAGAACCTCCTGTATAGCACTGGAAACTCTTCTCAGTACTCTGTTATGACCTACAGGCGAAGAGAATCTGAAAAAGAGTGGATATATGTATCAGTATATGTATAGTTGATTCAGTTCACTTTGCTGTAGAGTGGAAACTAACACAGCATGGTTTTCTAAATTTTTTAAATTTTTACAATATAGCATAGAATTTTAAATCAACTCTACGCCAATGAATTTTTTTTAATTTACAAATACAAAAAAAATAATAATAATTTCCAAAGACCAATGTCTCCAACTACATGACAATGAATGAACAAGTCTTGAGAAGCTGCATATATTCTGAGCACTTTTCCTGACTGTGAGTGACTTCTTCAGTCAATCATTGCTTCCATTACTCACCCATGAAACAGAAAATTTATTATTTCCAAGTGTTCTTTTAGGCTCTGGGATGGCTGAATGAGCAAGAAAAGACATATGGCCCCTCGCCTGAGCAGGAAAGAATAATGACCAGAGTAACATAAATGCAATCAAAGGGGAAATACAGCACTGGAAAACCACAGCTTCGTGTCTGCCCAGACTACCCAGATGTGTACATAGCCACTGTTTTATGTATACTTTTCAGGCATTAATCATAAACATCATGATCCATAAAAGTACATATTAATTGCTTGGGGAAAAAAATCCTTCTGCAAATGAAAAAAGGTATCAGAGCAAGGTTTAATCAATTTAAATAATTAACTGGAGAGTCTTACAATAATTCATTGAAGAAACTTATGTTCTCTTTCCCCCTCAATCTCCCTTTCCAGTCTCAGGTCTCCTAAACTACAACCTTCAGAATGACTGGGATGAGGGTGGGGTGGGGGTTGGAATAAAATCAAGTGTTTAGGTGATTATACAACAAGTTACAGCAACTTTTTAAATCCTAGGGATACCCTTCATTTGCTGTTGTTTTCTAATGACCCACATAATAGTTTTTTTTTTCACATCATTATGCCCATATTTATAGAGTTAAATTTTTTAGTAAATTCATCATCCTTCACTATATCTAATCAAGGTACAGCAAATGGGTACAGAAGAAACTAACACAACACTGCAAATAAACTATAGCCCAATAAAATTTTTTTAAAAGATAACTAAAAAAAAAGAGAAAGAAAATTCACTTTAGTCATTTCCAAAAACTTACATATTCTGTAAGTTAAGCTGGTATTTTCCTTAGAACATATTTAATGTAATCTAGTTTTTCCCCCCAAGCCTTAGTAGAACATGAAAGTAGTGACAATGTACAATAATTATAGCTTTATGCAGCTGAAATTCAATCCATTTATCAAGTTACATAAAAAGAGACAGGACGCTAACTCACTCAGAGAACAGAACCAAGAGCCTTAAGTTTTCCTGGCCAAGACAGTTCATCCCTGCAAAAGGAGCTTGCAGTCTTGTGAAATGGCAGCTAGGATGAGAAGAGGTGACTTGCCATTTTGAACACAAAAAATAACTACAATCAAACAGTTTGGTCAGATTTTGAAGACATGCAATTCTGTATTATTTTCGGTGTAGCTAAAATTCTTTTGGGTGAATAACATTAACATTTTCATTTCGAAAGTGACCGAAAGGATTTAGGAAAGGTCTTTCTGAAAACTCATCTACTTAAAAATTAAGCGTAAATGTATTCCCACTGTCTAGAACACAGTCCCACCCTCTCCTGCCTCACCCTCCCTGAACCCTCCATCCGTCAAACCTCACATGAGGTCTTATCATTGTGTGTTGTCATTTCATCAATTTCCAGTTCATTTCCAACATTAGATTGTAAGCTTCATGAGGGCAGGAACTGGGTCTTCCTGTCTATATATATTGGTGTCTGGCATTTGGTGGACACTTGAAAAATGTTTGATGAAAGAAAGAGACAGAAGGGAAGGAAGAAAGAGGGAGTGGAGGAAGGAAAGAGAAAAGAGGACAGAAGGAAGGAAGGAAGAGAGAAAGGGAGGAAAGGAAAGAATGGACAGATTTTGAAAACTTAAGCAAAATCATCAGCGACAGAACAATTGTCAGGTCCTGAACAATATTTAAATTTTTTCACTTTGATTAATTTAGATTTGGTACTCTGACTTCAACACAAACTAGAAACAAAGTCTCATTTTCTCTCACATTGTTTACCACTGAACTGCTTGTGAAAGTGACATCTGATTTACAAGGAGTGTGTGACACATGGAAGCCCTGTTGCCATTGACTTTGCTGGGATTCAAGAGTAAGATTCTCTTTTGAGATTTTTCTCATTTCTGTCTTCTCTGAAATGTCTCACGATTTGTCGTATGGGAAATTAAAGGTCACTGAGAAAAGTGCAAAACTGCCATACATTTTACTATAATCTTCTCAGAACTTCAGTTCACGTTTAATTGTACCATCTTTATTATTCACCATAAAAAAGAGGTACCTTGAAAAAGAAAGGACTTTTTTCATTACTTACTTGTTTTACTATTAAGTGAAAGCCCAAGGACATTACCATCAAGGGGTGTCTTTGCAATTTGAGCTTATTGTAGCTTTTTTAAAAAAGTACATATACTTCTCAGATTCACACTTTGTTTCTAGAAACTATATAATTTCTTTGTTGATCTCTACTTCTTAAAAACAATATTCTCTACACAGATTGTCATTATTCCCATAATATCTGTGTAGAGAATATTGTTTGTGGCCACCAGATGCGAAGAGATAGCTCATCAGAAAAGACTCTGATTCTGGGAAAGATTGAAGACAAAAGGAAAAGAGGGTAGCAGAGGATGACATAGTTATATAGTATCACTGACTCAGTGAACATGAATTTGAGCAAACTCTGGGAGATAGTGAAGGACAGGGAAGCCTGGTGTGCTGCAGTCCTTGGGGTCGCAAAGAGTCAGACATGACTTAGCAACTGAACAACAGCAACATATAAATATCATCATAAATAAACAGCATTTATTCACACGGAAAAAAAAGCTTATATAACTAAATGCCTCCACATGAGGTCAATTGACTGATAAATCTTGACACAGAAATCTGGAAATAAGGGAAGGCTGGTCTTGTTTTTTTATAAACTGGAAATACGTGTAAATTTTCTAAATTGTTTTTGAGAACTAAATTTGAACTTCCTCCATCATCTAGAGAAGGAAAAATATCCTCAGATAAATACACAGGGATGAGTGGAAACCTTTTAAACTGTTAAAGACTTGAAGTCTATAGAGATAATTGAGCTGACTTCTGATGGTAGCTCTCAGACTGGGAAGATCATATCAGTTCTGGCTACCAGTTTGCTGGTTTCAAAGAACCACTGCAAAAGTTAATCTGCCTCCAGTGGAAAAGCCAGTCTAATGTCAGGAGATTCACTAAAGATGCTATTGATGATTTACAGCGTAGGGAGCATCGCATGTTACTGGTGAAAGTGATTCTCATTGTCATTATCCCCTGAGGTAGTTCACACAAAAGACACAGCTTTAAAATCTACAGAACTATGAGAAAATTACATGAAATACCTATAAAATATTTAGATTCTAGAAAAATCTATTTAAGCTAGTAAATGCAGGATTAAAGAGGTTTCAAATAACTCATCCACAATTTGTGTATGAATCACCTGAGGAAAGATATCTTATTCAGTTTCCCAAGAACAGATATCATAACATATGGTTTTTTTTTAATAATAAGCCATTGCTAAACAGAATGTGAAAGAAGTTATTTGTTCTATTACACTGGTTCCTGTAAATTTGACCAGATCTTCTTTGGAAAACCTGACACATCATACTCTCTAAATCTTGTTATTCTGTGAGTTGGGATCCAAAATAGAATTGAGCTCAAATATATGATATAACTTTTATGGGAATGTACCTTATATTTCAAAGAAAGGCAAAACTATATCAACTATTAAAAGATAATGATAGTCAAGAAGCATACACTTAAAAATATGTCCAAGGAAGTCTGTTCGTCCTTAGGGATGAAACTCTAAGATGAAAAAGAAGAGGAAAAATAAAAGAAACCTAGTTAAAAATTGTTGTTTTACTTTTGCAATGTATGAACAGTTAATGGTGTCCCTCTCCAAACATGTTCTGAACTTACTAAGGGAAGAAATTATTAACTCAAAACCATATGGTAAGAAGTATAAGTACCCAATAAAGATTTGTAATTATCAGATGCATTCAAGAGGATTCGTATTATCTTGGTATCCTAGCTGGTAGGATTTTGTAAGTAAAACCAGTGGATACTAATAGTCTACATACTTTGCAAATTACTCTATAAAATATAGTAAGCAAATGTGATGGTTCAGGTCACAGTGGATATGTGGCTAGGGTTGTTTTTTTTTTTTAAGGACTCTTATTTTGCATTGTCAGGGGATTTTAAAATTTTCCTTATTTTTATATGCAAAAATAAAGTAAGAACTGATTTGAAAAGCAAATATGAAAGAAAAATTTTTTTTATCTTGCAAGTTACGCTCTTTTGATGGCTAATTCCCATCATTCCTAATAATTGGTTCTCTTTTTTTAAAATTGGAGTATAATTGCCAGATAGTTGGTTCTTAATGATCCAGAATCTCTACACTGTAGCAGCTTCCATCATGATTACTATGAGAGTAAGTACAGCTAATATTATCCAAGCAAATATAATATAAATGCAATATTCAATAACTATTATATTTATTGAAATAATGAATCCATGGCAAGAAACTCTCTGAAGGGAAAGCTTATTCAATTAACAATTTCAGTGTTAAAGATGTAAAGAAAATCTCTCAGAGCATGAAACCACAAAGGGGACTTTATTACTCTAAAAGTGCTAATTATCCGATATGGTCAAACATTAGCATGAGATCTGACTGCACTGTTTCTCAACCAAGTAAGGATGACAAATAAGATAGACCTGTCTCCATTAATATTTATACCTTATTGATCTGAAGAGGGCCCTGGGCCGCTACTGGGCTCAAAGAAATTAAACGATTCTACACTATGAATATTTCCCTGGTGGCTCAAATGGTAAAGAATTTGCCTGCTAATACAGGAGACCCAGGTTCAATCCCTGGGTCCAGGAGATTCCGGAGAAGGGAATGGCTACCCACTCCAGTATTCTTGCCTGGAGAATTCTGTGGACAGAGGAGCCTGGCGGGCTACAGTCCCTGGGATTGCAGAGTCTGACACGACTGATCGACACTATGAACATTTTGTAGATAAAAAAACGAATGCACAGAAATCCTTACTCAGTGATCTGAAATCACACACAGAGAAAGGTCTCATTCCACAGTTGAGACCTCTGAGTCCCAGATCACAACTTGAATTATTACTAAGTCCTGTTCCAGGCAGTTTCCTGTTTTCTTGTTACCATTCTTTATTTTAGATTGGGTTTGAAATACTTCTCACGTTCCTTTCAGTGATTTATTTTCTTCTACAATCAGATACAGTGATTAAAACATTTTACATTTTTGTATTCTCTGTAGACATGGATAACATCTAGACAGACTCCTGCTTCCCACACTCTATCCTTTAAGACAATAGGACAAAATGGTCACAAAGAATTACATTTTTTTTCCTCAAGGTTAAGCTGACAAAGACTGAAAATAATCAACCAGAAAGGAACAAATACTTTTTCTGGTTTTTTTTTTTTTTTTCTGTTTTCCCCTTTCTTCAGTAAGCAAACAGTCCTTTAGTAACATAAAAAAATGTCTTATTGAAAAAGTAGTTTAGTGTTATCAGTGTTCTCACATATATTCCATGACAGAGAACAGAATAATAATCATTTTGCCAAGCAAAAGCCATAAATTGTAAGTACACTTCCAATTCTTCCCTATCATCAAAGGTCTGTAAATTTCATGTATTGGGATATGAAGGAATAGAAAGTTACTAAACATAAAGGTTGCCTGACTCTTCTACTTTAGAAAAGCTTTGTCTAATTAATGAAGAATATTGCATCTTAAAACTTTTAAAACTGTATCTTAAAATTGTGCTCTTAGGGCCCATAAGTTTGTATACAATGTAATTGTATAGAATAATGAGTGAATGCAATTTAAAATAAATTGTGATATCATTTTACATATGCACACATATTTCTGCAACTCAGCAAATGAATTAGATTAGCCTGTGACTGTAATTAACAAAATTAAATTGTCTGAAAATTACAAGTATTAAATATCCATTTTGTGTAAGACAAACTGCTTTAAGCTAGTTTTATACAATTAAATGTAAGTGATATAATGATACAGAACTCATTTTATTTTTTTTTCATTTATTTTTGAACTCAATTTAAATCTTGAAATGTATTCAGAGTTGGAGTTTTTCAAGTAGAGAGAAAGAATAAGACCCACATTTAAACATGATTTAACGTACAGTCATTTAAAAGTTTTTCCTAATTACATAGAACACCTCCTAATGCCATACACAAAGATAAACTCAGAAATTAAAGATCTAAATGTAAGACCAGAAGCTATAAAACTCTTATAGGAAAACGTAGGCAGAACACTAGATGACATAAATCAAACCAATATCCTCTATGATCCCTCCTAGGGTAATGGAAATAAAAACAAAAATAAAGAAGTGGAACCTAATTAAACTTAAAAGCTTTTGCACAGCAAAAGAAACTACAAGCAAGGTAAAAAGACAACCCTCAGGATGGGAGAAAATAGTAGCAAAGAAAACAACTGTCAAAGAATTAATTTCCAAAATATACAAGCAGCTCATACAACTCAATACTAGAAAAACAAACAACCCAATCAAAAAGTGGGGAAAAGACCTAAACAGCTCTTTCTCCAAAGACATACAAATGGCTAACAAACACATGAAAACAGGCTCAACATCGCTCATTACTAGAGAAACGCGAATCAAAACTACGATGAGCTACCACCTCACAACAGTCAGAATGACCATCATCAGAAAGTCTACAAACAATGAATGCTGGAGAGGATGTGGAGAAAAGGGAACTCTCTTGCATTGCTGGTGAAAATGGAAATTGATACAGCCACTATGGAAGACGGTATGGAGATTCCTTAGAAAACTAGGAACAAAACCACCATATGACCCAGCAATCCCGCTACTAGGCATATACCTGAGGAAACCAAAATTGAAAAAGACACATGTACCCCAACGTTCATTGCAGCACTATTTACAATAGTTAGAACATGGAAGCAACCTAGATGTCCACTGACAGATGAATAGATAAAGAACCAGTGGTACATATATACAATGGAATATTACTCAGTCATAAAAAGGAATGCATTTGAATCCATTCCAATGAGGTAGAAGAACCTAGAGCCTATTATGCAAAGTGAAGTGAGTCAGAAAGAGAAAGATAAATATCATATACTGATGCATATATATGGAATCTAGAAAGATGGTGCTGATGAATTTATTTTCAGGTCAGCAATGGAGAAACAGACATAGAGAACAGACCTATGGACATGGCGGGGAGGAGGAGGGAGAGGGTGAGAAATATGGAGAGAGTAACATGGAAATTTACAATACCATGTGTAAAATAGATAGCCAATGGGAATTTGCTATGTGATTTAGGGAACTCAAACAGGGGCTCTGTGACAATCTAGAAGGGTGGGGTGGGAGGGAGATGGAAGAGAGGTTCAGGAAGGAAGGGACAAGGGTGTACTTATGGCTGATTCTTGTTTGTGTATGACAGAAAACCACAGAATTCTGTAAAGCAAATATCCTTCAATTAAAAAAATCAAGTGGAAACAAAAAGTTTTTCCTAATTACATAAGGATAACTGAGATGCACTTTGGCATATTTTTTTTTTCATTTATTTTTATTAGTTGGAGGCTAATTACAATATTGTAGTGGTTTTTGCCATATATTGACATGAATCAGCCATGGACTTACATGTGTTCCCCAAATTTGCAACAGAGCATTTGTCATTTTTACCATTATCAGTTTCATAATTAGACTGCTGTTCAAAAAAAAGTGTAATGCCACAGCAACTGGATTCTGTGAGCAGGGGTAGCAATTTATACCCAGTTCTAATATTCCAAGAACATAGATCTCTTTCTTCTTGTTCTATCTTCTCCTTTATTCCTACTTTGCTTATTTATCTATTGATTACTACTCTTTCTGTTGAATTTTCAAGGTGTATCAGTGATCAAGTTTGCAATGATTATAAAAGTTATCTTTTGATTCAAAAACAAAACAAATTAATTCTGTTTGGGGATATCTCTATGACTTCCAAACTTTCCCCTCAGTCCTGAAACTCCTAATGAGCTTCATTAGGAAAAAAAAACACAGGCTAGCAATTTTGTTTGCCAGAGTTATTTGTACTAAATGTGTGTGACTGCTTTAAACAGACCGCTATGGAA
This sequence comes from Odocoileus virginianus, assembly GCF_023699985.2. NCBI lineage: Eukaryota > Metazoa > Chordata > Mammalia > Artiodactyla > Cervidae > Odocoileus > Odocoileus virginianus. Next base: position 25,272,373 of record NC_069696.1, on the reverse strand, counting down.
AAGAGTTTAACTCTCAGTCTTTATCTTGAGTTCAAATGCATGTCATTTAAAGTAACACATGAGCTTTGGTGACAATGATCAAAGATATGAATTTATCTATGTAACCAAGAGCCAAATTAGAGGTATAGGCAATTAAAATTACATAGATGTGGAGCCAGGACTTGGGGTCTCCTGACTCTGATCTACTGCCAACATTGTTCCTATTTTATCAGAATATGGTAGCCAATAATTATATATTTCATATATATATATATCATATATATAATGCATAATATATACATTTATTATATACATAAATAAATACATATTCATATATAAATACATAATATACATTTATATATATATGTGTGTATATATGTATATATATATATAAAACTCCTTGGAGTTTTATGTTTCCTAAATATAATATAAAAACATAAGTATAAAATATTATATAAAATATCAAATACAGTTTTATATTTCCTAAAATTTACTGCCTCTCTGCTTTACCATAAACCCTCACAAAAATTTAGTCTCTTATTCTACACTCTATTTCCTGGGATACAAGTAGAGATTCATAAAAGTAACTTTTGGATTCACAAATAAAGAGGGGCATTTAGGAGCAGTTTGACTGGGATGTTCACATAAAAAGTCAATGGGGAAGCATTCAGAAAGAAATTCATTGACTTTGTGCTTCATCTCATTAGTCAAGTCACTCAGAACTAACAAACTAGTTTGTACAAACTTTCAACTCTCAATCAGAAGTTTGAAAAAAACAAAAATCTAAATCTAAAACTCAGAAAAAATTTCCTTTAGTCCTCAGGCACACAAAGACTGAATATAAGTGACAATTGCAAACTCTCCTAGAAAGAAACAAGAAGAGGAAAATTAGTTTCTATAATCCTCAAAAATGTCCCCGGGAATGAAAAGAATCACTGAAGTCAAACGAGCCGGTTGTTTCTCCTATATTTGCTTCTGTGCTAGTTGGCTGGCTGACTGCTGGTGGGACCTGATTGCTGGATGTGCTACACCAACCAGCAGGACTCTTTGTGAAAAAAATTAATGGAATGAAAACATGGTAATTAACCTTAAGCCTCTGGTAATTAATCATAAATAGACCAGTTTGTTTGATTTTTTTCAAATTTTAGGAAAAAGAAGCCACAGACTGCAGTGTGTTTAGTACATCAATGGGTCTACCCACAAAACATTTTTTCTTTTGAAAAAATTGTTTGGCTAGGGCCTTGAAAAAGTGTTTGACCAAAGTGTTTGAGTCAATGGCTTCCTGTAGACAGCCTCTGTATAGGGGTGTGATACAGTAGCAAACTGTGGAGCAATTTGCAAAAGATTTCAGCTGGCTGAACTCTATCCGGTAGTTTGGGTGCAGTGTTTGAATTAAGTGTTCATCTTGAAAATGTTTACCTTAAAACAAGAATTGCCTTCCTGTTTTATTTTGAAATATGCTTTTCAGCTGTTAGAATGTCATTACAGTCAATGTTTGCTTACCTAATTGGTTTTATAAAGCAAGTATTGTCCAGATGTTGCTTTAATGCTCTGAGTACTTCACAAAGTGTTCGATATAAAAGACAAGCTCCTTTGTACTTCAAATGTCATGCCTTTATTTCCGTGTGTAATGCTCATATTAAGTATTTTAATATTAATGTACATTATCAAAGAGGTGACTGTTACAGCATATCCTCAAGTCATTGTAGGTTCTCATAAACTTAAATGTGGAGATGAACAATTATCCAATTTTTGTGATTTTCTCCAGGTAGTATGTAGACCTGACAATTTCATTACAAAAGAAGAACCTTATTTGGAATCTGAAAAAAAAAATAAATAAAACCAGCACAAACGAACCTATTTACAAAGTAGAAATAAAGCCACAGATATAGAAAACAAACTTATGGTTACCAAGAAGAAAAGGCAGGGGAGAGATAAATTGGAAGACTGGGACTGATGTATACACATCACTATATATAAGACCCTCCTAGGTGGAATTACTGTTGAAGGACCTGCCTGCCAATGCAGGAGACTTAAGAGACACAGGTTTGATTCCTGGATAAGACGATGCCTTGGAGGAGGGCATGGCAACCCATTCCAGTGTTCTTACCTGGAGAATCCCATGGACAAGAGGAGCTTGGCAGGCTAGAGTCCATGCAGTCACAAAGAGTTAGACATGACTGAAGCAACTTAACACACACATATATAAGATAGATAACTAATAACCTACTGTATAGCATAGGGAACTCTATTTAATACTCTGTGATGACCCATATGGGGAAAGAAGCTTAAATAAGGTGCATATATGTATATGTATAACTGATTCACTTTTCTGTACAGCAGAAACTAACACAGCATTGCAATCAACTATTCTCCAATAAAAATTAATTAAAAAAAAAAGAAGGGTCTCTCACCTTTTAGTAGACTTCTCCTTTGGCTGAAATATTATCTGATCTCAACTACTTGTGATTTAAATTTTCCTTAAGATTCTGGTATTTCCACCTAATCTCTTCATTTAAATTTGTCAAGTACTGGCTATGTCCTTCTCAAAATTAACTATGTCCCTATATCTTTCTTCCCATTCCAAACATCATTTCTAATTGGAATTTTTATCATTTCCTTAAATATTTTCAAATCCTTTTGAAATTGTTATACAGCCTATAGTTCCATCCTATCTTATAAGTCTTCCTCTTAAAAACCTTCCATCCAGTCTCCACTTTGCCAAACAGACAGAATACAGCTCCATAAATTATTGCTCACCTATAAATGTATCTTAACTTCATGAGATGGCTGGATGGCATCACTGGCTCGATGGACATGAGTTTGAGTAAACTCCGGGAGTTGGTGATGGACAGGGAGGCCTGGCATGCTGCAATTCATGGGGTCGCAAAGAGTCGGACACGGACTGAGCGACTGAACTGAACTGAACTGAACTGAACCTCAGATATGCAAATTATATGCAAATGCAACTCCAATGGCAGAGAGTGAAAAGGAACTAAAGAGCCTCTGGATGATAGTGAAAGAGGAGAGTGTAAGAGCTGGCCTAAAACTCAACACTAAAAAAAATTAAGATCATGGCATCTAGTCCCATTACCTCATGGCAAATATTAATAGCAGGGGGAAAAGTGGAAGCAGTGATAGATATTCTTTTCTTGGGCTCCAGAATCACTGTGGACAGTGACTTCAGCCATGAAATTAAAAGACACATGCTCCTTGAAAGGAAAGGTATGACACAGACGGCATATTAAAAAGCAGAGACAACGCTTTGCCAACAAAGGCCTATATAGTCAAAGCTATGGTTTTTCCAGTAGTCATGTACAGATGTGAAAATTTGACCATAAAGAAGACTGAGTGCTGAAGAATTGATGTTTTCAAACTGTGACACTGGAGAAGACTCTTGAGAGTGCCTTGGACAGCAAGGAGATCAAACCAGTCAATCCTAAAGGAAATCAACCCTGAATATTCATTGGAAGCACTGATGCTGAAGCTCCAATAATTTGGCCACATGATGCAAAGAGCTGACTCACTGGAAAAGCCCCTGATGCTAGGAAAAATTGAAGGCAAAAGGAGGAGCAGGTGGTAGAGGATGAGATGGTTAGGTAGCATCACCAACTCAATGGACATGAATCTGAGCAAGCTCTGGGAGACAGTGGAGGACAGGGGAGCCTGGCATGCTGCAGCCCACGGAATTGCAAAGAGTTGGTTATGACTTGGCAACTAAAAAACAGCAACAATATATGTATCTTATGCTCCAGATAAAATAGAGAATAAGCTATATCCCCTCAAAGGATATATTCCACTTTCCTACTTGTTTTGCTTCTACTATTTCTCTCCACCAAGAAGGCTTACTATTCTTTTACTCATTTTTCTTTACCCAATATATTTGTCACAGGATACCTTAACTTCTTCTTTGCTCACATTTCTCTAATCTCAGAATATTTCATCTATTGTATTTTCTTTATTAAGTTACATCTTGCCTAGTAAAATCCTTTACAATGTATCCTTTCTTAAAGATTTTTTTAATGTGGACCATTTTTAAAGTCTTGATTGAATTTGTTACAATATTGTTTCTGTTTTATGTGTTTTTTTTATTATGAGACATGTGGGATCCTAGGTCCCCAACCAGGAACTGAACTCACACCTCCCTGGACTAGAAGGTGAAGCGCTAACCACTGGACATCCAGGGAAGTACCTGCAACGTATCCTGACCCTGTAATCACCACAAGTCCCTGGTGATTTTTTGAATGTGACATGTTCTTGCAAATCCTAAGATTCTATGAAGGGTTTTGGTACTCTTGAACAAAAGTAGCTCTGCTTAGAAGAGAATAAAATTTGAAAATCACTGGATATAATATTACTCAGCTCTTAAACCCATATTTAAGAGCTAGGGAGAAAAGGAACTTAGTCTTTTTCATTTTAATGCTCATCCAAAGTGCCTTGCACATGATAGGGATCAACAAATATTTAAATACCAGTTAAGGCTTTACCTCTTGTGAGTTACTGAAAACGTGAAAATCCTAAAGGAAAACATAAATACTTAATTTTAAAAGTACTTCTATATCTCACATGAGAGTAGATCACGAAAAGGTTAAACAGAAGTCTCTGACCTGTGAAGGAAGATTTAGCTATAGAAATGTCATGTTATCTATGGGCTGTGCCTGGTGATGTCTGACTCTTTTGGGATCCCAGGGGCTGTAGCTCTTCAGGTTCCTCTGTCTGTGAGATTCTCCAGGCAAGAATATTGTTGTGGACTGCCATTTCCTTCTCCAGGAGATCTTCCTGACCCAGGGATCTCTGAGTCTCCCATATCTCCTGCATTGGCAGGTAGATTCTTTATCACTGAGTCACCAGGGAAACCCAGATCATGGAAAGGTTAAACATAAGTCCTTGACCTGTTAAGGAAGATTTAGTTACAGAAATGTCATGTCATCTACGTTTGTATCTAATGGGAGAATCATTTGTAGCCTGGACTCCAGGAGGAAGGATTTTTCTCACCAAAAGACAGTCAATTTAACTTTCCCTAACCATAAACGGCTAGTGGTAAAGATCCCTCCTGCCAATGAAGGAGACATAGAGATTGTACTTCCATCCCTGAGGGATGTAGCCCACCAGGCTCTTCTGTCCACAGGGTCACAAAGAGTTGGACAGGACTGAAGTGACTGAACACACACTCAGTTCAGTTCTGTTCAGTTCAGTCACTCAGTCGTGTCCGACTCTTTGCAACCTCATGGATTATAGCACGCCAGGCCTCCCTGTCCATCACCAACTCCCAGAGTTTACTCAAACTTATGTCCATTGAGTCGGTGATGCCATCCAACCATCTCATCTTCTGTCGTCCCCTTCTCCCACCTTCAATTTTTCCAGCATCAGGGTCTTTTCCAAGGTGTCAGTTCTTTACATCAGGTGGCCAAAGTATTGGAGTTTCAGCTTCAGCACACTCACACAGTTTCAGCACACACTCACACAACCATAAACAAAGATCAGAAATGGAAAGAATGTACTTGTGGTATGATAATACATATGTATATTATCTTTGTCCCTGTTTCCTGAAATAGGGCTTCAGAAGTCCTTGGGATTTTCTGAGTGATAATGAGTGTCTTTGTTATGTTAATTAAGTGACTCACAGTGAGCCCATGAATAGCTTCAAGATGGAGACTGTTGTTCAGTGGATAAGTCTGTCCCACCTTTAGCAATCCCGTGAACTGCAGCGCACCAGGCTTCCCTATCATTCCCCATTTCCCAAAGTTTGCTCAAACTCATGTCCAATGAGTCAGTGATACCATCCAACCATCTCATCCTCTGTCATCCCCTTCTCCTCCTGCCCTCAATCTTTCCCAGCATCAGGGTATTTTCCAATGAGCTGGCTCTTCACATTGGGTGGCCAAAGTATTGGAGCTGGTCACCATGAAGACCAATTCTGTGGTTAGAGAGTTGGAACTTTGATCCAACTGAACCTCAGGGAATTTGAGATGGGCTAGAAATTGAGTTCAATCATGTGGCCAATGGTTTACTCAGTCAATCATGTCTAAGTAATGACACTCCCATACAAACTCTGGACACTAAGGCTCACTGAAATTTCCTGGTTGGTGAACATCTTCATGGGCTGGGAGAGGAATGTATCCAGATTCCAGGAGAAGAGAGCATAAGAGCTCTCTATTTCACCCCACCACCTGACCTTGCCCAATTTCTCTCTTTATTTGGTGGTTATAACCTTTATAACAAAACTGTAATCATAAGAACAGAATTCTAACAAATTATCCAATCTGAAGATGGTCAGAAGCAGGGGCTACCTTGTGAAGAAACTACCTTTAACCTGGGTCAGTACTAAATCAAGGTTGTTAGCATTGGAATGGAATTCTAATTCAATTCCAGTGGTGTAGGAACACCCAGATGGTATCAGAGAATTGGTGTCAGAACGCAGTACTGTAGTTACTCAGGAGGTAGTTGTTCCTAAGGCATATAAAGCACAGAAGTGAGAGACAGCGATGTGTCTTGGCAAAGACACATCTTGTCTTCTTGGCAAACAAGAAGAGGCACCCCAGGACCATACACAATTAACAAGAGAAACTTTGCCAAGAGTTAAGGCAAAATAAACTTTCTTAATAAGAAAATAAAAAATGACAGTGACTCTTGAGGCAAATTTTTGAGTCTTAAGGTAGACTGGGGCTTCCTAGATGGCAGTAGTGTAAAGAATCTGCCTGCCAATGCAGGAGACACAGGTTCAATCCCTGGGTCAGGAACACCCCCTGGAGTAGGAAACGGCAACCAACTCCAATTTTCTTGCCTGGGAAATCCCATAGACAGCAGGAGTCTGACGGGCTATAGCCCATGGGGTTGCAAAGAGTCGGACACGACTGAGCACACATGAAAAAAATAAACAGGTACATATTAAATATCTACAAGGTCTATTTCATTATCCACAAATCATTGCTTGACTTAAAACAAAACAAAACCTAAGGTAGACTGAGAAGCAGAACTTGACTCCAACACCCTAACCCAGAATAAGATATCTTTGTACTTAGAGATGACAATGTAAGGATGAGGTGTATATGGGGATTTCCCTGGTGGTCCAATCATTCAGAATCTGCCTGGCAATGCAGAGGACATGGGTTCAGTCCCTGGTCTGGGAAAAATCCATATGCCACAGCTAAGCCCATGTACCACAACGATCGAAGCCCACGTGCCTAGAGCCCATGTTCCACAACAGGAGAAGCCACCACAAGGAGAACCCTAAGCACAGCAATGAAGACCCAGCATAGCCATAAATAAATAATTTCTAAAAAAAAAAAAAAATTAAGGTGTATACGGGTGTGGAGGAGTGCAGAGTGCCTCTGGATGTTCTCAAAGATATTTCTCTAAGCCACACACATTAAGGAAGTTTCACTCATGTTAAAATGAAGACAGAAGGGCGAATCAATAAGAGAACTCTCCCTTGTTGTGGATTATTATGTTTAAGTTAACACTGCAGAGAAATAAATGTCATCTTCAATGTATGGCGTGTATTCAGTCACTTTCACCTAACATTTTCACTATCTTTCTAAAGTAGGAATTGAAAGCTCTCTCCAAGTATTCTTGGAAATAGCTCCCAGAACTAGCAAACTGTGTAGTCAAAATTCTGGTACACCACATAGGCAAGAGCAAATGCACACTAACCAGCTTATTTCACCTTAACCAGGCTTGTGTCTAAATGCTTTACATATTCCACTTCTCTTTAATAAGAGTTTCAAACTGAACAGACATGTTCAAAGAAAACAATAATAAATAAATAAAAATCTAAGACCTGGGACTGGTTCCAGATTGTAAATGGCCAAATTGTTTTAGTTCCGGAATTCTGAAAGGAAATATATTGAGAACAGCAACTATTGACTCAGACGGCAAATTTCCCTGCTGAAATATGCAGGAAGTGGGAGTGATGTGAATGAGTGTGTGAAGGGGCATTATGTCCTGACTTGATGAATGAATAAGCTTAGTTGACCATTATCAAAATATCATGGGAACCATAAAGCTTACCTTCTCCCTTTCTTACAATCTGATAATCCTTAGAAAACATAAAATATTTCTTCCTGCTCATTCAATATATTTAGTATTTTCTGCTTGAGGAAAAAAAGTATTAAACTGAACAATTTCTGCTGTAAAACACATTCTAAATTTTACCTTATAAGATCCCAGGTTCTCTTAAAAGTCTCAAGAGGTCACCTAAAAATATTTTCAACAAATTTGTATAACAATTATAATTTTAATGTCACAAAATCTGACATAAAATTTCCAAAAGTAGGCAAATCATTGGATCATGAAAATAACCACAAATTCATAAAATCTGATTTGCTATAGCACAATACTTTAAAATATGTGGTGGTTAATTTTATGTGTCACTTTAGCTGAGCCACAGTTCCCAGATATTTAGACAAACACTATTCTAGATGTTTCTGTAAGGCTGTTTTTGACTGAGATTAACATTTAAATTGATAAACTTTGAGCAAAGCAGATTGCCCTTCATAATGTGGGTGGGACACATCCAATCAGCTGAAGGCTGAATAGTACATTCAACTGATCTCTCCCCAGGACAAGAAACAATTCATTAGCAGATGGTCTTTGGACATGAACTGCAGCATCGGTTCTTCCCTTGGTCCCCAGCATGCAGCTCCAGATTCGGGAACTTGCCAGCCTCCAGGTTTGGGCCAGTTCCTTAAATTAAACTTCTTTCTATGTATTATATACATTCTACTGGTTTTGCTTCCCTGAAAAACTCTAATATACAATAGAAACAATAAACATAAGTCAATGGGCAAAAGCAGTTTTCAACCTAAAAAGAATAACCTTGAACTAAAGAAGTATTTATGCAATGAATTATATATGTTATAATTAAAAATTCCCTAATCACAAGTATCTGTTCACTCTTGCCACTCATCACAGAATATTATCAATGATCAAATTACATTGCCTTTGATAATAGTATTAAATAGTATTTTTAATATATACTGACAAAGGTATTTTCCTTTTCTTCCCAGTTTTCCTCCTTCTGTTAAGAGTACTTGACTTTTCTGTGGGTAATTAATTACCTGTTTGAGGTTGACCTAATGCACTGGACCAGAGGTAGGCTTGCCTGAATGTGGAAAGCCCGTATATAAGCTAAATGGAAGACTGATAGGCCCTGCAAAGTAGTTACTGGTAAAGGGAGGTTCTGGAGCCTTGGCACAGGCACCAAAGAAGAGAGGTGGTCTAAGTAACCTGCAGTAAGAACTTCAGGACCCAGAACCACATTAGGCCAGCAGTCATGGTTCATTGAGGTTTCCTTGACTTCAGTTCAGTTCAGTTCAGTCACTCACTCATGTACGACTCTTTGTGACCCCATGAATCACAGCATGCCAGGCCTCCCTGTCCATCACCAACTTCTGGAGTTTACTCAAACTCATGTCCGTTGAGTTGGTGATGCCATCCAGTCATCTCATCCTCTGTCGTCCCCTTCTCATCCTTCTCCCAATCTCTCCCAGCATCAGGGTCTTTCCCAATGAGTCAGCTCTTCGCATGAGGTGGCCAAAGTATTGGAGTTTCAGCTTCAGCGTCAGTCCTTCCAATGAACACTCAGGACTCATCTCCTTTAGGATGGACTGGTTGGATCTCCTTGCAGTCCAAGGGACTCTCAAGACTCTAGTATAAGTGTTTTCTGAACTCTGTTATAATCATCTCACAGGCAGAAAGGTAAGAGACTTGGACACCTCTTTGTCTGACAAGTCCCCTCACCTGGCAGATTCCTCATTTCACATAAACTACTAACTGTCAGCCCCAGCTTAAACTGATCAGGACAAGAGACATCGACTCATTTAGATGTATCCCAGAACCACTGAAATACTCCAGGATGGGTATGTGACTTGAGTTGGGACACTAGAGCCACCATCTCTGGACAACTTCTGGGAATGTCAGCCAAGAAAAGTTCTTTCTTGGGTATTGTGATGCTGCAATGGGTGGAGGCAAGCTCTCCTTTTTCTCACTTGTTGGAAGATCTTTCTGAGAGTAAAAGTGAAGTCGCTCAGTCATGTCCGACTCTTTGTGACCCCACGGACTATAGCCTACCAGGCTCATCAGTCCATGGAATTTTCCAGGCAAGAGTACTGGAGTGCATTGCCATTTCCTTCTCCAGGGCATCTTCCCAACCCAGGGATCGAACCCGGGTCTCCCGCACTGCAGGCAGATGCTTTACCATCTGAGCCACCAGGGAAGGGTAAGTCATACAGAAAAAAGCAAAGTCAAGACAGGGAGAAAAGGGATACTGTTGGTGAATGCCTGTTTGGATCAGCCATGCATAAAGTCATATCCACCTCCTGGAACTTTTGGTTCCAGGGGCCCCCAAAAAACTCACATTTAGCTCACGAATAAACTCAAGTTCTGTTGCTTGCAAACCACAAAAGCCCTAATTCACTTAGATAGCTTTCCAAGAATTATACCTAAAAGTTACAACAAATAAAAGCTACCTTTAGACCTATATCAGGTACTTGACTTTTATGACATAATGTGTTTTAAGACCTTTTGGCAAAGAAACAAAGGCTTCAGGGCAATTGCTCATAAAACTGGAAACTGAATTGAGTGAAGGCTTTTCTCAGTACACTGACCTCATTTTCATTCTGTTCCTTACTTTCCATTAGTCCTTCCCGAAACTTATTCAAGGTGGGTGAGGAAGATGCTGAGCACAGGAAGCAGAAGACACAGGAAAAAGTGATTAAAACCATACCTTCTCTCCCTAAACAGCCACCATCATTTTCACATTTGTTAAGTGTATTGCTAATGCAATTTTATTCTCAAATGTAGGAACTGTGTTTTGGAATGGAAAACTCCCTCCTTTTCTCCGTATGCTCTTAGTCTATCTACATTTGAGCATCTTTTTTTGTTGTTCTTTTCCACTAAACAATTTGAAGTCTCCTAAAATGAAAGTCTTGGGCAGGGAACCAACCAAATGATGTCAGGGTTGTACTTCTGTCCTTAGGAAAGGTATGTGAGGCATTCCTTTCCCCAGGCTACCAAGCACCTCCACTATGGGGGTCACAGCACCCCAAGGGACACAAAATCCAGGGAGGTGTCCCATTAGTCCCAGGGACAGGAACAACGCAAAGCAAAATCTATATTGCCCACACAGTCATAGGTATAAAAGAGCTGCTTCTGAGGACATACCAGGAGGCCACCTAACTGGACATTAAATGTTTTTGTAAAGAGATGAGTAACTGTCAATGCAAGTCATATCCTTTTACCATAAATATAGTGCCAGAATTTTTTGTTCAATCATTATTTTTAACTTATTTATCTTTATTGAAGTATAGTTGACTTATGTTTGTGTTGGCTTCAGATGTACAGCACAGTGATTCAATTATTTATTCTTTTTCAGATTCTTTTCCCTAACAGGTCATTACAAAATATTGTGCATAGGTTCCTGTGCTGTACTGTGGGCCCTTACTGGCTATCCATTTTATATATAGTAGTGTGTATATGTAAATCCCAAAGTCCTAATTTATCTCTCCCCCAACTTTTCCCCTTTAGTAATCATAAGTTTGCTTCCTATGTCTGCAAGTCTATTTCTGTTCTATATATAGGTTCATTTGTATCATTTTCTTTTTTAGATTCCACATATAAGCAATATTATATATTTGTCTTTGGCTTACTTCACTTAGCATGATCATCTCTATGTTCATCCATGTCACTACAAATGGCATTATTTCATTCTTTTTTATGACTAATATTCCATTGTGTGAGTATGTGTATACACATATACACAAATATATATATATATATATATATACACACATATATAAAACTGGGGCTTATATATATATAACTGGGTATTATATATATATATATATATATATATATATATATGTATAACAGGATATTATATATATATGACTGGGGCTTCCCAGGTGGCACTAGTGGTAAAGAACCCACCTGCCAATGCAAGAGACATAAGAGATGAAGGTTCAACCCCTGGGTCAGGAAGACACCCTGGAGGAGGAAATAGTAACACACTTCAGTATTCTTGCCTGGAGAATCGCACTGACATTGGCAGAGGAGACTGGCAGGCTACGGTCCCTGGGGTTGCAAAGAGATGGACATGACTGAAGGGACTCAGCACACATGCATACACATATTATAATCAGGTGCATGCATGTTCAGTTGCTTAGTTGTGTCTGGCTCTTTGTGACCTCATAGACTCTAACCTGCCAGGCTCCTCTGTCCATGGGATTTTCCAGGTAAGAATACTGGAGTAGGTTGCCATTTCTTCCTCTAGGGGATCTTCCCAACCCAGAGATCAAACATATATATATGTTTGATATATATCTACTCTACTCTAAGTAGTGCTGGTACAAACACTGGGGTGCATATATCTTTTAAATTTTGGTTTTCTCTGGATATCCAGGACTGAGATTGCAGGATCATATGGTGGTTCTATTTTCAGTTTCTTAAGGTACCTCCATGCTTTTCTCCATAGTGGCTGCACCAACTTACATTTCCACTAACACTGTACAATTTTTTTAAATGCCAGGTTATCTGAGATTCCCTAGTCAGTGACAGTATGAAACTACACAGAAGGGAGAAACACAATCCCGTTTAGCCAACAGCAGGGTAAAGTCAAATAACTCCAAGTTGCAGCTTGGGAATTAAGATAAAGTGGTAAAACAGAGAATGGATAGATTATAATTTGTAGATTCTGGACACACAAATGTGTTCAAGGAAGTTGTAAAAATCTTTTTTCTAGGGGATGGTTCATGATGAAAATACCGTCTACCATATGCTTGCCTTTGGGCAGGGAATGGATCAGATACATATTTTTAAGCCAGTCTCAGCTCCAAGTCCCAGTCATACGAACATGAAGAAAAAGAGCTGCTGTTGACGGAACCAGCGTGTTTTTCTCTGACTCATTCACATTATGCAGAATTGGCTCAAAAAAGAGAACAGATGTGGGTCATCAGGGTGCAGTGCTGACTTTTTGGCTCAACTAAGTAAGAAAATCTTCTATATTCCACACTCACAGATGCATGGTATTAGCTAACATTTAACACTTCAAAACAACAGGAGAATGGCTAATAAAAAGGAGAGAAAAAAATTCATCCTTTTTTTCATCACTTGGAGTACAAAGCGTGTCCAGTAAAAGTCAATCCCTGATACTACTGTATCCAGTGCCATTTTGCAATAAGAAAGCAATAAATTGAATAAACTTTTACTTCTCCCCCAAAAGGCTGATTCTCTAGTGTTTGCATTTCTCAGCCATGAATTGCTAACTCCTGTTATTTTTGTTTTCCAAGACAGAATTAATCTGAAAGTATAATTTTTTTTTTCCTGGAGATATTCTGCTCATTTTCCAGCTATCTGTGGATAAGCTGCATATCTGAATTGATAAAAACCAGATTGTTCACTTCTGATGAAATGTTGATAGAACCACAAACTGCTTTATGAATAAAATTTGATTAAAATTCTTAATAACATGCAGACCTTTGGCTACTTGGATTCGCTGGGGTCAGGTGTGCACACTGCCTTAAGATGCATGGATCAAAGCACAGCCGGATCAAAGCACAGTGGATCAGAACATACTTAAAGGAGTACAGACCCCAGGTTTTCCTGAGCGAAGGCCAGACTTGGTCCTTAACACATTTGCATAATTCCCATTTGAAATTAATAGGGGTTGCAAAAATACATATTTGGGGGGAAATGTTAATCCAGCTCAGAGATCGTTCTTTAATAGCTGCTTGTTCAGAAAACTTTATCTGGCATGGCCAAACATGTCCACTAGTCTTCTGCTCTCTGTTCAGGAAGTCAAGAAGAAAGTCCGTATGAGTTGAGCCAACATGTACACAGCATTTCAGAAGAGGGTTTGGTGACCTTGACGCTCTGCTGTGTTGTTGATGCTACTACTGTTGTGACTTATCAAGCACTAATCATAACAACCTTATAAAGTAGATATTTGTGTTTTATTTTTACAAATGAAGACAATGTTTGAGAAGTTAAGCCAATTTTTCTGAAGTATTACAGGAAGTAGCTATCAGAATCAGGATTTACACTGGTCAAGCCAATATAACTTCCAGAACTCATGCTCTTTTGATGCCCAAATGAGCAAGCAACTTGTCACAAGGACCAGGGGCTTGAACCCAGGAGATACTGAATACCTGAGGATCTGTTCCAAAGGTGGACCCTCTAACCAGCTTTGTCCCCAACACTACCACTGTAGCTATGCACCCAGAGGTAAAAAGAAAGTAACACCTAATGGGATAAAAAAGTGAGAAAGATTGATATTTAAAATGGATAGCCATCAAGATTCTAGTATAGAGCACAGGGAACTCTGCTCAATGTTATGTGGCCGCCTGGATGGGAAGGACTTTTGAGGGAGATTGGATACACATGCATATGTATGACTGAGTCCTTTTCTTGTCGACCAATGTTCCTGTCACAACATTGTTAATCTGCTATATTCCAATATAAAATAAAAAGTTTTTTTAAAAAGTGAGAGGTTGAATAGAGATGTCTTCAGATCAATCAACTCTTTTACTAACTGCAATCGGAGCTCCAAATAAATTTCTTCATTCTCAATCCTTTGTGAATAAAATAGAAATCAGTCCTAATTGATATTATCTGGTTCATTTTACTCTTTCGCTATATTGCATAATTATTATGTACTCAGTCTTGGATTTTTTAAATTATTCTCTCATTCTCCTTTGTGATAATTCTTTTTTCTTTCTGAAAATGTTGGTTGTGATACAAGAAACCACCATATTCTTAATCATAAATGAGAAAATTGAATGTTTATTCAAAAGCACCAGGTTACAAATCGGGGCCAAGAATTTATAAGGTGTCGACTTTTTTGGACACCTGACAGCTTGGATTTCTCTGACTTTTTTGACACAAAAGTATCAAGAGATCAGTTTTCTGGCTGTTCTATATGACTTTGCCAAACCCACAATATGTAGAAATCTATCAATGTAATAAATAATATGAAAAACAAATCCTGGGAAAGGGATTAATTTTGGTGGAGACTTCCTTCAAATAGCCAAATTCATCTTTCTCAAAAGAAGGAGAGGAAGCTGCTAATGTTGCCTTGGAAAATCCAAAAGTGAAATATGTTCACTTCTCTTTACTTATCCAAATATCTCAACTTAGTTCAAGCAATGGACTCAAAACATCCTGTGATTGAAAGGACGGATTTTTCTTTTTCAGTTACTTTCCCTAGCTGATTAAAAACAGAAAATTTATAGTGTAAGTAATAAACAGAAGTGATATAAAATGCCCCCAACATATAAATAAATGCAAAAAGACCCACAAGGGAAATGGGAAGAAAAATTGAGGTCACAAAAAAGGTGGTTTTCAACAAAAGAAAATTTCAAGATGTTAAAGAATTAATGAGGAGCTATGATTTTTTTCCCCTTAAATAATACAGTAATTAAAAGCACAGGCTCAGCCACTTTATAGCTGTGTCATCTTAGGCAAATTACTTCACATCTCTCCATCTTATTTCATCTCCCATAATATAATTGTGCCTAACTTCAGATGTTGTAAATATTAAATAATCTGATACTTAAAAAGCTCTGAAAATGTTGCCTATACATAAAAATGTCTCCCTATATAACTGCCAAACAAATGTCACTCCTTTATTAAAATCTAAAATTTGAATTTGAAAGGAAGCCACTACTTTTAGAAGGTTGCCTAATGTTTTTAATTCTGTGAATTCTACTCTTTGCATGTCACCATGGTGACATGGTTGCTCCCCTCTTTTAGTAGGGAGAAAGAAGGTATATTTCAAATCTGGGCTCATCTTTTATCTAACAGCAATTTTCTCATCATTGACATTTATTTTAAAAGACGGCTCACCTTCAAAGTGGTAAGACTAATGAGCAGCAAGGTTAATGGACTCTACATCTCTCAGGGGTATCAATTCTTTTATCTCACTGAAACATATTCAATATTCTTAGGTAAAGAACTCACAGCCAATTGAAAAGACATGAGATGTGGATTCAATCCCTGGGTCAGGAAGATCCTTTGGAGGAGTGCACGACAACCCACTCCAGGATTCTGGCCTGGAGAATCCCATGGACAGAGGAGCCTGATGGGCTACAGTCCATGGGGTCACAAAGAGCTGGGCACGACTGAATCGACTTAGCAAACAAAGCAAACTTTTATATTAGGAGTAACAGTGAAGTCTTTGTGAAGGTGTATTTGCCCAGAACACTAGTATAGAGGGGAAGGAAAACATAGCTAATTTATCAAACACTAGAATTAGTCTTATCTAAATGTCCATTGCTTTAAGTTTGAAGTTTAGTGTAGAATAATGGCTCTCACATTTTATCATGTATTAGAATCACTGGGGGGCTTCCAAGGTGGCTCAGTAGTTAAGAATCTGCCTGCTAAGGCAGGAAAGTGGGGTTCGATCCCAGGGTCAGGAAGATCCCTTGGAGAAGGACATGGCAACCTACTCCAGCACTGTTGCCTGTAAAATCCCATGGACAGAGGAGCCTGGCAGGCTACAGTCCATGGGGTGCAAAGAGTCGGACAAGGCTGAGTGACTGAAGAAACACAGATGGCACAGAATCACTAGGAGGTTTCTAATGCTGGCTCCAGTCCCCAGAATTCCTGATTAAGTAGGACTGTGATGGGTCCCAAAAGCTCTCCTTCAAATACGTTCCCAGGTGAACTCATCTCCAGAGATCACACTTTGAGAACCTCTATTCTAAATCTATTTAATAAACCCACTGTGAGGTTTTAAAAAAAAAAAAAAATTACAAATGCTTTATAGATCAGAATCTCTAGGAGTGGGTCTAGGCAACTGCATTTTTTCCTAAAATCCTCCCCAGTTGACTCTCTGGTAGAGTCAAGATTGAGAACTCCCGGTCAAGAGAAAGAGTTATCAAGTAAGAGGGTGTTGGACCAGATTTTTTATTATTATTATTATTATTATTATTATTATTATTATTTTTATTTTATTTCTTGGCTGTGCTGGGTCTTTGTTGCTGCATGCACTTTTCTCTAGTTGTGGTGAGCAGGGGCTACTCTCTCTAGTTGTGGTAGCAGGCTTCTCATTGTGATTGCTTCTCCATCACTGAGATGAGCTCTAGGGCTCATGAGCTTCAGTAGTTGAGGTTCCCAGGCCTCAGAGCCCACACTCAGTAGCTTAGTTACTCCATGGCATGTGGGATCTTCCTGGACCAGGAATTGAACCTGTGTCTCTTGCATTGGCAGGCAGATTCCTTACCACAGAGCCACCAGGGAAGCCCTGAACCAGATTTATACCTGGGAAGCCTTCCCAAATCATCCTTACCCCTCCCTTAAGGTTAGATTATACCCTGGGAAGGCAGAGGAAATACAATTTTTAAATGTTTCTCGAAGTTAGTGTTGGGGTCACTTCAGTCAAAATTGACTTATATTCATTAAAAATGAAGATCCCTTGCCTCATTTGGGATCAACAAATTCTCTGATGAGTTTACACACCCAACTGAAGTTTGAGAACTACTGCTCTAGGGATCAGAAGAAGCAGGTTCTAATTCTTCCTTGCTGATTACAAGTTGCACTGGAACCTTACAATTAATATGGTAATTGATAAGTTTACCAGCCTTAGAGGGAGGAAAGGAGAGTTTATAATAAAGGAGGAAGACAGGAAAAACAGGGGCAGATGGACTGGGATAGAAAAAGGAGCGCAGATAGAGGCTCCTTTCTCCTTACCAAAGGGGTTTCCCTGGTGGCTCAGTGGTAAAGAATCTGCCTACCAAGCAGGAGACATGGGTTCAATCCCTGGGTCAGGAAGATCCCCTGGAGACAGAAATGACAACCCACTCCAGTATTCTTGCCTGGGAAATGCCATGGACAGAGGAGCCTGGAAGGCTATAGTCCATGGAGAATCAAAAGATTCAGGCACTACTTAGTGACTAAACAACAACTCCTTACTGAAACCAGTAACCAATCAGGTGGCCTCTCCTTTCTGTAATTTGCCTTGGCACACAAGGACAGAAGGTCTTCTGCTGATCCACACTTCTAAAGCACCAAGCAGGCTCTGCGAACAGCTGGGTTGATTGGTTGATTGCCATCTTGACACAGAGAAAACAAAAGAACAGAAGAATTTTGCAGAGAGACATTTTCATTTCCCCCTTTAAACAAGGAAAGAAAAGCCATATGTGGGGAAAGATGGGATGCAAACATCATTCTATAGCTTGGTGAAAACAAGAGACTAATGTAAAGTGAAATGTTTAGGAAAGTGACTACTGAGAAGACACTGTCCTTGATGATGCCGTTTTAATGAACTTCTGTTCTTCAAAATCCAACACCTGATTACAGGCCTTATCATATCAGTATTGATATGATTTCAAAATTGACTTTAGGGGGCCTTTCCAAAGAAGACAAAGTTGAAGGAAAAGTCATGTCACTTTGGAAAGGTCAAAACTGCCCGTGGTATTGTCAGCCATCATCATTCTCTATACAACTTTCCAGAGTTTGCGATTTTGCTCCAAGAACTAAAGTGCTTCTGATACCTTCATGCCAAAGGGAAACCCCAAACTCTGTCAGATGGATTCTAGGTGAATCTCTTGGCTTATGGCATTTTCTGTTAGCCTACATCTTTGTTGCATATTGGCAGCTTTAGGCTGCATATTACTGGCATCAGCCAAAGAAACGAAGGGCAATCAGTTCTACCTGATGAAATCTGCCAAGAGAGTTTTATATCCCAACATAGGGTTTCTAAGATTTTCAAATAACTAAAGAATTTCTGAAAAAAAAAAAAAAGAATTTCTGAGATACAAATATGTTATGAACTATTAGGGTTACATACAACTTTTTCTTCATTATGCCATATGCACTCTAACTCCTTAACAATGATTTAAAATTTTAGGATGAAAATCTGCAAACTTCTGAAAATCACCTAAGTATATAAAGTTATGGCATCCAGTCCCATCACTCCATGGCAAATAGATGGGGAAACAATGGAAACAGCACCAGACTTTATTTGGGGGACCTCCAAAATCACTGCAGATGGTGATGGCAGCCATGAAATTAAAATACACTTGCTCCTTGGAAGAAAAGGTATGACAAACCTAGACAGCATATTAAAAAGCAGAGACATTACTTTGCCGACAAAGGTCTGTCATGTCAAAGCTATGGTTTTTCCAGTAGTCATGTATGGATGTGAGAGCTGGACCATAAAGAAAGCTGAGAATTGAAGAATTTATGTTTTTGTATTGTGGTGTTGAAGAAGACTCTTGAGAGTCCCTTGGACTGCAAGGAGATCCAACCAGTCCATCCTAAAGGAGATCAGTCCTGAATATTCATTGGAAGGACTGATGCTGAAGCTGAAACTCCAATTCTTTGGCCACCTGATGCGAAGAACTGACTCATCTGAAAAGACCCTGATGCTGGGAAAGATTGAGGGCAGGAGGAGAAGGGGATGACAGAGGATGAGTTGGTTGGATGGCATCACCGATTTGATGGACATGAGTTTGAGCAAGCTCCAGGAGTTGGTGATGGACAGGGAAACTTGGTGTGCTGCAGTCCTTGGGGTCACAAAGAGTCGGACACAACTGAGCGACTGAACTGAACTGATATAAAGTTACAAAGTCAAAGGATTCCCCCTGGGGACCTTTCCTGGAAATAAGAGGAAACTGAAAGCTAGTTTTCTTTCCGTTCTATCTGAAGTAACCAGAGCATTCTATTTTTATTAACTTATCAGATTTACTAAGATTTACTATTTCTTAACTTATCAGACTTACTAAGGTTTACTAAGTTCTCATGTAAAATAAAACTGATTCTGGGAAGACTGCATTCTCTTATGTCATGCTATTGCTCAGCACTGTAGTTTTAGAGCTAATGTCCCAATGTTGTCCATCTTTTCAGTAGTCCAGTTCATTGTTCATCACTATTATTCTGAGAGGGGAAAAATGTGTGGAAGCTTCTGGAAAGTATGAACAGATTGGATTTATATGTGTGAAGGGGGGATGAGAATAAAGAAAGGAAGACAGTGAGCTGGCCCGTTTCCCTTGAAAAGCATAAGATTTAAGATAGTAGTTCAAATCTATGTCAAGAAAGGATAATCTGCAAATTCAAAATAGCAGCTACATTTTTTACGACATCTTGTAAAGAGAATTTATTCTCTCTTGGAGAAAGACCATAAATTTTGACTGAACTTGTCAGAATGAGAAAACATCACTTGAGTCTCCTACCAAGCATAAATATAATTGAAGGGAAATTTGTTCTATTTTGTTTAGAGTCAACAACACCACCATACTGACATGAACTCATGATTTTAATAAGATGAGAAAAACCTTAGTAACGACAAAATATTAGAAGTGGAGTAGCTAAATGATTAAGAGGAAAACATAATGAGAATAAATTTATGTAAAGGAAAAAGAAAAATGTTTTCCAATATTCAAAGCAAAATACATACATATAATATGTGACACAAGACAAAGACCATCTTTCCAGAATTATTTCTTTTCTTATGACAAAACCACACAAGCACATAAGCTGTTTTCTCCTATGCTATTTTGATCATTTATTGCCATTTAAGCCATAAATATGATATTAAATGCCACTATTATTAAAAACAAATAATTTCAAATGGGTTAAACTAGCTATTTGGAATAAAGTATATATGTGTTTTTAAACCAATGATATGAATTCGTAATTTATCTTTAAGAGGGTTTCTAAGTAGTGGCTGGAATCAACATATTGCTCTAGGGAGGCAATCTTTAAAGTGTGTTCCACAGACCCAAGGGTCCCTGAAAATTTTCCAGGGGTTCATGAGGTCAAAACTCTTTTTTATTATTATACTAAGGTTTTATTTGCCTTTTTAACTGTTTAGCTGTTTGCACTGATGGTGCAAATTCAAAGATGGACAAACCTGCCAATGCCTGGGCACGAAATAGGGCTATTGCACCCAGCATCATCACTACACACTTTCAATTTTTTAAAAAAATAATTTCAATCAATTTCCTTTATTTCCCTGATGGTCCAGTGGTTACGACTCCACACTTCCACCGCAAGGGGCACATGTTCAATCCTGGTTGGGAACAGATACTGATATGGGCATGCCTGGAGCCAGTTTCGCGGGCTTCCCTGCTGGCTCAGACGATAAAGAATCTGTCTACAATGCAGGAGACCAGGTTCGATCCCGAGGTTGGGAAGATTCCCTGGCAAAGGGAATGGCTACCCACTGCAGTATTCTTCCCTGGAGAATCCCCATGGACAGAGGAGTCTGGTGGACTACAGCCCATGGGGTCACAAAGAACCAGACACAACTGAACGTCTAACACAATCACTTTCACTTCAGAGGGAGTTTTGTAAGGGCAATTAGTCAGAGAAACACTGTGGAGTTAAGATCATTCAGAGACTTAGAAGTGCATACCCGTGAAGAGGTACAGTAATCTGAGGACTGTAGCAAACTGATCTTCTTCCAACCCCTTTTCCTACTACACTCCCTGCTTGACAATATGATGCAAAATTAAGGTCATACACCTTTTCTTGCAGCATCTTAAAAATAAATTGTCCTTGACATAAAGAAATAATGCAGGGGAAACAAGCCAGAAGAAAACTCAAAGGGGTCACAGAATAAAAGTGAACGTAATGAGTTCAGTGGCAAGAATGAGATTAGAGAAAACAAACAGAAACTGCACCAATGGACTGTAACAAATGTTATCAAACCTACTGATTCCAGTGATGCTTTTCACTGTTGATGTACTTGAGAATGAACCTAAGAGTAAAGCAAAACATTCTATGTACAGAGCTGATCACCTAAGGGAAACAGACGTGTGTCCATTGCTACTTTCATTTGAATGCTAACTTAGGATAAGGAAGGAAGAAATAGGAGACTGTGCCATTTGGTGCTTGTATTGCTCAGTTAACAGAAACCAGAAAACAGAAGTCCTCCAGATATTTTAACAGAGAGAACTTAATATAAAGTATTATGAGGGATACAGAAGTAGAAACTACAGGAGACAGCTACCACTGCCTACAGCTGAGGAAACAAAAGGAAGAGGTTATTAAGACGTGAAAGCTTGGAGGGGAGGGGGCCCTGCAGAGCTGGGACCCAGGTCTCCAAAGAGGACTGCTGTTTAATGGGTGTGGTACCGTAAACATCTGAAGAGAGGGCACCACGGGGCTGGGACCCGGGCTGCTCTACAGGGATGCGGCCCAAGTGCTGATACCTCGGGAGAAAAGAGAGCTGACCTCTCAGGGGAAAAGCTATTTCTGGTAAAACTATAACCCTTTAGGCATCTGTGTGTGTGTTACCTTAGAACTAAAAACTACTACCAATAAAAATAAAAGGGAAAAGAAACAAAATGCTGTGCAGAGGATTACACTAAAGCTGATGACCAAAAGGAAACAATAGAAAAATACATGATTCTATTGCCAGTAACTTAAAAATGAACGGGATAGCACAGCCTATCAACATAATTTTGAACACTTAAATTCTGAAAGATAATTATCAAGTGAGATGTTTAAAAAAAAAAAAATGTAAGATAGAGGAGGACATGGAAGCAAGCTGTGTTGGTGAGTGCTGGCTCAGTCACATTCAACTCTCTGTGACCCTATGGACTGCAACTCACCAGGCTCCTCTGTCCATGGGGTTCTCCAGGCAAGAATACTGGAGTGGGTAGCCACTGCTCCCTCCAGGGCATCTTCCCAACCCAAGGATCAAACTCGAGTCTCCTGCATCTCCTGCATTGGCAGGTGGATTCTTTACCATTGAGACACCCGGGAAGCTCACAACATGTAAGTAAGTATGAACTCAAAATTATGTCACAGACCTACTAGAATTGTTTCAGGAAGATGATAGAGATGCAGAAAACTAAAATAATTGTTAAAAGGATGAGATATGGTTAATTGTAAAGGTATAACAAGTAATGCTTTTAAAGACATTATGTTAATAAGTGACAGGAAAGTTACCACTCACCTTCTCTTTTGTTACCACCTTCTATTCAAGGTAGTACTCTTAAATCCAGAAAGTGGCCAATGAATGTGTTAAAATGAAATCAACCATAATGAAGGTGAAAGAATATCTAATTTAAATAAATTCCTTTCTCTGGTCCCACCTGCATTGCTTCCCAGGGAACTAAAAGAATTGCCAGATGTAACTATAGAAACAGTGTCTGCAATCTTGGAAAATTAAAGAATGGGAGGAGTGTCAGAAGTATTTATTTTCTGGTCATTTATGAGCATAAGTGATGGATTCCACTGAATACAGTTTAGTAAGTTTGATTGATGTCTGCAATTTTAGATCTTAAGCATAAATTGTGATACCAGAATACATTCCAAAAGACAAATCACAATAAACTAACCTGCTTAACTTTTTAAACAAGACTGTTAGAGAACAGAAGAATGTCATGGATAGAATTTGAATTTTAAAAAGGTATGTGATAGAAACTCCCTGGATTTCTGTTTTGAAATGAAGAAATGCCAATGACAGCCAAAGATGTATTGCCATAATTAAGCCAATGGGTAATACCAATAGACTAATAACCTTACAGAAGCCAAACCATGTGTTATTGACCCATGACCTAAAGGAAGACATGGAGGCAGGTTCATCACATTTATAAATGACATCACACTGGGAGGGATAGTGAATACATTGTATCTAGGTTCAATAGCCTCTCCAATTAATGGAAAGCTGTGATGAAACCAGGAGATGCAATTTATCACGTATCATATAAAACAATGTTCTTAATTTTTAAATTACATATTCCATGTTATGACAGTCCACTCTTAAAAATATCTGCTCTTAAAGAAGATCAGATGGTTCAGTTGACCACAGTGTATGATAAGGATGTTGAGAACCAAAAATGGTGAGGTTACAGGGACTACAGAGCCTGAATACAGCTATTTATGAAACGGGGTAGGGATCATTCCATTTTAAGTTCTAAAGTTAGATTATCTATGAGAAACTGACTTGATATACCTGCTTGAAGAGGAATATTGACAAAATAAACTTTATTCCAAAGAAGCCAAATGGACTAATAAATGTCTATGATGGTTTAGTTACTAAGTCTTGTCTGACTCTTGAGACTCCATAAACTGTAGCTCGCCAGGTTCCTCTGTCCATGGAATTTTGCAGGCAAGAATACTAGAATGTGTTGCCATATCCTTTTCCAGGGGATATTCCCAACCCAAGGATCGAACCCTGGTTTCCTGCACTACAAGCAGATTCTTTACCAACTGAATGAATGTCTGGAGACCAAAAATTTGTACCTTCATGGGTGTTTATTCTAAAGGAGAGAAGAACAACCATACTAATTGTCTACAAACATTTGAAGGCCTATCTTATAAAAAGTTTATTCTGAGTTTCCAAGACATCACACAAGGACCACTGTATGAAACTAAAGAAGGTATTTTAAATGAACACATGAGGAGTCTTCCCTAGTAAAGCCAGTCATCTCACAAGGGAGCACCCCTATCACAAGAACTGTCTAAACAGAAGCTAGCCGATCAAGCTCCAGTCCTGTAGAAGGATTTCTTCATTTGGTGAGAAATTGGAGTAGTTTTTTCTAAGACCTCTACCACTTCATTCTTCTTTAATTTACAGAACTGACAGTACTTGGAGGCATCTAGCTGGGACATCAGTAATCTTAAACAACTAGAACTAAGTTTTCTTCCCTATACGGTCGAGAAATCAAGAAAAGCTGAGGATATAGCTAAATTATTTAGGCAATAGCAGCTATGGAAACTCAGGTAAAAAGAGAGGGGAAATAATCACAATTTTAGATTTATGCTAAAAAGCCAAGTGAACGTTAAGTCCACAAATGAATGTGGTTGTCACAGTATAAGAAACTGACAATAATACAGCCCTGAAAGTGGAAAACAAATGAACAGGAATGTACACTGTCAGAAATAAATTTGATTAGAGCAAAATTCTACCTTAGTTGCATACACCTGGTTTTTCTTACTCTGGGTTTAAAAATCCTAACCATACCTATTAGAGGCAGCCTGGTTCAGATATCAATTTCATTAGGAGTCTGTGTTTCTAGGATTTGTGAAAAAAAAAAAAAAAAAAAGGATGAGTGAGAATGATTGAGAAAGCCCAGAGTTTATTAACTTCAACACCAATACATACTGTGACCTCCAAGGGAACCCTGGATACATTTTCTAGTCATACTCTTAAATAGCACTAGAGAAAATCCTTAGCCAGAGTCATTAGAGGAATGTTCTCTGGGTAAATTTTATTTATTTTTTAAAGATTTTTTCTGATGTAGACCATTTTTAAAGTCTTTATTGAATTCATTACAATATTATGTCTATTTTATGTTTTGACTTTTTGGTTGTGAGGCATGTGGAATCTTAGCTCCCTGACCAGGGATCAAACTTGTACTTCCTGCATTGGAAGGTGAAGTCTTAAGCACTGGACCACCAGGAAGTCCCCTGGGTAAATTTTAGAGGGCTTTCTTCTGCTCTTCCTGTCTCAGGAACCTCTTCTGTGTTCCCTGTGCAATTCTTTTGAACTGTGGTGTTGGAGAAGACCCTTGAGAGTCCCTTGGATGCAAGGAGATCCAACCAGTCAATCCTAAAGGAAATCAGTCCTGAATATTCATTGGAAGGACTGATGCTGAAGCTGAAACTCTGATACTTTAGCCACCTGTTGTGAAGAACTGACTCCTTAGAAAAGACCCTGATGCTGGGAAAGATTGAAGGTAGGAGGAGAAGGGGATAACAGAGGATGAGATAGTTGGATGGTATCACCGACTCAATGGATATTAACTTTGAGCAAGCTCTGGGAGTTGGTCAGGAACAGGCAAGCCTGGCATGCTGCAGTCCATGGGGTTGCAAAGAGTCAGACATGACTGAGCGACAACTAAACTGAACTGAGTGAAATTACATTTCCTACTTTCAGGACCCTTGTTACTATGAAATGAACTCCTGCTCTGTTCATATGCTTTCTTAAGGTTACCTTGATTTGCAAATGATCATTTATCAGCTACAAAGGATGCCTTATTTACATCTTAAATGATTTTCAAACTGTCTGGCCTCTCATTTTATTACTTATTATCTTTAAGTGAATTTTTCTTTGGTTAGCTCAATATACAGCCGTGCTCCATATGTAGGTGTCCTTTGCGTCCTGTCATCAATATTCAGGTTTTCTGTGGATTCTTCATGACCTCATCCTGCTGACCATCTCTCTCCAAGAATGATGTGTTACTCAATTCTATTCCCTTCAATGAGAAACCTCCTATCAGGGGGGAAGGGTGGAGAATATTGGAATGGAAAAGAGACCTCCAAAAGTATCAATTCAAAAACTACATGATGTCCTTTGTATTACCTATTAATTACCCTTCTTGGTAGTATTGGCTCTGTGTTTGGTTGGTTTAATTTGGTTTTCCAGTAACTACTGCATGCTCTATGTTATATGAACTAAACAAGCATGAAAGTACAAGCGTACCTTAGAGACACTGCATGTTTGGTCCCAGACAACCACAATTAAATGAATATCACAATAAAGTTCATAGAAAAGTTACATTTACACCATACTGCGGTTTATTAAATGTGCAAAAGATGTCTTAAAAAATACAGTGTACATACCTTAATTAAAAAACAAAATACTTTACTGTTAAAAAAGGCTAACCATCATCTGAGTCTTCAGCAGCTCATAGCATTGACTCAAAGATCAGTGATGACAGATCACCACAACAAATATAATACTAGCAGTAAAGTTAAAATATTGAGAGAAGTACCAAAATATGACAGAGAAACAAAAAATAGTCCCCCAAAAAAGGCACCGGGACTTCCCTGCCGGTACAGTGGATAGGAGTTGATCTACTGGTACAAGGGACATGAGTTCAATTCCTGGTTTGGAAGGTCCCACGTGCCACAGAGCAACTGATCCAGGATGCCACAACTACTGAACCTGAGCTCTAGAGCCTATGCCACAGCCCATATACCACAACTAGAGAGTAGCCCCCACTTGCTGCAACTAGAGAAAGCCCACACACATAAACAAAGCCCCAACACAGCCAAACATAAATAAATTTTAAAATTTTAAAATAATGGCACCAACAGACTTGCTCAATAAGGGTTGCCACAAATTTTCAAATTGTAAAAAACACAATACATGCAAAGTACAATAAAGCAAAGCACACTTGGATGAGGTCTATCTCTGTTAAAAGTATAAATACAAACAGATTTTGTGATAATAGTCTAAAAAATTTTTTCATACTCTTTCCTAGGTAACACAATCCTACACATCAGATGTATTGTATCAATTGATTAGTAAGCATTTGGGCAGGGAAACCCAACTTCATCAAAGTCTGACAGTTGCTTTGGCCTGGAAATCATTTCCTCTTAAAAACCACCAAACTTGTCACCTGGCCATGATCAGAGCCATCCAATCATGCTATCTTTTGTCTCTTCCCTATTATCACTAGAGCCTCAACAACTTCAGCCTCCTTGATGAGTCTAGTGGAAAGGATACAGAAACAGGGAGTCCCATTTCTTTTTCCAGGCTACACTGAGAACAGACTTTTTCTTCCAGACTGCACTGAGAGCAGACATAATCCTTATGCCTCAATCTTTTATAACCCAGAATCTGTGTCCTCATAAATAATACCATACTCAAGCACTATGCAGCTACAGTTTGAGTTCATCAGGGTTTGGAAGGCTGACATGACAATTAACATAGCATTCATAATTCTCTTTCTATGGGGAAATGCATTCTTTGTTTGAAATATCTGCATCATAATTAATCTTTCAATATATAATCATTCATAAATTGATGAGTACATGTTATCCACACATTCTTGAAAACTATACATGCACCATAAACATTCTATGAAATGTATTTTATTTTACTGTTAGAGGGAATTTGAGAGACTCTTTCCTATCTGAGTGTAACTAACATCAAATTATTCTGAACAAAACTAACTTAGGTCCATATGATTTGTAACTAAAAAACAGGATATCAGCTATGCTGTACATGTTTTTTTTTTTTCCCCAATTTGATTCATTTAAAACTATTTTCATTCTGTGCTGGGGGTGTTTGGCATCCCAAAAAGCAAGATACAGATGGATTTGAGCCATGACTGTCTGGGCTCTGAGAACAGACACTTGCTGGCATGTGTTCACAAGTGGAACACTACATCATGGCCACAGTCTGTCTGACTCCAACAACATCTGCCTGTTGCAAAAGTGTCCATCTACTAACTTCGAATAGAAGACACAGCAGATTTAAGCAACGGTCACAAAAATTGTTTTGGGTTCTACTTTTTCTGAGATTTACAAAGAGGTGCACAAGTGTCTTTGTTTTCAGGGTTCATAGATTTGCTGTATTCGATGTCAAAATATGCTTTGTAGGTAGCCAAGAATATTGCAACTTATGTGTATATTACAGTTTTGTCTAATATTTGAAAACAACATCATCTAAATATACCCAGTTGGTATCATGAGAGTTAAGAGAATCTAAGGAATGTGGTTTTCAACAAAACTAACTTAGAGGTGAAATCAAAGCACACAGTGTTGGAATATCTTTTGCAAACTAACACAAATAGCTGCTTAATAAATGGCTTTTGTGGAGATGGTGGAGGGAGAGCCTGTCTGCATAGGTTCACCACATTGGGAAGTCCAACTCATGTTAAGTCAAAGGAAATTCAACAATGTTATCTAAAACATACAAAGGGCATAAACTGATATAAGCTTAAATTGACTGTGTAAATATTCTTAAGAAGATATTATTAAAACACCAAATGTTTTCTTTTGTCTAAACCATGAAATATGGAATTATGTAGCTTTGCCATTTCCTTTCAGACTGTTTAGGACTCAAATTACTTTTATTTCCTGTTTTTTTTTTCTTCTTCTATTATGAACGGTACAAATATAAGCATAAATCTAAAAGAAGAAGAAAAATATGTTCTGGTCTCATTCAATGTGTATTACATTTTAGCTGAAATCAGGTATATGTGATAAAAACTAACAGGAGGTTTCCATCTCACAAGGAACACTGTGTTTCTTTTGACCTTGAATTATGCAACATGACAAAGGACTTCTTTTTCCTAAACTTTTCAAGCAATTTCCCAATCACATTCATTAGCAAATACAGGCCAGCCTTTACTTCAAATTTTTTCTTGTATATGAAGTTACAGTAGATAGCAAGTATATAATATTAAGCTTAGATGCTCAAATATCCTTTGACAGAACAGATTTTTGTGAACAACTTAATATAAGTTATAGTCCTATATATTATTAAATTTTAATGGAAAT
This sequence comes from Odocoileus virginianus, assembly GCF_023699985.2. Lineage (NCBI taxonomy): Eukaryota > Metazoa > Chordata > Mammalia > Artiodactyla > Cervidae > Odocoileus > Odocoileus virginianus. The sequence goes on along the minus strand of NC_069696.1, from coordinate 25,243,210 downwards.
TTAAACAGAAAAAAATGCAAGCTACACTGGTGATGATTATAATTACAGTATTAGATAGAAATTTAGAAATTTACTAGGGGATGAGAAGGACAATCATAGTTTTAAAACCCAGCATCAACTTATGGAAGGTGGGGGTTGTCTTTCTAAACAGATAAGCACAATTAAACTGTCTATGGGACCATGGCCAGCTCAGTGGTATTTCCTTCCTTCTCGACATCTCTACAATTATTTACCTATACTGTGTGACAAGCAGCAAGAGCCTAGAAATACTGGTCTTACCAACTACGGAGTGATACCAAATCAAGCCAGCATAAATCCAAGTTTTACCACCTAGCTTATTCATACAACACAGTTCTTCCTAAATCTTGACATTTTAGACACCAACACCTATGCTAAAACAACTTCTAGAGTAGCGTGGAATAACGCAAAGGATATGGCTAAAATTAGAGACTTAGATGCTAATTCTAACATTAACTCTAAATGAATCAAGGCAAGATAATCAGCCTCCCTCTGATAAAAGAATGAGATCAAATTATTATAAGTCCCTCCTTGGTTTAAACACTCTACCAAAACTTCACAGCTTAGCACTGCTTCCTAAGCTTTTCAACAATGAAGGACCTATCTCCTCCCACACTTCTTTTTTTAACCACTGCTACAGATGAGATTCTTTATGTACTTACTTATCTCTCCATTTTATCAGCCAAAGATTAATGAGCATAATTAATATCACATTGAGTTAATATTTTGATATTTAAGTTAGGCCATGCAGGCTTATCTTGGATAAACATATGCAATTCATTAGCTTTGGGAGAAATAGTAAAGGTATGAACTACTCAGGGATCTAATTACATTTAACTGGAAATCACCAAACTAAGGAGAAGACACTGTCCAAGAGAATGTAACTACTCTCGTTTGTCTTCCTGATTTAGCTACCTGGAGAGAAATCATTACCCTCTATGACTTCTCCCAGAAACAGACCTCAATCTGTTAGCTGTTCAATTTGAGTGTTTTTGTTGTCATCTGAAGATCCTCTGTTAGTGGATAATACATCTTGCCCAATGCAATCTTAAAACCCATACCAATGAATTGAGGCTACCCATTTACATTGCCACCAACAGTGCCCAAGGGTTCCCCTTTCTCCACATCCTCATTAACACCTGCCGTTTCTTGTCTTTTTGTAATAGTTATGCTACCAGGTGTAAATTGATATCTTGTGGTTTGATTTGCAGAGCAAGAATTTGACCCAATAAGCCCAATCTGGAGACCGCTGTACTAACCTTTGTATTATGCTGCCTCTCCATGCCTCACCTATCAACGTGCTTTGTTGTTTCAGTCGTGTCCGACTCTTTGCAACCTCATGGACCCTGTAGCCCACCAGGCTCCTCTGTCCACATGTTTCTCCAGGCGTGAAGACTGGTGTGGGTTGCCGTGTGCTCCTCCAAGGGATCTTTCCCACCCAGAGATCCACCTGTTTCTCTTGCATCTACTGCATTGGCAGACAGGTTCTATACCACTAGCACCACCTGGGAAATAAGCGTTAGTAATTCACTTATTCAGAAAATGAGGCAAGGGGATGTAGGCAAAGACTTCGTTTTGAAGTTAAGAGGTGATATGTAAAGCATCCTCTGGTTTAGAGTCAGATAGATTATTGTGTAACCATGGGTTAGCTAACTACTAGCCGAGCTACCATGGACAAGCCTTAGGCTCTTAGTTCGTGAAACGGCAGAACAATCCTTCCTTCACTGTACAGTTGTGAAGCTTAGAGGAGAGGCTGTGCATGGTTTACTGGGGAGCCTTGCACACACTAGTCTAAAGCAATAATAATATTTACTCACCTTGTATCCCGTGTCCTACCTGACACCTGGAGGCAACACAACTATTTTCTCAATGTATGTGTTAATTGACCAAATAATTGATTGATGGACTGATGGGTTAATGGAAAGAATTCTTCAACCAACCATCTGATTCCAAAGATTCATCTCTCTTTTCTCTGCCGCCTTCTCTGCACTGAGAACATTTAACACGGATTAAATGGAAAGTTGGGAAACTTCTTCAACTGACCACAAAACAAGTATAAATAAAGGACTTTGATCAGGAAGGAAAAGTTCAAAACACTGCATTTTTACCACAGCCATCATTAAAATTCTCATCTTTTAAAATTCTCTGGTATTTCAGTCTGGGGAAAGTTTTCTAAAAGAGACATAAATGATGATTTTTTAAAATGATGAATGTTCAGGCATATTTTGGTAAACCATAAAGTGCCTTCACTTTTCTCCTTCCACCCTCACCCATTCACATCAGCATATAAAGTCTGCATTCCAGTCACCAGAGAAGTGGAGACAGTGAGTTTTGAGCACATGGATGACAATATCACTCTGGGAGGGAAAAACATGTGCCTCTGAACTGCTTGCCAATGCCAGAAAAACAGTGCCACCATCCAAACACTGGCACTCACATGTATAGAAGGTTGGGACTTATTTTTCACATAAAGAAGAATCAGCCTAATCCTTCACAAAAAGCAAAGCATAACAAAGAAAAGAGATTTCATTTTTGGAAATGTACTGTCAGTGAAGGAGCAGGTCATTTTTTTCTCCTTCTGTTTCGGAGAATAATACTCTCTTAATAAGCATCTCTTTCTCTATCAGAAAAAGTCTCTAAGTTGGCCAGGTGGCTCAGTGGTCAAGAATCTGGCTGCCAATGCAGGCAATTAAAAAGACTCAGGTTCAATCCCTGTGTCGGGAAGATCCCCTGGAGAAGGAAATGGCAACCCACTTCAGTATTGTTGCCTGAAAAATCCCACGGACAGAGAAGCGTGACAGGCTGCAGTCCACAGGATCGCAGAGCCAGACACAACTGAGCATGCGCACAAAGCAAAAGCAAGACGGATGTTGCTCTTTCTCTCATGTTAAGAATGTGAACTGTCTTCCAGCACAGTTTAGAGGGGAACCCTTTCTGAGAACGCCATGCAGTGCTACACATGGTAATTTGAATAGTCTCCTTTCCCTGGTCACAATCTCTGATGTGCTAAAACATGTTTAATAAAACAACCAATAAGCGTTTTTAGGGAGCTAAGATCCCATATGCCTCAGGCCCCCCGAAAAAAAAATTAAATTAAAAAAAACAGAAGCAATATTGTAACAAGTTCAACAAAGACTTTAAAAAATAAAATCCATTTCCAAAAGAAATGCATGAAAAGAATAAAAATAATAGGCACTCCTATCATATTTCACGTGATTTCTGAAATAGAAAGTGGCAGGAGAAAAAAAGGGATAAGAGAAAATGAGAGGGGCATGCCATGAAGAGATCTAACCCCACTTCTCCACATTCACTCCCTGCCTCTTCTGCTGCCACTTTCGGGTATTTTGGGAGGCTCGGAAGAAGCTTTCTAGTTTATGGCCATGCTGATATTTCCTCTTGGGAAGGGAAAAAAAAACAAACATGGTCCACAAGCGGCGCATTAACCTGAAAGGGAAACATCTGTTCGGAGCATGGAGCAATTTATTGGCTGAGTTCTGAACACAGGGCTTGTGCTTGAGAGCCTCCGTCTGATTCTGCAGGACTCATCCCAGGACAAGGAAAGGAAAATTGGCCTTTATGGGCTCACTCGCCTGGGACATAACTGGATTAGCATAGAGATTATGTTTGTCATTTAGATAAAGGTGGTTTCCTTAATAGTACAGGAAATTTGAGAATAAACACAGCACTTAATGGTAAGAAGGACATGGTTAAAATAGCAAATTTTACATTATGTATATTTTACCACAATGAAATAAGGATTTTTTTTAAGATATTTATTTCTTCTCATTGCTTTTCACCCTTTTGACTAAGATCAAGTGTAAAGATACTTATTCCTTCTCAGATTTTACATTCTAAAACAGGCATTAAAACCCTCTAATTTCAATATCCAAAGCAAATCCAACTTAAAGGATTCTTTTGCTGTGAACTCGTACCCTCAACTTTTACTAACAGGCAAAAGGGCCTTTTGTTTCTCTCTAGACTAATGTTAAAGTTTTGGCTTTTTACAAGGGCCAGCGTCTCATCCTATTAAGTCTATGTTCATTGAGAGCACTTTAAGTGTACACAGATATGTGAAGATCAAAAATTAGGCGTGGCATGTACATGTAACTAAAATGGAAAAAGAGAGATGTTGAGGAGAGAAGCTATGAGAATAAAATCTAATTTAAAAGTAAAGATTAGAGTAGAGTTTTAAAACACCAGATTGGACCTTACAAATAGACAGTGAATGAAGTTCCTGGACAAACCTGGCCATTAACCAGGTGCCCTCACCACCATGGTCAGTGCCAACGTGCAACTAACAGCCATTAAGAGTCAAACACACCAACACAATAGAAAATAATTGCACTTAGAGCTGGGTATAACTAGTTGTATTATTGAAGATAATTTAATGTTTTTTCAAATTGCTTCATAAAGTATAACTGATAAGAGGGAAAATAGATAACACTATGTGACAGACTTACATTGAATCATACCATACTTAATATTAGTATGCCAAGAAGATAAACACAAGCTAAACTAACCACTGCCAACATCAAAAATTGCACTTGAACTTACAGATTTGTGATAATAATAATCACTGTAAAATATAACTTACAATTACTAAAGGAAGAAAGGAAAAATCTTATCTTTTTATGCTTTGAAAACTCTACAAGACCTATTGGGCTTTCCTGGCTGCTCAGTGGTAAAGAACCTGCTTGACAATGCAGGAGATGCAAATTCCATCCCTGGGCTGGGAAAATCCCCTGGAGAAGGAACTGGCAACCCACTCCAGTATTCTTGCCTGGGAAATCACATGGACAGAGGATCCTGGTGGGCTACAGTCCATGGGGTTGCAAAGAGTCAGGCATGACTTAGCAACCAAAACAACAAGATAAGAAACTATAGACAGTTATTTTCATAGCACGAATTTAGGACTTCTATTTGTCAAGTTATATCTTCCCCAAAATGACTTGATTTAACATGGAACAATTAGGATTTTCAGTAACTTATTACTGATCATTGATAAATTAGCTGCCACAATGAATCTCCACTTGCCAACAAATACTTGACCAGAGGTCAGGTTTCTGGTTACAGTAACTACTGTTTGTATAACGCTGCTGCATTTACAAAGTCCTTTTTTTATATGCTACAGTGGTGCATTTCAATCTCACAGCTACCTGATAAAGCATTATCTCCACTGTCCTTTGACAGAAGAGGAAGTAATATCTGACAAAGTCGTAAGACTAGCATAGGACAGAGCCTAAAATAGAACCCTGATCCTCTGACAGCTGCCACCATTCTCTCATTCTGGGAGAGAAAGATCAAAAGACAACTCAAAATCCAGAAATCAAACAGCCACACAGTTTTGGAGAGCTTTCATTATTTGCCTCAAGTGACTATTTAAATAGTCAAGCACTTTTTAGTGATAGGTGGCGGCTGATACCTTGAGAATTATTGGGAAAGCAAAAGACCTAACGTAAATAAGAGAGTTGTAAAAGCATAGTCTTCTGTTGGCAACTTTTGTTCTCCCATAGGGCACAGTTGTATTGACACGGATTTGTTTGCTGGGGCTACCATAACAAAATACCACAGACTGGATGATTCTAACAACATTAATTAGTTTTCTCCTAGTTCTGGAGGCCAGAAGTCTGAGATCGAGGTGTCAGCACAGTTGGTTTCCCCTGACGTCCTGCTCCTCAGCTTGCAGATGGCCAAATTCTCTCCACACCTTCACACCATCTTCCTTCTGTTCATGTCTGCGTTCAAACTTCCTCTTATAAGGACACTAATCATAATGGACTAAGGCACCCTAACCTTAGGACCTCACCTAACTTAGTTATCACTTTAAAGATTTTGTTTCTAAATGTAGTCACATTGGAGGGGGGCAGTGTTAGTGTTGGAAGCATTCGTTGCTCAGTTGTGTCTGACTCTTTGAGACCCCATGGACTGTAGCCCACCAGGCTCCCTCTGTCCATGGAATATCCAGGCAAGAATATTGGAATGGATAACCATTCCCTTCTCCAGGGAATCGTCCCGACCTAAGGATTGAATCCAACTCTCAGGCAGATTCTTTACCACTGCACTGCCTGGGAAGCCCAGATAATAAAGGTACTCCTACAATTGTATTAGAAAAAAGTTTTTAAATGACTGAAAATAGTCAGTGCATAAAAATATTTATGAAATGAGAAAGAAAAGGAATTTCTAAGTGACTGAGTTAAGGGCTACAGGGGCTATTTAATTTCACAGTCACCAATGGAATGAATAAATAGTTTGAAATACAGTGGCGAGTTTCTGCTTATTCCTATAGTTTTTCTTTAAAATTATTTTCTAAAATATTCTCCTTTCCTGCTACATACCTGAACTGTTTATTAGTCACTGTTGTACACACTGCATTGAAAAGTCACATGCTTTTCTTAACATAATTTTAACAATGCATGTTTAATGATATATATTCGAAATAAAATTTAAGTTTTATATCTGTCAAGATTGACAATCAAAAATAAATGTCATTAAAAATTTTAACAATGCCATAGAATACTCAAGTTAGACATGACCACAGGATTTTTCTATGTAAGTCCTTGATTACAAATACATACTTATAGGGGCTTCCCTGGGTGGCCCAGGGTTAAGAAGCCTCCTGTCAATGCAGGTGACACAAGTTAAATCCTTGCCCCAGGAAGATCTTACATGCCTCGTGGTAACTAAGCCCACATGTCAGAACTATTCAGCCTGTGCTCTAGAGCCTGCCAGTCACAACTACTAAGCCCATGGTGTGTAACTACTGAAGCCTGTGTGCCTAGAGCCTGTGTTTCACAATAAGAAAAGCCACCACGATGAAAAGCTCTCTCATTGTAACTAGAGAAAGCCCACATTCAGCAATAAAAACCCAGCACAGCCAAAATAACAGGTTAGCAATTATGTTTTTCTTTTATTCATAGTGGGAGCTTGGTATACATATCCTCTAAGACCCAGTGTGGACTGTTTCTCCCCAAATACCTGATTTTATACTGTTCACATACATAGGTAACTCAGGTAACATGGAATGATGGTAATAAAACTTTTCTATTTGAAATGCATTGCATAATTCTTAACTCTTGTTATAAACAGACGTCATCTAAAGAACAATTGCCTCTTTTGATGTTTATTTACAATCTTCCACCTTCACATGACAAAATGGTTGTTAACATTAATTAGTTTATTTAGCCATAAATTTTTTCCACTACAGGTCACAGCATCACAGTGAAAGAATGGTATTACATAAAAGGGTCAAAAGTAGGAAAAAAAAAAAAAAAGGAGAAGCATGACATGGTCAACTACTTTTATTGGACTTGAGTTGAGTCATTATCAAAGAAAGCTGTCATTGGGTTTATGATCCTCATTAATTTTTAGCCAGCAAGATAAATTTGTTTTTACTCTTTGGCATGACTTTGTGCCTGCTTGTTTGCTTACTCACTTGCTTTCTCTCTTTTTGCCTTTCTTTATTGCTCTTTCATTAAAAAAAACCAGAGTATATCGTCTTCCCCTTATATTTACCCCCCGACTTTTATAAATCTAAATCTTTTATTATTCTAATTCAATACATTTTCCACTCCAGTGATTACCAGGTTGAATTCACTTCTGTTGTATTTAACCCAAGTAGATAAAGGAAAACAGAAATAAAATTGAGCTTTTACTACATCTAGTAGCAAATTGTAATCACTGTCCTTCATATACCAAGAGCAAAAGGATTGCTTGACTACAGAGTGAGGTCCACTGTAGGGTGGCTTTATGGTGAAAACGGAGTAGAACAGGACTCTTAGAGAAGCAGGAGCAAAGATAAAGGAATAAATACCATTAACCACCAAACTACTCAATGACCTTGAATAAATCAACAAGCTATCTTTTTCCTTTTAACTTGACATTTTTTTTCTGCCTGTTGACTTGGACTACTGAATTGGAATAGTGCCCGAATAATTTACCTCCACTGAATGAAACTTTGTATGGTATGAACTAACACTTCACTTTGTACATTTTACTACTCTAATTAGCTTAGAACAACTGTAGGATTTTAAAGTATTGCTGAAATTACTTAAATAGATAAATTGAGAGATCAAGCACTTGAAGAAGCACTATTTGCATATAAATAAGTATTTATTTATTAAGTATTATTTATTAAGCATTATGGGCTTCCCTGGTAGCTCAGCCGGTAAAGAACCCACCTGCAATGCAGGAGACCCTGGTCCGATTCCTGGGTAGGGAAAATCTGCTGGAGAAGGGATAGGCTACCCACTCCAGTATTCTTGAGCTACCCTTGTGTGGCTCAGCTGGTAAAGAATTCACCTGCAATGCAGAAGACCTAGGTTCATCCCAGGGTTGGAAAGAGCCCCTGAAGAAGGCAAAGGCTATCCACTCCAGTATTCTGGCCTGGAGGATTTCAAGGCCTCTACAATCCATGGGGTCGTAAAGAATCAGACATGACTAAGCTACTTTCACATGACATGATAAGTATTGTACTGACCATTGTTAATCTTGGTTCTGGTCTCTACTGAAGATCTGCCAGATTTTCAGTTGTCAGGGATCCTTGTTACAGAAGTGTGAGTTACTCTACATTTAGAAGCCATATAACACAGCCTTTCATTAAAATGTCTCTATGATCCCAACATGTAACCCTCAAATGGCTAAATTAATAATCATCTGCAAAGTAAATCAACAAGACTGGTTTACTGAAATGTTTTAAGTAATTTAATGATGCTATGTGACCATGGGTTTAAAAGCATTTTGTGTTTTTAAACACCAAATGCTATGTTCACTGTTATTTTGATGAAGTTCACAGAGTCCTTATCCATTGAAATGTCCCATGCTTGTTTCTGTCTTCATTTTCCCACTTTATAATATTATTGAATAAGTTATTTTTCACTTCCCCAAGGCTTTCAATACATTTATTCATCATTTGATCATCTTTGTAGTGGAAAAACTTAGCTTTTCCCCTCCAATTTCCTTATGCTTTCCTTTTTCTGAAAGCAAAAAAATTCAAAGTCTTTAAATATAATTTACAAATTTTGATTGCTGTCTTGGAAATCTATACAATTGCATTACTATTGTGGCAATCTAGAAAAGAATTGGAAAGGGATCCCAACAAAATGAAATTGTTTCATGGAGATAAAAGCAGAGCATACTCTAACCCAAACCACAAGAGTAGACAAGTTGATTATTTCAGTAAGATAATTCAAGATCTTGTTTCCTGCTTCAGTAAGTTTGGGTGCTAATGTCCAACAGCTGTTCTCTTTTACCCAGAGGTAGCTGCATTTAGTGATAGGCTGAATGACTGCCACATGCAGAATTCATAATTCCTTTCACAGGGGACCAATGAGTATCAACAGACACAAAATAATCCAATAATCACCCAGTGTATGGCTCTTATAGTATATGGTTTTCATCAAACACAGTACACAATAAAAACTCATCTTACACTACTTATCATGGTAGTCAGTGGTTTTTCTATTTGAATTCCAAGAAGTGGCCAGATCTGTTCTATTTCCAGGCAATAGTCTTCTTCCATTGTCTAAGACGTTGTTATAAAAAAGAGGCCTTCTCATTTTAATATTCCCTTAATCAAATTTTTAGCCTTAGAAAATTTCCCACAAGGATAGCAAAATAAATTCCATATGGGGATGGAATCCTCTGTGTTATATTACAAGATCTGACCAACTACTTCATTAATTAGTAAAGGAAAAAAACTATACTGAGTTTTACAAAACATAATGTAAGCCAGAAAAGAACTTTTAGTTCTAAATGTTCAGTTTTTAAGGAATAAAAAAGATTCTTTATCTAGTAGCCAAATAAAGAAAATATATTTAGATTTTGTCTCATGCATCCAACCTGGGCTGGTGATCTGTTTCACCCTAGATAATATACATGTTTCGATGCTGTTCTCCTGAAACATCCCACCCTCGCCTTCTCCCAGAGTCCACAAGTCTGTTCTATACATCTGAGTCTCTTTTTCTGTTTTGCATATAGGGTTATCGTTACCATCTTTCTAAAGTCCATATATATGTGTTAGTATACTGTAATGGTCTTTATCTTTCTGGCTTACTTCGCTCTGTATAATGGGCTCCAGTTTCATCCATCTCATTAGAACTGATTCAAATGAATTCTTTTTAATGGCTGAGTAATATTCCATGGTGTATATGTACCTGATGCTTTTAAACTGTGGTACTGGAGAAGACTCTTGAGAGTCCCTTGGACGGCAAAAAGATCAAACCAGTCAATCTTAAAAAAAATCAATACTGAATATTCATTGGAAGGACTGATGCTGGATCTGTAGCTTCAATACTTTGGCCAGCTGATGTGAAGGGCTGACTCTCTGGAGAAGACTATCATGCTGGGAAAAACTGAAGGCAGGAGGAGAAAGGGAGCAACAGAGGATGAGATGGTTGGATGGCATCACTGATTCAATGAACATGAACTTGGGCAAACTCCGGGAGATGGTGAGGGAGGGAAGCCTGGTGTTTTGTAGCATGCCACAGACTATAGTCCATGGGGTCACAAAGAGTCAGACACAACTTGGTGACTGAACAAAAACAACAAAAAACTCTTAAGGCAATTTTTCCACCTTTCAGGCAACTTCTTTATTTCCCTTTTAGACCATCGTCTGTGATGCAGTTATTTTTTTTTCTTTCTCCATGAGAGCAGCTTTCAAGTGAATCTAGCTTCCTATCTCCAGCTGTCTTTAACTTACAGGTAGAATGTCCATTTGGAGAAGGCAATGGCGCCCCACTCCAGTACTCTTGCCTGGAAAATCCCATGGATGGAGGAGCCTGGTAGGCTGCGGTCCATGAGGTCGCTAAGAGTCGGACACAACTGAGCGACTTCACTTTCACTTCTCACTTTCACGCACTGGAGAAGGAAATGGCAACCCACTCCAGTGTTCTTGCCTGGAGAATCCCAGGGACGGGGGAGCCTGGTGGGCTGCCGTCTATGGGGTCAGACACAGTCAGATGTGACTGAAGTAACTTAGCAGCAGCAGCGGAGTGTCCATTGCTGTCTAACTCAGTCTCTGAGCTCTGAGCTTAAATTACCAAGAGAGTGAGTGGCAACCTGCATCATTAGGACCAGGAGTATTGGGTTGTCTATGGTGGCAGCAGTCAGCAGGAATAACATCACCAGTTCCAGCTGAGGGGTCCTAAAGCCAGTGGTACTGACACCAGCAGCTGCTCTCAACTGGTGTCCATTGTGTGGACATGACCATTGGTGTGGAATGGACAGCTGCTGGCATCAACCAGTCTCCCAGGCCTGAACCAACTTCTTCCTAGGTGAAGGTTTGGTTGTTGGGATCATTCTTCTATTACTAATTGGTGAGTTATTATAATGATTTTAAAAAATATGAAGCTGAGGGGAGGAGTTAAGATGGTGGAACTGAAGGATGAGGAATTCACCTCTCCTCACAAGTACATCAAGAATAAATCTACAAATGTAACAATTTTCACAGAGCACCTGCTGAACACTAGCAAAAGACCTCAGACACCTAAAAGGACAAGAAAAATCCCCATGCAACTGGGTAGGATGAAAGAAATTTTTTAAAAAAGGAGGAAATAGGAAGGGACCAGTACCCCTGGTGGGGAACGGAAGTTTCTTTCTGTTTTTGTTTTGTTTTTTGTTTTTGTTAAGTTTTGTTTTCACTGTTTGTTTTTATTTTGGAGTTTTGTTTGGTTTGTTGTTTTCTTGTTTTTTGTTTTCTTTTTTTTTTTTTTTTTTTTTTGGCTGTGCTATACAGTTTGCTGGGTCTTGGTTCCCAGCCAGGGGTCAGGCCTGAGCCTTCAATGTAAGAGAACCAAGTTCAAAATGCTGAACCACCAGACAATCCTGGCTTCAGGAAATATAAACTGGCATGAATTCTCCCAAATTCATCTCAACACCAAGACTCAGTTCCACTCAACTGCTCTTAGGCTCCAGTGCTGGATGCCTCACTCCAAACAACCAGCAAGACAGTAACACAGCCCCACCCATCAGCAGACAAGCTGCTTAAAACTGAACTAAGCTCACAGACACCCCAAAACACACCACCCAACATGGTCCTGCCCATCTGAGAGAAAACACTCAGTTCCACCCACCAGAGTGAAGGCACCAGTCATTCCCATCAGGAATCCTACACAAGCCCCTGAACCAACCTCACCCACCAGGGGTCAGATATCAGAAGCAAGAGGAGCTATGGCCCTGCAGTCTGTGGAAAAGAAACCACAAACATAGTAAGTTAGACAAAATGAAATGGCAGAGAAATATATTGCAGATGAAGGAGCAAGGTAAAAATCCACAAGACCGAATGAATGAAGAGAAAATGCAATCTACCTGAATAAGAATTCAGAGTAATGACAGTAAAGATGATTCGAGATCTTGGAAATAGAATGGAGGCACAGATCAAGAAATAAGAGAAATGTTTGACAGGGAAGTGAAGAATTAAAGAACAAACAGTAATGAACTGAATAAATAAATAAAATAACTGAAATGAAAAATACACTAGAAGAAATCAACAGCAGAAAAACTAAGGCAGAAGCATGGATAAGTGAGCTAGAAGATAGCATGATGGAAATAACTGCCATGGAGCAGAATAAAGAAAAAGAAATGAGAACAGTTTCTGAGGCCTCTCAGATGACAATCAAAGAGGGAATTAAAAAATAAAGAGAAACATGACAATGAAAACACAACAACCCAAAACCTATAGGATGCAGCAAAAGCAGTTCTAAAACAGAAGTTTATAGCAACACAATCCTACCTCAAGAAAAGAGAAAAATCTCAAATAAACAACCTAACCTTACATCTAAAGCAACTAAAGAAAGAATGAACAAAACAAAAAGTTAACAAAAAAAAAAAAAATCATAAATATCAGAGCAGAAATAAATGAACTAGAAATGAAGGAAACAATAGCAAAAATCAGTGAAACTAAAAACTGTTTCTTTGAGAAGATAAATAAAATCAATAAGACTTTTACCAAGAAAAAAAGGGAGAGGACTCAAATCAATAAAATTAGAAATGAAAACTGAAAAATTACAACTGATACTGCAGAAATACAAAGGACAAGAGACTATTATAAGCAACTATATACCAACAAAATGAACAACATGGAAGAAATGGACAAATTTTTAGGAAGGCACAACCTTCCAAGACTGAACCAGGAAGAAATACAAAATATAAACAGACCAGTCACAGGTAATGAAATTAAAACTGTGATTAAAAAATCTTCCAACAAACAAAATTCCAGATCCAGATGGCTTCACAGGTAAACTCTATCAAATATTTAGAGCAGAGCTAACAAGTCGTCTTCTCAAACTCTTCCAGAAAATTGCAGAGGGTGGAACACTCTCAAGCTCATTCTTTGAGGCCACCATCAGCCTGATACAAAAACAAGACAAAGATATCACAAAAAATAAAATTATAGTCCAATATCATTGATGAACATAGATGCAAAAACCCTCAACAAAATACTAGCAAAAAGAATCAAACAACACATTAAAATGATCATACACCATGATCAAGTGGTATTTATCCCAGGGATGCAAGGATTCTTCAATATACACAAATCAATGAATGTGATATACTAAATTAACAAATTGAAGAATAAAAACAATATGATCATCTCAATAGATACAGAGGGACCTCTTGACAAAATTCAATATCCATTTATGATTAAAAAAAAAAACACTCTCCAGAAAGTGGGCATAGAGGGAACCTACCTCAGTATAACAAAGGCCATATGTGACAAGCCAACTGAAACATCACTCTCAATGGTGAAAAACTGGAAGCATTTCCTCTAAGATCAGGAATAAGACAAGGATGTCCACTCTTGCCACTACTATTCAACATAGCTTTGGAAATTCCAGTCATTGCAATTAGAGAGGAGAAAGAAAGATAAGGAATACAAATTGGGAAAGAAGAAGTAAAATTGTCACTGTTGGCAGATGACATGATACTATATACAGAAAATCCTAAAGATGGCATCAGGAAACTATCAAAGCTAATCAATGAATTTGGTAAAGTTGCAGGATACAAAATTAATACACAGAAATCTCTTGCATTCCTATACACTAACAATTAAAGATCAGAAAGATAAATTAAGGAAACAATCACATTTACCATTGCAATGAAAAGAATAAAAGACTTAGGAATAAATCTGTGGGCTCCTGTGTTGGCTCAGTTGGTAGAACCTGCCTGCAATCCAGGAGACCCAGGTTCATCTCCTGAGTTGGGAAGATCCCCTGGAGAAGGAAATGCCAACCCCATTCCAGTATTCTTGCCTGGAGAATTCCAGGGACAGAGGAGCCTGATGGCTACAGTCTATGGGGTCATAAGAGTTGGACACAACTTAGCAACTAAACCGCCAGGAATAAATCTACCTAAGGAGGCAAAAAAAAAAAAAATCTGTTCTCAGAAAACTATAAGATACTGATGAAAAAAATCAAAGATAACATAAAGAATGGAGAGATATATCATGTTCTTGGATTGGGAGAATCAACATTGTCAAAAAGACTACACTACCTAAAGCAATCTATAGATTCAATGCAGTCCCTATCAAATTACCCTGAATAGCCAAAGCAATCTTGAGAAACAAAAACAGAGCTGGAAGAATCAGGCTTCCTGACTCCAGACTATACTACAAAGCTACAGTAATCGAGACAATATGGTACTGGCACAAAAACAGAAATATAGATCAATGGAACAGGACAGAAACCCCAGACATAAACTCACACACCTATCATAACCAAATCTATGACAAAGGAGGTAAGAATAGACAATGAAGAAAAAACAATCTCTTCAATAAGTGACACTGGGAAAACTAGACAACCACATATAAAAGAAAGTAATTAGAACACTCCCTAACATCATAGACAAAGATGAACTCAAAATGGATTAAAGAATTAAAGACCTAAATGTAAGGTCAAACACTATAAAACTCTTAGAGGAAAATAAAAGGTAGACACTCTTTGACATAAATCACAGCAAAAAAGTTTTGACCCACCTCCTAAAGAATATAAAAACAAAATAGACAAATGGGATCCAATTCAACTTAGAAGCTCTTTCACAGCAAATTAAACCATAGACAAGACAAAAAGATAGCTCTGAGAATGGGAGAAAATATTTGCAAATGAAGAAATTGATAAGGCATTGATCTCCAAAATATGCAAACAGCTCATGCAGCTCAATGTCAAAAAAAACAAACAACCCAATCAAAAAATGGGCAGAAAATCTAAATAGACATCACTCCAAAGAAGACATACATAGGGCCAACAAACCCATGAAAAGATATTCAACATCACTGATTATTGTGTGCTAAGTTGTTTTAATCCTGTCCAACTCTTTGCAACTCTATGGACTGTGGCCCACCAGCCTCCTCTGTCCATGGATTCTCTAGGTAAGAATACTGGAGTGAGTTGTCACGCCATCTTCCAGGGGATCTTCCTGACTCAGAGATCAAATTTGTGTCTATTATGTCTCATTCATTGGCAAGTGGGCAACTCTTCAACTAATCCAAATCATCTTTGCAAAAGTTTGAAGAAACTGACATTTTCTTAAGACAATGTATTCATGTCTGCTAAAAAATTGCCATTTCAAATACAGAAGTTCATAATAACTACAAATAAGAATGGTTCCCCCTAGAATTTCACAATGCACAGCTATATATGTCAGCCAGTTTATCAAAACAGTAAGTGAAAGTGAAAGTCACTCAGTCATGTCTGACTCTTTGAGACCCCATGGACTGATCCTTGGAATTCTCCAGGCCAGAATACTGGAGTGTGTAGCCAATAAAAATGCTACCAATCAATTCTCCTTTCTACATGGAGTAGCATTCATTAATGCTCTAGCCCTCCCCATCTTTCCCACTTACCCCCACTCCATTACCTAGGTAAATGATTAAACTCTAAAAGTGTTTCAGCCCATTTGTTCCATCGATGGTCAAGTGATAAAAGACTTTTAAAGGAGTGTTAAACCACAATTCCAATAAATCCCTACCTATAATTCAATCAATAAAACATTATGTGATCCAAGAAATGCACATGGTTTATGATCCACAATCCCGCGGTGACCTCCTTTGTTTAAAAAATCTTAGTTCTACAGCAAACAAGGGAAATCTCTTCACAAACATCAAAGAGTTTCCACTTTATTGTTTGCTAGTTGATGAAGAGAAATGTGACATCACTCAGAAGACCTGTTTAGAAGACATAGTTACTTGCATTCATTTCCTTAAGTCCATTTCCTTATTTTTTCCTTGCCTGTAAGGTTAAAGTTTTTCCAGAATGATGATATTGCCACCTAATCTTACCTTAGACCAGCCATGCTCAAGGAGACTAGAAGAGACAAAGAGTTTCAGGTCAAAATTTCTAGGGAAGCATGTGTAGTTAGGTAAAGTGTATTTACTATAAGACAATATTGTCAATAGTGGAACAGGAAGGGAACTCTTATTTTTATAGCATAAACTACAGAAAGTAAAACCTTATGAAATGCTGGTTGGTGGGGATGTAGGGTGAGAGAGGGCTGAGAAAGAAAAGAAACATGCTGCATATGTAACAACTTGAATAACAACTACCTAGTCATTTCATCTTGAATTCATGGCACCATTTCATTGGACAGCACTTTATTTGATGACATCCTTTTCACTTAAACACAGGAAAAGTAGTAGAACCAATCACTTACTTGACCTTGGCTTTAAACTTAAAAGAGCCTACAGTTTTAGCTTTTGTGTAGTAGCATATCTGTGCAGGGGAACAGAACACAGGCCTAAAACAGTGGCCTGGAAATATACCTTTTGTAGACAGTTTTTCCAACAGCCATACTCATATTTATTTTTTTAATTTATTTAGTTTTATTTTATTTTTAACTGTACTGGGTCTTCATTGCTTTGCATGTGCTTTCTCTAGTTTTGGCAAGTGAGGGTTTCTCTTTATTGCAGTGCTCAGGCTTCTCACTGCGGTGCCTTCTCCTGTTGTGGAGCACAGGCTCTAGACTCATGGACTCCAGTCGTTGCAGCATATGGGCTCAGTAGTTGCAGCTTGCAGGCCCTAGAGCGCGTGGGCTTCAGTAGTTGTGGCATGCGAGCTCAGCAATTGCGGTGCATGGGCTTAGCTGTTCCATGGCATGTGGAATCTTTCCAGACCAGGGATTGAACCAGTGTCCCCTGCACTGGCAGGCATACTGTGCTGAACCACCAGGGAAGTTCCATATTCATGACGACCTAGAGGGGTGAGATGGGGTCGGAAGTGGGAGGGAGGTTCAAGAGGGAGGAGATATATGTATACCTATGGCTGATTCATGGTGATGTATGGCAGAAACCAATATTGTAAAGCAACCACCTTCCAATTAAAAAAATTTGTTTAAGTTACATAGTTACCAATTTTAGATATTGTTCCTATATTAGTGAGCAACATGAGAAAGTAGCTGATGCTAAAATCACTCTACTGACATTTCCCTTACAACCACTCCCACTCCTACGGTAGCTACAGTCCTCGGAAGCACAGCCTTTTGGAACAGTTTTATACATGCACATGCTTATGTGCATGTAAATCTTTCAATAAGTATTTTAACGATTTCACTTAGGTAATAAGTGTTAGCAAGATGAAGGAGGAGACGATCCTTAGGGGCATAACATCTCACTCTAACACACGGAGCTGTGATCCAAGTACTAACTCAATCTGAAGGTGCCAGGAGAGACTCAAAGAAGAGGGGCCTTATACAGGCCTCTGTGAGTCTCTAAGAAGGGACCTGCTTGGCCAGGGATGTAGCAGTGGCTGTCTGAGGTCACAGAACTTCCATTTTCCTGTTGGCAATTTCCACCTGCCATCTTCCATCATATTAATGAGGCATAAAGACACTTGGGGGTTTACAAAAATAAAAGAAAATTAGAGCAAACCAACCAGGAGAAAACCCCATGGATGTACCTAAGTAGATCATGAATATTTTCTTTCCATAGCCTGCTACCCTCTCATTAGTGCTGATGAGTAAGTGGTAAGCATAATTCACGGGAAAGTGGAAGAGTCATCATACAAATAATCACTCTATTAATTGAAGTGTTCTACTGCTCTTTGCTATTTCAAGGATCCACAAGAAAATCCTGCTTTATATGCTTCTTTCTTAATCACTTTTAAAAATAGTGAACAAGGTGATTGAAGACGGTTTATGGTAAAGAAGCAGCAAGAAGAGTCGCGGTAAACGAATATAAAAATAAAAACAGTAGCTCCTCAAAGAACACACTTTATAATAAAAGTCTCCTTTGGGACATCCCTGGTGGTCCAGTGGTTAAGACTTTGCCTTCCAATGGCAGGAGGGTCAGTTTGATTCCTGGTCCAAGAGCTAAAATCCCACATGTCTCATGGCCAGAAAACCAAAAAACATAAAACAGAAGTAACACTGCAACAAATTCAATAAAGACTTTAAAAATGATCCACATAAAAAAAATAAATAAATAAAAATCTTTAAAAGAGTCTCCTTCAACATATAATAAGTACTAGAAATATTTTAGGAACAAACTAAGATAACCATTTCATCACAAATATCTTTTACCCGATGAGTGAATTATCTGCTAAAACTTCCCATGCTATCTGCTTAAGTTCTCTTGCCAAACTGTGGATTAAGGCATGACTATTTCAATTTAGCTGTAAAAACAAAGATTACATTTTACAATAAAATTATATTTCCTTGAATAAAATTCACATTTCTTTTTAATGTTCTGATATCCCTAACCAAGCTTTATGTAATTTGCTCCTTACATTGCTTTCTAGCCAGTCTTAAGATGGTTATTTTGCACCCAAGATTCTGATTAATTTTATCTTCTTAGAGGCATGTTGGCAACTCTTCAAAACTGTACTGGCAGCCTGTCTTAATAGGGTACAAGGTTCTCCCCCTGTTGTCCATATTTGCATATGTTTGCTTAGATCCTGACCTTGTAGAGGAAGTCTGAAATGATGAAGAGCTTCTCCTCAAAAATTTCTCTATCTCATACTTTTGTTAAAAAGATTCTCAGTCTAAAAAACACTATCTAATATGTATGTACATAATATATATTATATAAATAGATGTTATATACTATATGTAAATAGATGTTATATAAATCTTACAAAAAATTCTCAGTCTAAGAAACTATTTCATATCTCTATATATATTATGTACATATACATACAATATATATTATATGTATATAAGATACAGAGAGAAAAACTATTTGAAAATTTCTTATAAAAGCTATTTGAAAATTTCTTATAAAGTTAGACATACACTTAGTATGCAATCTGCCAATTTCACT
The DNA here is from genome assembly GCF_023699985.2 of Odocoileus virginianus. Taxonomy (NCBI): domain Eukaryota; kingdom Metazoa; phylum Chordata; class Mammalia; order Artiodactyla; family Cervidae; genus Odocoileus; species Odocoileus virginianus. The sequence goes on along the minus strand of NC_069696.1, from coordinate 25,223,949 downwards.
TAAGAAAAATGGAAACATGTATCAGTGCAAAGACCTGTATATGAATGTTCACAGAAGCTTTTTATCTGTAAGTCAAAAGCAACACAAAAGTTCATCAACAGAACTTGTCCATAACAATAGAATAGTACTCAGCAAAAGAAAAAGAAAGAAACTACTGACACATGCAACAACATAGATAAATCTCTAAAGCATTATGTTGGGTGAAAAAAAAAAGAATAAAAGACTACAGTTGATCTGATTCCATTTATATAAAAATCTAGAAAAGGCAAAACCATAATTCCACAAAGCAGATAACTGGAAGGAGAAGAGAAGACCAACTGCCAAGAGGCAAGAAGGAACTTTTGGGGGTAAATGAATGTTCTATATCTTGTTTTGGTGGTATCTACATGACTGCATATATGTGTCAAAAGTCATTGAACTGTATGCTTAAAATGAGTAAATTTTATTATATGTGATAGCTTATAAAGCTGATTAAAAAGAAGAAAACTACAAACATAAAGATTTCGATCAGTGACTCTTAAAATATTTTGTATCGTGGTGTTTAATGAAAGCCTGGTTTCACAAAATTAATACAAAGACCATGAAGAAGTTTTTTAGACTCATTAAAAGCATTCAATCCCTGTTGAGTTTCCAGGTTAATACAGCTTTCCCTAGAGGATTAAGTTAAGAGTCTAATGCAACATTCAGCCTGCTTACCTCAACATTTAACCCAAAATCAACTGAATAGAGGAAACGTGGAATTGAGGGATGAGAGGTAATTGTCCTACTTAGCCTGAGGAGAGGCATTTCAGAAAGGAATTTTAAGAATGTTGAAAACAGATATCACCCATTTACAATCTTTACAAGAACCCCAAGTTTGGCAACCAACACCATTCCACTGAAAATCACCTCATGCACCATTTTTGACACAAATAACCAAAATGCTTTTGACCCCAGTGAGATGTGGTGAAATAGAATCTCCTTTGATGAAACTGAAATAGTTTTACATGCAGTTCATATGGCGTACACGTGGCCAACGTTTCCTTTTCTCTTGTACCAAAAGACTGAAGACTGTGGCCTTCAGATTTCCAAAAGATCACAAACTTTATTATAATTATCTCATAAGGAGTAGTTTTACAATAAAAAAAAAATTGAAAACATTCTCAGTTACTAATTTTTAACCATCAATTTTCTATGCATCATTCTGTATACAAATGTTTTTACAAAGAAAATGGACCAGTTTTAATTGTCCTATCAATTGTCTTTCCTCTGCCATCAAATTTCTGAAACAAAATAGTCCCACATGATTAAATCAGTCTTGATTTCCCTGATTACTACAGGATAGACTAATTTTTCTTAATCTCATGTCTATGAACATGTCATTACTATGAAGAATTTTTTAGAAGCTAGTTGTTTTCCAAATCAATATTGATATTTTGGTAGCAAGTTAAGCATCTACTACTATAACTATGTGCATAGTTCTTTTAACAAGAGGATGTTTCAGTAGAACATGCTTTCAACCACTGTCTGATAAATAGAAACTAATGAAAATGTTTTTTGCTCTCCCATTGTGCATGAGATTTTCTTTTTTGAAAAAGATACTGCTATTTTTTCCTAATTACAAAAAAAAAAGATTTAAGTTAACTTTGCAAACTCAACAGCCCCTCTCAAGTTGTATTAATTTTGCAAAACTAAATCAAAGTGGTGTGAGCTAGCTTTTCTTGAAATATAGTCTTTACAACAGACAGTGAGACATGATGGAACTCATATGATGTAGAACTGAGGGCTCTTAATGAAGCTGGCTCTCAAGGTGGCTAATGAAAATGTCATTTTCTAATAAGTTCCTTAGAAGTTTCATTTATTCTTTCACTTATTCATTTTTTAAGTTTACTTTTGAATTGGAGGGAAATTGCTTTATGATATTGTGTAATTGGTTTCTGCCATACAGCAATGCAATCTACCATAGTTATACATCCATGACTCCCTCTTGAGCCTCCCTCCTGCCCCCCCATCTCACCCTTCCAGGTCATCACAAATGCCAGGATGGGCTCCCTGTGTACATACCAACTTCTCATCAGCTATCTATCTTACACGTGGTAGCGTATATATGCCAATGCTACTTTATGAAAAAACATAAACGAAACCTGTTACTTTAAATACTTGCATTCGAGCCAAAATGAATAAATAAAAATGAGTAAGTGAGAACGCACTGTGGTCACTTATTCACTTTTATTTATTCACTTTGGCTTATTCAGGAAGCATTTGTAGTAAAGGGTTTTGTTTTTGCATAACAATGCAATCATTATACTGGAGAAAAATCAAAGAAAAAGGTCCATGCAATGTTAAGGTTGGAGAGTTGTAGCTGGAGGAATGCAGAGTAATCATCAGTCAATTCAGGTCAGTTGCTCAGTCGTGTCTGACTCTTTCTGACCCCATGTTCTGCAGCACACCAGGCCTCCCTGTCCATCGCCAACTCCCAGAGTTTACTCAAACTCATGTCCATTGAGTCAGTGATGCCATCCGGCCATCTCATTCTCTTATCGTCCTCTTCTCCTCCTGCCTTCAATCTTTCCCAGCACTAGGGTCTTTTCCAGTGAGTCAGTTCTTCATATCAGGTGGCCAAAGTCTTAGAGTTTCAGGTTCAATATCAGTCCTTCCAATGAATATTCGGGACTGATTTCCTTTAGGATGGACTGGTTGGATCTCCTTGCAGTCCAAGAGACTCTAAAGAGTCTTCTCCAACACCACAGTTCAAAAACATCAATTCTTTGGCACTCAGCTTTCTTTATAGTCCAACTCTCACATCCATACATGACCACTAGAAAATTCATAGCTTTGACTAGATGGACCTTTGTTGGTAAAATAATGTCTCTGCTTTTTAATCTGCTGTCTAGGTTGGCCATAACTTTTTTCCCAAGAAGCAAACATCTTTTAATTTCATGGCTGCAATGATTTTGGAGCCCCCAAAAATAAAGTCTGTCACTGTTTACAATATTTCCCCATCTATTTGCCATGAAGTGATAGGACCAGATGCCATGATCTTAGTTTTCTGAAGGTTGAGTTTTAAGCCAGCTTCTTCACTCTCCTCTTTCACTTTCATCAAGAGGCTCTTTAGTTCTTCCTCACTTTCTGCCATAAGGGTGGTGTCCTCAGCATACCTGAGGTTATTGATATTTCTCACAGCAATCTTGTTTCCAGCTTGTGCTTCCTCCAGCCCAACGTTCCTCATCATGTACTCTGCATAGAAGTTAAATAAGCAGGGTGACAATATACAGCCTTGACGTACTCCTTTCCTGATTTAGATCCAGTGTGTTGTTCCATGTCCAGTTCTAACTCTTGCTTCCTGACCTGCATACAGACTTCTCAGGAGTCAGGTCATGTGGTCTGGTACTCCCATCTTCAGAATTTTCCAGTTTGTTGTTATCCACACAGTCAAAGGCTTTGGCATAGTCAATAAAGTAGAAGTAGATGTTCTTCTGGAACTCTCTTGCTTTTTTGATGATCCAACAGATGTTGGCAATTTGATCTCTGGTTCCTCTCCCTTTTCTAAATCCAGCATGAGCATCTGGAAGTTCACGGTTCATGTACTGCTTGTTGAAGCCTGGGTTGGAGAATTTTGAGCATTACTTTACAAGCATTTGAGATGAATGCAATTATGTGGTAGTTTGAGAATTCTTTGGCATTGCCTTTCTTTGGGATTGGAATGAAAACTGACATTTTCCAGTCCTGTGGCCACTGATGACTTTTCCAAATTTGCTGGCATATTGACTGCAGCACTTTCACAGCATCATCTTTTAGGATTTGAAATAGATCAACTGGAATTCCATTACCTCCACTAGCTTTGTTCATAGTGATGCTTCCTAAGGCCAACTTGACTTTGCATTCCAGGATGTCTGGCTCTAGATAGGTGATCACACCATCATGATTATCTGGGTCGTGAAGATCTTTTTTGTACAGTTCTTCTGTGTATTCTTGCCAGCTCTTCTTAATAACTTCTGCTTCTGTTAGGTCCATACTATTTCTGTCCTTTATTGTGCCCATCTTTCCATGAAATGTTCCCTTGGTATCTCTAATGTTCTTGAAGAGATCTCTAGACTTCCCCATTCTATTGTTTTCCTTTATTTCTTTGCATTGATCGCTGAGGAAGGTTTTCTTATCTCTCCTTGCTACTCTTTGGAACTCTGCATTCAAATCGGTATATATCTTTCCTCTTCTCCTCTGCCTTTTGCTTCTCTTTTATTCACAGCTATTTGCAAGGCCTCCTCAGACAACCATTTTGCCTTTTGCATTTTTTTTTCCAGTGATGTTAGGGACACAGTATTCTCTGACATGGTCATCTAGCATGGCAGGCAAACCAAATGTGAGCAGGAGGAAAGAGACAATGCTGATGGAAACAAGTTACGATGCACTGTTTACAACTTGTACTAGGACGAAAGGTAAGTAAGATGCAGCCCTGGTCCCAAGAGAATTTCAGTTTTATTGAAAGCCTAATGCATTTGTTGCTCCTGCACAATTGATTCTCTCCAATGCCCTGAATCAGTTCACAGCAGTTTGGTATCCATTAGAGATGGTGAAGGACAGGGAAGCCTGGAGTGCTGCAGCCCACGCGATGGCAAAGTGCTGGACACGACTAAGCAACTGAAACAACAATCCTTTTTAAAACTAAATGAAAAATTGCCAAATTCAGAGACAACCAGGATGTTTTTCAGTAGGTGAGTGGATAAACTGTGGCACATCCATAGAATGGAGTATTGAGTATTATTCAGTACTGACAAGAAATGAGCTACCAAGCTATGAAAAGACATGGTGGTGGCTGTGGTGGTGGAGTCGCTCAGTCGTGTCCGACTCTTTGCGACCCCATGGACTGTAGCCCACCAGGTTCCAGGCAAGGGTACTGGAGTGGGCTGCCATTTCCTTCTCCAAGGGATCTTCCCGACCCAGGGATTGAACCCGGGTCTCCCACATTGTAGACAGACGCTTTACCATCTGAGCCACCAGGGAAGTCCATGAAAAGACATGGAGGGGTATTAAACGCATTTTACTAAGTGACAGAAGTAAGTCTGAAAAGGCTACATACTGTATGACTCCAAATACATAACATTCTGGAAAAGACAAAACTATGGGGACAGTAAAGAGATCAACGATTGCCAGGAGTTAGGCAGTAGGGAGAGATGAGCCAGCAGAGTACAGAGCAATTTTTTCCATGCTAAATACAATCTCATTGTGAAATCTTGTAGAACATAATTTGGACAGACTGGTAATGCATCAAACTGCTCAGTATTTATTTAGTAGAAGGATCTCAGCACTATGGATGAGACTTCTATAACTAAATTAGTTTAGTAGTTATCATGAAGCAATCCAGACAAAGCAAAACCACAAGACAGAGGTATAAACTTGTCCTCAAAATACTATTACTGTACTGGACATTTCAAATTTTTTGACTACAGGGACAAAATAATGATTCAAGGCTGTACTAAGTTATTGGTTTCGAGAGCCAGTAAAATTATTTTTCTTTAATGTTTTCTTTTATATTGGATTATAGTTGATTAAAACTGTTGTGTTAGTTTCAGATGTACAGCAAAATGATTCAGTTATACATGTACATGTATCTATTCTTTTCCGAATTCCTTTCCCATTTATGTTATTATAAAATAGTGAGCAGAGTTCCCTGTGTTATACAGTAGGTCCTGGATGGTTATACATTAAATATAGCTCTGTATACATGTCAGTCCCAAACTCCCAATCTATCCCTTACCTGGACTTTTCCTCCCCCCAGTCTTGGTTAATCATAAGTTCATTCTCCAAGTCTGTTTCTATTTTATAAGAAAGTTCATCTGTTTCACTTTTTTTAGATTCCCCATAAAAACTATATCATATGATTTTTAAGGCAATGAAATTATTCTGTATAATACTTTAATAACATGCATGGCCTTATGTGTTTGTCAAAATCCGGAGAATGTATATCAAGGGTGAACCCTAATATAAACTACAGACTCGGGTGAAAAGGACAGGTCAGTGTGGGTTCTTGTAACAAATGTACCAATCTAAGGCAGAATGTTGGTGGTGGGGGAGTTGATATGTTTGCTGGAGCAAGGGGTACATGGGAACTCTCCACACGTTCTGCTCAATTTTGCTGTGAACCTAAAATTGCTCTAAAGAAAAAAGTCAGTTAAAAAACAAACAAAAAATACATGAAAAAAAATTGCTTTAAGACAAGTATTACATGGTTCCTTTTAGTTATTGAACTCTGTTTTTTCTGTTCATCTCCCACTGAAATTTTAATACTATACTTTAAGCTTAAAATTATTTTATTTATAACTCCATCATATATATGTGTGAAGCAGTATTTTATAGTCTCTGGCCATAAAGTTCTAAGTGTTAAAAAAAAGTTCTGAGTTGAGTTATTGTAATTTTTAATAGTATGAAATCAAAATCACATATAGTACAAATTAGGAAACATTTAAACCTAAAAAATCATATATAATTGGAAGATTTCTTATTCAGATATGTGATACTTTTCTTAAAAAAAGCATAGGTATCAGTGAATCAAAAAAAATTTTATAGCTATAATCATACAGAATTCAGAATCCATTTTACTCCTATTTTCAACTTCTATAAATATAACCATTAAAAAACTTGTTCACATAGAAGTGGTTGGAAGGTCTGAGTATCTAATGGATAACATGGTAATCACAGTTGATATTACTGTATAACTGGAAAAAAGGTAAATATGCAACATGAGTGAGTTAGTAGATGTGTTGACCCACTCAAATGATGGGAATTCTTCCACAATGAATAATACATCAAATCATTGTCAAATTGTACACTGCTCTGTATCAACCTAGAGGGGTGGGATGAGGAGGGAGATGGGAGGGATGTTCAGAAGGGAGGGGACACATGTATACCTGTGGCTGATTCATGTTGAGGTTTGACAGAAAACAACAAAATTCTGTAAAGCAGTTATCCTTCAATTAAAAATAAATTAATTTTTAAAAATACAAAAAAAAGTAGTTGGAAAGAGTTTTGTGAAAGCAATATCAAGTCTTTGAACTTTGAGTTAGATGACAAAAACACAGATGAAGGCCTACCTCAGGAAACAAGAAAAATCTCAAATAAGCAATCTAAATTTACCTTTAAAGGAACTAGAAATATACGAGCAAAGCTCAAAGTTAGCAGAAAGAATAAAAGAATAAAAATCACAGTGGGAGTATATCTTACGGAAACTAAAAGTAACACAAAGCACTATATATAAAATAAACAAGGATTTACTATACAGCACAAAAAAATATAGTCAGTATCTTTTAACAACCTATAGTGGAAAAGAATCTGTGTACATATACATATATAAAACTGAATCATAAAAAAAACTGAATCATAAATTTTTTAAAAAAATCAATGAAACTAAAAGTTGGTTCTTTGAAAAGATAAAACTGATAAACCTTTAGCAAGAGTCACTGAGAAAAAAAGAGAGCCCAAATAAAGAAAATAAAAAATAATAGAGGAGAAATTACAATTGATACCAGAGAAATACAAAAGACCATAAGAGAATAATATGAACAATATTGTTAGCAAAAAATAGACAATTAGAAGAAATAGATAAATTCCTGGAAACTTATAATCTTCCAAGACTGAATCAGGAGGAAACAGAAGGTCTTAATAGGCCAATTACTAGTAATGAATTTGGATCAGTAAAGAAAAACCCCGAACAAACATAAGTCCAGGTCCAGATGGCTATACGGGGAAATTCTTCCAAACATTTAAAGAAGAACTCATACATATCCTTCTCAAAATTATTCCCCAAAAGTGAAAAGGCAGGAGGAATGCCCCAAACTACAGCAAGTAATTTTAAACTCTGGATGAAGATGCAAAAGACCCTGAAGAGCCAAAGTAATCTTAAGAAAGAAGAAAAAACTTGACGTATTATGTTCCCAGATTTGCATTGTTCTACAAAACTTTAGAAATCAGAATAGTAAGGTACTGGCAGATTAATGGAACAGAGTAGAATGCCCACAAATAAACCCATACTCATACATTCAATTAATCTGCAACAATGGAGAAAAGAATATACAATGGGAAAGAGACAGCATCTTCAATAAATGGTGTTGTGAAACTGGACAGCCACATGCAAAGGAATGGAACTGGACCACTTTCTTACACCATGTACAAAAATAAATTCAAAATGGATTATAGACTTAACTGTAAAATGTGAAACCATAAAACTCCTAGACGAAAACATAGGCAGTAATCTCTTTGACATCAGTCTTAGAAATATTTTTTTTGATATGTCTTGTCAGAAGGGAAACAAAACTGAAACAAACAAATGGATGACATCATCCTAAAAATCTTCTGTATAGAGAAGGAAATCAACAACAAAGCAATAAAGTATCCTACTGAATGGGAGAATGTATCTGCAAGTAATATATTTGATAAGGGGTTGACATCCAAAATATATAAAGCCCCACATAGTATCAAAAAAAGAACAACTTAATTTAAAAAGAAGCAGAGGACCTAAAGAGAAATTTTTCCAAACAAGACATACAAATGGCTGAAAGGCAAATGAAAATATGTACAAATTCACTAATCATCAGGAAAAGGCAAATCAAAACCAAAATGAGATACCACCTCACATCTGTCAGACTAGCTACTAACAAAAAAAGCAAGAAACAAGCGTTAGTGAGGATGAGGTAAAAAAGGAACCTTCCTACACTGTTGATAAGAATGTAAATTGGTACTGCCTCTACTGAAAACAGTATGAAAGTTTTTCCAAAAACTGAAAATAGAGCTATACCATATGATCTAACAATTCCACTTCTGGGTATTTATGCAAAGAATTAAAAACACTAGTTCAAAAAGATATGTGTACCCCTATATTCATTGCAGTACTATTTACAATAGCCAAGATATAGAAGCAATTTAACTGTCTATAGACAGATGAGTGAACAAAGAGGACATATGCACACACACATACACACACAGAGAAATAATACTCAGCTATAAAAAAGAAATCTTGCCACTTGTGGCAACATAGGTGAATCTGGAGGGTATTATGCTAAGTGAAATAGGTCAGAGAGAGAAAAACAAATACTATGTGATTTCGCTATATATGGAAAAAAATGAATGAATAAATCAAAAGAGAAACAACTCATAGATACAACACAGAGCAAACTGGTAGTTGCCAGAGGGGAGGGTTATGGGGAAGGAAACTAAATAGGTAAAGGGGATTAGGAGATATAACCTCCAGCTATAAAATAAAGTCATGAGGATGTAATGTACAGCATAGGGAATAGAGTCAATAATACTTAACAGCTTTGTATGGTGACAGATGGTAACTAGATCTTTGTGATGATTATTTCATAATGTGTAAAAATATTAAATCACTATGCTGGACACTTGAAACTAATATAATATTGTATGCTAATTATTAGTCAATTAAAAATATTATAGACCAGTTGATTTGCATAGGACCTCTTTATTCATTAATTAAAAATTTTTTTCTGGAAAGCAAAGAATTAGAAACTTCTACATCTTAGAAAAGGACTTATATGTTACCTGTCATGAGGGCCATTTGCTTTCTCAAGAACAACCCCTATAAATATAAGTCTTTTGTCCTTCAGTTGGATTTTATACCCTGGACCATATACTAATTCAGGATGTGTGATAATTATGCCTTTGTAAGATATGAGGAAGGAGACTGTGAATGGGGGAACGTAGGAAGAGAAAGTTTGTGCTCTATCACAGAAGAACTCAGGCTTTTTCATTAATTTTAGCAAAGAGTACACTTAGCAGTCAAGAATCAGGATACTGATTACCGTAAGACTCTCAATGACAGCAAAGCCTTGGAAAACCTCTGAAGGCATCCAGGGATGCAGGTCCTTCTATAGGAAGATCACTTTTCTAGACATAGTGGTGCCCACAGAAGCTCACACAGTTAAAAGATAGGTATTACCAGGACAAACTAAATTATAAGATTCATAATTTGGGAAAATTAGATTCCATTTATAATGATACACTTTTAAATATATATATTCACATTATATATATATATATATATATATATATACACACACACATATATATACACACCTATTATATAGGGCTTACCTTGTGGCTCAGCTGGTAAAGAATCCACCTGCAATTCAGGATACCTAAGCTTGATCCCTGGGTTGGGAAGATCCCCTGGAGAAGGGAAAGGCTACCCACTCTAATATTCTGGCCTGGAGAATTCCATGGACTGTATAGTCCATGGGGTCACAAAGAGTCAGACACGACTGAGCAACTTTGACTTTCTACACCTTATATGATTCTGTTTCTGTCAAAAGGAGATTTAATATTTACCAACCTTCTTTAAAGACTTTTTATACTCATGTATTTCTTAGAGGAAATCATGCATTGCAAAAAAAAAAAACTGATTTCCACCTCCAATTTTCAGAATGTATTAGATATTTTCAAAAGCACCAAATTCTAACACATTCTAATATTAGTGAGATGAATTCTTCTGATTCTAATATCATTCCTGGAGATGAGAAGATAAGACAACACACTAATCAAGAACATGTATTTGGCATACTTAAAGGAAGCTGGGTGAATAGAACGAACAATCCTAACATTTGTATCAAAACATAAAGATCCTGAATAGTCAAAGCAGTCCTCAGAAAGACCAAAGCCAGAGGCATCATGCTCCCTGATTTCAAACTATATCACAAAACAATAATTATCAAAATAATATGTTATTGATATAAAACATAAATCAAATCAATGGAAAAGACTAGAGAACTCAGAAATAAACCCATGAATATATCATCAAGTATTTAATTTATAAGAAAGAAATCAAGAATATACAACAGGAAAAGGGCAGTCTCTTCAATAAATGGTACTGGGGAAACCAGACAACTACACACAAAAGAATGAAATTGGACTGCTATTAATATTTTATACCATACACAAAAATTGACTCAAGATGGATTAAAGATGTGAAGGTTAGACCTGAAACCACAAATTCCTAGAAGAAAACATAGGTGGGTAAGCATTTGGCTTAGGTCTTGATAATGATTGTTTGCATTTGGTACCACAAGAAAAGCAAAAATTAAAAAGAGGGACAACATCAAACTAAAAATCTTCTGAACAAGAGAGGAAACCATCAACAGAATGAAAAGGCAATCCATCAAATGGAAGGAAATATTTGCCAATCATATATCCTTACCCTTGTTTACTGTGGGCGGAAATATAAATTGGTACAGCTACTATGGAAAATATTATGAAGGTTCCTCAAATAGAACTACCATGTGATCCAGTAATTCCACTTCTAAGTATTTATCTAAAGGAACTAGAAACACTATGAAAAGATATATGCACCCCATGGTCACTGAAGCATTTTTTACAATAATCAGGACATGGAAGCTATCTAAGTGTGCATCAGTAGATAAATGTATACAGGAAATCACATTTCCTCTATACACATGCATGTGCATATGCACACACACACACACAGAATATTATTCAACCATAAAAAAAGAACGAAATCACATGCCTTGTAACACCATGGATAGACCTTGAAGGCATTATGCTAAATGAATAAGACAGAGAAAGGCAAGTACTGTTATGATCTCACTTATTTGTGAGGTCTGAAAACAAACAAAATACAAACTCCTACATACAGAGAAAAAATTGGTGGCTGCTAGAGTTAAAGGAGTAGAGGGTGGGTGAAACTGATAAAGGTGGTCAAAATGTACAGACTTCCAGTTATGAAATAAACAATTTGTGCAGAATTAATGCATTGATACAACATGATAACTGGGATACCCAGGAAGCTCAGTGGTAAAGAATCTGTCTGCCAAGAAGAAGACGTGGGTTTGATGCCTGGGTTGGGAAGATTCCCCGGAGAAGGAAATGGCAACCCATTCTGGTAATCTTACCTAAAAATTCCATGGACAGAGAAGCCAGGTGGGCTACAATTCACAAGGTAACAAAGAGTCAGACACAACTGAGCGACTAAACACAAGTATTCCACCTAGCATAATATCCTGACGGTTCATCCACAGTGTAGCCTGTGTCAGAATTTCCTCCTTTATTCAGGCTGAATAATACTGCATTGTATGTATATACACATTTTGCTTATTTATTCATCCACCAAGGGATATCTGAGTTACTTCCATGATATCTGAATACATGGATATCTGAGTACATCCATGACAATGCTGCTATGAACATAGGAGTACAACCATCTCCTCAAGACTCTGCTTTCAGTTCTTCTGGGTAGAGACCCAGAAGTCGGATTTCTGGATCATACAGTGATTATATCTTTAATTTCTTGAGGAATGACCATGTTGTTTTCTATAGCAGCTGCACCATTTGACATCTGCACTAACAGTATACAATGATTCCAATTTCCCCACATCCTAACCAATACTTATTATTGTCTGAGTTTGGGGTGTTGTTTTTTTTTTTTTTTTTTTTTGTAGTAGCCAATCATCTTAATGAATGCAAAGTGGCAAAGTAGCTGGAATCTTATCTGACTGCCCGTAGTATCTTACTGATCCTCTTCTAAATAATAAGTTAAAACTATAATGTTTGCTCGCTTTGTAGGAGAACAATGTTTTTACTATTTTCAGATTTTTTCTTTTGGCTAAGCCAGGTCTCAGTTGCCACACATGAGATCTTTAGTTGTGACAAGTGGGATCTTCGAGCTGTGGAAAGTGGGATCTAGTTTCCTGTCCAGGGAATCAAACCCAAGTCCCCTGCACTGTGAGTGTGGAATCTTAGCCAATGGGCCACAAGTAAAGTCCCTGTTTTTACTTTTTATTTTTGAAAATTATCTTTTAAAAAGCTGTTAAATTGATGCCTTCAAACTGTGGTGCTGGAGAAAATTCTAGACAGTCCCTCAGATAGCAAGGAGATTCAACCAGTCAATCCTAAAGGAAGTCAACCTTGAATATTCACTGGAAGGACTAATGCTGATGCTGAAGCTCCAATACTTTGGCCACCTGATGCAAAGAGCTGCCTCATTGGAAAAGACCCTGATGCTGGGAAAGATTGAAGGCAGGAGGAGAAGGGGATGACAGAGGATGAGATGGTTGAATGGCATCATCGATTCAATGGACATGAGTTTGAGCAAGCTCCAGGAGATGGTGAAAGACAGGGAAGCCTAGCATGCTGCAGTCCAAGGGGTGCAAAGAGTTGGATACGACTGAGCAATTGAACAACAAACAATAATACAAGACAAGCAGTCTAGAATGTTTTCTAAAAGGGAGAGATACTTCAGCATGCTTGTTTGCTAATAGAGATGATGCAATAAAGAGGGAAATGTCTGATGCCAGAAAAGAGTGTAACAGCAACAGCAAAGTACAGAAACAGAACTGATTTCAGAGAACCTTAGAATCACATACGATTTATTCATTGCAATTGGAAGAGAAGCAGAATATTCATATAAAATGCAGAGAGATTCTTTCACTTGGTTGTAGGAGCATGTGGAAGATATCATTCAAATTTGTCTTTTCATTTTTTAATCTCTAGTTCTTAGCTCATGCATGGTGGCTACTTAATATATGTTTCTATTGTGAATATAACAAAAATAATCTCACTCTACAAGGAAGAGCACAGAAGGAAAGACCCAAGTCTAATAGCTAAACATTTTGAATATTCAACTAGTTCAATTCACAGCCTTTGTTAGCAGATTCTTAAAATGCTTTAAAATTACTCAGGTAAATAATTTTATATTAACTTATTCAGCCAGTCTTATTGAGATATAACTGGCATACTGCATACTGTAACTCTATGTACAACATAATGATTTGACTTACATACATGATGAAATGATTACCACAATAAGTTTAGTGAACACCCAACATCTCATATAGACAGAAAGTTAGAGAAATAGAAAAAGATTTTTTCATTATGATGAAAACCCTTAGTATTCACGCTCCTAGCAACTTTCACATATAACATACAGCGGGGTTAATTATTGTTCTCATATTGTACATCACATCCCCAGAATACTTCTTTATCTTATAACTAGAAGTTTGCACCTTTTGACTGCCTTCATCTAATGCACTCACACCTACTCCTGATCTCTTTTTCTCATGGAAAATTCTTAAAGACATAGGAATACCAGACTACCTTACCTGTCCCTGAGAAACCTGTAGGCAGGTCAAGAAGTAACAGAACCAGACATGGAACAATGGACTGGTTCAAAATTGGGAAAGGAGTACGGCAAGGCTATATATTGTCACCCTGTTTATTTAACTTATATGCAGAGTACATCATGCAAAATGCTGGGCTGGATGAATCACAAGCTGGAATCAGGATTTCTGGGAGAAACATCAACAGCTTCAGACATGCAGATGATACCATTTTAATGGCAAAAAGTGAGGATGAAGGTGAAGGAGGAGAGTGAAAGAGCTGGCTTAAAACTTAACGTTCAAAAAACTAAGATCATGGCATCTGGACCCATTACTTCAAGGCAAATAGATGGGGAAAAGTAGAAGCAGTTACAGATATTATTTTCTTGGGCTCCAAAATCACTGCAGATGGTGACTGCAGCCACGAAATTAAAAGACGCTTGCTACTTGGAAGAAAGGCAAGACAAACCTAGACATATATTAAAAAGCAGAGGCATCATTTTCCCAACATAGGTCCATATAATCAAAGCTACGGTTTTTCCAGTAACCACGTACAGATGTGAAACTTGGACCATAAAGAAGGCTGAGCACTGAACAACTGATGCTTTTGAACTGTGGTGTTGGAGAAGACTCTTCAGAGTCCCTTGGACTGCAAGGAGATCAAACCAGCCAATCCTAAAGGAAATCAACACTGAATATTCATTAGGACTGATACTGAAGCTCCAAATACTTTGGCCACCTGATGGAAAGAGCCAACTCCTTGAAAAAGACCCTGATGCTGGAAAAGATTGATGGCAAGAGGAGAAGGGGACGACAGAGGATGAGATGGTTGGATGGCATCACTGACTCAATGGGCATGGGTTTGGGTGAACTCTGGGTGTTGGAGATGGACAGGGAGGCCTGGTGTGCTGCAGTTCATGGGGTCACAAAGAATCAGACACGACTGAGTGACTGAACTCAACTGAAGTGAGACAGCATATTAAAAAGCAGAGACATCACTTTGCCAACAAAGGTCCATCTAGTCAAGGCTATGGTTTTTCCAGTAATCATGTGTGGATGTGAGAGTTGGACTATAAAGAAAGCTGAGTGCAGATTTGATGCTTTTGAACTGTGGTGTTGGAGAAGACTCTTGAGAGTCCCTTGGACTGCAAGGAGATCCAATCGGTCCATCCTAAAGGAAATCAGTCCTGCATATTCATTGGAAGGACTGATGTTGAAGCTGAAACTCCAATATTTTGGCCACCTGATGTGAAGAGCTGACTCATTTGAAAAGACCCTGATGCTGGGAAAGACTGAAGGCAGGAGGAGAAGGGGACGACAGAGGATGAGATGGTTGGATGGCATCACTGACTGAATGGACATGAGTTTGAGTAAACCCCAGGAGTAGGTGATGGACAGGGAGGCCTGGCGTGCTGCAGTCCATGGTATCACAAAGAGTCGGATATGCCTGAGCGACTTAACTGAACTGAACTGAACATGGAAATTCATTTTAAAATCACACTCTACCATATCCTTTAGTAATCAAAGGTAAATGAGCTTTGCAGCAATGTCTATCTGTCTGCAATGTGACACCTCTTTGATAGAAAACAGACAAACTAATGAGAGGAAGCTAAATAGGGATATTGTTTACTGGGCTCTGATGACTTACTGCTGGCAAGCAGGTGAACCCTATCTAAGAGATAGGGAATAAAGAAAACATTATGCTTGCCCTCAGATAAGCAGAATATGATTTAAAACAAAACAAAATAGCTGACTCTTATTTAGAACTCACCAGGCCTCAGAAGTAGAGTCCAGGATGTATCCTGAGACTGTAAATGCATAAAGAGCAGGCCTGGGAAGAACGCTAATTGATATTGAGTGGCAGTCTCACTGTGGGGGAGAAGATAGCTGTGTGCCTATTAGCATAAACAACACATTCCAGGGCTCCAAACTATGCAACTTCCCACACTGACCCAGCTGACCCCAACGCTGAGTGAGCTAGTCAGCATCTGAGAATACAGTGAAAAGTTACATAGATGCCAGAGGTAGAAAAAGTTCAGCTATGTGTCTCCATTTAGTTCAGTTCAACAAACCTTAACACCTAACATTCAAAAAAACCACTGTAACAGAAAGTTGATCCAAAGAACAGTAAAATGGATACTCTGCTGCCTTTCTATTTATTGATATTATTGTTAACTTTTTTTTCTTAGACTAGAATTTAAACTAAGAAAAAGGACTTACTTGTTATTACTTAATTCTAGATCATGGAAATAACAATATATGAATTCACTAAACATTTAAATTATGTCTTATTAACAGATTGTTGTTGTTCAGTCGCTAAATCACGTCTGACTCTTTTGCAACCCCATAAATTGTAGCCTTCCAGGCTCCTCTG
Source organism: Odocoileus virginianus (assembly GCF_023699985.2). NCBI lineage: Eukaryota > Metazoa > Chordata > Mammalia > Artiodactyla > Cervidae > Odocoileus > Odocoileus virginianus. Next base: position 25,207,482 of record NC_069696.1, on the reverse strand, counting down.
TCCATGGGATTTCCCAGGCAAGAATACCGGAGTCGATTGCCATTTCCTTCTGCAGAGGATCTTCCCAACCCAGGGACCAAACCCAAGTCTCCTGCAGCTTCCGTACTGGCAGATGGATTATTTTACCACTGAGCCACCTGGAAAGCCCCTTACTAACGGATACACATTGCTACATAGTAAACAGATAAACAACCTACTGTATAGCACAGGAAACTATATTCAATATCTTGTAATATTGAATAATTGAATCTTGTATAATGGAAACAATCTGAAAAAGGGTGTGTGTGTGTATATACATATCTGAATCACTTTGCTATACACTTGAAACACCTGTCCACCTCTAAATCTAGCCTTCTAGCAACTGTGACCTAAATTATGAGCAATGACACCTCCTACAACAGTACACTCAGGATCATTTTTTGACCTAGGACGGCTTAATCTGAGTCTCAGTCTGTCCCTCATCCTCTCCATTTCCATCAGCTTGCCTTTTCTTTCTTCGATGCTCACTGGTGAGCATATGGTTCCCCAGAGATTTATGGATTCTCCCTGCTTTCCAATAATCTTGCATTATTAAACCTTTATGTCTACCATCCCTATGTTCCTCTTTCTTCTGAACTTGCTAGTTCCTCTTCTGTGGTCTCTTTCTCTCTCTCTCCCCCTGTCCTATTTCCTCTCCTTGATGTTGCAAAGTCATTCACTTGACACCTTCAACATATATTTATGAAGCACACTTGGCTGGCTTTGTGAGTTGTGCTACACTGTAGATTTTCTCCTGCTTTCCCATATTTATTCTTCCGGAGTGCTTTTTCATACCCCATCTTACTTCAGTTATGATTGTTTCTCTGCTCCTCTACTCCAAGAAATCCTATGGTTTTGTCTGGAAAAAACTGAGTTCATGAGCAGATACCTGCAGAAAGATCAAGTCCTCAGAACACTTAACAAGCCTAAAGTCAGCCAGTCTCTCTCTTCTTGCCCTCTCTGCTTCTCTGTCTTTCTTTCTGGCCCTGGGGTTCTCAGTTTTGCAGAGAGTTACAATGTCATTTGAAAAATCTCCCCCACAACTTCATAGGTCACCCTCTTGTCCATTTTTTCTCCCAACACATACCCTGCAAAATATCATTTTCATAGCTAGAATTAGTTGCAGGATTTTTCAGAAAAGTTTTGGGGCTTTAACATGTCTTATGAAAAATCTTGTGATGACTTACATCATAAGGGTGATGTATGAAAGTGTCATCCTGATTTTAATTTTGATCCCTTATGTTTCCTCCCTACTCTGTCACTGTCACACTAATGACTGTTAAAATACCCCCAAAGACAGGCGAATAAGAAAACAAAGACAAGAGCCAGAGGACTGTAAGTTCCCAAATGAGCAAATATTGCCCATATTTGAGAAAAGTTATATTGGCTTAGCTTATAAATGTTTGAGCATTATGACAATCTCCAGAGGGAAGAAAAAGATAACCTTTGACCATAAGAATGAGATACTTTGTTCGTGATGTCACCAGGCAGTTATTGCAATTTTTAAAGATTAACACCTTCCTCTCCAGGTTAATTTTATTTAGGAACAATCACAAATTTGTATTGATCTGTGAATGAAACATGTTTCAAACATCATATGTTGTGATATCAAGTATAAAATCTGTTTAGATTTACTTGTTTAAGTAAGCATTTTCAAAATAATTTTTAAAGAAGTTAGAAAAAAAATTCTGTTCATGTTCAAAGCTGTCCTTGCTAACAAAGGGATAATGTATGTGTATTTGGCATGGAAAATCTAGCTAGTATGGAAAATTTGTAATAACTTATAACATAGTTAATTGCCCATTACTAAGGCCTTCCCCATCTCCACTCTATCCCACTGAGTTGTTCATATAAGCTTAATATTAATAAGTAGGGGAAGTTCCCACGTGGCTCTTTGGGTAAAGAATCCACCTGCAATGAAGGAGACACAGGAGATGCGGGTTCAATCCCCAGGTCGGGAAGATCCCCTGGAGAAGGGCAGGGCAATCCACTCCAGTATTCTTGTCTGGAGAATTCCAGGGACAGAGGAGCCTGGCAGGCTACAGTCCACAGGGTCATAGAGTCAGACACAACTGAAGCAACTGGTCATGCAATAACAGCTAGATGGCCTGGGTCAGGCAGGTGTCAATAGTCACCTTCCTCTTATTATGCATCATTATCAATGTCATCATCTCATCATCATTATCATCAAACAGTCACCATTCATTGAAGTCTCCTGTGTTCTGGGTGCTTTTAAAAATAGACCTCATTTAATTCTCACAACAAACATATCAAGTAGGTACTATTATCCCCTTTCCAAAGGAAACTGAGGCTTAACAAGATTAAGAAATTTGCCCAAGATCTTATACCTAATAAGTAGTGAAGCCAGGATTTGAAATAGGCATTGCTGCTTACAAATTTGATCTAACACTGTGATGCTTCCATGATGGATATGATGGCAAAATTTCTCAAGTGGTTCAGAGTCAGCAACTCCTAGGAAATTCTTGTAAACATGTAGGGTGACAAATTGTAACTTTCATCAGGAATGTGAAATTATTATGTACATTTATCTTGGTCAGAGAAGCATGAAAAATGTGCTGCCCTTAATTTGAAGTTCTGGTAATAAAATATTTTAAAGTTTACAAAAAACTTTTCCATTTGAGCTTAAGAGAACAGGCCAGGCACTGTTAATCTCATTTTACAAAACAGAAGCTGAGTCTTGGAGAGGCAGAGTCAAATGACTAGGGCATAGTGATATAAAGCCTAGACCCCATCTTTTGAGTTCTAGTTATTTACTCTTTCCAACACATTTTAAGGAAGCCCATGTTTACAAATAATGAGAGGAAGCTCCCTGGACTTTGTTCCATGATTGCTTAAATTAAAAAAAAAAAAGGAAGAAAGAAAGCATCGTAAATCAACTTGAAATACCCACTGAGAACTTCATTCATTAAGTGGTACTAACAAACACTGCAAGAAAATTGTTCTTGGAGTTACTCAGTTCTTCTGGGTCTCTCTGATGTTATCTAACAATTTTATTTTCTCCTGTTAAATAAATAAATAAAACCATCCCCTGTTATGTGACACAATGTGACTTCAAAACATATGAAACAAAGAAAGTGAGAAGTTTGTAAGTAACGAAAAGACCATAAACCATTTACAACCAAAAAGTGTTACAGTTTTAACAGGACTATGCCTAAGCATTCTCAGAAGTCCCCTTGCACATGCCAATTTCTTCATTACAAACTATCTTCCAGGATGATTTAGATATATTCCAAACATTTTTCTGTTATATACCATAAATCAAATTTGCTAAATCTTAAATATGCATTGTTGAGTTTTTAAATTCTAATTCATTTTTTAAATTGGCAATGTAACATTATTTAAGATACATTTTAATACCCACTTTAATCGAAAATTAGGAAATAATTAAACACTACACATAAGGCAAATATAACTAATTCTACAACGAGGACCACACCTAAAATTGTGGACTTTGTTTTGTTCTGTCTGGATACTGACTTTAAACCTTCCAGTTACTTAATTTCTAGCCATCCTTATGCTCAGTTGCTCAGTCATGTCTGACTCTCTGAGACTCCATGGACTAGAGCCTGCCAGGCTCCTCTGTCTATGGAATTTTCCAAGCAAGAGTACTGGAGTGAGTTGCTATTTCCTACTTCAGGGGCTCTTCCTGACCCAGGCATAGAACTCACATCTCTTGCATCTCCTACATTGGTAGGCAGATTCTTTACCACTAGCACCACCTGGGAAGCCCTAAATCATCCTTATGTTGTGTCTGACTCTTTGTGACCCTATAGACTGTACTCTGCCAGGCTCCTCTGTCCATGAGATTCTCCAGGCAAAAATACTGGAGTGAGTTGCCAAGCCCTCTTCCCAGGGATCTTCCTGACCTAGGGACTGAACCCACATCACTTGCATTGGCAGATGGGTTCTTCACCACTAGCACCACCTAGGAAGCCCAAGTCATCCTTAGGCCAAGCCAATAATTGTAGAAAATAAACAGATTTTACTTATATATTTAGTCATAGATTTCATACTGGACTACAGGCTACAACCAAGATATACAAGGAACAATGAAACAGAATCAGAAGCATAAACTTAATAAAAAGCTACTGAGCAGCATAAAAATAATAACAGTAACTTTTCAGGAGGAAAAATAGATTAACTTGTTCTTGATACAGTCCATAGAATGCTATGAAGTCGCTCAGTCGTGTCCAATTCTTTGCGACCCCATGGACAGTATAGCCTGCCAGGCTCCTCCATCAATGGGATTTTCCAGGCAAGAATACTGCAGTGGGTTGGGAAGTTATAAAAAACATGAAATTAAAAATGACAATAGCTGTTATGCAATCTCCTTAGATTCTATGGTATTACAAACTACCATTAATGTATGTGCCTAAAGTTGTGGTACTTGGATGCAATCTCAAAAGTGACAGAATGATCTCTGTTCATTTCCAAGGCAAACCATTCAATATCACGGTAATGCAAGCCTATGCCCCAACCAGTAACACTGAAGAAGCTGAAGTTGAACGGTTCTATGAAGACCTACATGACCTTTTAGAACTAACACCCCAAAAAGATGTCCTTTTCATTATAGGGGACTGGAATCCAAAAGTAGGAAGTCAAGAAACACCTGGAGTAACAGGCAAATTTGGCCTTGGAGTACAGAATGAAGCAGGTCAAAGGGTAATAAAGTTTTGCCAAGAGAACACATTGGTCATAGCAAACACCCTCTTCCAACAACACAAGAGAAGACTCTACACTTGGACATCACCAGATGGTCAACACCAAAATCAGATTGATTATATTCTTTGCAGCCAAAGATGAAGAAGCTCCATACAGTCAGCAAAAACAAGACCAGGAGCTGACTGTGACTCAGATCGTGAACTCCTTATTGCCAAATTCAGATTGAAATTGAAGAAAGTAGGGAAAACCACTAGACCATTCAGGTATGACCTAAATCAATTCCCTTATGACTATACAGTGGAAGTGAGAAATAGATTTAAGGGACTAGATCTGATAGACAGAGAGCCTGATGAACTATGTATGGAGGTTCGTGACATTGTACAGGAGACAGAGATCAAGACCATCCCCATGGAAGAGAAATGCAAAAAGGCAAAATGCTTGTCTGGGAGGCCTTACAAATAGCTGTGAAAAGAAGAGAAGCAAAAAGCAAAGGAGAAAAGGAAAGATATTCCCATTTGAATGCAGAGTTCCAAAGAATAGCACAGAGAGATAAGAAAGCTTTCCTCAGCGATCAATGCAAAGAAATAGAGGAATACAATAGAATGGGAAAGACTAGAGATCTCTTTAAGAAAATTAGACACCAAGGGAACATTTCACACAAAGATGCGTTCGATAAAGGACAAAAATGGTATGGACCTAACGGAAGCAGAAGATATTAAGAAGAGGCGGCAAGAACACACAGAAGAACTGTACAAAAAAGATTTTCATGACCCAGATAATAACAATGGTGTGATCACTCACCTAGAGCCAGACATCCTGGAATGTGAAGTCAAGTGGGCCTTAGAAAGCATCACTATGAACAAAGTTAGTGGAGGTGATGAAATTCCAGTTGAGCTATTTCAAATCCTGAAAGATGATGCTGTGAAAGTGCTGCACTCAATATGCCAGCAAATTTGGAAAACTCAGCAGTGGCCAGAGGACTGAAAAAGGTCAGTTTTCATTCCAATCCCTAAGAAAGGCAATCCCAAAGAATGCTCAAATTACCGCACAATTGCACTCATCTCACACACTAGTAAAGTAATGCTCAAAATTCTCCAAGCCAGGCTTCAGCAATACATGAACTGTGAATTTCCAGTTTCAAGCTCGTTTTAGAAAAGGCAGAGGAACCAGAGATCAAATTGCCAACATCCGCTGGATCATCAAAAAAACAAGAGCGTTCTGGAAAAACATCTATTTCTGCTTTATTGACTACACCAAAGTCTTCGACTTTGTGGATCACAATAAACTGTGGAAAATTCTGAAGGAGATGGGAATACCAGACCACCTGACCTGCCTCTTGAGAAACCTATATGCAGGTCAGGAAGCAACAGTTAGAACTGGACATGGAACAACAGACTGGTTCCAAATAGGAAAAGGAGTACATCAAGGCTGTATGTTGTCACCCTGCTTATTTAACTTATATGCAGAGTACATCATGAGAAATGCTGGGCTGGAAGAAGCTCTAGCTGGAATCAAGATTGCCGAGAGAAATATCAATAACCTCAGATATGCAGATGGCACCACCCTTATGGTACAAAGTGAAGAGCTAAAGAGCCTCTTGATGAAAGTGAAAGTGGAGAGTGAAAAAGTTGGCTTAAAGCTCAACATTCAGAAAACTAAGATCATGGCCTGTGGTCCCATCACTTCATGGGAAATAGATTTTATTTTGGGGGCTCCAAAATCACTGCAGATGGTGATTGCAGCCATGAAATTAAAAGACATTTGCTCCTTGGAAGGAAAGTTATGACCAACCTAGATAGCATATTAAAAAGCAGAGACATTACTTAGCCAACAAAGGTCTGTCCAGTCAAGGTTATGGTTTTTCCAGTGGTTATGTACGGATGTGAGAGTTGGACTGTAAAGAAAGCCGAGTGCCAAAGAATTGATGCCTTTGAACTGTGGTGTTGGAGAAGACTCTTGAGAGTCCCTTGGACTGCAAGGAGATCCAACCAGTCCATCCTAAAGGAGATCAGTCCTGGGTGTTCATTGGAAGGACTGCTGCTGAAGCTGAAACTCCAATACTTTGGCCACCTCGTGCGAAGAACTCACTCATTGGAAAAGACCCTGATGCTGAGAGGGATTGGGGGCAGGAGGAGAAGGGGACAACAGAGGATGAGATGGTTGGATGGCATCACTGACTCAATGGACATGGGTTTGGGTGGACTCCAGAAGTTGGCGATGGACAGGAGGCCTGGCGTGCTGCGATTCATGGGGTTGCAAAAAGTCGGACACGACTGAGCAACTGAATTGAACTGAACTGAAAGTTGTGGTTACATAGTCAAGTGACATGGTGCCCTAAATCAATTAGCCTAATGTCAACCTGTAACTCTGTCGTAGAAGAATAGTCTCACATGACTTCTCTGCTTTGACTAATCTTGCGTAACTGCTCTATTCTAGTTCATGCTGAGTGTAGAACATAAGTAACATTAAATATTTTTATCTTGCACACCATAATATCTGACTACAATTATTCAATTAAAGTAGGATTTAAAAAAATTATTATGGGGATCTAAAACTACTACAGCAAAAAAAAAGATGTCATTCTTACTTCAAAGCAGGATTTAAAAATTCTTTCTTTAGTCAAATCAATGGGTAAGGCATTTAGGTCCAGATGTTTAAACATGGTCCTTCAAGGACCTTCCTGATGATCCAGTGGTTCAGAACCCACTGTGCAATCAGAAGACACAGGTTTGATCCCTGATCAGGGAATGAAGATCCCACATGCTGCAGAGGAACTAAGCCGTCATGCCACACCTAGAAAGCCTATCTGCTGCAATGAAAGATCTGGTGTGCTGCAACTAAGACCCTTAAAAAACAAAACTATAAGGAAATAAAATTTTTAAAATTGCCCTGCATATTTTAAGCCAGAGATTTTATTTAATTAGTCTAAGAAACCTTCTATCCATAGACATTCATGAATTAGAATTTATTCTCTTATATGACATAATGTATAACAAAGATCTGGACTCAAACTACAGATGGCCCTTAGAAATTATATGACCTTTACAGTCTATTTAACCCTTCTAAGGTTTAGTTTCTTCATCTCTAAAGCAGAAGTAATCATCACACTCACTACATATGCTTATTTAGGATTATCTAAGTCAATGCACAAAAAGTGTTCATCAAAGTGCCTTACTCAAAGGAAATGCTTAGCAATTGTTAGCTATTTTTAAATAGTAACACTAAACATGAATTTGATGAAGCTAGTGGTGCCAAATTTAAATTATGTGAATGAGTCTTACAAAACTGTTAGTGCATTCAAATGTATATTTTAAAGTCAGTTCTCTTTTAATACTTCTAAGCAAAATTAAAGATGAAAGTGAAAGTCATTCAGTTGTGTCCTACTTTTTGCAACCCCATGGACTATACAATCCATGGAATTCTCCAGGCCAGAGTACTGAAGTGGGTAGCCTTTTCCTTCTCCAGAGGGTCTTCCCAACCCAGGGATCAAATGGAGGTCTTGCACATTGCAGGTAGACTCTTTACCAGCCAATAATATATTTATTCTTTAATAGGCTCCTCAATAACCAAAACTGACATTAAAACTTAAGATCTAAGACAGTAGAAGAAATTAAATAGACCTAGAATGGACTTCAGGTATTATTTTGTATAATCTCCATATTTTTCACTTAGGAGAAAATGGAAGCCTTAAGAGGTAAAGTGATCTCTAACAAAAATAGGTCTGGATGGGACTTCCATGGTGGTCCAGTGGTTAAGACCCTATGCTTCCAATGCAGAGGGCATGTGTTCAATCCCTGGCTGGGGAACTAAAATCCTACATAGTGCATATTGCAGAAAACAAAAAACAAGGCTAGAATCTAAGCACCAGATCTCACTGAACACAGAGCCAAAGGCAAGGCCCTGAATACCAGTTCTGTCTACTTCTCAAAACAGAAAACTTTTTCCTGACATTAGGAGCTCTTCATTTCATTATCACTTGTTCAATACATATAAAAAATCCAAAATTATTATCATGTAAATGATATAAATTACAATGTGACCAAATGAGACTATGAAAACAGTATGCTAGTCCCCAGAAAAATAAACCTCAATGATTTAATTGTGTAGAATATGTTATACTATTTGTCTTCAACTTATCTTTATCTCATTTTATTCTTTAATCCACCCTACAAAACAGGAAGGTTGTATCTAATTAATTTCATTTTAAAGAAGGGTAAATTGAGACCCAGTAAAGTACAGGTCAATAGTTAGTGAAACGAGACCAAAATCGGTTCTTTGGACTCAACAATTTTCTTCACATTTCTTTGAATTATGATGGCTTTATGCTACAAAGCATCGCTATGAACAAAGCTAGTAGAGGTGAAGGAATTCCAGCTGAGGTGCTTCAACTCCTAAAAGATGATGCTAATAAAGTGATACACTCAATATGCCAGCAAATTTGGAAAACTCAGCAGTGGCCACAGGATTGGAAAAGGTCAGTTTTCATTCCAATCCCAAAGAAAGGCAGTGCCAAAGAATGCTCAAACTACCACATAATTGTACTCTTCTCACACACTCGCAAAGTAATGTTCAAAATTCTCCAAGCCAGGCTTCAGCAATACATGAACTGAGAACTTCCAAATGCTCAAGCTGGATTTAGAAAAGGCAGAGGAACCAGAGATCAAATTGCCAACATCTGTTGGATCATTGATAAAGCAAGAGAGTTCCAGAAAAACATCTACTTCTGCTTTAGTGACTATGTAAAAACCTTTGACTATGTGGATCACAACAAACTGTGAAAATTTCTGAAAGAGATGGGAGTACCAGACCACGTGACCTGCCTCCTGAGAAGTCTGTATGCAGGTCAGGAAGCAACAGTTAGAACTGGACGTGGAACAACAGACTGGTTCCAATTTGGGAAAGAAGTATGTCAAGGCTGTATATTGTCACCCTGATTATTTAACTTATATGCAGAGTACATCATGAGAAAGGCCAGGCTGGATGAAGCATAAGCTAGAATCAAGATTGCCAGAGAAATATCAATAATCTCAGATATGTAGATGACACCACCCTAATGGCAGAAACTGAAGAGGAACTAAAGAGGCTCTTGATGAAGGTGAAAGAGGAGAGTGAAAAAGTTGGCTTAAAACTCAACTTTCAAAAACTAAGATCATGGCAACCAGTCCCCTCAATTCATAGCAAATAGATGGGGAAACAGTGGAAACAGTGACAGACTTTATTTTTGGGGTCTCCAAAATCACTGGAGATGGTGACTGCAGCCATGAAATCAAGACACTTGTTCCTTGAAAGAAAAGCTATGACCAACCTAGACAGCATATTAAAAAGCAGCAACATTACTTTGCCAACAAAGGTCTATCTAGTCAAAGCTATGGTTTTTCCAGTAGTCACATATGGATGTGAGAGTTGGACCATAAAGAAAGCTAGGCGCTGAAGATTTGATAGTTTTGAACTGTGGTGTTGGAGAAGACTCTTGAGAGTCCCTTGGATGGCAAAGAGATCAAACCAGTCAATCTTACAGGAAATCAGTCCTGAATATTCATTGGAAGGACTGATGCCAAAGCTGAAGCACAAACACTTTGGCCACCTGATGTGAAGACCTGACCCATTGGAAAAGACCCTGATGCTGGGAAAGATTGAAGGCAGGAAGAGAACGGGACAACAGAGGATAAGATGGTTGGATGGTATCACCTACTTGATAGATCACCTACTTGATGGATATGAGTTTGAGCAAGCTCCAGGAGTTGGTAATGGAGAGGAAAGTCTGGCCTGCTGCAGTCCATGGGATTGCAAAGAGTCAGACACGACTGAACTGAATTATGCTATGAAATTGATACCCTCTGTCCATCATTGATAAATATTAAATGTGGCTTTATGTATCTTCATTTCTTTGTTGTTAGGTGTCCAATGGTTTATGATGTCTGTCTTCTTTATGAATTGTACCATGTGTCATTAAAAATATTCATCTTTACTTCATTTAAAACTAAAGATTGAAAATAAATAAATATTAAATGTGTAAAAGCAAAACCATCCAAAGGAATCAATATTTTGATGTATATTAAATTATTGTGCATCTTAGGATATATGTGTTTGACCTCAGAGAAAAGGTTACTACAGTCATTGTCCGTTTTATATTAAGTTTAAAATATACACTGACCAAACATCATTTCTATAATGCACTTTCCAAAATAAACTTAAGGTTATAATCAAAAAGGAACAGAAAGATTAAAAATACGTCATTATGATGGAGGAGTATGTAGTTTCCTCAGTTCTGTCCTGCCACAGCAAAGATTTGAAATGGCGTGCCAGTGTTAGAACTCAGTTACAACTCAGTTTTATTTGGCAAGCAAAGGATAGTACTCTGTTGAGGAATGAGGCCAGGCTACATATCAAAAGAGAGGTGGCTCATCTTGGCTCCTCTTTTTATATGAGTTGTCTCCTCCCCCTGAGCCTGCCCTATGTAAAGTGGGCTAGCCAGGAGGGCTGTTTGTTTCTCCTGAGGTTCTCATTCCCTTCTACGGATTTTCTTTTGTTCCATTGTCATGGGCTTTTCCCTTTCTTTGTCTTTTAGCCACTGCCATTTTGGACTCCTTTTTCCTGTTCTAACAATTAAATAAGACACCTAAATTTAATCAGTAACTTAATGACTCAAAAAAGAAAAAAAAACTTCATATTTGAATGTAGTAGACAAAATCTTGTAGTCGAAATCTCAGGAAAACCATTAAGAAACTGAGTTGAAGTTTCAAAATGACCTTCACTTTTAAGTGTGCCTTTAAAGATATTCCTGAGTGTTGCTGAGTAGAGTAAAACAAATTCAGCTGGCTGTACTTTAACACAATGATAAATTCATGTAACAGCATTATCAACTACCCACCCTGGTCAGATAATATCTTTCCCAAGGCATTAGGGCAATAAAGATTTGCTTAAGCCATGCTGTCAGGATTGTAAATCCTCTCTGAGAAAAGCAATTTACCCTTTTGCCACATGTGCTGCAAGGATTAGGAGCGAACAAGGGAGACCTTCAGAGCATGGTGTTTGCATCCATGTGGTGAGTCCCAGGCAGCAGGACAGAAGTCTCAAATCCCCTTCCAGGGAACTGACCAGAGCTGTGCCTGGAATTTGTCAAAAAACGCAAACAAAAAAGCAGAGAAGGGGAAGAGGTAACTGACCTTATAAGATCAATTAAATAAGTGTGAATTTGGTTTAAGGTTCTCAGGGAGACCTAGATAGGTAAAAGAAAATGGCATTTTTAAATTGGGAAGATCTAAATCTGTATTCTAATTCCTCCATTTCTTTACCACCAGCATGACTTTGACCAATTAAGTCACATTTTCCATCTAATAGGTAGGCGAACTTAGTAAAGTTGCTTAACTGTTTGAAGGTTGCTTAACTGTTTTATGCCTCAATTTCCTTGTATGCAAAATGAATAAGACAATGCCTCTTAGAATTGTGGTGGATTAAAGGAAGGGATATATGTAAAGCCCTTGGGGAACTCTATTCAATACTGTGTAATGGTCTATGTGAGGAAAGAATCTAAAAATAAGTGGACACCTCAATGGATAGGAGTTTGAGCAAACTCTGGGAGATAGTGAAGGACAGGGAAGCCTGGTGTGCTGCAGTCCAAGGGGCCGCAGAGTCAGACGTGACTTAGCAACTGAACAACGAGAACAAATATCTTTATGTATAACTGATTCACTTTGCTGTACATCTGAAACTAACACGTGGTAAATCAACTCTACTGCAGTAATTTTTTTAAATTTAAAAATAAAAATAAAAACCACAAGGAGTTACACTGCTGCTGCTGCTGCTAAGTCACTTCACTCACGTCTGACTCTGTGCGACCCCATAGACAGAAGCCCACCAGGCTCCCCCATCCCTGGGATTCTCCAGGCAAGAACACTGGAGTGGGTTGCCATTTCCTTCTCCAATGCAGGAAAGTGAAAAGTGAAAGTGAAGTTGCTCAGTTGTGCCCAACTCGTAGGAACCCCATGAACCGCAGCCTACCAGGCTCCTCTGTCCATGGCATTTTCTAGGCAAGAGTACTGGAGTGGGGTGCCACTGCCTTCTCCGAGGAGTTACACTACACTGAAAGAAAAAAAAGTGCCTGGTATATGGCAGGCTGTATTTATTTACCAGCATATTAAAAAGCAGAGACATTACTTTGCCAACAAAGGTCCATCTAGTCAAGGCTATGGTTTTTCCAGTGGTCATGTACGGATGTGAGAGTTGGACTGTGAAGAAAGCTGAGCACCGAAGAACTGATGCTTTTGAACTGTGGTGTTGGAGAAGACTCGAGAGTCCCTTGAACTGCAAGGAGATCCAACCAGTTCATCCTAAAGGAGACCAGTCCTGGGTGTTCATTGGAAGGACTGATGCTGAAGCTGAAACTCCAATACTTTGGCCACCTCATGTAAAGAGTTGACTCACTGGAAAAGACCCTGATGCTGGGAGGGATTGGGAGCAGGAGGAGAAGGGGACAACAGAGAATGAGATGGCTGGATGGCATCCCCGACTCGATGGATATGAATTTGAGTAAACTCCAGGAGTTGGTGATGGACAGGGAAGCCTGGGGTGCTGCGATTCATGGGGTTGCAAAGAGTCAGACACAATTGAGCAACTGAACTGAACTGAACTTTTTTATTATCTCTCTAGGCCTTACATGTAAAGTAGAGCTAAAAGGCCATGCAGAGCTGTTTTGAGGATTATGTGAAAATTCAATATGTACTCCGTAAATGGTATTGTTATTGCTGCCGCTACTTTGTGGTTGTTTCTCTCCACAAAAATTAGTTTTAGTGTAGAACTGTGGTATCATATACCCTGGTGCTAAATGAAAATAAAGCAAGCTGGATCTTTCTCCAGTTACAGGACTGCAGTTTATGACACAAGTCTGGAATTTAACCCCAATTCAACCTAGGGTTGCCCAAGCAGTAGAAGACACTATTCTCAAAGTAAGGAAATCACTGAAATTGAATTACACTGAAAAGATCCTTCACACAGGTGATAAAACAGAGCTATAAAATTCAACATCAGAAACACATTCAGATTATCCCATTCTAAGATCTCCAGGAATAATAAGGGCTTCCCAGGTGGCACAGCAGTAAAGAATCCAACTGTCAATATAGGAGACGTAGGAGATGCAGGTTTGATCCCTCAGTCGGGAAGATCCCCTGAAGTAGGAAAAGGCAACTCACTCCAGCATTCTTGCCTGAAAAAGTCCATGGACAGAGAAGCCTGTCATGCATGACTGAGCATGCATGGACTTAGTTGCTCCACAGCACCTGGGATCTTCCTGGATCAGGGATTGAATCCTGCATTGGAAGGAGGATTCTTTACCTCTTAGACATAAGGGAAGCCTTCCCACTTTCACTTTTAAGGACACATGGTTATATTGAACCCATCCAATCCAATCCATCCAATCCAATCCAATCAATCCAATACAATGCCCCTATATCAAGGTCCTTTACTTAATCCCATCTGCAAAGTCTTTTTTGCCACTTAGGGTAATATACTCGCAGGTTTCAATGACTGGGTTTTAGTCATCCTTGGGGGCTATTGTTCTGCTAACCATGGAGCAGGTTCAAAACTGCATGCACAAGACCCAGCATCACTCTCCACATCCTAATCTCTTCAGTCATGTCCGACTCTGTGCGACCCCATAGATGGCAGCCCACCAGGCTCCCCCATCCCTGGGATTCTCCAGGCAAGAACACTGGAGTGGGCTGCCCTTTCCTTTTCCAATGCATGAAAGTGAAGTCGCTCAGTCATGTCCGACTCTTCTCGACCCCATGGACTGCAGCCTACCAGGCTCCTCCATCCACGGGATTTTCCAGGCAAGAGTACTGGCGTGGGTTGCCATTGCCTTCTCCAAATCTCAGCCCTGCAGCATTATTAATTAACAAACTGTGGTTGCTGTAGACCTGAGTTTTCTGAATTGGTAGCACTTGATTCACAATAGCCTTATAAAATATAGAGATGTCACCAAACAAAGCTACTCTGACAGTGGCCTAGAAACATACAAATAATCAAAAACTTGTAAAATAAGCATACTAAATAATTTGCTTATAGGCAAAGGCAGAAATGGCTCAGTATTTAGATACCACTGAAAAATTGAAACCTCAAAAGCATTAATATTTTTTCTTATATAAATAACTAACTTACAGTGTTATTTTAAAATTTTTACTCTATTACTTTCATTTCACTTTTGACTTACTTTAATACTGTAAATGCTTCATTTGAAAGTCTTGATTATTTTCTCTCAATTTTTAGCTAGGATAAAACACCATAAGAATTCCCAGGTGGCTCAGTGGTAAAGAATCCACCTGCCAATGCAGGAAACGCAGGTTCAATCCCTGGGTCAGGAAGGCCCCCTGGAGAAGGAAATGACAACCCACTCCAGTATTCTTGCCTGAGAAATCCCATGAAGAAAGGAATACAGTGGGCTACAGTCCATGGGATCGCTAAGAGTCGCACACAACTTAGCGACTAAACAGCAACAACAAAAACAGCACACCTTCCTTCTGCAAGGCCCTGGTTGCTCTAAGGATTGCTTTCTTTTCATACCGAGTGGGTATTCCTGGCAACCTTGAGCATGCAAGTGCCTTTTCTAGACCTTATGTTAGATTTTTCCAACTTGATCTTCCCCCATGTTTGTGAGTTCCAAGACACAGGGACTATTTAACATTTGGCATAAAACACATATTAAGACTTTTTTACAAATGCCATAGCACTGAATTTTCAAAATAACCCAAAGAATTAAGTACTATTTCCTTTTTCTACGTCACAGAGAAGTGGAGTAGCTTTCCCAAAGTCACACAAGATATGAACTCAAACCCATCATGCACTAAAGCCACTGCCCTTTCCACCTGTCTGCCCAGTTCATCACCATTGGGGGCAGTATCGTGTGCTTGCGTGCTAAGTCACTTCAGTCATGTCCAACTCTTTGCAACCCCATGGACTCTTACCCCCCCAGGCTCCTCTATCCATGGGATTCTCCAGGAAAGAATACTGGAATGGGTTGCCATGACCTCCTCTAGAGGATCTTCTCAAGCCAAGGATTGAACCAGCAGCTCTTACTTCTCCTGCATTGTCAGTCAAGGGTTCTTTACCACTAGCGCCACCTGGTAATTAGATCAGGAAATAATCCCTGTAGGTTCCAGAACATTTAATTTTCCTTGGGAATCTGAAGAGGAACAGAAAGGCACACATATCAAGAGAGACCCTTTCTTGTAAAAACCTGCTGACAAAAAAAAACACAAAAACCTGCTAATAAAAATAATTATTAAAACTTTGTTAGAAAATCGAGGCTCCAGTTCCTAAAGTTGTATTAACTACCCTATTTCCAATCAAAGGAAAGACATGTTGCTTGCTATCAACATGTTCAGGAAAGCTAGGAAAAAGACAGCTGCTCCATGAACAGTATCCTTGCCAATAGGGCCAATTAAATTAAGATGCTTTTTTTGTCCCCAAAAGATTTGGTTTCAAACTTATTACACAAGATATATTCAGAAAAATTTACTGCCAGGAGACCATTTATACTCATTAATCCCGGATTTTTCTTTTGCAATATTTTTCTATGAGGAAATTCCCATGGTTTCCCTACATTATTGGACATTTTTATTTGTACATAAAAGGAGCAAATTCTTCCTCTTCATGCCTTCAGCCAAGGCAGCCAGCACCAGTGCTAGGATCAGCAAGCGCAGGTCCCAGGATCCTCTTGGTGCTGAATGCAGCATCAGATAAAAGCCTGCAGTCATCACTTTGAGGACAGGACATCACGGACTCGCCCTCCAGAGCATTCGCCAGCGGCTGAAAACTGCCATGTGGAGGTCAGTGAGAGATCCAGGGCCATGGGCCTCTTGGCCAAATCAGAGTTCACTCAAGGGTACATGCTGCTCCACAGGGCAAGCGTGGTTCTAGAAAAATAGTCTTCAGACACTTACCCCTGCAGCTGATCCTCTATTTTTCAAGCATGAACATTCCTCCTCTACTTTCTGCCTTCCCAGCTTAGATCCTGACAACAAACTGGTCAAATGTTGTCATGGCAAAATGCCCTCTCATAAAGACAAAGAACAACAAAATAAAACCTAACAGTGTTTGTTTTAAAGGACTTCAGAGTAAATTATGTGAACAAATTATCACATTCCATTTACCTGTAAAAGACCCTGCTTAAATATGTTTTCATCAATAAGCATGTTAAGAATCTAGCCTTTCTGAAAAATATTCCTTTTCAAAAAGTTATGAGGAGACATAAAGATTCATTTTTATTTAACTGATCCTGTTTTTCAAATTTAGTTAATCATCAGAACCATTTGGAAAACTTATTAAATGCCTGGATTCCTGGGCTGCCACCTAAATCTCATGCATCAGAATTACTCAAGGAAATGCCTGAGAATCTGAATTTTTACTCGATTGATGATTATTGGACAAATTTAGGCAACAATGAATTAGGCAAATCTTTTTTGTTTTTATTCTATGAATAGTTTTGCACCAAACCATGTAGCTAATATAAAATGAGAGGACTGAGAACTCAGATTCTGGTCTGTTAGTCACTCAGTAATGTCCAACTCTTTGTGATCCCATGAACTGTAGCCTGCCAGGCTGCTCTGTCCATGGGATTCTCCAAACAAGAAACCACTGGAGTGGGTTGCCATTCCCTTCTCCAAGGGATCTTCCTGACCCAGGGACTGAACCCAGGTCTCCTGCATTGCAGGCAGATTCTTTACCTTCTGAGCCACCAGAAGGATTTGAAATTTAGTACTGGTTTTTCCAATAGTCATGTATGGATGTTAGAGTTGGACCATAAAGACAGCTAAGCACTGAAGAACTGATGCTTTTGAACTGTGGTGTTGGAGAAGACTCTTGAGAGTCGCTTGGGCTGCAAGGAGATACAACCAGTCCATCCTAAAGGAAATCAGTCCTGAATATTCACTGGAAGGACTGACGCTGAAGCCAATACTTTGGCCACCTGATATGAAGAACTGACTCATTGGAAAAGACCCTGATGCTGGGAAAGATTGAAGGCAGGAGGAGAAGGGGATGACAGAGGATGAGACGGTTGGATGGCATCACCAACTCAATGGACATGAGTCTGAGCAAGCTCCAGGAGTTGGTGATGGACAGGAAAGTCTGGCATGCTGCAGTCCATGGGGTAATGAAGAGCTAGACATGACTGAGCAACTGAACTGAACTGAGGAGAAATCAGACAAGAAGATAATAACAGGCAGACCTCATTTTATTGCACTCCAGATACTGCATTTTTTTAATTTGTTCAATTTGTGTCTCTGTGTCACATTTTGATCATTCTCACGATATTTCAAACCTTTTCATATTTGTTATGGTGACCTGTGATCTGTGACTTTTGATGTCACTGCTATGCCTCACTGAAGTCTCAAATGATGGTTAACATTTTTTATCAATAATTTTATTTTTTTTGGCCATCCTACACGGCATCCAGGATCTTAGTTTCTTGGTCCAGGGAAGTCCCAATAATGTAGCTTTTAATTAAGGTAAATACATTGTTTTTTAGACATAATGCTATTGTGCACTTAAGAGACTACTGTATAGGGTAAACATAATTGTCATAAGCATCAGGAGACCAGAAAATTCATGTGACTCAACAGTGATATTTGTCTTATTGTGGTGATCTGAAACTGAAACGATAATATCTCCAAGGTATGTTTTAAACAATGAGGCATAATAAGATAAGAAGTGTCATAAGAGTGTTCCACTAAAATAAAACTAGGAATTTAAAGGAAGAAAATATCACAACAGGTCATGAGGGGAGCAAGGAAGAAAAAGCTAAAGAACATACTTCATTTGAGATGGACTTTATGAAAATACAGTCTCGATGAGAATCAGAAAATGCAAAGCCACAGAGATATAAAACTCACTAAATAATGAGAAAGAGTGAGTAACAGTGATTGGCTATAGCACTGGGAGTAGCCAGCATGAAGACTAGAAATTTAAACCAGTGCCCGTTGAGCAGGCATTGAGAGCTTGGCAGTCTGCATGCATGCTCAGTTCTCAGTGGTATCTGACTCTTTGTGACTGCATGAACTGTAGCCTGCCAGGCTCCTCTGTCCATGGGATTATCCCAGCAAGAATACTGGAGTGGGTTGCCATTTCCTCCTCCGAGGATCTTCCCCACCCAGGGATTGAACCTGTGTCTCCTGCAGTTCCTGCATTGGCAGGCAGATTCTTTACCCCTGAGCCACCTGGGAAGCCACTTGGCAGTATGGTGCATATTCAATTTTATAAGAGATTGGATCAATGAACCAAAACACAGAGTTCCTTGGTGATAACATGCTTTATATGGGGCTGCAGCCAGAGGTCTTAGAGAAAAAGCTGGGGTGGGGGGGCAGGGGACGGGGAGGCTGTGACATTTGGTGAAATTGATTATAAAGTCTGAATGTGGAAAAACATGAGATGCCAGGTCTTAAAATCAACCCACATGGCCCTCATTTAATTTTATCTATCTATTTTTTTAATGTAATTTCTACACAGGTGATAGGACTGCATGCAATTTGTGAACATTCAGAAAGCTCAAAATACCAAATTCTTTGGGGATTTGCTGTTTTTGACAATGTAAATTCAGTCTAAATTAAGATTCACAGAGGCAAGATCTGCCCACCAATAGACACATCTAAATCCACAGAAGTCAAACAAAGAGACTTTGCAATCCTCCTGCCAATAGTCAACATGTTCAAATGGTAACAGAGTGAACTTTTCTAGGCATATCTGCCTCGGAGAAAAGTGACTGATGTCTCTGCAGGCTCTATTTATGTAAATATTAATCAACAGCTTTTGATAAAGAAAAATACAGCATATGCTTAAACAAACATACACATATGTTTTTGAAAAATATTTTAAATACAAGCAGCTTTGCAGAAATTCTCAACATTTATTCCAAACGTTAGCAATTACATTATCAAAGGAAAGATTGGTCTCTATAAATGAAATAAATGCAGGGACTTCTTTTTTCTTTATTTAAGTACTTGTGATTGTGTAACACAGATGTCAAGATATGTTTATACTGAGTTGGGAAAATAAGCACGGGGCTAGGGACACAGACTGAAAAGAAATCAAGAGCTAAGCAGAAAAAAGACTGGAAAAAACCTGTATATTATTTTCTCTTTTTTCTATTCCATTTCAGTGTGAGTGTATCAAAGCATTGCTTTCATAAGAGCTTACTGCTTGGACAACTCTACACCGAAAAATAGGGAACAGGGAAGGAATAATAATGACTATTTGTTAAGCATCTAGTTTATGCTAGAACATCTGCTAGATTCTTTCCATTTGTTATCCTGTAAAGGAGGCAACTCATATTAATCACAGAAAGATCGAAAAAATTATCCAAGGTTATAGAAGCATAATAATAGTGCCCGATTCACTGGGCCATTATGACAATAAATGGATTAAAGCACAGAAAGCATTTAAAACAAGGACTGGCATGCAGTATGTAAATATCAGCCATCAGCATTAGGCCATGAGAAGACCAGTATCTATCTTATTTTCTTTAAAATATAACTGAAATATATAAAAATACATTGGGACTTCCCTGGTGGTCCAGTGGTTAAGACTCCATATTGTCAATGCAGGTGGTACAGGTCTGATTACTGGTTGGGGGACTAAGATCCTACATGCTGCTGAACAGCCAAAAAGATAAAATAAAGAGAAAGGAAAATGTATATTGTGTAAATTGTGTGTGTGTGTGTGTGTGTGTGTGTGTGTGTAGCTTAACGCTTTAGTCATGTCCCACTCTTTGCGACTCTATGGACTGTAGCCTACCAGGCTCCTGTATCTGTGGGATCCTCCAGGCAAGAAAACTGGAGTGAGTTGCCATGCCCTCCTCCAGGGGATCTTCCCAATCCAGGGATGGAACCTGCATCTCTTAAGCCCCCTGCATTGGCAGGTGGGTTCTTTATCTCTAGTACCACCTGGTTATTTCCATAAAATAGAATGTTCTCCATTTTTGTATTCTTGTAACATTTTTAGTGTTATTGATTCATGGAAGCACCATTTCTCAGTTATTTTATATTTAGAATCACCATTATAACCTAAAATTCAGTTACAGGATATTAAATCTCAAATATAATGGGAGGAAGGCCACCCTATGATTTTTTAGTAGAGTGAATAAACAAATCATATGGCACCATTTACACAAGTTTCACAAGCCTTATTTGTATAATTGTGCAGTGTGTACCCAATCACAGAGACACATTTGTAAGAGATATGTCCATCTCTGCATGTTTAAATGTGTCACAGCCATGGCAAGGCCTCTTGGACTCCTTTCCTGTGAGTGCAGAGAACAGATTTCTGAAAGCCTCAGTCAAATTTTCCTATTGAATTCCTTTGTTTTAGAAAAATATAGTTGTCTCTTTGAGAAAAGTTGTCTAACCTAGAGATTATCATACTAAGGAAGTAAGCCAGATGGAGAAGGAGAAATATATGATATCACTTATGTGTGGAGTCTTAAAAACTGATACAAATGAATTATCTACAGCACAGAAATAGACTCACAGACATAGAAAACAAATTTATGCTCGCTGAAGGGGAAGAGGTCAGGAGAATAAATTAAAAATTTGGGATTAACAGATACACACTACTGTCTATAAAATAGATAACCAACAAGGACCTACTGTATAGCACGGAGAATTATATTCAATATCTTGTAACATCCTATAAGGGAAAATAATCTGAAAACAAATAGATAGATAATATATATAACTGAATCATTTTGTTGTACACCTGAAACTAACACAACATGGTAAATTAACTATACTTCAATAAAAAAAGAAAGGAAAAATGTCTAGGATAACATGTAATAGGTTTATCACTTTTGTTTATAAATAAAGATATTCAAAAATGTTCTCAGTTTTCATTTCTAATATTTAACATATAATATTAGTAGATATAGACCACAAAAATCAAGGGACCTCTGGGGATTTTGAGTAACTTTTTTGGCTGTAAAAGGGGCTACACTTCCCTGGTGGTCCCCAGTGGTTAAGATTCTTTGTTTCCAATGCAGGGGGCATGGTTTCAATCCCTGGTTGAAGAACTAAGATTCCACAGGCTACACAGCATGCCAAAAAGGAAAAACTATAAAAGCTGTCTGAGACAAAATGTTTGAGAACGGCTGGTGCAGGTGCTATTGTGTAAATTTTCACGGAAAAGCGGAGGCTTGACCCTACCCAGCCACAGGAGCACCACGGCTGATCAGACTGTAGTATGAATGGGATGTGTGTGCACCCATTTTGTATGTTGTATGCATGCCTGGTGTGGGCAAGTGGGGGTGAGTGTGAAGCAAAAGTGGACATAAATCACAGCATCCCAGTAAAGAGTGCATTTTCTTTCATGTCCTCACCTGACAGTCTTAAGAGGTAAGTACTCTTACTATCTACATGTGGTATTTGAAGAAACTAACATATAAAGAGATAGGGAACATTCAGTCATAAAGGTATCGACAATGGGGCAGAAATAATAGGCAAGAAGCCTATTTTCATCTGGAAGAGAAATTAAGGAAAGGCAGAGTAGGTGAAATAGAGCAAGTCTCAGAGGAAACAATCAAACAATAACCACCCACAACCCTCTGTTTGGTCTTGAGTAATTGTCTCCATTCGAGTGCAGATCCTTCACTTGGGCTTCCCATGTGAGGCTAGTGGTAAAGAACCCACCTGCCAATGCAAGAAACTTAAGACACAAGGTTAGACCCCTGGGTCTAGAAGATTCCCTGGAGGAGGGCATTGCAACCCACTCTAGTATTCTTGCCTGGAGAATCCCATGGACAGAAGAGCCTGTCCCATCAGGTCGCACAGAGTTGTACACCATGAAGCAATTTAGCACACGTTCATACATAGAAATATTAATACTTAACCTACCTCTCCCAGTGTTTTGTAAGGATCAAAACAAATGCAAATGTTTATAGAAATTCTCTTTGAGCTTTAAAGTCCAGAGATAATAAATAAGATCATATTGTGCACATTCAGAAAGCACTGTATATATGCACTTATGAGTATTTTAAGACTGATTATTCAGTTTAGATGGAATTTCAACTTACTAGTTTGATAATTTCTTAATCTAAGCACAATATTTTTGAATGTCTTTTTGGCTTTTTCCTACCTTGGGTTCTTAGTCCAGTTAGTTTGAAATCATGAGATGTACTAAGCTAATTGTTGCCAATGTGTTTAAATAACATTGATAATTATTGACATTTTCATAAATTCTACAACCATTTGCTCTTCAAATGACTAGAAAAAAAATCTCAATCACAGAACTTTTCAGAAAGCCAAGATCCCTCTTGGGAGCTATCATGAGAGGAAGGCCAGGAAAAAAAAAAAAAAAAGCTTTCTAAATTTCTCTTGTGGCTTGTTGATTTGAGGATTATTTTGTGAAATGGAGTTGGCTATAGTTTACTTTTTTTCATGTATGTGTGAAGTCAAGCACCAGCAATCTGTTTGCAAATGGAATGTTACCAAGCTTCTCTCAAGCTTTGACCAAGCACATTCATCTCACCATGTCTTTCAGCAACCACAGCAAGAGTGTCTGTGTTACCAATCTTGGCAATGAGCTGGCACTAGAGCTTGTCTGAAACCTGTTCAAGTGAACCCATGCAACTCCCCAATCTGATATTAGTTTGGTTTAGCTTCAAAAGTCAAGAAACTTGAAACTTCCTGCATTTCTCACACTAGCTATACAATCAAAGGCAAGTAGCTCCAATCTCTGTTCCTCTGTAAAATACTGAGGTTTATTAAAGAAAATGCAATCTGCAATCTTTATTTCTGTCCCCTAAAAGGAGCATTTTGAAATTCTGAAGGTAAGCACCATGGAAATGTCATTCATTACGTACCATCTCCGCAAATGGATGTGTTCAAGAAAATAAAGGCCCACTCTGAAACTAGCCTTGTTCCATCTTTGACATTCAATAACATCTAGAAGACAAAATTTTAAACTAGAAAACAAAAACCATATAAAGTAATACGTAGAAAGGATGAGGTTTATGATACAGACCAAGTACTCTAGGAGTTTGAAGGAAGAAAATTAATTAGGCTAGAGTGACCTGAATTGTATTAATGATAAGAAAAGGAGAAAGAAAAAAGAAAGCTTTGAAACTTGATAGTGTTGCAGTAATGTAAAATATCTTGATTAACCCTTTCTTTCCGATATCAGATGCTATGTCAGTTCAGTTCAGTCGCTCAGTCGTGTCCAACTCTTTGCGACCCCATGAACTGCAGCATGCCAGAGCACCCTGTCTATCACCAACTGCCGAAGTCTACCCAAACCTATGTTCATTGAGTTGGTGATGCCATTCAACCATCTCATCCTCTGTTGTCCTCTTGTCCTCCTGCCCTAAATCCTTCCCAGCATCAGGATCTTTTCCAGTGAGTCAGCTCTTCACATCAAGTGGCCAAAATATTGGAGTTTCAGCTTCAGCATCAGTCCTTCCAATGAACACCCAGGACTGATCTCCTTTAGGATGGACTGGTTGGATCTCCTTGCAGTCCAAGGGACTCTCAAGAGTCTTCTCCAACACCACAGTTCAAAAGCATCAATTCTTCACTCTCAGCTTTCTTTATAGTCCAATTCTCACATCCATACATGACCACTGGAAAAACCATAGCTTTGACTAGACAGGACCTTTCTTGGCAAAGTAATGTCTCTGCTTTTTAATCTGCTGCCTAGGTTGGTCATAACTTTCCATCCAAGGAGTAAGTGTCTTTTAATGTCATGGCTGCCATCACCATCTGCAGTGATTTTGGAGCCCCCAAAAATAAAATCAGCCACTGTTTCCCCATCTATTTGCCATGAAGTGATGGGACCAGATGCCATGATCTTAGTTTCCTGAATATTGAGCTTTAAGCCAACTTTTTCACTCTCCTCTTTCACTTTCATCAAGAGGCTCTTTAGTCCTTCTTCACTTTCTGCCATAAGGGTGGTGTCATCTGCATATCTGAGGTTATTGATATTTCTCCCAGCAATCTTGATTCCAGCTTGTGCTTCCTCCAGCTCAGCACTTTTCATGAGGTATTTTGCATATAAGTTAAATTAGCAGGCTGACAATATACAGCCATGACATACTCCTTTTCCTATTTAGAACCAGTGTGTTGTTCTATGTCCAGTTCAATCTGTTGCTTCCTGACCTGCATACAGGTTTCTCAAGAGGCATGTCAGGTGGTCTGGTATTCCCATCTCCTTCATAATTTTCCATAGTTTATTGTTATCCACACAGTCAAAGGCTTTGGCATTATCAATAAAGCATGCCATGTACATATGTGTAGAAAAAGAAAGAGAACTCTTCTTGTCTTCCTTCTGATGTTTTCTTCTGAAGTCAAGTTTACATTCAGTGCCAAAGAGAGAAGTAAAGCTGACCCTTGAACAAGGTGGAGAATTAATTCAAGTGTAACTGGGAAAGACTGAAGGCAGGAGGAGAAGGGGACGACAGGACTATATGGTTGGATGGCATCACCAACACAATGGACGTGTGTTTGAGCAAGCTCCAGGAGACAGTGAAAGACAGGAAAGCCTGGTGTGCTGCAGTTCATGGGGTTACAGAGTCGGATGCGACTCAGCAACTGAACTGAACTCACACTTGACTGTTCGTTTCCTCAGATTCAACCAACCATTCAGTAGACCATGTGGTATTATAGGATTTATTATTGAAAAATATCTCTATATGAGTGAAACCATACAGTTCAAAATCATGTTTTTCAAGGGTCACCCATATGCTTCTTTTCACAGATACACACACCATTCCAAATTTTATTCCTGAGAAAATATCTCAACGTTCTTGTGAGCCACATATATTCAGTGTCACCAGAAACAGAAGAATCAAAAGTACAGACTTTTTTCCCCTGTAACTAAGACTAGTAGTTTCCTTCCTCTGTAGGTTTTCCCAAATATGGCTCCTATGGTAAAATCTGAGACTTTGAACTTGCTATTAGTCTCACAAGAATTTACGCCAGAGCTACCATTTCCTAAATGAAAGCACAGAAACAAGTCCTTGAACTAAACACAAACAATTGTACCAAGAGATAAGTGTGGCCCAGATGGTAAAGAATCTGCCTGCAATGCAGGAGACCTGGGTTCAATCCCTGGGTTGGGAAGATCTCCTGGAGAAGGGAATGGCAACCTACTCCAGTATTCTTGCCTGGAGAATCCCAAGGACAGAGAAGCCTGGCGGGCTACAGTCATGGGGTCAGCAAAGAGTCAGACACGACTGAGCAACTGACACTTTCACTTTTTTTTTCATAAAGATTTTTAGAGGAAATTTTTTAAATGAACATAAAGAGGGAAAAACATAGGAGAGTATTCTGCAAGATAATGAAGGTGAAAATATTTCAAAGCATTACTGATATGGAAGATGTTATTGAGTAATTCTCAGCACAGTTTCTTTAAAATAGAATTCAGAATAATATCTAAAAATGTGTTTAAATAAAAGCTACCTAATAAAGTCCTAAGAATATTTTACTTTCTCTAAGGAGATGAGTGAATTATGGAACTTCTACCCAATTTCTGCTGCTACAATTCAGGATTCAAGCAAGAAAAGAAATACGTATGCAGTTTTTGGACCTAGTGATGTGTTGTTGTGCAGTCACTCAGTTGTGTCTGATTCTTTGTGACTCTTTGCGACCCCATGGACTGCAGCATGCCAGGCTTCCCTGTCCTTCACTGTCTCCTGGAGTTTGCTCAAACTTATGTCCATTGAGTTAATGATGCCATCCAACCATTTAAATCTCTGTCACTCCCTTCTCCACTTCTCCTGGACCTTCGCTTTCTGGAGGCTTCAGTGATGTCAGACTTCAATGGCATTCTCCCTGTTCTACATGTCCACTGTAGGTCCTAAATACTACACCTAAGATCTTTAAACATGTGCTATAGAAAACATTGAAGAATAGGTCTTGTAAGCTTTATGTAGTATTCATACATATATAAAATTATGTATGTTTATACAAAGATATAACAATTACACAGAAATGAACACAGTCATGAAGAGCATTTATGTAGGTTAACTCTAATTTTACTATAAAGCATGAGGTTTTACACGGAGGCAGAGACCCTTAAACCAATGATAAGCTGATTAGTTGACTCATTCACTCATCCAAGAAGCAGTTATTGGGGACTTCTCTAGTGGTCCAGTGGTTAAGAATCTGCCCGCCTTGCAGGGGACATGGGTTCAGTCCTTGGTCAGGGAACTAAGATCCCACATGCTGCAGGACAACTAAGCCTGCGAACTGTAACTACTGAGGTCAAGTGCCTGCATGCCATAGCTGGAGACAAGCCTTGCACCTAGAGAAGCCAGAGCTCATGCACTGCAGTGAAGATCCTGTGTGCTACAACTAAGACCTGATGCAGCCAAACAAATAAATGCAAAAAAAAAGAAGCAGTTGTTGAGTTACCTTATGCCAGGCACTGCATTAATTATATGAATAAGATGTGAGTAGATAAGATTTGATCGCTTTTTCAACTGACAGTGTAGTGGGGCTGACAAACAGCTTGAAAAGGCTAAAAGAATGCCTAACAGATTCAAATTCAAAACACTGTTCAGTGACAGAGGAAGCAATAGCCAACCGGGCCCATGAGTCAGGGATGACGATGGTGCAGAGCCTTGCAAAAACAGAAAAAGTACTTATTTCACAATGGACACAGTGGGGACAGAGAATGCAAGACCAGGAAGTGGCCCATGTGAATACAAGGAGTCAGGAAAGGGTGTGTGGGCTGTTCAATATGACATGGGGTTTGGAAGGCCTGGTGTACAGAGCATGTACAGGTGAGTGGCAGGAAGAGAGGCCGGGAAGGGAAGCAGAGCCAAAGCATGTATGCTGTGCTAAAGGAATCCAGATTGCTGCCTGAAGGCACTGGGAGTGACATAATCAGATCTGTAGTTTAGAAAGAGAACTTGTGGAAGCATCAAGAAAGACTTCATCGGGCTAAGAGATCCCTGCAATGTGTTTTGTAAAAAATTAATTTTATTTGTTTATTTTTTTGGTCGGGCTGGGTGTCTGTTGTTGGACGGGCTTTTCTCTGGTGGCAGCGAGCAGGGGCTCCTCTCTAGCTGCAGTGCACATGCTTTCTTATTGCATTGGCTTCTCTTGTTGTGGAGCAAGGCCTGTAGGGTACCCGGGCTTCAGTAGTTGTGGCTCCCAGTCTCTAGAACACAGGTTCAGTAGTTGTGGCACATGGGCTTAGTTGCTCCGAGGCATGTGGGATCTTTCTGGATCAGAGATTGAACCTGTGTTTCCCACATTAGTAAGCAGATTCTTTACCACTGAGCCATCAGAGAAGCCCCCTGCAATTTGCTATTATACAGGCCAAGTTCCTGATGGGAAACAAGAATGTTCTGAAGCTCACTTTAGTTAACAACTGGGACCAATGCTGCTAGCTGCCTGCGTACTATCTCTATTCCCTCTCATCACCACCGACAGAATTAATATTTTCTTTGGAGTGGCAAGGGGCCAAATTAAAAATGCTTATCTCCCTCAAAATCTCATTTGATGCTAAAGCCATAGGACCATACTTATGCCTGATGAGATTTAAGGGGAAGTCTACCGAGGGGAGTGTCTGTAAAATCTGTTGTTTTCCTGATTAAAAAGTGATCCACGGTGAACACATGCCTTTCTGTTCAACCCTGCTCCTCCTTTCTGCCTGAAACATAAACATGGTAGCTAGAGATGGAGCCATCATATCCTAAACTTCAAGATAAAGCCACACACAATGGGTAACATGGAAAGACAAAAAGAATCTGGGTCCATAGTGGTTCTGAGGCCATGTACAAGTCCCTGTGTCTCTTGTCCTTTGAAATCAAAGGCTTTTGATTGAGTCTCCCAAGGCTCCCTTGAGTCTCAAAAAGCTGTCTCTAGAGTTAATGATTAGGAAATGTGAAGATGTAGAAACAAAGAATGTATATTGGGCCAGGAAACTGATAACAACTTAGATTATCCATCACATAGCAGAATCACCCAATTCTTAGTTTCCTGAAAGACATAGAACATCTGATAAACATTCCTAAGTTGTTTTTCCAGGAAGCAGGCCCCCACTAGATGAAAAGTGCTGACTGTAAACATGGAGACCCCAGATCAATTGAAACCAGAGGGCTGATGATGCTCAAAACTTCACCTTGATGCCAACCAAACCGAGAACTGAGCACAAGCTAACGCAGCACCCTGCGGCCCCTCCCTCACATTGTGTTTAGAACCCTTTTCTTGAAAGCCATCAGGAAGTTCAAATTTTCTGAGCATGATCTATCAGTTCTCCTTGTTTGGTACCCTGCAATTAAAAAAAAACAAAAAAAACAAAAAACACTGTGCTTCCCTTCATCGGAAACCAACGTCGGTAGACTGATTATACTGCATGCAGGAGAATGGATTCAAGTTTGGTTCGGTAACAGTTCAATCACTTCAAGCCATTGTACCACCTCGACTTGCCCATCTCCAGATTTCTTTTGACATGTAAAAGCAAAATTCTACTTCGTATAGCACTATATAGTCAGATTTCAATTATGTGTAGCAAAAGTAATACTGACCCAGCAACAAAGGAAAATTTATGACCAAAAAAAAAAAAAATTTTCTTAAAAATTAAACAGTAAACAAGCAGAGGAGAGAATCTTGCTCAAGACAGAGAAAGAACTAGAGAAGACCCACTAAGCCTTTTGTTGTGGTTTATAGTCCCCAAAGCTTCAATCTTTGTCTAATCAATCTCATCTTTTATTGACTTTGTAAAAGTTTAAATCCATGGTGCAATTCTTAATATTCTACCTCACTTTTTTTTTTTTTTAAGATTTCCTAGGTTTGAGGTAGGATTAAGAGTAAACTAGGCTTCAAACTTAAGGATGACCTCTGTTACTACCTAAAAACCACAAGCAAATAAATATCCAGAGTACTTAGAGGGCCCCCATGGCAACCTAAGTGATCATTTTTCCCTTACTGCTAGCTAAAAATTCCTATTAAAGGAGGTATCACTAAGATATCTTATTCTGGGAACTTCCCTGGTGTTCCAGTGGTTAAGAATCCACCTTGTAATGCAGGGCACACAGGTTCAATCCCTGGCTGAGGAACTAAGATCC
The DNA here is from genome assembly GCF_023699985.2 of Odocoileus virginianus. Taxonomy (NCBI): domain Eukaryota; kingdom Metazoa; phylum Chordata; class Mammalia; order Artiodactyla; family Cervidae; genus Odocoileus; species Odocoileus virginianus. Next base: position 25,177,730 of record NC_069696.1, on the reverse strand, counting down.
CACACGCCAAGGGGCAACAAAGTCCATAAGCTGCAACTACTGAACCTGCGTGTCACGACCAGAGAGTCTGGGTGCTGCAACAAAAGATCTCACATGATGCAAGTAAGATCCTGCATGCTGCAACTGAGACATGATACAGTCAAATAAATTTTTAAAAAGAATTTAGTAAGCAAAAAAGTATTAAAAATAAATAAATACCTTATTGTAGCAAATTACTTTTGGTGAAGGGGCCATGCAGAGCCATAGTTGCTAGTTTTTTTCTTTTTTTGTTTTCCATGTAAGCAAGAACTAAATGAACATCAGCCTTATCATAGTTTTAAAGAGAAAAACTCCCATCAATACACAATTTATATTTAAAACTGCTAGATCTACCAAGTGGAGCTCTGGAACCTCAATACACTGGGCAGGTCACATCTTCTCCTCCAGTCAACGTGCACAGTTCCCATTAGCATTTCTGGGCTTCTAGCCATAAAGGCAGACTACCATGTGGCTCTCACCTACTCAGTTTCCCGGCACATCACAGGAACTGTTGTGATTATATGTGGGCTAATGCAAACACGTTGTGTTGTTCCAACTAAGCAATTCCAAACATTCCCATCTGAAGCCAACCTGTATAACCCCTCTGGCTGCCAGATGTTCTTGTGAGGAACCGTCTCCTCAGCCTTGTCATGAACCTTGATTAAAGCAAACGAAGGGAATTTTATTTACTTCATCACCCTTATGTGGAACAATGCCCTGGCTATTGATTACAACTGGCCCACAGTTGGAAAGAATCACCATTATTATATGAAAAGTCCTAAAAGCTCAACTGAGCAAGAGCAAACAAGCAATACAACTTAGCTGATTGATTTTAACTAACAGTTGGTCAGCCCGACTTAAATGGACAAATCCTTTGTGACACTACCTACATTTATTGTGGTCCAACCATCAGTCATATCACTTCTGGGAGGTTGGTTTTCTCTTGGATGAGGATGATAAATAATGAAAGAGTCACTTCCATACAGTACTGCAAAAAAACAGAAAAGAAATATGTTATGCATAACATAGTTTACCTCTCCACAGCTGCATGCTTGTTTGATTGATCCCAGATGCCAGCAAAGGCAAGGCAAAAGAGCAAAACCACATTGCATGTTTAAACATCTTTTTATTTATACCTGTATAATCAATTCAATAGTCAGCATACACATTTTAAAATAAGATTTGCCATGAATAGCCTTAGTCAAGTTCTATCATGACTCAACCTTTATGATGATTAAATATGAAAAGCCTTATACTGAATCAGAATGGAGTTTTCACAAATGGTATTAAAGAGTGGAGAAACAAAAAAGAAAGATCATTTTTTAACCAAAAGTTCTGCTATCTATATCCTTCCAAATCTGAAACCTTCAGAAATTAGAAAAGCTGACATTAGTGCAGCCTTAACAATACAGGGAAAATGAGATGTTCTGTGGTAAATATAGGGTTTTCAGTGACACTTATTCTAGACTGGCTGATGAAGACATACAAGTCTGGTGGGGCAGAGACAATATGTAGTTCTAAAATGTTATGGCAGGCATACGGAAAAGTTTCAACTCAAGTATCACTTCTAATTGATTGGTAGCATTTCCCTAGAACCTTATGTTGAGAAAATTTGGGGGGGAGAATCTATCAGAAAGAAAGAATGCAATAATAGACTAATAATATCTGCCATGAAGAGTGGTTAGAACATGCATCAAATATACTATCCTACCTATGGCATGAGTTTCTGCAATCAACTGTAGTTTAAATATAAAAATTACAGTTCCCTGTCTCTTACTAAAGCCAAATAATTAATGTTTTAAGAGAATTTGAGGATTCTGGATTTTTTTGTTACTATCTACTATCTACAGTTGCTAGAGCTTCCCCGCCATGGCACCACTTCCCATACCAGCAGATTCATTTATTACTCTAACAAATATCCATGGTATCTCCCCCAACATATGACTTTACTTGAAGTAAGAAATAGACAGAAATTCAAAAAAAAAAAAAAAAAGAAATAGACAGAAATTCATTTATTACTTAACCAGAACAGAAACATCTAGAATTTATCAGAATAGAGAATGTGTCCTAAGGTGTGGGTAATCCAAATTGGATAATCAGCCCTTTTATTAAATGTTGACTTAAATTCTATTTAGCATCACCTATGTTTTCATAGTGTGATAGATGAAAATCAGTTGTACTCTAGAGCACACAACAATATTTTATTTTATTTATTTCAATAAATATTTATTGGGTATCTAGTCATTGTCAAGCATTATTCTAAGAATTAGACAAAAGTAGAACAGTTATTGTGGTGCACTTTATTTTTTTTGTTTGTTCGTTTTTTTCTTTTCCATTCTTTTTCATATTCTTTTTTTTTAATAAACATTTTATTTTATTTTATTTTTTCCATTTATTTTTATTAGTTGGAGGCTAATTACTTTACATCATTGCAGTGGTTTTTGTCATACTTGAAATGAATTAGCCATGGATTTACATGTATTCCCCATCCCAGTCCCCCCTCCCACCTCCCTCTCCACCCGATCCCTCTGGGTCTTCCCAGTGCACCAGGCCCGAGCACTTGTCTTATGCACCCAATGTGATGCACTTTAAAATGAACACAACCTGGTCTCTGTCTTCAAAACTTAACAATTTAGTAGAAGAGATCAAATATTCAACTAATTACATAAGACAATTTAATACGCACAGAATATTCAACTAATTAAATAGGACAAATTAATACGCACAAAACAAAGCTAATGTGTACAATTTGTAGCTATAGCAGAAATTATTAAATTTGAGAAAACTATTACTTTTCAAATTAAGGACTTAGAAATACCCCCAAATCCTTCTCTGAAATAAACAAAATCAATGAATCAGGAATAGAATTACTTGAAAGCTGGCTGCTTATGTCTCATCGGAGGAGAACTAAAAGGATTCTGAGCATACTTTACATCAAAGAAAACACGAAAGGAGTTTGGAGTTTACATGAAGCATCCATCCTTCCATTCTACCCTAACAATCCTCCTATGGCTCCAGGCATCTAAACCCAAAGTATGCTCATCAGCTCAACATTCAAATCAAGACAGTCTTCAGCAAGGTCTCCCAGATGGTTACTGTGAGAGGAAATGTCCAAAGTGAGTCAAGAGTATGAATTCGGAGGAAAGACCAGTTTACTAATTCATCAGCAATTCACGCAAGACCGCTTCTAAGGGACAAGGAATTCAAACTTGATAGAATTTTAATTTCTGCCATCATGTCAAGAATCTCGGGTCTGGAAAGGGAAGAAACACTTGTAAAGAAATGAGTGAAATGAATTTGAGCCTTTTCCTGACCATTTCCCCATTCTCCCCATTCCCCACAACAGGTCAACTGCACAATATCATGGAGGGTAGCAGGGGGGCTTACAAAGACTTGTGGCCATGCGTCTACAGGTGCCTGAGAAAGTGAGAAATGGGGGATGGGAGGGACCCAAGTGGAAGACAGATCCGTCTCAATTCGAGGGAGTATGCCTGCTGACATCTTAGGGGGCAGGGCATGGGGAGTGGAGGTTTGGAAGTGGAGGTGGCAAAATTGGATGATAGACCGGTTATACTGACTGAAGTAAATTGTTGAGAATAACAAGAACTGAGTTTCTCACTGGCAATGCAGTTATACACATCACAAAGAAGAGGGTCTAGAAACAGTACTCTGGAAACATCCAACCCTGGCCTTCTCCCGCAGAGTCCAAAAGTCTGTTCTGTACATCTGTGTCTCTTTTTCTGTTTTGCATATATGGTTATTGTTACCATCTTTCTAAATTCCATATATATGTGTTAGTATACTGTATTGGTGTTTATCTGTCTGGCTTACTTCACTCTGTATAATGGGCTAAAGTTTCATCCATCTCATTAGAACTGATTCAAATGAATTCTTTCTAATGTCTGAGTAATATTCCATGGTGTATATGGAATGTATGTATATGTATACAGTTTCCTTATCCATTCGTCTGCTGATGGGCATCTAGGTTGCTTCCATGTCCTGGCTATTATAAACAGTGCTGCGATGAACATTGGAGTGCACGTGTCTCTTTCAGATCTGGTTTCCTCGGTGTGTATGCCCAGGAGTGGGATTGCTGGGTCATATGGCAGTTCTATTTCCAGTTTTTTAAGAAATCTCCACACTGTTCTCCATAGCAGCTGTACTAGTTTGCATTCCCACCACCAGTGTAAGAGGGTTCCCTTTTCTCCACACCCTCTCCAGCATTTATTGCTTGTAGACTTTTGGATAGCAGCCATCCTGACTGGCATGTAATGGTACCTCATTGTGGTTTTGATTTGCATTTCTCTGATAATGAGTGATGTTGAGCATCTTTTCATGTGTTTTTTAGCCATCTGTATGTCTTCTTTGGAGAAATGTCTGTTTAGAACAGCATCAAAACATGCATATTATCTAGGATGAAACAGATCACCAGCCCAGGCTGGATGCATGAGACAAGTGCTCAGGCCTGGTGCACTGGGAAGACCCAGAGGCATCGGGTGGAGAGGGAGGTGGGAGGGGGGATCGGGATGGGGAATACATGTAAATCCATGGCTGATTCACGTCAATGTATGACAAAAACCACTACAATATTGTAAAGTAACTAGCCTCCAACTAATAAAAATAAGTGGGGGAGAAAAAGAAAGAAAGAAAGAGTACTCTGAAGTGCTGTTTGGCAAATAGAGGTATTCCAGGTGGCGCTAGTGGTAAAGAACCTGCCTGCCAATGCAGGAGACATAAGAGATACAGGTTCAATCCCTGAGTTGGGAAGATCTCCTGGAGGAGGACATGGCAACCCACTCCAGTATTCTTGCCTGGAGAATCCCATGGACAGGAGTCCGACGAGTCACAGTCCATGGGGTCACAAAGAGTCAGACATGACTGAAGCAACTTAACACGCACACATACGAACTCATGTATATTTGTGTGTGTACATGTATATATATATAATATACATATATTCAAATAAATATAGAAATAGCATGAATATGCTTACACTTTCTAGTTTTCTATGTTGAGAGAGCTGAGAGGCAATGGCATCTTACTAGCAATGAATGTACTGAGAATTCAGATCTTAAAACCAGAAGTCCTTGGCTGTGTAACTGATTCCAAGACTGGGGCAGGGAAAGTGTAATATAAAGCAGGAACATATTTTGGAGCCAGAAATTAAGAAAGAATTCAAACAACCATGAGTACATGTCAAAAAGACGCGGGAGCCTTGAACAGAGTTCTCACTGGCTACATCTGGGGCATATTTGAATGTCAAAATTCATAATGTGAAAATTCATAGTAATAGATGACAAAACAATGAATAGGAATCTATGAGACTAGGCTGATTAAATTCAAAAATAAATGACAAGAGAAATTTCTTCTCTATGCTTGAATGTCAACAAATAAATGTAGGCTGTAAGAAAAAATTGATATTTAGCAACCATGATACTGAGCTGTATGCAAGTACTGGTTGTCAACAGAGGCTTAAAGGTAGTAGATAGAGGTTTGATGACAACAGGATATGGGCATAATCTTAGGATGTCTTCCCCACAAAGTACTGTGATTAGTATTAATATACTCAGGGAGAAGTGATGACTTTACAGTGGAGAAACCTAGAAGGCACAAACATGCCCAGTGTCAGCATCCCATGCAGGGCATGTGTGCGTAGTCACTTCAGTCATGTTTGTCTCCTTGCAACCCTGTGGGCTGTAGACCCCAGACTCCTCTGTCCATGGGGATTCTCCAGGCAAGAATACTGGAGTGGGTGGCCATTCCCTTCCTCACAGATCCCTGAAAAAACAGTCCTCATCCTCCTGTCACAGAGTTCCTCAGGTTTGCTGCTGTACACGCTAGTAACAATCTGGCCTTACATAAGCTCCCTTCACCCCCGCACCCTACTCCCCTCTAAAAAGCTGACATACAACTTTACAAAGGTAAAGTATGGTGGGAGGGAAATTCATGAAACAGCCACCACTTTAAGGAATGGAGCAAAAATTAAATATGTCACTGAAATGTAGGGAAAAAAATTTAACTACTTTTGCTACACTCTTGGGGGCTTCCCTAATAGCTCAGTTGGTAAAGAATCTGCTTGCAATGCAGGAAACCTCAGTTTGATTCCTGGGTCGGGAAGATCTGCTGGAGAAGGGATAGGCTACCCACTGCAGTATTCTTGGGCTTCCCTTGAGGCTCAGCTAGTAAAGAATCTTCCCACAATGCGGGAGGCCTGGGTTTGATCCCTGGGTTGGGAAGATCATCTGGAGAAGGGCAAGGCTGCCCACTCCAGTATTCTGGCTGTACCCTTGAGTTTGTGACATGGACAATAGAAAGGAGGAGGATGGTGTTGGAGGGAGGTCCCACCTGCCTTTTGAATGTCACAATTGTAAACACTTAAGAGAACAGAAAGGAACACTTATGGCTCATATTAAATCACTTGGTAAAACATCAAGAGTAAGGGTGATGCTCTTTGTCCTGACTCCACTCTCCAAGACAGGAAAAGGATTATGTAGATGATGGAGAAGTAAGAAGCCAGAAGAAGAGTAGGACATCGGTAGGACTCAAAAAGAGATGGGGTTCCTGGATACATTTTCCTGAGCTAGTCCAGAGAGGAAGCAAAACCCCAGATAAGTCTGTGGGGTCAAAAACAGATAGATTTACAACCCATCTTCCCAGGAGAGTCTTAGGGAGGTGGCAAAACCTAAAAGAGCAGTGGCTGCCGGGCATGTCTAAGCCGGTGGCTCTCATCCCCAGCTAAACATTGATTCCATATACTCCATACTGGCTCAGGGGTAAAGAATCCGCCTGCCAATGCAAGAGAAGTGGGTTCAGTCCCTGGGTCAGGAAGATCCCTTAGAGAAGGAAATGGCAATCCACTCCTGTATTCTTACCTGGGAAATCCCATGGGCAGAGGAGCCTGGCGGGCTACAGTCCAAAGGGTCTCAGAAGAGTCAGCCACTACTTAGCGGCTGAACATACATGCACGCACGGAACAGCTGGGAACTGCACCAACACTCAAATTCCTACCCAGGGCATGGTTTTCGAACTTTAAAATGTACCCAAATCACCTCCAGAATACTCAAAAAAAAAAAAAAGAAAAAAACCCAACTATCTATTTGGATACTATCCAAAAAGTTCCTGATTCAGTAAATCTGGATATACCTAGAATTTCAGTTTGCAATCAGCTGTCAGGTAAGACTGAATATTGCTGCTTCTGGACTGCACTCTGAGATCCCTTCCCCAGGTACTGGTAGCTTTAAAGCTCCTCAGGTGATCTTTCTGTTCAAGGAAGGCTGAAAATTGCAGATCTAAGCAGATGGAGCCTCAGGCAATCCCCCAGCCATTCCTGTTTATTGCATGAGAGAAACAGAAAGCATTCACAGCGTGGATCTAAAAGTTGCATAGCAGTAGTGGAATGATCCCCTGATTCCAAAGAAAAGACCATACATACCTGTGAAAATTTGCATCAATGTCTGATCAAGAACAGGTGGAGGATAGACAGCTCAAAAGATGCCTCTGCAACCAGATGACATCAAAGTGCAGAAAGCCCAGGATTCCTTTCATACACATTCACCCTCCACATACACACACAACACACTCACAACCCAGGGAGAAAGTAAGAGGGCAGTGGGACTTGCTATTTGGCTGAGAGGTTTATATGTTTATCACCTTAGTGGAAAAGGCACTCAAAAGAGAAATGACATTAAGGCAGAGAAAAAATTTTAAGTTACAAGTTTATGGTCTGATTTTTTTTTTTTTAAGTAATAATAAGCAAGGTCATTTTTCATGGCTAAAGGGCCCAGAAAGAGTATGAGAAGAGTGGTTCAAGTTTGGAATGCTGACAGAGGTTAATGGACGTGGGAACTGACCAGAGATCGTTAAAAGGATTATCGACCTAAGTTGCAGGGCCAGCTGAGATTGGAAACCATAAATTTGTAGTGGCATCAATTCACACAGCTGTGTGACTTTTCATCACCAGTGTTGCCAGCCATCACACAGAAGCAGAAGGAATTGCTTGTATTGATTTAAAGTTGCGGGTTTGTATAGCTAAAGGGCAAATCAATGAAAAAAAAACTAAAGCTCTTGAATGTGAGTCCTTTAACTATTAACTCTCATTGAAAAAGACAAGCGGTCAATTAGGTTTGAAGAAGGTCGAAACTTGGTAGCACCAGGTGTAATACAATGTACTACCAAAATGGGCAATATATTCAGACTCAGTATTGCTATGGGGTAAGCACGGAAATCGTGACGGATATAGACAGGAAGTTGGAACGTCAGAAAAACCACAGTTTTAATCAAGCAGTAAGAGAGCAAATTACTTAACCACAATCAACATAAAAATAATTTGAGGGCAAATCTGAATTAAGTTATTTTGAAAAAAGATATTCCTTTCTGAGACAAGGGAATAGTAACTATGGACACCCTCAAAAAAGTTATTTTTGCCAATCTTTTTGGGGACTCATTATTCTTGTATGACAAAAAAAAAGAAAAATCAATTAAAAGAGGTTTTTCAAATCATAATTAGAGAATTCAAACATTATCAAATTATTTAGTATCTTTGACTGAGTGCCAAATCAGACATTCCCAGAATTGTTACCTGGTGTATTTTGTAGATGCTTGCAATGATAAGCAATGTTAGTGGGCAAAACCAAAGGGGTAATTGCTTGCATGTTTATCAGCAAGCTACATTTTCCTTTTCTTACCATGAAAAATCCACTGAATTGGCATCAAACCAAAAGTTATTTGTGGTGCGTCTGAGAATGCAGCATATATGTTTGCCAAAATAGCTACATGATAATAATGCTAAATTCAATGGAGCATTTATCTTATGAACTTAAAAAAAGAAGGAGAAATGGCCCAATAGTTTCTCCTAGTCCACCCTGGAAAAAAAAAAAAAAGATTCCTTTAAAAGAAATCTGCTGATCATATTGTATAATTTATTTTAAATTGGAATTGCAGAAATGAGTAAGCAACCCACCAAAATGCCCGGAAGCACTAAATGAAATTCCAGAGAGTGATTGAAAGTGTTGATCCAGATGGCGGTCAGACAGTGCTGGGGAACTCTGCTGTCGGTTTAATTGTGAGTAATGGCTGAACTCTGAGACGTTTGCACATTTGCATCAGATAAGCATCCACAATGTTTAATTCTTTCAAACTTTGTTTGAATGTACCCTGAGTCATTATTTATCTTTTTTTTCACTTGCTTTAATTTCTGATCTTCCCATTTCTAAGAAGATATTCAAAAACATATATCCAGTGGCTTTTAAAGCTAGCTTTAGATCTGTGATTTATTCTATCATCAAACTTTTAAAACTAAGTATATTGTACATATCACCAACTATTTACTCAATTTTTTAAATTCCTCTTTTCTGCTGTCTTCTCCACCACTTTCCTCTCCCTCTCTCCTCCTTTTTTTCCCTCAATATCTACCCTCAAACTCTGAAACAAGAGTTTCAGAGATGACACAGTTTGGTGGGAAGGAAAAAACAAAAATACTTAAATAGAATTACTATAAAATTGTAATAAGAGCTATAAAATCTTAGTGGGTACCACAAAAGTGAATATTGGCAGTGGAAGGATGGAGAAGATAAAAAGGCATGAATTTGCTTCAGAAATGTTGGTTATAGGTGATTTTGAAGACAAGTTGACTTTGGGAATAATAGTCTAAGCAAAAGAACTAAAATATGCATGAAGCCCTAAGGAGAAAAATCCATGGGTGTTCCCAAAAGTGAAAGAAGATAAATGTAGCTGGAGTCCAGTGAGGACAGGGGCCAGAATTTAAACTGGAGACGCAGTTAGGGGCTAGACCGCCAGGGGCTTGCTGGAGGGATGGGAAGGGGTTTGGATTTTATTCTAAGTGCCTTAGGCAGCCACTGAAAGAGTGAGAAGTGCAGAATAAAACAATAAGATCACATATTTGAAGCTTTTCTTTTTCCCAAAATCACTCACTTTGGACTTCCCTGGTGGTCCAGTGGTTAGTAATCTGTCTGCCAAGGCAGGGACAAGGGTTCGATTCCTAGTCTGGGAAGATCCCACAGGCCACAAAGCAATTATGTCCATGCATCACAACTACTGAGTCTGTGCTCCGCAACAGGAGAAATCACCACAATGAGACACCCCCAACTCAATGAGGACTCCCCCTGCTCGCCACAACTAGAGAGAGCCTGCAGACAGCAACAAAGAAAGGCCCAGCACAGCCAAAAGTAAATAAATAAAGCTTAAAAAAAAATCACTGACTTTTAGTAGAGAATGGATAGGAGGAAGACAAAAGTAGTAGCAAGGAGAACAATCAGGGATCAATGGAAATAGTCTGAATAAGAGCTAAGAGTGGCCTGTACTAGGGTGGTGGCAGTGGAGAGAGACATCCTGCCCCACTGCAGCCTTTAGTATATCCAACTCTAACTTTACATCGGCAAAATAGCTTCACGTTTTGTCCCTCTTTTTTGCTCACAATCCTTTGTGTGTTGTTAGTTCCTCAGTTGTGTCCAACTCTTAGCAATCCCATAGACTGTAGCCTGCCAGGCTCCTCTGTCCACGGGATTCTCCAGGCAAGAATATTGGAGTGGGTATCCGTTCCCTTCTCCAGGGGATCCTTCTGATCCCAGGATCAAATCCAGGTCTCCCTCATGGCAAGCAGATTCTTTACTGTCTGAGCCACCAGGGAAATTCCCCCAAAACTGAAAGTGTTAGTCGCTTAGTCATGTCTGACTCTTTGCAACCCCATGGACTGTAGCCCACCAGGCTCCTTTGTCCATGGAATTCTCCAGGCAAAAATATGGAGTGGGTATCCATTCCCTTCTCCAGGGGATCTTTCCAGCCCAGGGATCAAACCCAGGTCTCCTTCATTGCAGACAGATTCTTAATCATCTGAGCCACCAGGGAAGCAACTCTTTATTGATATATATATATATATATATTTTTAAGTATCTTACGTGATAATTGCACATTATCATTTGTTTCCAATGAACTTTGTTCTACCTTTCCCGAAATTGTCATTTTCATGAGGAGTATTATAGGAGGGACTTTAAAGAATGATAAAAGGATGGTCAACATTTATCTTACCTGAACTAAAAATAGTCAAATTGCTTTGTATAGGGAGAATAATTGTCATTTTAGCTGGGGGAGAAAATGTATTATATTTATATACTCTTGTTTTTTGAACTAAATATCTTTTTATATGAATAAGCAAAATGACTTTAAGTTAACAGTATAAACCTGATTCAAATTTAAAAGTTAAATTAAGACTTGAAGTTGTTTCTGAAACAAAGTTAAAATTTACTAAGCACTGGGACTTCCCTGGTGGTCTAGTGGTTAAGACTCCATGCCTCCACTGCAAAGGGCACGGGTTCAATGCCTGATTAGGGAACTAAGATCCTACATACCACATAGTGTGGCCATACATAAATAATAGATAAACAAACCAAAATAAAATTTACTAAGCATTATTCCTCTTCTCTATCAATAAGAATATCAGTGCTGATCTATCCAAGGAGTTTTTAGCATTGTGACAGAGTTCATCTATATTTCCCAATCAGTTAAAAGAAAGAAAATGAGCATACCTAGGCATTTATAACCCTCCACTGAATTGAGAATCTTCAGTGACATTAATTATAAGTGAAATTAATGCACACAGTGTGACACAGACTAAAACTTTTCATTTCAGAGTCAAGTCCCTTGTTCATTAATTTATTTGTTGGTTTATAAAGGGCTTAGTCTCATGGCTAGAATATTTTCCTTATTAGAAAGTAAGTAAAATAGATTATTTATCCTAAATCATCTCTGCAGACAGGCCCAAATTACTTAATAATCCTTTAGTACTCACAGTTGGGCATTTGCTGTCTGTTCTGATTCTTATCACTGGCAAAACCTTCATAGATAGTTAGCAATTCACAATATGAATTGAATGGATATGTCAGTAAGAAGGGAAAATATAGGTCAAATGACAATAATTAGCTAACCTTTTATGAAGGTAAGAAACTGTTATTTTTCTCAGGTGAAATAAAATAATTTTCCGTGGCTCTATTGAGCAGCAGGAGGGGGGAGCTCAAATCAGTTTGGGCTAAAGGCCAATCAATAGCACTCCAGCACTCCACACAGGGCTCAAATCCATTTGATAAATCCCCTCTGGGACTAAATCCCTAATTCCAAATTAGGTCTCCAAATAACTATGAATTCTTCAGCTTCTCCTAGCTGATCTGGGTAGATATTTATCCCAGACTCCTCCTTCCACATTTGTTTTCTTTTTCTTTTCATGTGTCATTCTTATGATGAATATTTGAACATCAGCGTGGTGCTTACATAACTTTAAGTGCCAAGCTTTTCAGAGGGAACTGGGGCAGCCAAGCAGAACATAATACAGCTGGGGCTGGGAAGGGGGAAGTGCTACCATGTTGATTTACCCAGAGGACTCGCCCTACATGAATGTTGCATAAATTAAATTCCATTCATCATCCTGGTTGTCTTTGTCAAAGCTATCTCTTCTTTTGTAAATAGCAGTAGGGTTCTGTAGTGCTGGAATACTAGGGGAAGCAGAAGAGAAAGGGCAATATGTGTACTTCACAGGACATGCAAAAAATGATTTCCTGGTGAGATGACTGAAAAAAAAATAATAATTGCACCAGAGAGACTTGTTTCATAGCATGAGAAAATGTTTTGCAGAGGGTGATGAAAGATGTGATGAACATAGCTGGCATTATTAAACAGTGGCTCCTGAAACTGACATATTATATATGTCACTATATACAGTGTTTCTTCAGATAAAACCAAGTGACAAATTTACCCTTCTCAACCCTTCTCTTACCCAGTATTTCATCCATCTTCTTTAGTTCTCAAAATTTGTTCTGTGTAATATCTGTGTTCTATGGTTCCTTAACCCATAGTCAGTAAGAATAATACAGTCCCGCCATGACATCAGGTACCCAGCCATAAAAGGAGTCATTTGACTAACTGCTGGCAACAAATATTAGAATGTCCTTGCTGTTTGCCAGCTAGGAGTTACCTCTGAACCATTGATTTCCTTGGGTTTAGTCTGGGTTTATTTGTGTATCTCCAAACTGCGTCACCAGAAACTGTGGGCTGTGGATTTGTAAAAGATTAGCATTCCTGACAGAGAGGCAATCAATAAGTGAGAAACTTCTGCTGCCTTAAAGGCACAATATCTTGTTGTTTATTCAACATTATTTCTGCTTCTCCCTTACTTCTGTTATGAATGGAGAGATTCAAACTGGTTTAAAAAAAAACAAACTCTAGATTACATATTAAATATCTAATTCATGAACTCCAGTACCTAAAAGGTTCTCTTTTCCTTACTAATTAAGCTTCATGAAATCATAATCATGGATTAATCCTAATTAGAACAGATTTTGTAATTAAGTTTCTTATTTTGCCACTCAGGAAAAAAGAGAGAATAAGAACTAAGTCAAAGGGAAAATTCCCTTCGAGTATTAATATTTTATAATGAAACTAGAGCATTTTAAATTATAGAAGAAATATTTATGTTCCAATGCAGAGCAACCAAAATCCAAACCAGGGCTGAGAAATGTTCTCTTATTGCAAAGAAAAATTGCATTGATAGGAGAATTCTTGTATTCTGATCACCTGCTATAAGCTAGTCCTTGAGCATAAAGCACTACCATCAAGCAGTTTGTTACCTACAAACTTCTACAGATACAGAAAGCACAGAAAAACAACAGGCCCAATACAAAATTTAAGGTTTTTTCAAACCAATTCCTTCCCTTATATGTTTTACCATCCACCCAGGTTCACAAGACACAAAATAAAAGGTCTCTGTCATTTCTCTCATCCTCAGGCCCCACATCCTACCTAACAACAAACCTGTTGATTTTACGTCAATACATTTACAATGGTATACATCTCTCACGAAGATGGAGATGATCTAACTGGTTTTACTGAATCTTCACTTTCCAGCCTACAATCTAGCCTCACAATACAGTCATACTCATTTTTTCAAAATGCAAACCTCAAAGCATCCTTAAAAACTTTACCCACAGATGTCTGGGGCTCCAAGGCGAGAGGACAGATAACTGCTCAGCAGTCAGATTCCATAATCAAAGGAGCAACAGCCATGCCAACTAAGAATGCTTCTTCAGCAAATCTGCATACACATTGCCCCTAAGCTCCAGCTATGCCAAGATATTAAACTTTTCCAGAGAGCAGAATGGTGTTTAACATGAAAAGATGCTCAGCATTGCTCGTTATTGTGTGCCGTGTATGTGCTCAGTCACTTCAGTCACATCTGACTCTTTGTGACCCAGTGGACTGTAACATAACCCAACAGTTTCCTCTGTCCATGGGATTTCCAAGACAAGAATACTGGAGTGGGTTGCCATGCCCTCCTCCAGACGATCTTCCTGAGCCAGGGATCGAACCCACATCTGCGTCACCTGCATAACAGGCAGATTTTCTACCCTCTGAGCCACACAAATCAAAACTACAGTGAGGTACCACTTCACACCAGTCGGAAAGCGTTCAGCACCCAGCTCTGCACTGTGCGAGGTCTCTTCAGTCATGTCTGACTCTCTGTGACCCCATGGACTATAGCCTGCCGAGCTCCTCTGTCCATGGAACTCTCCAAACAAGAATACTGGAGTGGGCTGCCATTTCCTACTCCAGGGGATGTTCCCAACACAGGGATAAAACCTGGGTTTCTTATGTCTCCTGCATTTGCAGGTGGGTTCTTTACCACTGGCACCACATGGGAAATCCCTCCGGTAAGAATGGCCATCATCAAAAAAAAAAAAAAAAAATCTACAAACAATAAATGCTGGAGAGGATATGGAAAAAGGGAACCCTTTTGCACTGTTGGTGGGAATGTAAACTGGTATACCACTATGGAGAACAATGTAGAGATTCGTTTAAAAATTAGGAATAAAATGACCATATAACCCAGCAATCCCACTACTGGGCAAATACCCTGAGAAAACCATAATTCAAAAAGACATGTGTACCCCAAAGTTCACTGCAGCACTGGTTACAATATCCAGGTCATGGAAGCAACCTAGATGTCCATCAACAGATGAATGGATAGAGAAGCTGTGATATACATATACAATGGAATATTACTCAGCCATAAAAATGAACAATTTAGAGCCAATTGAGCTGACATGGATGAACCTAGAACTTGTCATATGAAGTCAGAAAAAAAAAAATCCTATATAAATGCATATGCATTGAATCTAGAAAAATGGTACTGATGGACTTATTTGCAGGGCAAGAATAGAGACACAGACATACAGAATGGACTTGTGGACACAGTGGGGAAAAGAAAGGGTGGGATGAACTGAGAGAGTAGTATTCAAATATATATAATATCATGTGTAAAAGAGAGAGTTGGTGGGAAGCTGCTGTGAAATATAGGGAGCCCAGCCTGGTGCCCTGTGACAACCTAGCAGGGTAGGATGGGGGTAGGTGGGAAGGAGGCTCAAGCAGGGAGGATATACATGTATGTTTATGGTTGATTCCTCTTATTGTCTGGCAGAAACCAACACAATATTGTTAAGCAATTATCTTCCAATTAAACATTTAAAAAAGAAGGGTATTTCAGAGTCTTTGCTTCTAAAGGAACTCTCTACACATTTACTTTAAAACTGTGTTCAATCCCCCCTACCTCTTTTGACCTTTTCTGGCTCCACCAAGGTTGGGTTACCTGATCCTCAGTGCTAGGATTTTAGGTCCTTAAGTTAAGACTCTTGTGTTTGACCTATTATCAGCCCTTTTTATCCCCCACAAAATAGTTACTGTCCAGATGTACAGCTATAGTCACACTGGACTGTTAGGTGTTTATGAAGGCTTCCCTGGTGTCTCAAATGTTAAAGGAATCTGCCTGTGATGACAAAGACCTCAGTTCGATCCCTGGGTTAGGAAGATCCTCTGGAGATGGGAATGGCAACCCACTCCAGTATTCTTGCCTGGAGAAATCCCATGGACAGAGGAGCCTGGTGGGCTACAGTCCATGGGGTAGCAAAGAGTTGAATATAACTGAGCAACTAACACACACACACATACATTCATATATTTTCTCAAGTTTTCAATGAAAAGTTTGGAGTGTCTACTATTATATGCCAACACATATAACTCTAGTACATGAAGGGCACACAGTAGACAGACACTCAGTGGTTGTCCTGAGATAACATTTTTTTTCGTGAGGCCCTTTGTCTTCTTTAGAAAAAAAGAAGGGATTGATAGTATTTTTTATCACTGTTTTGTTGTTGTTTTGATCTTTTTTTTTTTTAATCTTCAGTGTCCAGCACAATGCCTGGATCACATTAGATGTCATATAAATGTTTTTTGACTAAATGGGTGAATCCCTAGAAAACTCTTCCCATATTTCTACTAGGGAACCTCCAACTCATGTTTCCTTCTTTGAGGAAGCCCTACTCAGGACCCACAGACAATTTTATTAACCTCTCCTTTATGCTTCCAGAGCAAATGTGCATACCCCTCCAAGAGTACTTTAAAATCTTTTTTGGAGTATCTTCTTTTTTCACTGGAATATGAGCTCTCTATATCATGTGTCTTGTTGACCCAGCATAAAGAATAGATAAATGCAAGAGCTATAATAAAATAAAATATCTGAAAGTGTACAAGAAAGGCCCATTAATGAATTCTGAATGGAAGGACAGAAGGTTAGGTTTTTGGAGGAAATGGTATTGGGAGTTGAAAGATTAAAATTTCAGGGCTATATAAGAGATAGGGATAGGAAAACGGCAGTCTCGGTAAAGAGAGTATAACAAAGAAGGTATAACTGTGCATGTATGGAAGTGGCTGGACCACTGGAGAATGGAGAACTTGGAGATGGTGCAGGGGGAGTTCAAGCAAAGAGTCTGAAGGCAGGTTGTGAGAGGTTAATGCCATGCTGGGAATTGCCACGTGTGAGATGTGACTGTCACTGAGAAACACAGTGGACCACAGAGCATCAGAATATGAGAAGCGCAGAAAGTCATCACTGGGTTTGGTACATAGAATGTGGGAACTTTTAGGAGACTTTCTGCTGATACTGGAAGAAAGGATCAAGAAGGCAGGAGTTTCCCAATGAGTGGAAATAAAACACTAGATCATTCAACAATTAAAGAAGACAAAAAGACAAGAACAATAATTCAAAGTTGATGAAAGGAAGGTGAACATGTGAGGAGGTCTGATAAAAGGAGACTAATTAATGGAGGCACTATCAAGAAACAGATGAAAAGGACAATACAGGTAGAAGGGCAGACCTTTAAAAGGAAGAAGGATATTCATCCCTTAGGGATAAAATTGATAATCTTAAAATAGCCAACATGTTACACTTCTTTAGAATCTATTAGAATGCACATAGTAAGGGTAAATTTTAACCTCAAAAAGTATTTAATTGTACTTTCTTTATTACTTAAATGGACAGGGACTATATTACTTAGAAGGGTAATGATTTAAGTAGTATTAGCTGAGAGGGGCTTCCCAGAAGGCTCAACAGTAAAGAATCTGCCTGCCAAGCAGTAGGCATGGGTTCGATCCCTGGGTTGGAAAGATTCCCTGGAGAAGGAAATGGCAATCCACGCCAGTATTCTTGCCTGGGAAATCTCATGGACTGAGGAGCCTGGCAGGCTACAGTCCATGGAGCCACAGTTGGACAGCCTTAGATACCAAATAAGTATTAGCTGAGAAATAGTCCCTTAATTTTCCTGTAGTTCTAAATGTCTTTGTCTATAAAGTTTCTTCTAAATCACTGTTCTTGACCATTTCCGGTGTCAGAGATGACAGCAAGTTTGTTCTTTCCCATATGCTGTAATGGAGAATGCTGATAGATGTATTGAGTTTTATGTCTCTAAATAAAAACATCTTTCATAGAGTGAAAAATATCACAGTTAAATAACAGCAAACAAATATTGATTCCTTGCTACTATTTATTTTTTATTCTCCAAAATTCAATGGCTGAACAGACCATGTTGGAAAACTATTAAATGAAGTTGCCATATTTTAATTAAAACTTGATTTCAAGGCAATGTATATTTTTGTTACTCCTTTAAGAAATCATGGAGAACAGTGTGGCGATTCCTTAAAACACTGGAAATAGAACTGCATACGACCCAGGAATCCCACTGCTGGGCATACACACTAAGGAAACCAGAATTGAAAGAGACACGTGTACCCCAGTGTTCATCACAGTACTGATTACAATAGCCAGGACATGGAAGCAACCTAGATGTCCACCAGCAGATGAATGGATAAGAAAGCTGTGGTAAGCAAGCATCACCCTCAATGGTGAAAAATTGAAAGCATTTCCCCTGAAATCAGGAACAAGACAAGGGTGCCCACTCTCACCACTACTATTCAACATAGTTTTGGAAGTGTTGGCCACAGCAATCAGGGCAGAAAAAGAAGTAAAAGGAATCCAGATAGGAAAAGAAGAAGTGAAACTCTCTCTGTTTGCAGATGACATGATCCTCTACATAGAAAACCCTAAAGACTCTACCAGAAAATTACTAGAGCTAATCAACGAATACAGTCAAGTTGCAGGATATAAAATTAACACACAGAAATCTCTTGCATTCCTATACACTAACAATGAGAAAACAGAAAGAGAAATTAAGGAAACAATACCATTCACCATTGCAACAAAAAGAATAAAATACTTAGGAGTATATCTACCTAAAGAAACAAAAGACCTATACATAGAAAACTATAAAACACTGATGAAAGAAATCAAAGAGGACACAAGCAGATGGAGAAATATACCATGTTCATGGATTGGAAGAATCAATATTGTCAAAATGGCTATACTACCCAAAGTAATCTATAGATTCAATGCAATCCCTATCAAACTACCAACAGTATTTTTCACAGAACTAGAACAAATAATTTCACAATTTGTATGGAAATACAAAAAACCTCGAATAGCCAAAGTAATCCTGAGAAAGAAGAATGGAACTGGAGGAATCAATCTGCCTGACTTCAGACTCTACTACAAAGCCACAGTCATCAAGACAGTATGGTACTGGCACAAAGACAGAAATATAGATCAATGGAACAGAATAGAAAGCCCAGAGATAAGTCCACGAACCTATGGTCACCTTATCTTCGACAAAGGAGGCAAGGATATACAATGGAAAAAAGATAACCTCTTTAACAAGTGGTGCTGGGAAAACTGGTCAACCACCTGTAAAAGAATGAAACTAGAACACTTTCTAACACCATACACAAAAATAAACTCAAAATGGATTAAAGATCTAAATGTAAGACCAGAAACTATAAGACTCCTAGAGGAGAACATAGGCAAAACACTCTCCGACATAAATCACAGCAGGATCCTCTATGACCCACATCCCAGAATTTCAGAAATAAAAGCAAAAATAAACAAATGGGACCTAATGAAACTTAAAAGCTTTTGCACAACAAAGGAAACTATAAGCAAGGTGAAAAGACAGCCCTCAGATTGGGAGAAAATAATAGCAAATGAAGCAACAGACAAAGGATTAATCTCAAAAATATACAAGCAACTCCTCCAGCTCAACTCCAGAAAAATAAACGACCCAATCAAAAAATGGGCCAAAGAACTCAACAGACATTTCTCCAAGGAAGACATACAGATGGCTAACAAACACATGAAAAGATGCTCAACATCACTCATTATCAGAGAAATGCAAATCAAAACCACAATGAGGTACCATTATACACCAGTCAGGATGGCTGCTATCCAAAAATCTACAAGCAATAAATGCTGGAGAGGGTGTGGAGAAAAGGGAACCCTCTTACACTGTTGGTGGGAATGCAAATTAGTACAGCCACTATGGAAAACAGTGTGGAGATTTCTTAAAAAGCTGGAAATAGAACTGCCATATGACCCAGCAATCCCACTTCTGGGCATACACACCAAGGAAACCAGATCTGAAAGAGCCACATGCACCCCAATGTTCATCGCAGCACTGTTTATAATAGCCAGGACATGGAAGCAACCCAGATGCCCATCAGCAGACGAATGGATGAGGAAGCTGTGGTACATATACACCATGGAATATTACTCAGCTATTAAAAAGAATTCATTTGAATCACTTCTAATGAGATGGATGAAACTGGAGCCCATTATACAGAGCGAAGTAAGCCAGAAAGATAAAGACCATTACAGTATACTAACACATATATATGGACTTTAGAAAGATGGTAACGATAACCCTATATGCAAAACAGAAAAAGAGACTCAGATGTATGGAACAGACTTGTGGACTCTGGGAGAAGGCGAGGGTGGGATGTTTCAGGAGAACAGCATTGAAACATGTGTATTATCTAGGGTGAAACGGATAACCAGCTCAGGTTGGGTACATGAGACAAGTGCTAGGGCCTGGTGCACTGGGAAGACCCAGAGGGATCGGGTGGAGAGGGAGGTGGGAGGGGGGACTGGGATGGGGAATACATGAAATCCATGGCTAATTCATATCAATGTATAACAAAAACTACTGTAATGATGTAAAGTAATTAGCCTCCAACTAATAAAAATTTAAAAAAAAAAAAAAAAAAAGTTCATAGAAAGCTAAGTTTATAGATTGCTAAGGTTTTAAGAAAAGCATGGGGAGATGCTAAAGACATTAGAATAGAAGAGAATTTGGAAGAAATGTAGTGAACTCATTATCTACTTGCATAATTAACTTTGTCAATAGGAAGAAACTAGAGTAACATATATATTCATTCTCCAACACATGCTCTCTTTTAATATCCTGAGGATGGTTTCATTCAATGTTTCCCTGGAGGGGACATGAGAGGAAATGGCAAATTTAGAATTCTTTTCATACTAACCACAAAAAAGTATCTTCTATTAAACAATTAGAGTCAAATCTTTAACACAGAGTTGGCCTGTGGAGTATTTTGAAAATGTTTCTGAACATTAGCCTATAACCTTGGTATTTAATAACTTTTATTTTTATCAACATAGAATTCTACCAGATGCCTACAGCAAGTAACTTTGTGGATTTTAAACTTTAAAGATAACATTTCTATTTCAAAATGGGCCAACAACTCGGTGCTCTGAATGACAATGTGTATATGAAACAGTAAGCTTTTAGAACCCAGGATCTGCAATCATATCTGACCCTGTATGTTTGGTGATATTTTAAAAGGTTTGTACTTCATTGTTATGTTAAAAAGACAAGTTTAAACATGAAAACAACCTTCAGGATATTTTTCTTCCTAATTGTATCATACGCTAGAAAGAGATTTCAGATTAAACAGAACATTTGAATCCTGAAGAAAATGTTTTTGATTTAGGAACTATGAAAAGTAGAATTGCTGAGTTAAAGCATGAGAGAAAATATGTCATATTTGTAATAAATTACCTGCAATGTCTAAAAAAAAAAAAAAAAAAAAAAAGAAAGCTGTGGTACATACACACAATGGAATATTACTCAGCCATTAAAAAGAATGCATTTGAATCAGTTCTAATGAGGTGGATGAAACTGGAGCCTATTATACAAAGTGAAGTAAGTTGGAAAGAAAAACACCAATACAGTATACTAACGCATATGTATGGAATTTAGAAAGATGGTAAAGATGACCCTATATACGAGACAGCAAAAGAGACAGAGATGTAAAGAACAGACTTTTGGACTCTGTGGGAGAAGGCGAGGGTGGGATGATTTGAGAGAATAGCATTGAAACACATATATTATCATATGTGAAACAGATCACCAGTCCAGGTTGGATGCATGAGACAGGGTGCTCAGGGCTGGTGCACTGGGATGACCCAGAGGGATGGGATGGGGAGGGAGGTGGGAGGGGGGGTCAGGATGGGGGAACACATGGATACCCATGGCCGATTCGTATCAATGTATGGCAAAAACCACTACAATATTGTAAAGTAATTAGCCTCCAATCAAAATAAATTAATTAATTAAAAAAAAAGAAATCAGCACAACAGTGGTTCCCACACACAGATCACTCCATACTCTTAAACTGTTGTCACATGCAAAAACAAAAAATGAAACTCTCATAAAGTGTATGGCAAAGCATTAAGTTAATTGAATTTCTCTTAACATAGTAACACAGTTAATTTTTTTTATTTACTAGAACACTGAATCAGTTACTTCATATAATCTGCTGAATAATCACCATGAGGTCGCAAAGAGATGAACACAACAGAGCAGCTAACACTTTCAGGAATCGTAACATCTTAGATTAAAAGAAAATTTCAATAAACCCTTACACTGTACCACAATCATCAGTGAGTAATTCTTTCCTTTTATTTTCCAAATTAAATCTATCACTATAATCTATTATAAAAATTCTCTCAAATGATAAGTAATGCATTTACCAGCATACTAAGCCTAATTTGAATTATCTCTAGTTGTGGCTTTTCCTCATCTTAAATCATCCAACCTCCAAACTCTAATTTGTTTTGTGCTTATGGCTGTAGTAGATACAGACACTGTTTTTAATGATCCATCCCATATGTTTGTTAAGGTTAGTTCAATCTTTCTTTGTTAGGAGTCTTTTTTTTTTTTTTTAACCTACATCAGGCAAGAAAAATTAGGTTGACCTAATTGTTTTTTGGAGCATGGGATTTTTCTCAGCCATATTTGCAATGTTTCCTTTTAAATTCTGGTGTTCTCCCTACTCTTATTACCTTCTGATACTTTTAAGATACATCAGAAACAGGGGCGAAAGTCTAGTGCTATGTAAGTTCCTGGCCTTGCTAGGTTTTAATACTACTGTGCCAAGCTTATCTTCCCATCTTGATTGATTAGAGATTGATGGCATAGTATAAGTTTGCAGCAATATCCAAATGTTACTGCTATATCTCTTAAACATCATCCCCCAAAAGGGTCCATGGACAATTTGTTTACCTTCTCACTCCATCAGCTTCTGATGTTATTAGCAGAAGACATTGCCAGGTCTTGGCTCTTCAAGAAATCAGATACCTCTCTTGAACAGTGTAATAAGAAGGAAAGTACGGAGAGCTCAATAAAACTAACACTCATCATTCTCTTAGCCGTTTATCTAGTCAACTTTCCCACTAGCATTTAAACAAATCATTTAAGTGAAATAAAAGAGAAAAAACTTTTCTTTCATAAATTGTGAAATCTATTTTCTAATTTAAGCTGATTTGTAAAATATTTGAAAGATAATAGACCTGTACCGAGTCTATAAATTGGAAAAATATTTTAAGAATTACTTTACTTTGTGATAGAACAAGGAATCTATTTTAGAAAATAAAATTAATCTTTTGAGGCACTATGTTTTGCCTCTAGTGGCTGTCTCAGGATGCATTGTACAAAATAGAATGAATTTTTACTGCCACCTAATATGCTGAGACAGGCCCCCTTGGTGGCTCAGATGGTAAAGAATCTACCCACAATGCAGGAGACCTGGGTTCAATCCTTGGGTTGGGAAGATCCCTGGAGGAGGAAATGGCAAACCATTATTTGCCTGTATTCTTGCCTGGAGAATAACATGGACAGAGGAGCCTGGTGGGCTAACAGAGTCAGACACGACTGAGTGACTAACACGATATGCTAAGATGGTAATAGTTTTAACTTGTTTTTTTTGTTTTGTTTTTTTTTTCCTTTTTTTTTTTCCATTTATTAGTTGGAGGCTAATTACTTTACATCATTACAGTAGTTTTTGTCATACATTGAAATGAATTAGCCATGGATTTACATGTTTTTTTAGAAGTAAAGGTGGTAATAAATGTTTGTCTATGTGAGATACAGTGTAAAAATGCAACAGAGATATGAAATATCTAATCCAAGAAATAAACAGGAATAAGAATATATTCTACTGTGAATTAGAACTTTTAATACATTCATGCTTACCATTATGCATCAGTCATTCAATTCTTTATCAGAAGCAAATTAGTTCTATTTATACTCATCTTCATTTATGGGTTTCAGACTTGCTCATGTAAGGTTTGATGCTTATATCTTAGTAGTTTTGTTTGAACAAACAGAATAAGATGGAATAGATATGTTTTTCCTTTTGCTATATTAGTTTGAGAGGTTTTTTTCTTTCTTAAAAATCAATGAGATGTGTAGTTTCAAAAAGGGGAGTTTAAAACATTTTCATTTTTTTCACTTCTCAAAGAATCACTCCAAGATAATGGGGATAACATGAAACATAAAACCAATTCCATCATCAATGCAAATGAGACCACGTGAGAAACAAACTATTCATATAAATGTGGAAATAAAAATAGACTAAATCAATGGCTTAACAAGTAGGAAAAGAGTCAAACCTAAGCAACTATGAAAGGTGAAAACCAACGAAAAGTCAGGTGATAGAAGAAGCAGTTAGATTTGCAGCCCAAATGTAGAATTTTTAGATTAGCAGGAGACCAAGGGTTTGTTCTGTGGACAATTTACCAGGAGTAGCCCCAAGCTCCAGGAATGGAGAAGGGCCAGTGTGAGAGGCCGTACCAAAAACAATGGTTAAGTATGAAAATTTAACCACTGAGTCACACCCCAAACCCACCCCACCTGGTTTCAAAATAGCAGCAGCTAGATTGATATCTCCAGGCCAAAGACCACAGATCCTTTACTAGAAAAAATAGAGATGAAGACCTACAAGTACTAACATGTGTGATCTCCTAATGACAAAGCTAACCAGCCATCTGACTACCCAAGACTTATTGTGGAAACCATTTTGAAATATATAGAAATGGAATCACTATGTTGTGTACATACAATGTTGTGTACCAGGAACTACCATAGTGGTGTAGGTCAATTATTCCTCAAAAAAGTCATATAAAAAGAGATCAAATCTGTGGTTATTAGAGGTGTGATCAAATTTGTGGTTATTAGAGGTGCGATCAAATTTGTGGTTATTAGAGGTGCAGGGTTTGGGGGAGGGGAAACTGGATAAAGGTAGTCAGAAATTTCATGTGTTTTAATGTTTCCTAGATATTTTAATGAGAAATTTATAAAGTATGGCAAGATGTTTGTCTTCTGCTATGTTACAAGAAAAAAGTTTTTATTGTTGAGAGTCTATAGCACAGTTTACTACTTAATTGTAAACTCTAGTAATGTTTCATGGCTACTAAATTTGTTCATCGAAATATAACCCACAAATAGTACTATCAAATTATTTTAACAAGAGTACTAAACTAAGTCAAAGAGAAAAGGAAAGTCACTGATGCAAAAATTATTTCAAGATAGCTCACACATGCAATCATAAAAACTCAAATTAAAACACTAGAAGAAGAAATATAAAATTATGTGTTTCAACTTTGAGAAAGGCAAATATTTCTTAGGTAATAGTGTGGAAGCATTAGTGATGAAAGAAAAAATTGATAAATCTTACTAATTAAAATTAAAAACTTGTTTTCAAACAAAACAACACTATTAAGGAAATAAATAGGCAAATCACAGACTAAGGTGACAATATTCACAACTCATGTAACTGATGAAAGATTTTAATTCAGAATATATAAACAACTTGTATAATTCAATGACAAAATGATAGGCAACCCAATTTAAAAATAGGTAAATGTATTTCTAAAAGAAGACTGTTGAGTCTATTTCTCCACTGCTGCCCTGTAAATAAATTCTTCAGTACCATTTTTCTAGATTCCATATATATGCATTAGAATACAATAATATCTTTCTCTTTCTGACTTACTTCACTCTGCATAATAGGCTCTAGGTTCATCTATCTCATTAGAACTGACTCAAATGTGTTCTTTTTTATGGCTAACTAATATTCCATTGTGCATATGTACCAAAACTTTTTTATCCATTCATCTGTTGATGCACATCTAGGTTGCTTCTGCCTGGAGAAACAGACGTAAAGAAGAGGAGAGGGGAGACATGGGGAGAGGGGAGGAGAGGATGAGATGTATGGAAAGAGTAACATGGAAACTTAACATTACCATATGTAAAATAGATAGCCAACAAGAATTTGCTGCGTGTCTCAGGAAACTCAAACAGGGGCTCTATATCAGCCTAGAGGGATGGGGTGGGGAGGGAGAATGGAGGGAGGTTCAAAAGGGCATATATGTATACCTATGGTTGGTTCATGTTGAGGTTTGACAGAAAACAACAAAATTCTGTAAAGCAATTATCCTTCAATTAAAAAATAAATAATTTTTGTTAAAAGTAAAAAAAAAAAAAATTGAGGATACACTAGATCTCAGTAGATCCTGGGAATCTCTATTTTTCAAAAGCTGCTTCCAGTCACTATGAGGTCTAGCCAAATGAAGGAATCTCTGCTCTGTCACCTTATTTTAACTCAGACTTGTGTCTCATTTCATCCTTTTCACAACCACATATTCCTGTAAGGAAAAAAACTAAATAAATGCAAAGTCTAATAAGTACATTAAAAAGTGCTCAATATTACTAGTCATCAGAGAAAAGCAAATTAAAACCATAATTAGAAATAACAAACTACTACAAAACCACTGAAACAGTTAAAATGAAAAAGAATGAATACAAATACTATTCAGGATGTTGTTGTTGTTCAGTAGCTTAGTTGTCTGACTCTTTGAAACCACATGCACTGCAGCACATCAGAATTTCCTGTTCTTCACTATGTCCTAGTTCAGTTCAGTTCAGTCACTCAGTCGTGTCTGACTCTTTGCAACCCCATGGACTGCAGCACACCAGGCTTCCCTGTCTATCACCAACTCCCAGAGCTTGCTCAAACTCATGTCCATCAAATCAGTAATGCCATTAAGCCATTTCATCCTCTATTGTCCCCTTCTCCTCCTGCCCTCAATCTTTCATAACATCAGGGTCTTTTCAAATGAGTCAGCTCTTCGCATCAGGTGGCCAAAATATTGCAGCTCCAGCTTCAGCATCAGTCCTTCCAATGAATATCCAGGACTGATTTCCTTTAGGATGGACTGGTTTGATCTCCTTGCAGTCCAAGGGGCTCTCAAGAGTCTTCTCCAACACCACAGTTCAAAAGCATCAGTTCTTCAGTATTCAGCTTTCTTTATGGTCCAACTCTCACATCCATAGATGACTACTAGAAACACCATAGCTTTGACTAGATGGTCCTTTGTTGGTAAAGTAATGTCTCTGCTTTTTAATATGCTGTCTGGGCTGGTCACAGCTTTTCTTCCAAGGAACAAACGTCTTTTAATTTCATGGCTTGCAACCACCATCTATAGTGATTTTGGAGCACCCAAAAATAGTATCTTACTGTTTCCATTGTTTCCCCATCTGTTTGCCATGAAGTGGTGGGACCAGATGCCATGATCTTAGGTTTCTGAATGTGGAGTTTTAGGCCACCTTTTTTCACTCTCCTCTTTCACTTTCATCAAGAGACTCTTTAGTTCTTCTTCACTTTCTGCCATAAGGGTGGTGTCATCTGAATATCTGAGGTTATTGATATTTCTCCCAGAAATCTTGATTCCAGTTTGTGCTTCATCCAGCCTGGCATTTCTCATGATATACTTCTCACAGAAGTTAAATAAGCAGGGTGACAGTTTATAGACTTGATGTATTTCTTTCCTGATTTGGAACCAGTCTGCTATTCCGTGTCCAGTTCTAATGTTGCTTCCTGACCTGCATACAGATTTCTCAGGAGGCAGGTCAGGTGGTCTGGTATTCCCATCTCTTGAAGAATTTTCCACAGTTTGTTGTGATCCACACAGTCAAAGGCTTTGGCATAGTCAACAAAGCAGAAGTAAATGTTTTCCTGGAACTCTCTTGCTTTTTCAATGATCCAATGGATGTTGGCAATTCAATCTCTGATTCCTCTGCCTTTTGTAAATCCAGCTTGAACATGTGGAAGTTCACAATTCACGTACTGTTGAAGCCTGTCTTGGAGAACTTTGAGCATTACCTTGCTAGCGTGTGAGATGAGTGCAATTGTGCAGTAGTTTGAATATTCTTTGGCATTGCCCTTCTTTGGGATTGGAATGAAAATGCAAAGGAGAAACTCCAGCAAGACGGTCGGAGGGACAAAATGGCATTTAGAATCAAATCCCATACCCACCAGAGATAGTCCAAGGGCTCAAACAAAACCTTGTGCGCACGAGGAAACCCCACAGAGACTGAGTCTGAGTGTGTCCTGTGGAGGTATGGGTCAGCAGTGGCCTGCCGCAGGGGCAGGGGCTCTGGGTGCAGCAGACCGGAGTATGGCATAAGCCCTCTTGAAGGAGGTCGCCATTAACCCCACCATAGAGCCACCAGAACTTACACTTACACTTATGTCCTAGAGTTTGCTCAAATTTATGTTCATTGAGTCAATGATGTCATCCAACCATCTCATCCTCTGTCACCTCTTCTCCTCTTGCTTTCAGTCTTTCCCAGCATCAGGGTCTTTTGCAGTGAGTCAACTCTTCACATCTGGTGGCCAAAGTATTGGAGCTTCAGCTTCAACATTAATCCTTCCGATGAACTGATTGATTTGATTGAGTGAACTGAGTTTATTTCCTTTAGGATTGACTGGTTTGAGCTCCATGCTGTCCAAGGAATTATCAAGTCTTCTTCAGCACCAGAATTCAAAAGCATCAGTTCTTCAGTGCTCAGCTGTCATTATGGTCCACCTCTCACATTCATACATGACTATTGGAAAAAAATCATAGCGTTGACTATATGGACCTATGTTGGCCAAATGATGTCTCTGCTTTTTAATATGCTGTCTGCATTTGTCAGAATCTGGAGCTCATAGTATTCTCCTACCTTTCCAGTGGAAATTTAAATGGTCCAACCACATTCAATCTATGATCCAACAGTTCCACTCATAGATATTTATCCAAGATAAATGAAAACATATGTCTTCAAACAGACTTGTGTAAGAATGTTTATTGTGATTTTAGTCATAATAACCACAAACTGGAAACATACCAGTTTCCATCACCAGGAAAATAGATAAATAAACTGTATATTTTTTCTATGGAATACTTCTCAGTGGCTTCCCTGGTGGTTCAGCAGTAAAGAATCTGCCTACAATGCAGGAGACTCTAGAGACACACGTTCAATTCCTGAGTCAGGAAGATTCATTGAAGGAGGAGATGGCAACCCACTCCAGTACTCTTGCCTGGAGAATTCCAAGGTCAGGGGAGCCTGGCAGGCTACAGTCCATAGGGTCGCAAAGAGTAGGACATGACTGAAGTGACTTAGCATGCACGCACACATGCATACTTCTCAGCAATAAAAATGAACATGGATGCATCTCAAAAACATTATGCTAAAGAAAATGAGCCAGATATAAAGAGTGTGTGCTATCTGATTCCATTTAAATAAAGTGCTAGATTAGGTAAAACTAATTAATTAGTGAGTGATTGCTTGGTGCATGTGTGTGAGGGGGGTTATTTCATGGGAAGGGGCCACAAGTCCACTTTCTAGGGTGGTGGAAATAGTCGATATCTACATAAAAATGCAGGTGACACAGACATATTCATTTTTCAGTATGAATGGAGCTGTGCAATTAAGATTTGTGCCTTTTACTCTATGTAGATGATTTCAATATACTTTTCCCTGGTGGCTCAGATGGTAAAGAATCTGCCTGCAATGTGGGAGACCTGGGTTCAATCCCTGGGTTAGGAAGGTTCCCTGGAGGAGGGCATGGCAACCCACTCCAGTATTCTTGCCTGGAGAATCCCCATGGACAGAGGAGCCTGGCGGGCTACAGTCCATGGGGTTGCTAAGAGTCAGACACGACTGAGCGACTAAGCACCCAGCACATGGAGGCAATAGAAAGCCCAGGATTCCATATTAGATTTAGAAGACATTTTTCCTGAAATTATCAAATTATTGGGTAACATAGTATAGAGTCCAAATGACATATTCTAAAAACCCACCCAAAGTAGATTTTGATACCACTACATCAGAAGTGCCAGCTTTATGATGACTCCACTACTGCTTATGAAGAATTCTACAGCAGATGGAAGTTAAAAACTGAAAATTGTTGTGATGTGCTTAGTCATTCAGTCATGTCCGACTCTTTGAGATCCCATGAACTGTAGCCCACCCACTAGGCTCCTTTGTCCATGGGATTTTCTAAGCAAGAATACTGGAATGGTTTGCCAGCCCCTTCTCCAGGGGATACTCTCAATCAAAAATGTGTATACATATTGCAAACTGCCCTAAATAAATTTGTTTACAAGGATTTCTTTGGTGTGTATCAATAATCTCAATGTCTAGAAGCAAATAAATGTTATAGGTGTCCTTCCCAGGACACCTGTCTAGTTGAATCAGGTAACAGAACCCTTCAAAGATCTTGTGATGTGAGACTGATGGAGTTTAGAATCAGAGTATGCAACCAAGCAGGACCCTTTGGGGCTTTCCTGAGACAGACCCCTTCCCCATGTCCTCTGCCTGCCTCTTCTTTGTGGAAAAGCTGTAGTCTCCCAGCCCTCCCCTCAAAAATTAGTGGTTGAAAGGATGTGACCAAGTAGTGACAAAAGTAGCAGTTGGGCCAGGAGAACTGTTAACAATTTACACAGATATCAGCCATATGGCAGAACAGAATCTTTAGTCCCTCTCTGAAGTACAAAAATAACAGTATCTGGTGCACATGCTTGAACTGTTTTACAGATACTAAAGCCCCCACTTAATGGAGAAAGTTAACCACACGATGACAGTGAGCACATAGCCCTCAGACTGGCTGGAGCATGAGGGTAAAGTTAACCCCTGTGATACTGTCATCCTACCTTACCATCAACAGGTCAGAGACCTGTGCATGAGTTGACCATGTACCCTGAAACTCCCGTCCCGCATCTTGCCTTAAAAATGCTTCCCTGAGTATCCAAAGCTGGTGCTCTATGACAACCTGGAGGGACGGGGTGGGGAGTACAATGGGAGGGGGTTCAAGATGGAGGGGACACACGTATACCTGTGGCCAGTTCATATTGACATATAGCAAAAGATCACCACAATATTGTAAAGTAATTATCCTCCAATTAAAATAAGTAAAGAATTTTTTAAATGCTTCCCTGAAACCCCTTGGGGTCCTTTTGAGCATAAGCTGTCCTGTTCTCTTGCTTGACCCTCGCAATAAATCTCTCTCCACTCCAAACTCCTCCCATGTTTAAGTTTGTTTGGCCTCACTGCACAAGGGGTACACTAACTTGGATTCGAACAACAGATAGAGATTCTTAAGTTCTGCTGAGCACAGCCGAAGTGTTATATATTTCTAGCTAATCACTATATCTTAAATATCACTCATTTCATCAATACAAAATAAAACTTCATTTATGCTAATTTATAAATACCCTAGAGCTGACCTCAAGTAAAAATAGTTGAAGCTTCGCAACCTTGTGAGTTTTAGAATCTGGTAGGAGCAGTGGTTCTCAACCATGCAATATGTTCAAATCATCTCTGGAGAGGTTTTAAATCCCAAAGCCAAGGCCATAATCCAGGCCAGTAAAATCAGAGTTTCTAGGGGTGGGATCCAGTCAATAGCATTTTTCAAACCTCCCTAGGTGATTCCAATTTATAGACAAAGAAGAGAACCACTGGATTAGTCCATGGACTTCTCCAGGCCAGAACGCTGGAGTAGACTTTCCATTCTTCAGGGGATTTTCCCATCCCAGGGACTGACCCTAGGTCTCCCACATTGTAGAGGGATTCTTTTTTTTTTTTTTTTTTGGTAGAGGGATTCTTTACCATTTGAGCCACAAGGGAAGCTCTAGAACCTTCCAATCTAGCCTCATTGCAGTGGATATTATTGAATAGGTGTTTTAAACGCTGTTTAACTACATTTAAAGGATAAGTAATACACATCATATACCATACTGTTGATGTTTAAATGTTTTTAAGTAAATACACAACATGAAACACATTCCATTTCCTCAATGATAGGACAGAAACAACAAAACTATAAATACCAACTAGGTCTATGGCCACACCACCCTGAACGCGCCCGATCTCGTCTGATCTCAGAAGCTAAGCAGGGTCGGGCCTGGTTAGTACTTGGATGGAAGATACCAACCAGAACTGACTAGTAATAACCACCACCACCACTCCAGCATCTGGCACCAGGAAGGGAATTTGGCCATTTCTGAGTAATGGATCTAGAGAAGGGAATGGCTAGATGCATTTGTATACAGGTGACTAAGACTCTGCACTGAAAATTTGGTTTTTAAGTAATTACATCCTGAGATTGCCTGTAAATAGTAATACATGCCCTGATTCAGAGAAGTGACTATCTCAGCCAGATCACATTGAAGTCAAAGCAGCAAGGTATATACAATTAGTTAAGACCAGGATGACAAGAGAAGAAAACCTGAAACAGACCAGAGCATTGATAATTGCCTTAGCCCAGCTGGCCAAAGATTTTACTAGTTCCTGATGGATATCAGAAGATATTTTCAGAACATTACTGCAAGTTACTTGTATTTGTGATATATAAACAAATTTATGTAAATTGCTAAGTAAAGTGTATATTTTCGTATGATTTGGTGATAGTGTGGATTTCTCTTGTAATCTTTATTTTTTAAACAGTCTGATATATCACAAACTTGGCCCAATCCTAATCAGTTCCCCATTTTAAAAGATTCTCTTCTTGAATCTTGATACATATATATATACATATACACATATATATGTACGGCTGAGTCCCTTTGCTGTCTACCTGAAACTATCACAACATTGTTTATCAACTATATTCAAATATAGGATAAAAAGCTGAAAAAAATTCTCCCTTAAAGAATGTGAACCCAGACCCGCAATGCCCTATAAATATTTCTCTTCTGACTCCCCACTTCAGAGTCACTGCTAAGGCCTGTCAAGGTGATATTCATTCCAAATGTAGTTATTTCTAATAAATTTATCTTTAAGAGATCTTATAAAGATATTTGGTGAGATTTTGGTGAGATCAATAGCAACATCATAAAGAATATCTAATCAAGGCTAATCCCTGCTTTGGAATGCCATTTACAAGAATTCAGTAAATGTATATTGATAATGTTTAAGTGAAAACAAATCTAGCAACATAAAATTCCAATCAAATATTGCAAAATATTTTTTTCCCATCCCATTTGTTAATCAAAAACAGCCTGAGAGGATTTGAGGAGGGAAAAAAATGCCTAATCGCATCCCCAAAGAGTTCCTTCATTAGAATCAGGTCACCTAATGATTATTAGAGATTTACATCCAAATGCTATATTCAGTCACAGTGCTCTGTCCATTATTTCCCTCCCTTTGCAAATGTCATCTTGAAATCATCTATCCAAATGTCATATACACGACATTTCTATCAAGTCTTTGAGGAACCCTTCCAACTTTCTCTTTATATTTAATTACTCCTTTCTCTCAGCTACGCCTTTTGTGTTTACCACACAGTAATATTTGTTTTCATTTCTTGCTCCATTCACTTTGATCTATTTGAGGGCAGGATCCGTGGTATTTATGACCCTTTAGGGTTCATCATTGCAGAGTCTAAATTTTTTTTAAAAAAACATAATAAGTATTTTTTCAAATATATAACCAGATTTTTGGCCCTGTGATTATCTCACTTAACTTCAAACTTTACTTATAAACCCTTATTAACAAATGACACCTGAGTACTATAATACTTCTACATGAGAAAAAGGTCCGCTAAGATTGGGATACACAGTTAGCAGTTGGTTGGAACAGAAATTCCAGCTAGAACAAGGGCAACTAAAATAGAAACTAGAAAGGTGCCAAAGGTGAGAGTCGACTACTTGGGACTGTTCTGGGGAATGAGAATTTTGTAGTTCTATAGCTTTTGCATTCTTTCTAGGGAAATTTCAAAATAATTTATTGTTGTATGTGTAAATATTTCAGTTAAAAAATAACTAATATGTAAGATTCTATCAGGTTCAAAAGAGCAGGATTTGTGTGTGTGTGTGTATTTTCTTGCATAAAATAAAAATCTATATTGTAAAGTCACATCCTGCATTGCTATTTTGCCTGAATTTCTTTAGAAATATATTCTAGTCATTATATTCCCTATTTAAAAACAGAAAACTTTCTAATGTTGCATTCTTCAGTGGAAAAAAAAAAACTTGTTTTCTCTCTTTTAATGGATCTGAAAAGTAAATGACATATTGAGGTCACTAGGAAAATGAATGTCAAGATTCACATAAGTCAAGATTTACCTAACAAGCCTTCCTTCACCTGCAGTTAGTGAGTGGGGTTACATGGTATAGAAGAAAGACATTAGCTTTAGTATCCAAGATCCTGAGATCTAATTAGAAACTTGGAAATTTATCTGGGCAACAACGGACCATTATTTCAAGTCTTGGGTCTTAGTTTCTTCTTTCATTAAATACAATAGTCCCTCTTTTATAGAATTTTCTTGAGAAATACATAAGTGAAAAAGTAAATAGTAGGCAATGAAAATATTTAAGTTGAATTGGAAATGTATTCATAGCAACTCTGTAAATCATTTAGGTAAATAAGAATTTCACTCACCTATATCATCATTCTATAGATGGGATCATGGAGTTCTGGATTCAGAACCATGAATTGAAAGAAAAACTCTTGGGGAGCATAACTGAGGCAGTGTAAGATTTGCCAGGACACTGCAGACAATAAACCACCTCTAACATGAGACCATAGAGGTGCTTCCTTATCCACAAGTGGTCCAGATCTCTGTTTTATGTCTCTTTTGAAAGAAGGCAAAGTGTTTTTCTCTATCTAGTTCTCACAAAAGAAGTGGGCAGAAATGTTAGCCGTGTGACTTTAATGAATATCACATGAACAAGTTTCCTTACACACTGCTTTGGAAATGTCACCAAATCAAAGGTTGCACTTAGAAAGGGCATAAAACCAAACAAGATAACGGGACAATCGTTGCCTGGCACATAAGAGAGGACATCACCTTTGCAGCCGGAAAATAGAACAAGGACACCGCAAGTTTGCTTACTGTACACACAACCATTACTCAGAATATGTTGATGCACCTGCTTTACCTTGAAAATTGGTTCCTCTAAAGACCAAAATTAAATAAGAATAATGAGAAATATATTTTTAAAGTACTATATGGAAATGACAGTAGATATAATGCATAATGTATAATGCAGAGCCAACATACCTACAATCAGAGTCTCTAAAGAAGAGAAGCTTTGTAGTGAGACAGAGTAAATATTTTCGGGCAAAATTATGAAAGGACTTTTCTGAAATTAAAAAGACTTGAATCTATATGTTGAAAGTAAACAACACGCAGTAAAGAAACCTGGTTTATGATAATTAAACCAAGACGTATTTTTCCTTAGAATTAAACTTCTCTTCCTAAGAAGATGGCATCACCAATTCAATAAATATGAACACGGGCAAACTCCAGGAGATGGTGAGGAACAGAAAAGCCTGGCACAATGCAGTTCATGAGGTTGCAAAGAGTGGGACATAACTTGACAACTGAACAAATAAAGAAGAAATTAAAATTTTCTCTTAGGGAGAACAAAGATGAAAAAAATTATGGGGACACATTATAGAAATTTAATTATTTGGAT
The DNA here is from genome assembly GCF_023699985.2 of Odocoileus virginianus. Classification (NCBI taxonomy): domain Eukaryota; kingdom Metazoa; phylum Chordata; class Mammalia; order Artiodactyla; family Cervidae; genus Odocoileus; species Odocoileus virginianus. The sequence goes on along the minus strand of NC_069696.1, from coordinate 25,142,389 downwards.
TATATTAGCATTCCCTTTTTCTATGCCTTACCCCTTTATCATTTCTAATTTTTAGTATTTATATCTTTTTCTTTTTTAATTGAAGTATAGATTTATCACATTACAGTAAATTCAGGTATATATAATGACTCAGTACACTTATAGATTATACTCTAAAATTATTACAAAATAATGAATATATTTTCCTGTACTGTACAATGTATCCTTGTTGCTTATCTATTTTTATATAGTAGTTTGCATCTCTTTCTCATGATTAGTTTAACAATATTTTGGATATTTTTATAATTAAAAAAACAGCTTTGGGGGAAAAAATGGGTTCTTCTCTCAAACAAAACCAAATAAACCTAAGCAAAGTACACAGAGGGAAGGCCTAGCATATCTTCCAGGTACTTGTTTGCCCGTTGTTAGGCAGTTGGAAATTCAACTCATGCTTAAAATGCACACTTAGTCATCTACACTTAACACATTTTCTGTGGCCCTAAAGTGCTGTTGATAAACAGTTAGTTAAAAACTCTCACAGATAATAGCTCCAGAAGGCCCTTCTGTTTCAAGCCTGTTACCCATGGAACTCTTCCAAGCAAAACAAACAGCGGGAACTTCAGGACAACCTCTGTGGGGTTCATACCTTGCATTCACATGATTCAGCTCTCATCTAATTGCCATTTGGCTGCCAACACTTTCCCATGTCTCTACATGGTGTTGCAGCAAATACAGTCTACTTTAACTAGGAATCCTGATTTTACTATAATCAACTGTGTGCCTTTCTACCCTCACCCGAGCTTGAGGGTGAGTACAGTAGGATGCCAGAATCAGTTTTGTATCACTGATGCTTAAAACAGGATTTGGCATCTAATGGGTCCTCAGTAAATATTTGTTGACTATTTTAAGAATGCCATCATTGTCACATTTCCTTTCCTACCAACCCATGCCTTTGTTTATAACAAAGCTCTCGTCTCCATGTCTTCATTCTGTCTAATAATATTGGGTGGCCAGAAAGTTTGTTCGAGTTTTCCATATGCTATGGCAGAAAAACCCAAATGAACTTTTTGGTCAACTCAATACCTAGATTCTTGAGTGCCTGACAGCAAATGGTAACCCTCTGAATTAAACAAAATCTGTAAGCTATGTACCACGCATTCACTCATTCACTTTTGCTAAGTCCCTCACCTACTTTCTCAGTTCCAACAAATATTTATCATCTATTGCCTGAGAATACTGTGCAATATTTTATACAAGTTGGCAAATTGCACAATCATAGCCATTTATAAACAGCACTCTCCAATAAAAAGACAATGACCATCATGAGTGAAAGCAAATGTGCACTTTCAATTTTTCTAGTAGTTATATTAAAAAGGGGGAAAGGAAAAGGTAAAATTAAGTTCAATTATAAACTTTAACTACATATATGAAAATTATCATTTCAACACACGTTCAATGTAAAACTTATTAATGATAAATTTTACTTTTTTTCTCTCTTATCAAGTCTTCAGAATCTGGAGTGTATTTTTAGCCTTACAGTATGTTGGGTTTGGAAGTGTCAGTGACAATGTATGGCTAATGGTTACCATATTGAGTAGCACAGACCTATAAAATCACCTTCTCATAAAAGAGAGGACTATAATACAAAATAAATTAGAATGAATGTGATGTTAAGTTACAATAAAACATGGGGCCAAAGAGAGGACCCAATTCTAAGAGGAGGGAAAGAAGTAGGCTCCTCTGGACCTACTCTAACTATTTTCTCTTTACTAAACATGGTATCCTCTCATCTTACTTGCCACTTCTTCCTTCATCCTGTGTGATACATCCATGACTGTGTGCATCCACATATCTGTGCAAGTAGTTCAGTGTTTCTTAGGACTAAATATAAATGGATGACACATTTATGTGAGTGTAGGCTATATGTAACTGAATATGACTCTCTAGTTTATATAAATCATGATTTAGAATATATGGGAGGGGCAAATGCAAGATAAAAAGAAGGAGTGAACAAAATATGAAAGACAGGGCCTTCTAATGGTGTATACACCTAAGTTGTACACATTCTAAGGTGTAAACACCTTCTAATGGTGTATTCTTTTCGTAGTGGATTATCAAAAGGTAAGAGCAGGCAATGAGTAAGATAAAGAGGAACCTAGTCAAAAGGTAAGCCAACTAATTCTGTTTGTCTCCTTCACAGGAAAAAGAATTAGCAGAAATTAATGAGAGTATTTTCATAGATCTGTTTTACAAATGTCTACTAGTTCTTGACTATCAGGACTAGGTAGGAATTAAAAATGTGGAATTGGAACTCTTGTATTCCCTATGCTTGATAGAGGTATTCCTAATGTTAATATTTTTTATCTGGTATAGACGAGCATGAGGAGATGGAAAGAAAAAAAAAACAGTGCCAATTTAGGAACCCAATGTAAAATAAATAATAAAAGATTTGGGGGAAATGCATCAAAACAACACTAAACACATACATAAAGCATTTGCATGGGATGAATTCCTTCGTAAAGCAGTTGAGATGAGAGCTGTGTTTTGCAGGCTGGGGATTTTGTTTGATTGAAAAGAAGGGAAAGTGACTGAGAAGAGAAAACTTAAGAATGAAACATGATGTATCCTAAACAGATTGAAGAGAGTAGAATGGGAAATAAGCAGCTATATACACAATTAATTGACATCAAGCAAATAAGTGACAGTGAGAAAGACAGGAAATAAAAGAAGCCTGGACTCGAGTTTTCACAGACTCATCCTATGCCCACTGGCTACCAGTTAGTTATCTGGTCTCTCTCAGACTAAGTATCCTCATCTGAAACATGGAGCTCATAACAGTACCTGCTCAGTGAGGATTAAATGAGTTGCCATATAATGTGTTTAGCACAAAGCCTGGTACTTAATACCCATGTGGCGCATTTCAGTTGCATTTGTTAGAAAGTCTGAGATAAGAAGGTTTGGAATTTAATAACAAGGGCAGTTGGTTACTGTTGGGAAGTAGAAAGTCTGGGGTAACAAGGTTTGGAATTTGATAACAAGGGCCATTGATTACTGTTGGGAAGTATGGTGAGTTATCTTTAGTGGAAAAAAGATTTTATTTTTATTACCATTTAACAAAAGAAGCTATAAATGAAGGAGTTCGGTATACAATGTGGTGATCGTCTAAGTGAAAGTGTGATAGAACCCGGGCCAGAGTTGTGCCTGAGAGAAGAAAAAGTGGAGAAGGCAAAGTCATTTTTCATAATCTGAGATTTTTATAATGAATGAGGTCTGAAAAGAACAAAGAGAAAAGTCTCCCCCTAGTTCACCACGAAGCACTCAGATCACTTTGGGAAGATTTCTTATTATCTCCAAACTTCCCTCCTTTTCAGAATATAAGTAAGTGTTAGTGGCTAAGTCATGTCTGACTCTCTTGAGACGCCATGGACTGTAGCCCGCCTGGCTCCTCTGTGCACGGAATTCTCTGGGCAAGAGTACTGGAGAGGACTACTGTTCCCTTCTCCAGGGGATCTTCCTGAGCCAGGGGTTGAACCCAGGTCTCCTGCATTGCAGGCAGATTCTCTACTGTCGGAGCCACCAGGGGGGGCCCCAAACCAAAAGCAGCTGTGTCCTGAGAATGAGCCTTGTGAGATGGGTGTGCGCTGAGGCGCACTGCCTGCCGATGGATGATACCTCGCCACAGTACGCTTGGCTCCCCTCAGCACGGGGCGGGATAGCTTCTTGGAGGGCTTAACCGTGAGAAGCAGGGGAAGTCTACATGCATGCGCACGTGGCACTCTTTGCCCGGGGTCTGGGGACATTTCCCTAGGCGCAAACAAGGAGCTAGTCCTCCATGTATAGCCTAGGAAACAGGCCTTCAGCACAAACTTCTTTCGAGTGGGGATAATATGTGCACATAAGCTTCACGGGAACATTAGGAGGATTAAGTGAGTTATTATTTGTCAAACACTTACACTGGCACATGCTTGGTGCTATGTAAGTACACCCTAGGTGAAGCTGAAAACCACAAATGCAATGTTTTGAAAGCTCTTGGTGTGTGTGCTGAGTCGACTCAGTCGTGTCCCACTCTCTGCAGGCCCCAAGGACTGTAGCCTGCCAGGTTCCTCTGTCCATGGAAATTTCCAGGCAAGAATACTAGAGTGGGTTGCCATTCCCTCCTCCAGAGGATGAACCCACACGTCTTTTGTGTCTCCTGCATTAGAGGGTAGATTCTTTACCATTAGCACCACCGGGGAAGCCTGAAAGCTCTTTAAGCATTCACTTTTACTCCTCCCAGACATTATATTTTTCAGTCTAAAAAGCAACACTGGGAGGTGGTGCTACTCCCATTTTAGGGATGAAGAGAGAGTTTTGGAGGTCTGGTCAAACTCACACAGGAAGAGTTTGAGCCCGGAGCCAAAACCAAGCCGTCCGCTTGCATCTGGGCTGCTTCCACTACCGCCAGTGCCCATGATGTGATGAGCCAGAAAACCTGGGAACAGTGATTTGGTAAAGGTACTTAGATGCTGAGAAGGGCTAGTGACACACTCTTTTGTCATTAGGATTCTTGTTACTTAGATTTTTTAGAATCTAGGTATCAGAGAGCCATTAGAAATGTGGAAATACAGTAAGATCAACCAAATGAGACCAACCAAAGGTTATTTATTCAGAGCTTGCTATAGCAACAGAGTCAGCCAGCAACACCTCTGTTTTTTAGAGAACCTCAAAGGCAGACAGAGGAGTGGAAAAGTTTTATTATGAGAAAGAGATGGCTTCCAGATTTGCCCTGATTGGAGGCTGCTGGCAGGGGAAAGCATAGATGAACTAATTCAAAGAAAGGCATCCTGTGTGACTGGTTAGGCATACATAGTTGACTTTCTCTGTTTGGTCCTAAGTCAGAAGAGGGGACAAAAATTAGGAAAGTTCTTAGTTATTAATCAAGCCCTGGCTCTATGGGGTTGATTGTTACAGGAGTTATTACTGCTAGAGATAGTGGTTTGTTTTAGATAGTAAGGTCACCTTCCTGGGCTGGTCACTGTAGATATTGGATTGGTTTCTCGGGCTGGTTGCTGTAGACTGTGGGTCACAGTCCAGTTTTTACAGATAGCCTGGTCATTGTATGCATATTCAGACTTTCAAAAGTCATCCAGTTGAAACCCCAATGTGAATACTTAATCCCTGACCATCATAGAGTATAAAGGAGAACTCCAAAATACAAGATGGCCAGTTTCATCTAAGACAGCTGGCCAGTGTTTTGAGGTTTTAGTCATTAATACTCACAAAAGGTATCTACTACTAATTTCTATTACTTGGTTCAAGGTCTGTGTTCTGAAGGATAATAAAACCTCATACATAAAACTCTCTGATGGCCTATCCCTCAGCAGATAGACCTTGTATTAAAAAGAAGAAATGTAACCTCTGAATTTACAGTCATCCTGGTGTCACACCCTAATCCCACTATTTCTACATCTCACAGATAACCTTCTGCTCAGACCAGTCGCATATTTCATAGCAAATCACCACCTCCATGAGGCTGGGCTAAATATAAATCTGGATACCAACAGTAGGACAAGATCTATTCATCTATCTCTTATTTGAGGGAAAAAAAATCTCGGAAAAAAAATTACTGTAACCTGTCCCAGTCACCAAAAGGCACCTTAGACAGGTGCATAGGATTTGAATAAAATTTCAACTGATGAATCAGTATTTCTTTAATTTCTTTCCTAGCAGATATTCTGCTCCCTCCTTCTCCTCTGCCCCCAAACTTTAGTCACAGAAAATTCATTTGCTTTTATTAAGAACTTGTACTATCTCTCCTTCTAATAGCTCAAAGATGAAGAAGCAACATCAGAGAAAGACAGATAAATGGGTCTTTGAGTTTGTTCTTCTTGACATTGTTGAAGGGAGGGGCTGTTCTCTCAAAGCTTTTATCTGCTTACTTGGATGTAGTGGAGAAAGAGAACAAGGAAAGTCAGAGAATAAGTGAACAGGCTCTGCACCCACCAAGGGTGTGTTATCTCCTGATTGTCCTGTAGGAACACCGCACTCACTTTCTCTGGTCTGGCTTACTGAACTGGAAGACAGTTCTCACTCAGCAGAATAGATCATTTTCCCCAATGTGCTCCTAACTTATTTCAACCTCAAACATTTTAGTTACCACTCTATCTGCCCAGCATAAGAGGATTCCAAAATAAACTTGTCTTATGCTACTTCCAAAGCAAATGACTATATACTCAGCAGCATGACTTCCTATTACAATATTCAAATACACAAACCCATATGTGTAAACAATACCTCCACCAAGCCCTTGAAACACATGTGTAATTATTATAAAACGTTGTGAAGTCATTCAACTTGGGTCAAAGTGGGAGGACGAGTCAGATGTCAAGCAAATGAGAATCTTACCAATTTACTACCACCCTATCATTACCACAATGAGAAAAATGGAAGGCTCAACCATTTGACAGATAAAAACCATATGGAGAAACTTTGTCTCAAAGAGAAATCCTATCAGCCTCTCCCCTCCGGCCAGAAAGAGTTCAACTGGTCTTAGATACAATCAACAAATGCAACATAAATCTAGTAACAGCTGTTGAGGGAAAAAACAATAATGCAAGATAATGGATAGAAATCAACACATGAAATGCTGTATTTCATTCTATGCTGGTGGCAGATGGCCAGCTCTCTACCAAAGACGCCTGTTGTCCTTCCCTGGTGTTGAGTTGCTTCTGGAAAACATTTACCCAATCAGGGCCCTTTGTATTTAGATGAGGCCACATGACTGGTCCTCACCAATGGCATATAAGCCAGAGTGAGTCACTTCCAGGCTGAAGTGGTTAAATAGTAAGTGTGGCTTCCTTCCCCACCACTCTTTCCTCATCTCCTGGCTGAAGCTATAGGACTCAGGTCTGCAGGGGAAGGGCAAAGTCAGGGGAGAGAATAAGCCCGAGTCGCTGAATCACTGTGTGGAAAGTCATCCAAAGCATTTTATATGGACTATATGTGTGAGCAAGAAACATATTCCTATTGTGTTAACCACTTAGATTTCAGGTTTTTTTTTTTTAATGACGATTGCTTGCTCCTGTTATTTTTTATGTTATTTCTGCCAACCATCTCAAAATCTAATTGACACATAACATTGCAGAAGGGCTTCCAAGGTGGCTCAGATGGTACAGAATCCGCCTGCAATGCAGAATACCTGGGTTTGATCCCTGGGTGGGGAAAATATCCAACTTAAGTGTACAGTGTGATGATTTAATACATGTGTGTATTGTGAACAGTTTACCACAATGAGGTTAATTGACACATCCTTCACTCTACATCATTACCATTTTGTTGTCGTTGTTACAGTGAGAACTTTTAAGACTACTCTGACAGCAACATTCAGCTATATAATACAGTATTGTTAACTGTATTCCCCATGCTATACATTAGATCCAGAACTTACTCATCTTACTGAAAAGCCAGATCCTGATAGAATGAATCCCATGTTTCTTGGTTGCAATCATACTACTGGTTCTTTCTCTTCCTAATTTAAGTCCCAGATAGATTCTCTCATCTTGCATTTACAAAACAGAAACAGGCTCAAACACATAGAAAACAAACTTTTGTTTACCAAAGAGGAAAGAGGGGAGGCAGAAATTAGGAGTTTAGGATTAGCAGACGCACACTAATATATATAAAATAGATAACAAGATAGCACAGGGAACTGTATTCAATGTCTGGTAATAAGCCATAATGAAAAATTATATATATATATGTATATATATATATATATACATATATATATATACGAATCACTTTGCTATAAACCAGAAACTAACATAACACTTCAAATCAGCTGAATAATTCAATTTAAAAAAATAAGGATGATATGATCTGTTTTGCCTTTTCAAAAGATCACTTTGACTGCAGGATGGAGAATAAGTTAAAGAGGCCAATTAAAAGGTAGAGCAATGATCCTGTTGAGAGAGGACTTGCCCTAAATTAGAGAGCGGCAGAAACACTTGATAAAGAAGCTTGTGGTACTAAAGACAGGACATGGTGAAGAAAAGCCAAGGATGGAGATTTCCAGGTGCTAACAGAGATGGGGACACTTACTGAGGGCAGATTGGGAGAAAATAGTCACCCTCCCCCACTGTTTGTTTTTATAATGTTTGTTTTGTTTTTATTTATAGTTGCTCCTTAAGCAATTATTGTAAAGGGCCCCCCACAGAAACACACACACACACATACACACAAACACATATCTGCCAGCTATTAGTAAACCAACCATAAGACTCCCTGTTACTCCTCTCCTTAGAGTTACCTGCTTCCCAAGAGAACTTCAAGAACCTTAAGACTTACAGGTTTTGTAGTATGGGGGTTCTTTTTAAAATGGAGCTACCATATGATCCACTAATCCCACTTCTGGGTATATATCTAGAAAAGACAAAAACTCGAGTTAGAAAAGATATAGGCACCACAACGTTCAAAGCAGCACTATTTACAATAGCCAAGACAAGGAAGCAAATCTAAATGTCCACTGACAGATGAATGGATAAAGAAGATGGGTCATATATCTGCTGTGGAATATTACTCAGCCATAAAAAAGAATGAAATATTGCAGTGACATAGGTGAACTTAGAGATCATCACACTGAGCGAAGTATATCAAAGACAAATATTATATAACTTATATGTGGAATCTAAAAAATAATACAAATGAACTTATTTACAAAACAGAAACAGATTCACAGACACAGAAAACTTATGGCTACCAAAGGGAAAAGGGATGAGAGAGAGATCGATCAGGTATTTGGGATCAACAGATACAACACCATTGTATATAAACTAATAACCAACAAGGACCTACTGTACAGCACAAGGAACTACATTTAATATCTTGTAGTAAGCTATAACAGAAATGAATTGAAAATATAAAGAACTGAATCACTTCATACCTGAAACTAACATAATATCATCAAATATACTTCAATTTAAAAAAAAACAAAAACGGACAAGTTTTCTTTCACTCTGACGTTAGTAGCCAGAAATACCACCATGTACAACTTAAGCCTGAGGTCCCCCACATGCTGACACCCCGACTCATATGTTTTCCCACACCTAGTTCTGCCAACAAGTTTAATCCACTGCCATGCCTTGCTACCCCTACAAAGGCCTTGACTCATCTCTCTTCAGATGACCCTCCCCTGATATTCTCTTGGTTGTAAGGTTTCATTGCTTCTCTCCTTCTACATTTTTTTAGGCTCCAAGGGTGATTCATCTCCCAGCTCCAACCCCACCCTAGCACCACCACATCTACTGCCACCATCACCTACAGGGATCACATGAATTCACCTTACTTTCTCAATCTCAATTGGACCCAAATCCATTCATAATCCCCACATGGGCATCATCCTTCCATCTCCTGTTCTTTGTTCCCAAATAGCTTATTTCCTCCAAGTCGACAACGCAGACTCAGTACCTCTCACTTTTTTTCTGGAATCTCTACTGCATAACAGATGTTATCTGAAGAAGAGAGAGAAACACGTTTACCCTTTTGGAAATTTGCCTCAAATCAATCAATTTGCCATAGTTAACATTCAAGCTTTGTACATATGCTAATAAATCATTAAAATTCATGCAAAGCCTAACATTTTGAGATCTTCTTTCTTTTTCTATGTTCCATCATTTCAACCCAGTTCTGCAAATTACAAATTTGCAAGTGAGAGCAATCACCCCCAGAAAGCTGCATGATACATAGGATCAAACAGAGGAATCTTAAGTTAGAAACTTTCATCACTTGTTAGACACTTTTTGGTCTTGAATAGTTCACAATTCTGTTCCTGATTTCCCAAATGCAATTTGGGAAAAAGTTCCTGATTAACTTTTGTTATGGTTGAACACAGAAATAAAAATATACTTCTTCAAATGCCCAGAGAGAACCTAAAGAATCATAAAGAAGTTTGGGACCTGGTGGGTCATAGGAGCCAAGAACCCTTTACGTAAGACTTCCCTGGCAGCTCAGACTGTAAAGAATCCACCTGCAATGCAGGAGACCCAGGTTCAATCCCTGGGTAGGGAAGGTTCAATCCCTGGAAAAGGGAATGGCAACCCACTCCAGTGCTCTTGCCTAGAGAAATCCATGGACAGAGGAGCTTAGCGAGTTATAGTCCATGAAGTCGCAAAGAATCATTTAAAATTTAGCTCCTACTTGCATATTTCAGAGATTAAGAGACTCACCCACTGAGGCTGACAATCCCAATGTTGGTTGGTTTGTATTTGGGGAAAGTTTCTTGCATAAGAAATATATATAATAATTTATATATACTATGAATGTTCCTGGGCTTCCCTGGTGGCTCAGCTGATAAAGAATCTGCCTGCAATGCAGGAGACCCAGTTTGATCCCTGGGTTGGCAAAATCCCCTGGAGAAAGGAACCGCTACCCACCCCAGTATTCTGGCCTGGAGAATTGCAGCGACTATAGTCTATGGGGTCACAAAGAGTTGGACACAGCAAAGCAACTTTCACTTGTTACTTTGTATGAATGTTCTTATTCTTTTCACCTTTAGGTTACCCAGAATATTAACCAATAAACTCATTTCCACTTCTAAATTATAGCCTTCAACACTCTGCACACAGTCCAGTCTCCATTAAGCAACTCTTCCTCAGACTGAGCATGTGCAGTGACCTCAACACTCCCTCAGAGGTCAGGTCTTACCAATCCTTCCCTCAACTGCACAGGCTCACTTCAACCACCTGAGAAGTCTTTCTACCTCCTCTCTCCCCATCCCACCCAGCTGATCCCCAAAGATCAGGAATGCCCCTGAGGTACCCAGGTCCTAACACAGGCCAGGAGACTTGATCCAAACACCAGAAAGCCAGGGATCTTCTACAACCATCTTTGACCTGAGTTCAGTCCTCTTAGTTTTAAATTTTACTAGCACCATCTGGCTATTTTTAAACCCATGGTCCACTAAAACCCAAAGGTGTTTTTGACATTTTCCTATAAAATTAAGATTTCTCCATCCTATTCCTATTAATTTTAAACTAGTTTTTAGGTTTTATATTTATCCTTGTTACATTACAAAGTATTGATTCCTCTCTAGTACTTTTTTTAGTCTTATTTTGACATTTTAAGTATTAGCTATTCTTTCTAGCTTTCAACCATCTTTTCCATATCCAAGTCAAATAATAACCAAAATATTCAATACTAAACAGTATAGGGTAAAGGGAAAAATGCTGTCATAAAATTTCAGCACTTAACTATATAAAATTAAAATGTTAAATTTCATTTAAATTATGTGCCAAAATTTAAAATTCAAAATGTCCTTCCTGATATGAATTTTGTAGTGAATTTGCTCCTTGCATATGAGAGGATAAAAGTATATTAGATTATAACTATAATAAGGTTAGAGATATCCATCGTTGCCAACTTGAGCAAATTCATTGTTTCTCAACTTAGTATTATTGACTACAGAAAATTTGAAGAACAAGGAGTATGCTAATGTCCTTAAGGAAAGCATCTTTTGTTCTGTGCAAGGAAATTTAAGATGTACTATTCTATAACTCTTTCCATCTAATAAGCTTACTTAGATTTTCACTTACATAGATGCCCAGACTACTGAAAATGTGTAACTACATTTGATATTAGTTTACTAACAATATCAATTTGTTTTGAAATTTTGAATACATAAAAAGACTTCCAGCCACACCTCTCAAAGTGATCTCAAAGAGTCTTCAAAACAATAACACAAAAATCATGTAGTAAAAGGAAATCAATTTGCTTTAGCATTGTAATGTCTTTGGTTATATGTTTTACAGATAAATATGTGTGTATGCATTCAGTCTTGAAAGATATATATAGAAATGCCTAACTGCAATGCTTTTAGCAGTAAATCATGACCTAATTATTGCTATAAATGCATTACCAAAGCTTTTCCCTTTCTCTCACCAAGCTAAAATATAAACCTTGCACCATTACAAATTCTAACTGCAGCCAAATACATCCAATTATAATCAGCTGCAGTAAACTCTCACTTTGCATTAGGCATAATTAACCATGTGATAAATAATCAGTATGATAACATTTAATGTGCTGTGATAGCATTTCTAAACTACTCATGAGAATTCTACAAGACAGAAAATACTGCAATTTCAAACATCAATGTTTTTAACCATTTCATGTTTGAAATTTCACACCTATGCCTTGTTAGAGAAATTTTAGTACACCCACCCAGAAATTAAAAATTGGATGCACTCAAGCACATCCTCATGTATGTATTACAAAAATGTCCTCAACTTTCATCAACATATTATCAACTTTAATATTTAATTGAAGCATTTGTATTTTAAGAAAAATTGCACACGCTGTTCATTTCAATCGCCATATCATCAATGGAGAAGGAAACGGAGCAGAAAGAGGAAGATTTCCGCTCTGTCCTTATAAGGATGGAAATATAATTCAATTCACTGAAGAATATTTTCACTCTAGCACATAACATTTTTATTATCACCACTAACATTGTCCTTCTTTTTATGTCTACAATAGCAGGGTCAATTAGAAATAATATCAAATAGTATTTCTGAATTGCATGCTCTTTGTTGAGTTTTAGGCTAATTTCTCTCGTGTCATTCAATGACAAAATGATAATACTTACTACAATTCTGTGTTTTTTTTTTCACTAGAAACCCTATGATGATAAACACTTTGGAATGGTTAAAATTAATTGGCTGCACTGTACATCTTTTTTGGCACTGTAATAGTACTTTAAAAGATGGATCCTAAACTATGACTTAGATTTTTTTTTCCCTTTGGGCAGAAACTATCATAGTAATATTTGCTCTAGTGAGCTTTGACCAACATATTCATTGCAAACATGGTTATAGGTTACATTTAATTATTTATCTCTTGTTTCCCTCTTCAGCCCACAAAAATTTTGGCTGGTAATCCCTCTGGCTCAGTTTCATATTTCCATCTTTAGAGGTTACTTTTAATTCACTCTTAATTAATCAGAGTTACTAAGTGAATTCCCTCTCACATTATCTACATAACCACTTTGTGTTCAATAATTTAAAACTGATTTTTTTTTCCATTTATTTTTATTAGTTGGAGGCTAATTACTTTACATCATTGCAGTGGTTTTTGTCATACATTGAAAGGAATTAGCCATGGATTTACATGTATTCCCCATCCCGGTCCCCACTCCCACCTCCCTCTCCACCCGATCCCTCTGGGTCTTCCCAGTGCACCAGGCCCGAGCACTTGTCTCATGCACCCAACCTGGGCTGGTTTTAAAGGATACTCTCAGGCTTATTTCTACTTCAGGTTTGCAACATTTTGAAAAGAGATTTTCAAGGTAATTAGGAGAGCCTCTTTGCCTGTCTTTTATATATACAAACAACTATATATAAAAAGGATAACTAATAAAAACTTACTGTACAGAACAGGGAAGTCTACTCAATACTCTCTAATGACCTATATGGGAAAAGAATCTAAAAGAAAGTGGAGCATTTTTATGTATAACCGGTTCACTTTGCTGCATAACAGAAGCTAACACAACATTGTAAATCAACTCTACCCCAATAAAAGTTTTTTTCCAAAAAAGGCTTTTTAACTGTTAACCAAATAATTCAAATTGCTGTCCTTCACAAGAGAAATCTAAGTTACAAGAGCTTGGCTAATATGGGGTTCTTCTAGAAAAGCTGGCAGAGTTAGCATAATCCATTCACATTTCCTCGCCATTATGAACAAATGCAGATTGAATGTTGGATGAATAAATATGAAGTAACAGAGTGACATCAATAAGCTTCTCATGAAGTTGAGCCTGTCACCTTGCTGTTATCACACGTGTTCTGAGTCACCCACATGTTCACAAAGAATAAAGCAGGTGTCCTTGAGAAATTTCTTTCTCCTCTGGATACAACAAAGGTGACTACGGATCATGTCAAAGAGTCCTACTTCATTTGTTACTGTTTATCAATGATAATTTTGGTATAAAAATTTATTAGATCCCTAGAACCTATTCATCTTATTTCTGTAAGTCTGTATCCTTTGACAAATATCTACCTATTTCCCATATATGCCAGGCCCTGGTAACCACTTTTCTATTTTCTGTTACTTTGAGTTTAGTGTAAAAACATCGCGTTTAAAAAACCTAAATATATAGAGTTTTTATTTGGTAATAATACCGCAGTATTATTACCCCAGAAAACAATAAAACCTTTAGAGGAAGAGAAAGAGAGAGATAAATATCACTCTAGGAATGCAATAATTACAACCTAAAAAGTTCAAGAAAATATATAGGTGTAAGATAAGGTATTTTACATGTACATTATAAAATTCTGAAAAGTAAATTTTAAATGACTAGGAATTGAATGAATGTTGGCACGTTCCTACATCCTCTGGAGAAGAACTGCATTTGTGGTTATCATCAACAAAGCACAGTAACAAATTTAATAGAGCTGACTCACTCTTCTGTACAGCAGAAACTAACAAAAGATTGTAAAATAATTATACTCTGATAAAAAAAATTTTAAAAAAAGAAAAATGTATCTTTTTGCCTTTATCTATAGTTTCCTCCTATCATCTGTTTACTGCTGGTTACATCACTGTTTATGATCCTGAATCATCCTCTGCAGTCCCTGTGAGTACTGGGTTCCAACAACTCTGCTAAAGTTAACCACTGCCCACCATTTTTCAAAGGGCATCCAAAACTGTTTAATTTTAATTCACCCTTTAAGGTGTGATTCAAGCTTTCTGCTACTCTACTGCATATTCTCAGAATACCCCAGGACTTCCTTGGCCTTGAGTATGATTTCTTATCATTTGCATCATTTATTTGGTTTTTGGCTGGAGTATTTTGGGAGAGGGGGTGGGTTTTGTTTTGTTTTTAGTGAACTCTTAGTTACTTTTTATGTTCCATGATATTTCTGCTCAACTGAGTATGGACTAGTTGGGAAAAGCAAATATATCCTCTGTGTCAGTCACAGAATTGAGGCTATAGTACATATCCAATACATTACTCTTGACTGACCAATAAGTAGACACATATACCATATTGTATGTAAAATGGTGCTTTACCTGCCTCAGGCTTCTCCAGTGGCACAGTAGAAAAGAATCTGTCTGTCAGTGCAGGAGATGCAAGGGTACAATTCCTGGGTGGCAAAGATCCCCTGGAGTGGAAATAGCAATCACTCCATTATTCTTGCCTGGGAAATCCCATGGAAGGAGGAGCCTGATGGGCTATAGTCCATGGGGTCATAAGCATCAGAAACAACTGAGCATCACATGTAATAAACAGACACATATGCCACAGTGTATACAAAACGGTGTTTTACCTGACTCATATTATACTGGGGCATAAGCTCATCTAATAAGGGCTATTTTTGAGTTAGGTTGACTTATATCTTAATTTGTTTAGGAAAAATGAGATTAAATCAGAAACACATTTCTTGAAGAGACTCAGAATCAAAGGATTTTTTTCCTCCAACAAACACCATTAATATGGAATATTTAGAGTAAATGGCAGAGAAAATGAAGAAGAGCATTCCCTTCTCAGATCTCTTTTCCCAAAAGAGGACTAAAACTATAAGCTCTTCTGGAAGGTTATTCACCAGCCTTCAAAAACTTGCTCATTAGTTCTTTTTCGTCCATCTTTAATTTTTAAAGTAAGTCTAAAGCATCAAGATGTGGGTCTTGAGCCAACAGAAAAATCATTCCTGGATGCTGCATGCTTGCTGAGCTCTGATGAAGGCATGGAGTGCTGCTTTGAATTTTCAGGTTGCTCCTACACCAAGGGCTCCTGCAGTGATGCTCAAGTCCTGCAAGAAGCTTCCTCAGAAGGAGAGCAGATGTGACAGTCATATGTTGCCCTGATGTTCCTGTTCTTGAACCTGATTTCATTTACATTTTAACTTTAAAAAAAAGAGAGAGAGAGAGAGAAATGTCCTTGGCGCAAAAGGCTTTTATTTTGCATATATTTGCATAATGAGGAATTCATTCAAAGTATGGGTAACAAACCCAAGTGAATTCATTCGTCAGCCTACAGTCATTATATTCAAGTTCAACATGGGTGGTATTAATGTCTACAATTTAAAATTAATCATAGCTTGATCAAGAAGAGATAAGAGTATTGCTGAAGAATACTGCTTAATAAACCTGTGAGACCCTGAAGTTATTCTGCTTTTATTAAATAGTTCTACAGGAAATTGGCCAGAGCTCTATTTTCCTACTTGTGCTACCAAAGGTGAGCATAGTTCAAGCTTTATATTTTCTGTAACAGCATTTTATTAATCTTTGTATCCTTAGGACTGGGCTTCCCTGGTGGCCCAGTGGTGAAGAATCTGCTTGCCAGTGTAAGAGATGCAGATTTGATCCCTAGCTCAGGAAGAGCCTCTGGAGAAGGAAATGGCAGCCCACTCCAGTATTCTTGCCTGGGAAATCCTATGGACAGAGAATCTTGGAGAGCTACAGTCCATGGGGTTGCAAAAGAGTGGGACACAACTTAGCAACTGAACAACAACAACAAGCATTGTTGCCGCAAAACAGTTAGAAGATCGCCTCTCTTTTTTATTTGAGATTATTCAGTTTCCCCCTCTTTGGCCCGTAAACCAATTTTTCTGAAAGTATGGTCTACTGAGCTCTTTCACCAGAACTATCTGCAGACTCTAGACCAAAGTTACTGGGTTAGTTTCAGAAGATGGGATATACAACTGTGAATTTTAAACAAGCTTCCTGAGTAATTCTCATTCATATGAGATTTGGAGAGCCATTCATACACACACACACACACACACACACACACACAAGCATATCACAAAAATGTATTTCTTACTGAAAGAAAAATACACTAAGCAGACAGCAGAGAGGATTTTTCTATCAGTCTTTTCCATCAATTAGTAAAAGGAATCATTATTTACCTGGGGGAAGGTGTACTTATTAATTACGTAAATAATAGAAAAGGTTAACAAGTCTTTTAAAATCTGCTTTGAATTTGCCATTCATGGGCAAGTGTGTCTCAGAAATCAGGACCCATCACCATCATGTTTTCTGTAGTCTTCCCCCATTCCCATCTGGAGATATAATATTTGAGTGTGAATCCTCCAATCTCCAAGAGACCTACCATTTGGGCTTCCCTAGTAGCTCAGCTGGTAAAGAATCTGCCTGCAATGCAGGAGACCCCAGTTCAATTCCTGGGTCGATATCCTGGAGAAGGAATAGGCTACCCATTCCAGTGTTCTTGGGTTTCCCTGGTAGCTCAGATGATAAAGAATCTGTCTGCGATGCGTGAGACCTGGGTTCAATCCCTGGGTTTGGACGATCCCCTGGAGGAGGGCATGGCAACCCACTCCAGCGTTCTTGCCTGGAGAATCCCCAAGGACAGAGGAGCCAGGTGGGCTATAGTCCATGGGGTCACAAAGAATTGGACATGACCGAACAACTAAACACAGCACAAAAAATCAGGGAAGAAAATTCTATAATGTCAAGTACTTTAAATTTGGAAATTAATAAAGTACTAAAGATCACATTGTAACTAAATATAGGTATTCAGTATAATAAAGGACAGACTTTCCAACTCTCTTTACATCATGAAGAAATTTCTCAAGTCCAGTTGTCCTTGTTTTCTCATAGCCTTTCTACATAGACTTTTATTTTTAATGAAGTATAGTTGATTTACAACATATTAACTTCAGATGCACAGCATAGTGAATCAATAATTTTATAGCTTATACTCCATTTAAAGTTATTACAATATAATGACTATATTTCCTTGTGCTATATCATGTATCCTTGTTGCTTATCTATTTTATACATAGCAGTTTATATCTCTTAATCCCCTACCCCTATCTTGCCGCTCCCCTCTTCCCTCTTCCCATTTCCCACTGGGAACAGCTAGTCTGTTGTCTTATACAGACTGTCTTTCCAGTACTGGAATGATGTGTGTGAGAGCTGGTTGAAAAAACCTATATAAAATAAGTAATTTTCATGACCAGATGTTCTGCTGGCTTCCTGCTAGCTTTGCTGTCAATCATAGGAGTTATCTGGAACTGCCAGCAGGCTCATCAGCCATTTTTTGACAAATGTCAAGTAATTAACTAATTACAGCTCTAGCTAACTTTTCCCAAAAAATTAATAAAGCCCCTGTCAAGGAGATGGACTTGGGCAGTCTTCTTTCTTAACTGCCCCGAAGTGTTTTCTAATATGACATCTTGTGCTGAGTGAAATCTTGTGCTTAATGATGAAATGTAGAATGCTTTAACAAGTACCCTCTAAATTAGCAAATAGAAAACATCTAGTACATTTTTAAAAGTATACTACCCAGAGACTTGAGGCCAGAGAGCAATCAGCAGGCTATTCAATCCACTTTTTCTGAGAAAGGAAAAAAAAAACCCTTTGTATTCAAAAACAGTACACATGTTTGTCCCTCTGTGCTCTTTGAGTTGGTTTTCCAGTAATGATGGTCAGTTCATACTAATTTAGTCATACTCACTCACTTGTTTCTCATCACTGTTGGTTCAGGACACCATGGGCTCTTGCCAAGATAATAGAAGGGAGTTTGAGCCTAAAGCAGTGACTGGTCACATTCCATATCATCATCACCACTGAACATGGAAAGACAAGTAGCAAAGCATTAAATATATTGTTGAAAAACAGCTTCTGGTTGCAATAACAGATAATTGCAATAACAACACCAACAATAATAATGGATAACTCTTTTTTTGAGCACCAGAAAATGTTCTAAGACTCTAAAAAAACACTGGTAGTCATTTAATCTTCATTCCAACTTCATGGGTTAAGTGATATCATTATCTCCACTTTAAAGAGAAAAACTGAAGCACAAAGAAGCTACATATTTTGTCTTAAGTCATGTAGCTGGTGAGGAGCAGAACCAAGATCCAAAACAAGACACTAACTTCAGAACCCATGCTCTTCAGCAGTTATGATGCTCTCAAGCAAAATAAATGTGTTGAGATAGGTGTGGACTCAAGACTTCATTATCAGAGCTCTAAACAACTAAGCTCACAGTGACAAGTCAATTCTGCATAACATTTCAGATGCATACTCTAAGGTCTTCACAAAATTAAAATGAAATCATTTTTATCTAACATAAAATATGCCCAGGAAAACTAAATAAGTATAATTTATAAAACTAATAAGAGAAATACTAAATGAGTGTTACATTAGAATAAGTTTTAATGCAGTAATAGATTTGGAGACGCCAGAGACTGACCTTACCCTTGGGGATTTAAGTCCTTAAATTTCCACAATACATTGCCCACAATACATTGTAACTATTCCACCACTTTTTCAAAAGTACTTAAGTTATATCTTGAGTTACATCTTTAAGGTAAGAAATATATAGGTGACTTAGATGGTAAAGAATTTGCCTGTGATGCAGGAGACGGTTCAATCCTTGTGTTGGGAAGACCCCCTGGAAAAGGGAATGGCTACCCACTCCAGTATTCTTGCCTGGAGAATTCCACAAACAGAGGAGACTGGCAGGTTACTGTCCATGGGGTCACAAAGACTCAGACACAATTGAGTGACTAACACTTATCTTCCTCACTTGTGAAATGGAAAACTTAAAGTTGCCTATCTTACAGGATGGTGGAGAGAGAGAACACCTGTGTAGTTGCAGACACAGTATGTGATACATGATAAGATTTCAAAAAATGTTATCTCTTAGCTATAACTCTGTGCCTGAAGAGCTGAAATGTCACTACAATGTCACTCCTTTCTTTAATCTGCAAAAGTAACACATGGAACAATGGACTGGTTCCAAATTGCCAAAGTAGTACATCAAGGCTGTATACTGTCAGCCTGCTTATTTATTTTATATGCAGAGTACATCATGTGAAACGCCAGGCTGGTTGAAGCACAAGCTGGAATCAAGATTGCTGGGAAAAATATCAATAACCTCAGATATGCAGATGACGCCACCCTTACAGCAGAAAGTGAAGAGGAACTGAAGAGCTTCTTGAAGAAAGTGGAAGAGGAGAGTGAAAAGGCTGGCTTAAAACTCAACATTAAGAAAACTAAGATCATGTCATCTGGTCCCATCACTTCGTGGCAAATAGATGGGGAAACAGGCAAACAGTGACAGACTTTCTTTTCTTAGGCTCCAAAGTTACTGCAGATGGTGACTGCAGCCATGAAATTAAAAGAGGATTGCTCCTTGGAAGAAAAGCTATGACCAACCTAGATAACATATCAAATCGCAAAGACATTACTTTGCTGACAAAAGTTCATCTAGTCAAATCTATGGTTTTTCCAGCAGTCATGTATGGATGTGAGAGTTGAATCATAAAGAAAGCTGAGTGCAGAAGAACTGATGTTTTTGAACGGTGGTGTTGGAGAAGACTCTTGAGAGTCCCTTGGACTGCAAGGAGATCCAACCAATCAATTCTAAAGGAAATCAGTCCTGGGTGTTCATTGGAAGGATTGATGCTGAAGCTGAAGCTCCAACACTTGGGCCACCTGATGCAAAGCACTGACTCACTGGAAGAGACCCTGATGCTGGGAAAGATTGAAGGCAAGAGGAGAAGGGGACGACAGAGGATGAAATGGTTGGATCGCATCACCGACTCGGTGGACATGAGTTTGAGCAAGCTCTGGGAGTCAGTGATGGACAGGGAAGCCTGGTGTGCTGCAGTCCTTGGGATCAGAAAGAGTCGGATATGACTGAGTGACTGAACTGAACTCACTGACTGAAGTAATGCAAGAGGTAAAGGAGGGGTTATATATACGTTTTTCCTTTCCTTTCTTCTTTTCTTTCGTCTAGTATAAAAAGAAAATAAAAGTAATAAATGCCTGTTGGGGAACTTCCCTGGGCAGTCCAGTGGTTAAGACTCCATTCTTTCAATGCAGGGAGCAGGGCTTCAGTCCCTGGTTGGGGAATTCAGATCCCACATGCTGCACAGCATGGCCAAAAAAACCTTTTTTTAAATTTTTTTAATAAAATAAATGCCATATTTAAAAGATACGACTGCTTTTGTTCTCACTGAGTCCTTATAGAACTTTGGGTCAAAACAGTCTCCCACAAGGGAAGTTCAGAAATCTTAATTTGTGTTTTGGAACTTCTTTTATAAAAAATGTCACTATAATTCAGTGTGTTGGCAAATATTTATTAAATGCCTAACAGCCCCCAGGCACTGTTAGGACACAAATCCAGGAAAAATACAGCAGTCTTTCTCCTTAAGATACTCAAAAATGACTGAAGAGACAGAATTGGGGACAATTATAACACCCAAAATACCTGTTGCATTGGAGGATATACCAAGTACAGTGGGATTCTAGACAAAGAATCAGCCATATCTGTATCAGAAAACTGAAGAAGGTTCATGGTTGTGTTTTCTAGATCATCAGGAGAATTTCAAGAAGAACAAGAATACTCACAGCACAGAGGTTGAAACTATAAAACCAGAAGCACTCCTGGAGTAAAGTGAAAGTGTTAGTTCCTCAGTAGCATCTGACTCTTTGGGACCCCACGGACTGTAGCCTGCCAGGCTCCTCTGTCCATAGAATTCTCCAGGCAAGAATACTAGAGTGGGTTGCTATTACCTTCTTCAGGTCTCCTGCACTGCAGGCAGATTCTTTACCATCTGGGCCACCAGCGAGAGGGTATAGGTTATGAAAGCTGGGATATGAGCCAAGCAGACAAGTAGGAATCCAATCACCACAAGTGTTTCATAGCATATAAAGGAGGATGGACATCATATGTATGGGTTAGAAAGCTAATTGTAACGACATTGTGCTTGAATATGCAAGACTATCAAGAAGGATGCTATAGGAGAGCACAAGTAATATAAGATATGGACAAAGACATCAGGGGTAGAGGAGAAGGGCATAAGAAAACTATTTAAGAGAGTAATTAGACCTGTTGATTGACAGATCATAGGAATGAGAAGGATACTGGTCATGATGGTCTCTGTGATGAGGAAAGCCAAGAGGAGTTCTGTGTTTGTATTTGGATCTAATGAGGAAACAGAAATCACATGGTATTTCAAGAGAGAAAATTTAAGTAAAATAGGAGGTAACCTATATGACATGTGTCACAATGGTGAGGGACAGGGGTGAGGGACAGGGAGGCCTGGCATGCTGCAGTCCATGGAGTTGCAAAGATTTGGACATGACTTAGCAGCTGAACAACAACAACATCAAGGAGATAACCTACTAAAAGGAAAAGAAACTTTAAAGATTTCAGAAATAACAGATACATGGAGTAGTCACTAACGCTTAGGCTCAAGCAAAATACTCAAGGAAGAAGAAAGTCTGAAAGAGGCCCCTGTCTCCCACCAAGGTTGAATTCCAGAATTCAATGGAGAGGGGCAGCCAGGGCCCAGTGATGACCAAGTATTGAGTTGGACAAAAAGTTTGTTGAGGTTTTGTAGCAATTTATGGAGAAACCAAATGAACTTTTTGATCAACCCAATATTATGCAGAGCTGTCATGCCAGGTTGTGCTAGTAGTAAAGAACCCATCTGTCAATGCAGGAGACACAGGAGTCATGGGCTCAATCCCTGAGTCAGGAAGATCCACTGGAGGAGGACATGGCAACCCATCCAGTATTCCTGCCTAGAGAATCCCATGTGCAGAGCCTGGCAGGCTACAGTCCATGGGTCGCATAGAGGTGGACATGACTGAGCAACTTAGCATACATGAACATCATGCCAGCAGACCACTTAATCAGAGATTAAGACTTTAATCTCTGAGGTACTGAGGGAAGCCATCCATGGGGAGGCGCCATGCTGTGAGATTCTTCAGAAAGCTACCCGTTGGGCATCGAGGAAGCATACCCGTGGGAAAGTGCTGTTGGTTGCTGGCTATGGTGAGCCTATCAAGGGGAAGGAGCTATGGAAGAGATAGCCCTACCCCCAGTGGTGTGCTTCAACACTTTCTTCTGCCATCCAGTCAGCTGGTAAAGGAACCATGTTTCCAGGCTCCAGCTATGTCATCACAGAGAAGACAATTAAGAATAGATTTGGGGGTGAGAAGCAATCAGTTAAGAACTGGCACAGTACATGCAGGGAGAAAGTGAATTCTATTATGGGAATTTGAGTTTGTGTTGCCTTTGGGGTCTCCTCCAAAGACCTTGAGGGTATCCTCTTTTGCTTTGCAAAAAGCAAATGAAAAAAGGAAAGATATACCCATTTGAATGCAGAGTTACAAAGAATAGCAAGGAGATATAAGAAAGCCTTCCTCAGTGATCAGTGCAAAGAAATAGAGGAAAACAATAGAATGAGAAAGACGAGATCTCTTCAAGAAAATTAGAGATACCAAGGGAACATTTCATGTGAAGACGGGCACAATAAAGGACCTAACAGAAGCAGAAGATACTAAGAAGAGGTGGCAAGAATACACAGAAAAACTGTACAAAAAAGATGACCCAGATAATCATGATGGTGTGATTACCAACCTAGAGCCAGACACCCTGGAATGCAAAGTCAAGTTGGCCTTAGGAAGAATCATTATGAACAAAGCTAGTGGAGGTGATAGAATTCTACTTGAGCTATATCAAATCCTAAAAGATGATGTTGTGAAAGTGCTGCACTCAATATGTCAGCAAATTTGGAAAATGCAGCAGTGGCCACAGGACTGGAAAAAGTCAGTTTTCATTCCAGTCCCAAAGAAAGGCAATCCCAAAGAATGCTCAAACTACCACACAATTGCACTCATCTCACACGCTAGTAAAGTGATGCTCAAAACTCTCCAACCCAGGCTTCAGATATATGTGAACTGTGAACTTCAAGATGTTCAAGATGGTTTTAGAAAAGGCAGAGGAACCAGAGGTCAAACTGCCAACATCTGCTGGATCATTGAGAAAGGAAGAGAGTTCCAGAAGAACATCTACTTCTGCTTTATTGACTATGCCAAAGCCTTTGACTGTGTGGATCACAATAAACTGTGGAAAATTCTGAAAGAGATGGGAATACCAGACCACCTGACCTGCCTCTTCAGAAATCTGTATGCAGGTCAGGAAGCAACAGTTAGAACTGAAAATGGAACAGATTGGTTCCAAATAGGAAAAGGAGTATGTCAAGGCTGTATATTGTCACCCTGCTTATTTAATTTCTATGCAGAGAGAGAAATACTGGGCTGGAGGAAGCACAAGCTGGAATCACAAGATTGCCAGGAGAAACATCAATAACCTCAGATATATAGATGACACCACTCTTATGGCACTAAGTGAAGAAGAACTAAAGAGCCTCTTGATGAAAGTGAAAGAGGAGAGTGAAAGTGTTGGCCTAAAACTCAAAATTCAGAAAACTAAGATCATGGCATCTGGTTGCATCATTTCATGGCAAGTAGATGGGGAAAGAGTGGAATCACTGACAGACTTTATTTTGGGGGGCTCCAAAGTCACTGCAGATGATGATTGCAGCCATGAAATTAAAAGATGCTTACTCCTTGGAAGAAAAGTTATGACCAACCTAGACAGCATATTAAAAAGCAAAGACATTACTTTGCCAACAAAGGTCCATCTAGTCAAGGCTATGGTATTTCCAGTAGTCATGTATGGATGTGAGAGTTGTACTATAAAGAAAGCTGGGCACAGAAGAATTGATGCTTTTGAACTGTGGTGTTGGAGAAGACTCTTGAGAGTCCCTTGGACTGCAAGGAGATCCAACCAGTCCATCCTAAAGGAAATAAGTCCTGAATATTCATTGGAAGGACTGATGCTGAAGCTGAAACTCCAATACTTTGGCCACCTGATGCAATGAACTGACTCATTTGAAAAGACCCTGATGCTGGGAACGATTGAAGGTGGGAGGAGAAGGGGACAACAAAGGATGAGACCATTGGATGGCATCACTGACTCAATGGACATGAGTTTGAGGAAATTCCAGGAGTTGGTGATTGATAGGGAGGCCTAGCAAGCTGCAGTCCAAGGGATCGCAGAGTCAGACACAAACTGAACTGGGGTCTCCTATTGGAAAACCAGTCTTGGAATCTGGAGACAGGAGTGAACTTGAGGTACAAATATTTAGAATTGGAAACAGGAATATCACAAAACCTTGGGCATGGATGTAATTGTCCAAAGAAAATTCATTATTTGAAAAATGCCAAAGATAAAGAGAAGAGCACATATGAAAAGGAAGAGGAAGGAAGAAAGCCCACAAGGCATACTAGCAAATAGATCACAAGATAAGTAAGTAGGGTTATAGCTAAAAGGATGAGAAAGTGTTAAATAACCTAAAGTATTAAATAAAGAAAACCTGAAGTTTTTTAGTTGATTTGACAATTAAAAGGTAAACTTAGTAAAAGAACTTTCAGTGAAGTGAAGTTTTAGTTGCTCAGTCATGTGTGTCAATGTAAGGGTAATAATGAAAGCTAAACTTCATAGATCAAACTATGAGTAAGTGAGGAGATAAAGACAGAAAACAGGTTTGCTTGGGTTTGTTTCTCTCTCTCTCTCTCTCTCTCTCTCTCTCTCTCTCTCTAGAACGGTGTGTAAAAGAGGATGAAGTGTCAGTGGAGAGGGCAACTTTATTTGCTTTAGTGTGAGTGAGGGAGAGAGAGAGGAAGTCGAGTGAAAGAAGTTTGAGCGTATGAAAGAAATCACTGAAAATTCAGGATTACAGGATAAAGAGGAGATAACTGATGAACTAAGTGTTGGAGGAGGCAGCACTCAGATTAAAGAATCAGAGTCAGATAGAAGTAGAGATTCCACCTCCTCAAGAATTTAATTGAGAATTAGTGAACAGAAACAAAAAGTGAAATTTCCATCCATCCTGTAAACTTGCATCCTTTCTTACAACTCAGAAACAAAAGATTTGTTGATCTTTGGAGCTTGAAGGGACCTCAGAGCAACAGTTCTCAAATGGTGGTTCACAGACTAGTAACATCAGAAAGGGATGGGAAAACCCTTTTCCTGAGGAGCCAACTTAAAAACATGGGGAAGCCTAGCAGACAACATCTGGCCTTCAACCACTGCAGACTCCTTTTTTTTCTGTTTGTCATATTCAGCTTCCTTTTCCGATTTCATTCAGAGTCCTGCTATAGCATCACTTAAATGCTATGCTTTAGTCCAAGCCACTTGTTTTACAGATGAGGAATCTAGGGAACAGAGAAATCAAGTGATTTGTCCAAAACCCAGGGCTCCTCTGTCACTAGAAGCTCGGTCTCCCTTCATTACCAATAACAAACCTATTAATTTATCAATTCTCCTGAGCATTAATAGAAACAATTCTGACCCTAGACCTCACCCTTTTCTTGTCATGGTGACATGACACACGTGTGTGCGTGTGTGTGGGTGTGTGTGTCTGCACATGCTCACTCAGTTGTGTCCAACACTTTTGTGACCCCATGGACTGTAGTCCGCCAGTTTCCTCTGTCCGTGGGATTTCCCAGGTAAAAATACTGGAGTGGGTTGCCATTTCCTACTCCAGGGAATCTTCCCGATCCAGGAATCAAACCCACATCTCCTGTTTGGCAGGCAGATTCTTTTACCACTGAGCCACCAAGAATGGTGACACCCTATACTCTCAATTCAAGAAAAATCAAGAAGTCATGTAACTGTGGCTTCTTACACGTTTGCTTAGCAGTCAGGCATTCAGAAGTAACTATTCTAATGACTTTAAACTCACAAACAAGAGAAAACCCTTAGGGAATTGATTGAATGCAGTGTTCTGCCACATTAATGCCCTAACTATTTGAGCCAAATGATTCTCTATTCCTCTTGCAACGAAAACAAAGCCCACAATCACCCTTGGAGAATAATCTTCTGCATCTTTTCACTTTTGCCATAAGCAATCAAATGCAACAAAATAAACACTCGCATGCTCTAACCCCAGGATTTAGAGCGAGATCAGAATCACCTTAGGAGAATTTTACAAAATATTTTCCCTTGCCTTAGCCAAGATACCCTGATGAATTGTTATTAGCCCCCAAAGAGACACAGTTTCTATATTAAAAAAAATAAGTAAGTTGAAGTTAAATGGATGTTAAAAATATATACCAAGCCAAAAATCAGAATATATATAATAAGACTAGAGTAGCTATATTAATGTCAGATAAGTTAGTCTTCAAAGAGAAAATAAAAATAATAAAGGAAAGCATAAAAAGCATAAATATGTATTAACCTAAAATTGCAGAATTAAAAGGAGAAACATCCTATTCTACAGTCAAATTTGGAGAGGTTAACACTCATTCATGTCTTAGCAATTGATTAAACAACTAGACATAAATTCAGTAAAGAGGTAATCTGAAAAATACCATTAACCACTATGACATAATTTATATTTACAGAATCAGCAAACACAAAATACATATAATTTTCAAGTGTACATGTATATGTACATTCACCAAGATAGAACAAAGGGCCACAAAACTGTTCTCAATAAATTTTAAAAGATCGAAATCTGAGTCAGATCAAATTTCTGACCACAATATAGAATTAAGTTGGAAACCAACAACAATGAAAGAGATATTATTTTAATATCATAATACTTCTGGATAAGCAAAATTTCTTAGAACACAGAGAGCACAACCATCAAAAGTTGATAAATTAGGCTTTGTCAAAATTTAAAAATTTGTGGTTTGAAAGAGCATTAATGGAAGGAAAAGGCAAAACATTGACTGGGAAAATCTTTTTCTAATACATACATAAGACATAGGACTCAGGTTCAGAATATCTAAAGAACTCATAACTCAATAGTGAGATGACAAACCCAAGTTTAAAAGTGGACAAAAGATGTGAATAGACACATCAAGAAAGATGATATATGAATAAAGCTTATGAAAAGATGTTCAACATCACCAATCACCAGGGAATTGCAAATTATAACTACAGTAAGATACAAAGTACACTGCAAATAGAATGACCAAATATTTTAAAATAATCTTACCAAGACTATGTGAGATGTGGAGCAAGTGGAATTCTCATACACTGTTGGTGAGGAGGTGGAATAGTACATCCACTTTAGAAAACAATTAGCAGTTTTTAAAAAATCAAAGGGTTTTGCCATATACCCTAACCATCCTACTACTAGATATTTACACAAGAGGATCCAAGACATAAAAACCTGTACATGAATGCTCATAACAGATCTATCTTTATTTAACAGTCAAAAACTGGAAACAGCCCAAATGCCCATCAATATGGACAAATTATGGTGGATCTATACAATGAAACACAAAACTATTGACATATACAATTACATGGATGAATATCAAATATTATGCTTAGTGAAAGAAGCCAAGCAAAGAAAAAGAGTATACTGGCTAAATTTACATAAATATTTAGAAAACACAAATCAGTCTATAATAGGAAGTATATCAGTGGTTGCAGGGGAACAGATGAGGACAGATTACAAATGGGCAGAGGAGATTTTTGAAGATGCTGAAAATGTTTTGTATCTGGATTTCAGTGATGATTTCATAGTTGTATGTGTATGTCAAAATTGATGAAATGTACATTTTAAACATGTATATTTTATTGTACTCATTTATACCTCAGTAAAGATACAAGAAATTTTTAAAATAATCCAGTATTGGAATGGAGTGGTTTGACTATGGAAAAAATAAGATTTGCCTTGGGATGATAATAACTGAAGATAGGGGGAAAGTTTGTGACTTTTGCATATGTTTGAAATTTTACTTAAAAGTGTTTCAAAAATCTCTGAACACAGCCTATTAAAAATACAATCTTAATTTTTTTAATGAAACCCGTAGAAAGAAGTTAATTTTCTGGCTTAGTAGATGCTTACCACTCTAGTCACTATATTTGCTGACCACATCACAGGGCTTCCCAGTTGGCACTAGTGGTAAAGAATCTGCCTGCCAATGCAGGAGACACAAGAGACACAGGTTCAATCCCTGGGCCAGGAAGATCCTCTGGAGGAGGAAATGGCAACCCACTCTAGTATTCTTCCCTGGAAAATTCCATGGACAGAGGAGCCTGGCAAGCTACAGTCCATGAGGTCACAGAGAGTCGGACACAACCGAGAGACTGTTCATAGCCCAGGGTGGCCTATATACATTAATCAATATTTTGCCATGGCTTTGGAAATGAACCAGACTAGAACACAATGATACCAGAATGAGTTTTGTAATCAAGAATTAACTTTGAATATTATTTGTGATTATTGTGATAAGTTGGAACTATTGAGGAAAAAGTATCCAAAACGTGGAAACGGGCAAATGGATGACTAATTTTTTTTTAAAAAAAGCCACATTTCTTTTCAGTGTCTTGCTGCAACTTGTCTAATAAACATACCTAAGGTTTATTTAATTCTCTAGAGTATGTACATTTGACTTACTATTTACTATTGATTAGAATATTTTACAACTCTCTGGATAGATGTGAACTTGTAGAGAACTTAAAATGATGCAAATGATTCTTGTCCAATGACAGTAAAAATAAATTTTTTCTAGTAGAGATTTCTAAGAAATCTAAGAAAGACACAAATGACTCCTATCTGGCAGGGGAAAAAAGATGACTCCAACTATTGGGTGGCCAAAAAGTTTCTTTGGGTTTTTCCATAACATCTTAAGGAAAAACCCAAATGAGCTTTTTGATCAATTCAATATTATACTTCAATTGCTCTTTAGACATTAACTGGAACTGTACCTAACTGAGCAATCATTCATTCAGTATTCGTTCTTTCAGTGACTAAAAATACACTACTGTACTCCTATGCTATTCTCCCATAGCATACTCCTCCACTATACTCCTTTGAACCAGATTTATCTTACTTCTGGCTCTTTCATTAAAACATTAGAAATAATTGTAAAGCTATGGGAACAACCTAAATGTCCATCTATTGATGAGTGGATAGAGAAAATGCAGAATGCACACACACACATATGCTAATATGAATGGATCTTGAGAGCATTATGCTCAGTGAAACAAGCCAAAGACAAATACTATATGATTTCAATTATATGTATAATTAATAAAACAATAACAACCAAAAACTAACTAAGCTTCATAGATACAGAGTACAAGTTGGTAATTGCCAGAAGCTTTGGGGAGGGAGACAGAATGGGTGACAGGGGTCAAAAGGTATAAATCTCCAGTTTTAAAATACAGTTTTAAAATACATACATACATGTTCTCCTAGAGGAGAACATAGGCAAAACACTCTCCAACATAAATCACAGCAGGATCTTCTATGACCCACATCCCAGAATATTAGAAACAAAAGCAAAAATAAACAAATGGGACCTAATGAAACTTAAAAGCTTTTGCACAACAAAGGAAACTATAAGCAAGGTGAAAAGACAGCCCTCAGATTGGGAGAAAATAATAGCAAACGAAGCAACAGACAAAGGATTAATCTCAAAAATATACAAGCAACTCCTCCAGCTCAACTCCAGAAAAATAAATGACCCAATCAAAAAATGGGCCAAAGAACTAAACAGACATTTCTCCAAGGAAGACATACAGATGGCTAACAAACACATGAAAAGATGCTCAACATCACTCATTACCAGAGAAATGCAAATCAAAACCACAATGAGGTACCATTACACGCCAGTCAGGATGGCTGCTATCCAAAAGTCTACAAGCAATAAATGCTGGAGAGGGTGTGGAGAAAAGGGAACCCTCTTACACTGTTGGTGGGAATGCAAATTAGTACAGCCACTATGGAGAACAGTGTGGAGATTTCTTAAAAAGCTGGAAATAGAACTGCCATATGACCCAGCAATCCCACTTCTGGGCATACACACTGAGGAAACCAGATCTGAAAGAGACACATGCACCCCAATGTTCATCACAGCACTGTTTATAATAGCCAGGATATGGAAGCAACCTAGATGCCCATCAGCAGACAAATGGATGAGGAAGCTGTGGTACATATACATCATGGAATATTATTCAGCCATTAAAAAGAATATATTTGAATCAGTTTTAATGAGATGGATGAAACTGGAGCCCATTATACAGAGCGAAGTAAGCCAGAAAGATAAAGACCATTACAGTATACTAACACATATATATGGACTTTAGAAAGATGGTAATGATAACCCTATATGCAAAACAGAAAAAGAGACACAGATGTATAGAACAGACTTGTGGACTCTGTGGGAGAAGGCGAGGGTGGGATGTTTCAAGAGAACAGCATCGAAACATGTATATTATCTAGGATGAAACAGATCACCAGCCCAGGTTGGATGCATGAGACAAGTGCTTGGGCCTGGTACACTGGGAAGACCCAGAGGGATCGGGTGGAGAGGGAGGTGGGAGGGGGGACCGGGACGGGGAATACATGTAAATCCATGGCTAATTCATTTCAATGTATGACAAAAACCACTGCAATGCTGTAAAGTAATTAGCCTCCAACTAATAAAAATAAATGGAAAAAATAAAATAAAGTAAAAAAATAAAATAAAATACATAGGTCATAGGGATGTTAGAAGTAAAGATACATCCTTATATACTCACTTTAAAAAAATGTCTTAAAAAAATGCCCAAATCCTGCCTTGCATCAAACACACTGTCTGCCATAAAAATCTCATGGAGACTTTTTCCTCCCAAAAAATCTCATGGAAGCAAAGGCTCATGGGGAAATCAAAGGGCATTGTTCTTTTTGGCTCAGCTCATACCTGCAATCCCAGGGCAGAACTCTCAGGTAAGTTAGGTTTAAAGCTTACGGGGAAACTTCTCCTTCCACCTGTCCCCAAATCTAGATATCATTATCAGGCAGACACTTCAGCTCTTGAAAATGAAGAGCATCCGGGTGCCAAACCTGTCCTCTGGGTGAGTTTGTCACCTGGAAGGACCACATTCACGGGTGAAAAGTGAAAGTGTTAGTCACTTAATTGTGTCCGACTCTTCTGAGACCTCATGGACTATAGCCCACCAGGCTCCTCTCTCCATGGGATTCTTCAGGTAAGAATACTGGAATGGGTAGCCATTCCCTTCTCCAGGAAATCTTTCTGACCCAGGGATCAACCAAACCTGGGTCTCCTGCATTGTAGGCAGATTCTTTACCATTTGAGCCACCAGTGAAGGTCACAGGTGATCTCTCAGCAAATATTAACTCTCAGGCAACTCTGGTTTAATCAGCACCTTGAAATCTGATCAGTCAAATTAACCCAATGTAGTACTTTAGCACCAGAATGAGGTTAGGAAGAAGGGTTAGGCAAAGAGCTTGCATTAGTGAATTGCCTAGTCAGATACCTATACTCAGGAGCAAGACTGATGTGAGTAAGCCCTAGAGTGGGTGGCAATCTAGTTGGAGGGGTCAGACTCTGAACATGAAATAGTAGCAGAGAGCTAGCACTTGATGCAGATGTTCGATGTTCTAGGTTAAAGGAAAACAGGGTTACCAGGACTGGGGCCTTCTGAATGAAACTTGATGAGTGAAATATACAATTTTTTTTTAAGGTAAAAAGCAACTGCAGGAATTTACAAAATGGGCACGCTGGAGAGAGGAGGAGGTCAGGGTCTCTCCTTGGATACCAAGTCTAAGTCTTAAGAGTGGAGATACAGGAATGAGAATATTAATACAAATTACATGTGAATTTAAATAAAATATAGAAAGAAGAGGAGCGGGAGGGGACAGCAGGGCAGCAAGACCAGAGGCATGAAGCTGAGTCCTAACACACACTGACAGCTAGATTGCAATCCCCTGGGGTAAGGGGAGCCCCAGCCCCCAGCAGTCAGGACTTCTCTCTCTGCAAGTACAGCCCCAAAGCAGCTGCTGCATGCTCTCTACACACCCTACTGCTTGAAGCTGAGAGAGTCTGAACAGCCCCCTAGACACCAACATGAACTCCCCAAATACATTAATCTTCTTCTAAAACACAGTGAACTGGAAAAAAAGGGAAACAAAAGGAGATGTGGTGAAAGATGTGTGGTTTGTGTTGGGGAGGAAAAAAGAGAGTGAGTTTTCAGGACTTCGAACCCCAGACTAAAGAAATTAAGCTTGGTCTCCTGTGCAGGGCACAGAATCAGCAATGAAAAGCCTGGCAGCCAACCCTGGTTGAGCCACTGGCTGTCCTGGGCAAGCCATTTAACCACTCTGATCTTAGTTCCATATGTGCAAAATGAGAGAATTCAGTCAAGAGGATGATCTAGTTCCTTCCAACTGTAAGGTGCTAATGTGCTTAGTCGTGTCCAACTCTTTGCAGCCCCATGGATTGTAGCCCACCAGGCTTATCTGTCCATGGAATTTTCCAGGCAAGAATACTAGAGTGGGATGTCATTTCCTTCTCCAGGGGATCTTACCAACCCAGGGATCAAACCCAGGTCTCCCACACTGCAGGTGGACTCTTTACCATCTGAGCCAGGAGGGGTTAGGACTTCAACAATCAACTGATAATAAATGTGTTGTGCTATGCTCAGTCATGTCCAACAGTTTGTGGATCCATGGACTGTAGCCTGTCAGGCTCCTCTGTTCCTGGGATTTTCCAGGCAAGAATACTGGAGTGGGGTCCTATTTCCTTCTCCAGGGGATTTTCCTGACCCAGAGAGCAACCCATGTCTCCTGCAAAGCAGATGGGTTTTTTTTTTTACCACTCTCACCACCTAAGGTGCTAAATTCTTAAATATATAAGAAATTAAATTTAACAATAGATTGAAAGAATAAGGAAAGAAGAGGATTTCATGTCACATAAACAGACAACAACCCATCCTTTGATCTAACCTTTTATAAAACGTGTAAGTTCTCCACTTTCTGATTAGAAACCAAGCTGTATTTCACAGGGAACTTTGCTGGGTAGGAGGGGTGTTTGGGGGAGAATGGATACATGTATATGTACGGCTGAGACTCTTCGCTGTCCACCTAAAACTGTCACAACATTGTTAATCGGCTATATTTCAGTATAAAACAAAAAGTTTTTTTTTTTTAAGAAAAAAGGAGCCAAGCTATATTGGAGAATGGGACAATTACAATCACTGTTACAATGTCCCCCCCAAAATATATATATATATATATATCCAGGGGGAAAGGCATCACATGGTGATTGTTTTACTAATGAGATGCTGCCTCCTACAGTACAAGACAAACACCGCCCTTGAAGATGAAATGTTTCCTAATGGCAAAATCAAACAATTTTATTAGTTGTCTTGCATTTTGAAATTTTTCTTGTTTTCATTTAGAGTGAGGGAAAGAAAATAGTATATATGCTTCAAATTTTTCAAAGTTTGCAAGCCTTTAGCTAGAAATGCTTCCTAACTAAATGCCGGCGTGCCTGAGCTCACCTTTGTCCATTTCTTTCACACCTTCTCCAGAACCAAGCCCGGTTTCCTTCTCTGTCCCTGGCCCCACCTGGTTCGCAGCTGAGCATAGAACCAGCCTCTCCATTTTGCATTTGTCTTGCTTGAAGGGTTCATAAGAAAACAGGAATACCCAATGTGGCTGATTCCTGAGAAAGTGTAATTACATACAAATAAATAGGGTATGTGTTAGCCTGAATATGTCTGGAGTGATTTATTATTTTTTTACAGTGCAATAAGTTTTGCTTTTTGATGTGGAGATTTTTCACTGAGGAAAATGTATGGTAAATTCTAACAGTAAAAGAAGCATTTGCAAAGCATGACTCTGGAGCCAGCCTGCCAGGGTTTGGAATCCAGCCCCAGCCCTGACTAACTATCTGACTTGGGCTAAGTTGTGTCACCAATTTGTACCTCAGTTTCCTCATCAGTAACATAGGCATCATAGTAGTACTTTTCTCCTGAGTATCAAATAAGTTCATTTTTGTAAAGCCCTTCAAACAAGAGCTGGCACATAGTATGTAAGTATTCACTAGCACTAATAAGTATTTGTTAAATAAATAAGCTGGTGGGGGTGGGGGGTAGATCTGAATTCTGACTTTCTCATGTACCTTCCCTTTCACAACCACCATCCATGTCTCTCTTCTGCATCTTTCTATTCTGCAACAACAAATCCTCTTTTTCCCATCCTTTTTTTCTCGGATCTACTCTTGTGCTCCCACCATTACAGAGAAAACAAGGATCTAAGAACTCTAAGGCAGGAAAGTGTGTCTAATGGGTTTAGTCCTTTTATCTGCAAGGGAAAGGAGCTGAGAACCAGAGAGATTAACCGACATGTCAAACAGCTAAGAAATGTTAAGCATCTTCAAAAGCTCCTTCTCCTTCAAAGCATGTTATTTCTGAGACTGAACTTCCCCATTATTCCTGACACCTTTTTCTCTCTCTCTTTTTCTCCCTCCTTTTCTGTCCTTCCCCCTCCCTCCCTCCCTCCCTCCACCTACCCCCTCCTTCTCTGCCTCTCTCCCTCCCTGCCTCACCCCCTCCAATGAAGGTCTGGCAACTGTGTTTCTTGCTCAAGTCTGTCCTTAATAACCTTTCGCTTTTGGTTGCTTTCATTCCCTTTTGCTGGCATAAATAACATAGTCCATAGTTTTGAAACAAAAATGGAAACCCAGGGTAGGGTAAGAGATTTCTACCTTTTGCAAAAATTGACATGTAAATTTTCCACCCTGACTGAGTTAAAAAAACAAAAAGTGAATCAGAGGTGATTTTGCATTTAGAGAATTAACTCTTTAAAAGAATGAAGTTACATGAAACTGGTACTATTTCAAAATGTCAATGTACTCCACCCCATAGGTACAGCTATATACTACATACAATTAAAAAGACACACATATTCAAGTCTCTAGAATCTTCTTGGTTTCCCTGTTGTGCTCTTCCAATCATCTGGTCCCCAGACACTCAGCCACCAAGCTATGTATTACATCAGCATAATTTTATTACTGGTCATCATTTACTATCTGCAGAGATTTCGGTGACCTCCGAAGCAATGACAACAACAAAAAGCCCAGGAGTATCACAGCTGAGTGGGGAAAACACAAAAATAAAGACAAGTTCTTTAAGTGTATTTTAAAATGGAGAAAAACATACCAAAGCATCCCTCTATAGGGCCTCACTCAAGAGTCAACTGGAAGGCTTCCCTGCTGACTCAGTGGTAAAGAATCTGCCTGCCAGTGAAGGAGACACAGGTTCGATCCCTGGTCTGGGAAGATCTCATAAGCCGCGGAGCAACTAAACCTGTGTGACCCAACTATTGAACCTGTGCTCTAGAACCTGTGAGCCTCAACTCCTGAAGCCTGCGTGCTCTAGGGCCCCTGCTCCACAACAAGAGAAGCCCCCACAATGAGAAACCCTCGCACCACGGCAAGAGGGTAGCCCCCGGATAGCTGCAACTAGTGAAAAGTCCTACAGTGAAGCAATGAAGACCCAGCACAGCCAAAAATAAATAAATAATAAAATTATAATTAGAAAAGCGTCAAATGTAGAACAAAAGATCATCTTATCCAGTCTGGTTGGGAGACATATAAATAAGCAAATATACTTAATTACCAAGGAAACTATTGTTGTGAAGGGAAAGATCAGGGTGCCATCATGGATGAGAAAAAGAAACGGGAGGAGGCTGATTTATTTGGAGTATCTGAAGGAATAACCTGAGGTCACTCAAACCTGAAGAATGAGTTGAGTAAAAAATGATCCAGGCAGAAGAGCACCATGAGTGAAGGTCCAGATCTGGTAAAGAGCTCAGGGCTACCAGGCTTGGGGCTGAAAGGTAGTCAGTTATGCCTACTGAGTGTGAGCCAGAGATGGTAGCAGGATGAGGTTGCTAGGACAGGGAGGGGCTCAAGCCTGCAGCCTCAAAGACAATGTTAAGTATCTATATTTTATCCTGAGTGGAATAGGGGACCCTTGAGAGATGATAAGCAAGGAGATGACATGATCTTATTTGAAACTTAAATAAATCACTATGAATACTGATGTGAAGATAGACTACAGGGAGATAAGATTGGGAGGGGGAAGACCAATTAGGAAGCTCTTCCAGTGATTCAGTGGAGAGATGCTGATGGATTAGACTTAAGTAAGAAGGTGGTGAAGACATGGGGGAAAAATCAGTCAATCAAAGGTGAAACAGATCACCAGCCCAGCTTGGATGCATGAGACAAGTGCTCGGGGCTGGTACACTGGGAAGACCCAGAGGGATGGGGTTAGGAGGGAGGTGGGAGGAGGGATCGGGACAGGGAATACATGTAAATCCATGGTTGATTCATGTCATTGTATGGCAAAAACCACTACAATATTGTAAGTAGCCTCCAACTAATAAAAATAAATGGAAACAAACAAACAAAAAAGACATATTTGGGGATTGAATACACATAGTTGATTGTTACAAACTGAGTGAAGGGGATGTTGATGTGAAGAAGACTTTAGGCCCAAATTTTCTCTCTCAATCTCACCTACTATTTTCTTGGTTTTCTTCATTCTCTGGTCATCTTTCCTGTTGTCTTGGTACTCTGTAGACAGAAGCACAATATAGAACCGGGCTATGCTCTTAAAGTTTGCAAGCTTTAGGACTTCATAATGAATAAAAATGTGATCCATATCTATGAATACATTTTCATTATGACTTGAGATTTCCAGGAAGGATCTCTGGTGAGAAGATATCTTAGCATCTGTGCCTTACATTATACCAATGTAATAGTCATTTGGCTCTGGACAGTATTCCATCTCACAGAATTTTCCAATCAAAATGCAAATATCCTAGGCAAGGTCAATACCATGTAGCATTCATTTACTTTAGAAAGAAATATAGCTGGGAGGAAGCTTTACCTGGATTATATCACAAGGTAGGAAAAAGTGAAAGAAAAGAGGCAGGACACTGAAAGGGGAAGAGGGGAAGGCCAACTTTGGTTTTTTCAGAGTTTGACAAATGGCCAGCTTTTGATGTTGCTTACTGATTAGAATGTTATTTTCTTGGGATTTGCACATATGCATATTGAGGTGAATAATTAGTGGACCCAAATATGAAAGGTACATCTAGAATAGATTAGAATAATGATTGAGAGGAAGCCACACTGTGCTTGCAAACATGGCTAATGCTATTGTATGATGTTCATTTTGCCATGGATGGAAAGAAAGATCAAGAGTGAAACTAATTACACTAGAAAAACACATCCAGACAGAAATTTAGAAAAAAACAGAAGGTGTTTGGCACAATTAGAAACATAGCCTTTTCAAAGTGAAAATAATAATTAGAAGTTGACAGAGGATATCACCAAGGACAGAGCCCCAAGAAGAATCAGTACAAGATTAATTGTAAAGTTAGATTTTTATTTTGAGTCTTGACTTTATGTAAAAAAAAGACTATAGAGTAAAAATAATTAGGAAAAATATAACAACAAACTTGAAAACTTACAAGCAATTATACTGCAAATTTGAATACAAGTCCAATTGCTTCAGTCATTTATTTATAATTCAAATGCCATTTATTGACAATTCAAATGCCATTTATTGCAACTCTGCTACATAGAGTTCTTATTCATTTGCTCATTCATTGAATCTTTTCAGTAACTGTTAATTAAGAATTTACTACTTTCAGGAACTATGGTTCATAAATGAGCAAGACTGAAAGAATATAAATAGAGTTTACATCCTAGTGGGAGGCACAGATGATAAACATGTCATAAAATGAATACGCAAGAATTTCAAAAAGCACTAAAGTTTTGAAAGTGGTAACTGGATGGAGTATAACTCAGTAAATGAACAGAGGACAGGAGGAGTATGGTAGTAATGTACAGAAGAGAACAAATCTGACCCCATATTAGATCTGTTCCTTTTCCTGTGTTTATTCATGCTGGCTCTGAACTTCTGTAAAAGAATATTGCCTGTAGCCTGAAATATAGAGGACAGCCTATTCTCAAGGTTCTGACCTTTAAAGGTATAACACTTCCCATTCATATAGAGGTAAAAGGTTGCAGAACAGAAAATAACAATTGTCTTGTTGCAGGTTTATAGAAATACTGTGACCAGACCTACATTGCCAGAATAAAAGATTACTACACCGAGAAGTTTGAAACAAATAAACATGCCCTCTCTCAAACTTACCTTTTAAAATGCTTTGTTGAAATCTTTTGGGGAGTTTGGGATTTGGGGGCATGAACCCTCTGTCTCCTTGCATAGCCCGGGAATAAATCTTTCTCTAGGGCAAACATTTCAGTACGGTTTGGCCTCAATATTTATTGGGCACACAAACTTGTGTTATGCAACAGCAACAGTTAGTGAAGATCACTTAAGAGGATATAACATTTAAACTGGGAAATGAATGAGCAGAAAGCAGTCATGTGAATATATGGGGAATGAGGATCCAAGCAGAGGGAACTGTAATGGCCAAAACCCTGAGGTGGGAAAAGCTCCATATGTTTAACGGACAAAGTTTGACTGGATGATCATGACTAGCTCAGGATAAGTGGTGAAGAATTTCATTGAGAATCACAGAAAAAGACTGGGGTCTTTGGGAAATGTGATGTTACATTTCAATTGCATTCTGTTCACAAAGAGAGGCTAAAGGGGGATTTTAAGTAAGAGAGAGAGATGATCTGATTTGTTCTGAGAGAAACAAAAATTTTTGACTTGTTTTCCTCTAGGAGAGACAGGAGAACTCAGAGGTGAAGCCTTAGCCCCACCTATGTGGGAGGATTATAGGAATGCCTAGGGAGGGAACTAAGTCATCTAGTGAGCGTTTGAAGCTGATTTGGCCAAAGAGAGTAGGAGAAAGAGAAAACAGAGAGCTTCATGTGAGCACAAAAGCAGCATAAGCAAAGGTACTGTGGCAGCGCATATGGGTAGCATTCCCCTAACCCACGCGTGGGTAGGGGAATGCTAACAGGTCAGAGTTAATGGAGAAAAGCAGTTAAGATGCAGCATAGTGAGATTGAGGTAGAGCAGACCAGGGCAATTTATGGAAGGCTTTGTATATGCTGGGATAAGAAATACAGATTCGATCCTTTGAATAAGACATCAGAGGATTTTAAGCAGCATGGCCAAAGGATTCAATTTATGTTTTATATAGAGTAAATGGAAGGCTCTGTTGAAGTCAAATTTGACAGGAATAGTTGCAGAAGGAAGTGTAGGAGGCAGATGAAATAATCCAGATAGCAGTCAATCAGAACATGTTGGTAGTAACGATGATAGCAACAACTTTAACATATTGTGGCACTTGCTCTGTTCTAGGCACTCTTTTAAGCAATTAACAGATTTTAACTCATTAAATGCTCAAGAAAATCCTACAAGGTAAGACCTATTACTATCCCCATTTTATGGATGAAGTAAAAAATGGTTAAGTAACTCGCCTAAAAGTAATAGAGCAATACAGTAATGAAGTAAGTTGTAAAGCTGGAAGTCAGGATAAATGGAAGGAATTCATGAAGTACTTAGGGACAAAAGCATTTCAAGGAATATTTAGGGAAAACTGGCAACATTTTGTGAGTAGAGAAAGTTAAGAAAAACCTACATATCCAACTATGCCTTGGGGGTTTGACTATGACCTTAAATAGATAGAAAAACAGTGGGTAAGAAATCAGGTCTGTTGGGAAATGGATGGACCTCATTTGAGATGTTTGAAGCACCTGTGAAATATCCAACTGGGTATGGTGAGCAGAGATTTGGAAAAGTAGTTTAAATCTCAAGAGAAATGTTGGGGACAAAAATTTAAAATTACAAATGGGAGGATTCCTCTGCGGCTCAGCGGTAAAGAATCTGCCTGCAAAGCAGAAGACACAGTAGACCCAAGTTCGATCCCTGGGTCAGGACTATCCCCTGGAGGAGGGCATGGCAACCCACTCCAGTATTCTTGCCTGGAGATTCCCATGAACAGAGGATCCTGGTGGGCTTCGGTCCACAGGGTCGCAAAGAGTTGGACAGGACTGAAGCAACTGGGCACACAGGCACAACATACAAATGGAAATAAAAACCATGAAGAACTTTAGTAAGCAAGCTGCCTTGATTAATAGAATCAACAGTAAAGGAGATTACTGGGATTCAGCAGGCATCTATTGCTTCCCTAAGGAACCAGCAGTCCTCACAGTTCCAGATATGCTCTTAGAACAGATGAGAAATAAAAACTGAGAGTGTTTTATGATCAATTTAGAAAAATAAATGTACTATTTTAGTTGCTTAGCTTGCAATTTAACAATTTAGTTAACAATTTTTAAAGAAAACTTTATCTTAATGCCAATATATAATTTAGAGTATAGTCAACTAACATTTCAAGCTGTAGAGTTTGTTGAAATTGATGATGGAATTCTTATTACAAATTTATTTAAAAATGAAAAATTGGTGGGTAGATTTTACTTTTAGGTGTAAAATATATAAGGATCATTATTTTTCTGGAAACTATCAATCTTCTAGTCAAATACGATGAAGACTAAGTAATAATAAAATAAATCCTCTTTCAACCTACCATGCCATTTAAAAAATCTAATATATTTTTTTCATTAGGGGATTTTTTTCTACATGATCTGACTTTGAATTCCAAGTGCAGAAATTCTTTTAACTATAATGCTTAGAAAACTAGAAGATAGACACGTCCAGGTTAAACAAGGGATGGAGACAAAATTCTAATGAAAAGAATGCCATTCTTGGTTTGTCAGAGTGCTCTCTTAAGTGCTCTTTCATTAAGCTCTCTTAATCCAAAATCTCTGTCTCTCAGGGAATGAAAAGATGGAGCATAAAAAGCAAGATGATAGTTTAAGATATAATGGTACATAAATCTACTAGCCTATTCTTAAATTCACCAGTACGTTTTATGAAGTACTATGGCTGAAAGATACCTACATCTTGATGTACCATTGCCAATCACTAAAAACTAGGAAGAATATGAACATAGAAATGTATGGATATACTTTGTAATTTTTTTCTGTCCTTTTATTTAGGTCTGCTATCAACTCTTATTACCTGTTTTTCCTTTATCCTGAGTCTATTTCTCAAATTCAGGCTTTGAAAGTTGATTAAATGGAAGGAAGTGTCACTGAATTCTTAGTATTACAGAAAACAACAGAGATTTAAGAGAGGTTAAATTAACATCTTAAATAGAAATTTAACAGATTCCTATGTGCCTGGGGATAAGATATGAATACAATGATTTCTTATTGTATTCATATCTTATCTCCAAGCACATAAAGTTTGTTTTATTTAATCTTTTGTTTGTTTTTTCCCAGTAGAGATGCTCATGGTCTGGTGGAGGGAACAAATTAGGTTTTACCAATCTCTCTCTGATGACTGTAAACATCTCCTTTCCTTTTTCCTGCTCTCTTTAATAAAAAAGGCAATCCTGGATCAATCAATAAGGTGCCCAGATCATACTCTCTTGAATTTTCGTGTTTTATAAAATACTAAGAATTCTACCTGAAATCAGCCAAGCAAATGAACTAGTCAGAGCAAATACTCTTTTTCAAAAATACAAGAGATGACTTTGCACATGGCCATCACCAAATGGTCAATACCAAAATCAAATTGATTACATTCTTTGTAGCTGAAGACAAAGAAGCTATATACACAATCAGCAAAAACAAGATCTGGAACTGACTGTGGGTCCGATAATCAGCTTTTCATAGCAAAATTCAGGCTTAAACTAAAGAAAAGCAGGAAAGACAGAAAAGCAGGCCAGCCAGATATGACTTAAATCAAATCCCATATGAATTCACAGTAGAAGTAATGAATAGATTCAAGGGACTAGATCTAGTTAACTTTGTGCCTGAATAACTATGGACAGAGGTCCATAATATTGGAAGCAGTGAGCAAAACCATCACAAAGAAAAAGAAAAGCAAGAATGCAAAGTGTTTATCTGAGGAGGCTTTACAAATAGCAGAAGAAGGAAGAGAAGCAAAAAGTAAGGGAGAGAGGGAAAGATCCATTCAATTAAACACAGAGTTTCAAAGAATAGCTCTATGAGACAAGAAGACCTTCTTCAATGAAAAGTGCTTAATAATAGAAGAAAACAACAAAAGGAGAAAGACTCAAGATCTCTTCAGGAAAACTGGAAACATCAAGGGAGCATTCTGCCTAAAGACGGGCACAATAAAGGATAACACTTGGTAGAGACCTAGTAGACTCTGAATAGATCAAGATGAGATGAAAGGAATACATGGAAGAACTGTATAAAAAAGATATTAATGAACCAGATTACTATGATGGGGTGGTTAATCACCTAGAACCAGATATTCTGGAATGCGAAGTCAAGTGGGCCTTAAGAAGCACTGAGGTTAATAAAGCTAATGGAGGCAATGAAATTACGTCCATTGGAGGATGTCATCAAGGTTTTGCAATCATGATGTCAGCAAATCTGGAAGACCTAGCAGTGGCCACAGGACTGTAAAAGGTCAATCCTCATCCCAGTTCCCAAGAAGGGTGGTACCAAAGGATGTGCTGACCATTGGACAATTGCACTCATCTCTCATGCTAGTAAGGTCACACTTAAAATCTTGCATGCTAGGCTTCAGCATTATGTGAACCAAGAACTTCCAGATGTCCAAGCTGGGTTTAAAAAAGGAAGAGGAACTAGAGATCAAATTGCCAACTCTTGCTGGATTATAGAGACAGCAAGGGAATTTCAAAAAAACATTTATCTCTGTTTCATTGACTATGCTAAAGCCTTGGACTGTGTGGATTATGACAAACTGTGGAAAGCTCTTAGAGAGATGGGATATGAGACCATCTTACCTGTCTCCTGAGAAACCTGTATGTGGGTCAAGAAGCAACAGTTAGAACCCTGTATGGAACAACTGACTGGTTCAAGATTGAGAAAGGAGTATGACAGAGCTGTCTGCTGTCACCCTGTTTGTTTAACCCATAAGCTGAGCACATCATGAGAAATGCAGGACTGGGTGAGTTACAAGCTGGGATCAAGATAGGTGGGAGAAACAACCAACAACCTCAGAT
Organism: Odocoileus virginianus; assembly: GCF_023699985.2. NCBI lineage: Eukaryota > Metazoa > Chordata > Mammalia > Artiodactyla > Cervidae > Odocoileus > Odocoileus virginianus. The sequence continues at coordinate 25,098,794 of NC_069696.1, read as the reverse complement.
ATGCAGATGATACCACTCTAATGGCAGAAAGTGAAGAGGAACTAAAGAGCCTCTTGATGAGGGTGAAGGAGGTGAGTGAAAGAGCTGGCTTAAGACTAAATATTAAAAAAAAAAAAACTAAGATCATGGCATCCACCCCCATTACTGCATGGCAAATAGAAGGGGAAAATGTGGAAGTAGTGACAGATTTCCTCTTCTTGGGCTCCAAAATCACTGAGGACAGTGACTGAAGCCATGAAATCAGAAGATGGTTGCTTCTTGGCAGGAAAGCAATGACAAACCTAGACAGTGTATTCAAAAACAGAGACATTACTCTGCCAACAAAGGTCCCCATAGGCAAGGCTATGGTCTTCTCAGTGGTCACGTACAATTGTGAAAGCTGGACCGTAAAGAAGGTATAGTGCCAAAGAATTGATGCCTTCGAGCTGTGGTTCTGGAGAAGACTCCTGAAAGTCCCCTGGACAGCAAGGAGATCAAACCAGTCAATCTTAAGGGAGATCAACCCTGAATATTCACTAGAAGGACTGATGCTGAAGCTGAAGCACCAATATTTTGGTCCTCTGATGTTAACAGCTGACTCATTGGGAAAGTCCCTGATGTTTGGAAAGATTGAGGGCAGAAAGAGAAGGTGGCATCAGAGAATGAAATGACTGGACAACATCACTGATGCAATAAACATGAACTTGGGCAAACTCTGGGAGATGGTGAAGGACAGGGAGGCCTGGTATGCTGCAGTCCATGGGATCACAAAGAGCTGGACATGACTGGGTGACTAAACAACAACAGCAAAAATCCCATGACATTCATTTATGACATAACAAATTAACAATATTTGTTGTTTAAATAATATATTTGGCTATCAATTTTTCATGGTCCTGTAATATCTCTTGTATCATCATTTTGTTACATATCACTTTCAGATCATATCTTTTGTATATCTTATATCCCCAAGTAGATTGCAAACTGAAGTCAACAATCTTGTTTAATTCTTGTTTGTACCCCTCTATTATGCTAAAAAGAATTCCTTGTACCCAGAAGGTCAGTAATTATTTCTTGATCAAATCATTTTTAATTGACCAACATACTTAAGAAAAGTTTAGTTCACTCATTCCTTCACTGAATCAAAAATTATTCAACACCTACTCTGTATCAGGCATTATACTGGAAATAGAGCTGTGAACACAATACAGAACTTAGTATATTGAAACTTGTATACTATAAGGGGAAAAGTGATAATGAAATGTCCTAATAAATAATATATTGAAAAATCATGTTAAATTCTCCAAAGAATAAAACAGGCTAAAGGAATAGAGGGAGATCAGAATGAACAGGGAAGCCTTCTCTAAATAGCTGACACACACACAGAGGTTTACCTGCCCTGACTAAATGAACACTAAGTACAAAGAACAGAAAGTAAAAAGCCTGTGATGAGTTAAGGACATAGCAAGAAAGCCTGGATCAGAACATGCTAAGGGAAGAAGGGTAGAACAGGCTTGGGAAATTATTCAAGAAATTAATTTTCTTAGACCTGATCCAGGCATTAAATAGTCTGTGATTTGGGTAATATTATTGCCCTAATACCATCAGGTTTGATTAATATATACCTTGATTCAAAGATCTGATAATTATGAAAGGAAAGCATATGGGTGAAAGCATGTTGAGTAAATATATAGAATTATGATTACCAACTTAAATCCTGAATTCTGCTTTAAGGTTTTCCAGTGGATGCTGCTTAAACAACCCTGTTTCTTTACTTCTCTAGTTTTCCTAAAATAATATTGCCTCAAATATTTAAAGCAAAAATTAATTGAACAAAGAAATATATATACATCCACAATTATAACATTTTTATATTTGTGTATAAAATATATATTTGTATATATTTTTATAAAAATTTTAGTATGCTTTTCTCAATAATTGATAGAACAAGCAGATAAAAAATTTAATGATACAGAACTAGAGAACAAAGAGATATACATACTTGACTTAATAGACATAAATAACAGTGCATCATACATTCTTTACAAATTAACATGGAACATTTATGACTATACTTTGAGTCACAAACCAACTATCAACAAATTTCTAAGAAAAATCATATGAAGGTGTTACAAACACAACACAATCTATAAATCAGTATTTCTTAAATATGAGAAAATGTCCATGGTTAGAACCATGTTAGAAATCTTAAGAGTATAAATGAAAACAAATTAAAATAGAAAATATCAAAATTAAGAACATTTTAAAGAAGTTGTATTCTTTAAAAGAAGATATTTTTTAAAAAACAGAAAAAAATGAGCTAAATATTTATTTCAATAAGTTAAAGAACAAATTAAAGTCTAAAAAATGTAGAAGAAAGACTCCTTTTAGAAATTAATGAACTAGAAAGCATACAGAAAAGCCAACAAAAGTTGGCTTTCTGAAAAGACAAAGAAAACTAATAAAATGCTAGTGAACAAGTAAGAAGGGATGACACACCCATATTAGAAATGATAAAAGGAACATCTTGCAGACATTAAGGAGATTAAGAGGATATTATGAACAGCTTATGACAATAAATATAAATTTATGGCAAATGGATAAATTCCCAGAAAAAATATAACTATGACTCAAGGAGAAAGAGGAAATATGAATAATCTTGAAGCCATGAAAGAAACGGAATCAATAATTAAAAGTCTTCCCAGAACTGAACTCCAGGCACAAATGGTTCCACTGGCCAGTTAACCAAATATACTCATGCTTGTCCTAAGAGGCTGTCATGACTTGATTGATGTTGCCGAGTCACTCAATCATGTCTGACTGTGTTGTGACCCCCATGGACTGTAGCCCACCAGGATCCTTCTGTCCATGGAATTTCCTAGGCAAGAATACTGGAATGGATGGGTTGCCATTTCCTTCTCCAGCATAATTTCATACCCAAACTCAAAAGGCAACTAAGGGAAAGAAGATTTACAGTTCAACTTAACTATACACAAAAATGCAAAATCCTCAACAAAATAGTGGCAAACTCAGTCCAGAAATATATTAAAAGAATAGTGCATTTTATCAAAGGAGGATTTATTCCAAGAATATGTTTAGTTTGACATGATAAAGACAAGTTAATTCACAACATGATCATATTGATTCAATGCAGGAAAAGTATTTAGTAAAATCCAATATTTATCCTTGGTAACAAAATATTTAGCAAACAAGGAGTCAAGATGACAACTTAATCTGGTAGTGTAGAGGCTGGCAAACTTTTTCTTGTTAAAGAGCCAGACAATAAATATATTCAGCTTTGCAGGCCATCTGATCTCTGCTACACTACTTGCCATCGTGATACAAAAGTAGCTGTAGACAACAGTGTTTACATGAGTAACATGATTGCATTCCAATAAAATTTTACTTACAAAACCAGGTGGCAGGCCAGATTGGGCCAATAGACATAGACTGCCAACTCTTGAGCTAAAGTGTATCTAGAAAACACAGCCTATTGGTATTTACCACAATCAATGATGAAACCATTTTCTTTGAGCCTGAAGCAAGATAAAATTTCCCAGTGTTACAAACATGCTGCACATTGCATTTGAGGTTCTGGTCAGTGCAGTAAGGTAAGAAAAATAAATAAAAGTAAAAAGATTGAAAAAGAAGAAAAAGAACTGCCAACATTTGGAGAAGAAATAATTATGTATATATAAGATATAAAAGAACCTATATAATTTTTAATGAGAATTTGGCACAATTCCTTGACATAAAAAATCAATATAAAAATGTATTCCTAACAAGAAATAAAATTTAAATATGACATGTTTACAGTAGTGATCAAAAATATAAATTACCTAAAAATAAAATTATGAAAATATACATAAGACTTCTGCAAGGCAAATTTATGAAAATATTAAAAACAGCCAAATAAATGGAAACAAAATATTTTCATAGGTTGAAATCTCTGTATTTTAGAGATGGCAATTCTCCCCTGCTATATAGATTCAATACAATTGCAAAGAAAATCTCAACAGTCATTTTGAAGAATTTGACAAAATAATTCTGAAATATATGCAAAATTTCAAGAGGTCACAAATAACCAAAACATTTTTGGAGAACAGGTAGGAATACTTGATCTAACAGATATTAAGACTCATTTTGAGACTCAAGTAAATAAAGCAGCATGGTGTTAGTTCAGTTACTGCTGGGAAACAAGCCACATTGTTACGGACATTCACATGACAGAAATAGCACCATCAGCAAAGACATGGCAGGCTTTTAAGTAAATGGTGCTTGGAAAAGTGAATATCCATGTGAGATGAAAGAAAATTAGACTTTTATTCAGACAATCCACTAAAATAAATCAGAAAAGACCATAATGAAAAGGACAAAACTATAAATCTTGCAAAGTAAAGGAGAAACATGTCCATATAACGTTACAGTAGGGAAAGATTTCTTAATTTCATTTCACAAAATGAAATTAAAAGACGCTTGCTCCTTGGAAGAAAAGCTATGACCAACCTAGACAGCATATTAAAAAGCAGAGACATTACTTTGGCAACAAATGTCCGTCTAGTCAAAGCTATGGTTTTTCCAGGAGTCATGTATGGAATGAGAGTTGGACTATAAAGGAAGCTGAGTGCCAAAGAATTGATACTTTTAAACTGTGGTGTTGGAGAAGACTCTTGAGAGTCCCTTGGACTGCAAGGAGATCCAACCAGTCCATCCTAAAGGAGATCAGTCCTGAATAGTCATTGGAAGGACTGACACTGAAGCTGAAACTCCAGTACTTTGGCCACCTGATTCAAAGAGCTGACTCATTTGAAAAGACCTTGATGCTGGGAAAGTTTGAAGATGGGGAGAGAAGGGGACAACAGAGGATGACATGGTTGGATGGCATCACCGACTTGATGGACATGAGTTTGAATAAGCTCCAGGAGAAGCCTGGCATGCTGCAGTCCATGGGGTTGCAAATAGTCAGACACAACTGAGCTACTAAATTGAAGTGATCCCAACACTAGGATCCACATAAATTGTGGTGAGTGGGTGGGTGTTAGTCATTCAGTCATGCCCGACTCTTTGTGATCCCATGGACTGTAGCCCACCAGGCTCCTCCATCCATGGACTTCTACAGGCAAGAATACTGGAGTGGGTTGCCATTTCCTTCTCCAGGGGATCTTCCCAACCCAGGGATTGAATCTGTAAATTGTGGTATATCCGTATAGTGAAATATGCCCATAATGGTGTCAATTTCTCCTTTCTTTATAGATTTATGACAAAATACCACAGAATGGATACATCAAGCCAAACAGATGAGTTTGTCCCAAGAGAGGGATAAAGGGGTTGGGAGTTTCAGAGAACTGGCCAGCTTCTATTTCTTCACCTCAGTGCTACCCAGTGTTCACCCCAGAACTATTTGTCAACATGACAAATATCTGTTTTATGATTTTTACATATTCATCATACATAAAAATAAAACAACAATAGAAACGAAGAGTACTATTTGTTTTGGTAATATCCTATGTTCTCACTCATTTTGTTATATCAAATAGATGCTATAACTTCTTATATTTAATAAATTATATTTTTCCCACCTATATGTATTACCCTGTATTATCTAACTTCATTCTCTGGAAAATATTAGACTTCTCATCATGTTTATCTATACTTTAACAATGAATTTTTACACACCAAAAAATATACAATGCACCAATTGGCAGTCTTCTCCATCCTTACCTTCCAAAGTTAGTTAAGACAAAAATCTGATTTGATATAGATCACAACATGAATACATAAAAGATATATCAGGTTTTTCCTGTCTACCAATAGACGAAATATGTAAACAACAATGCCACACATGATCTGTACAGCAAATAATAGTAGACTGCAAATGTATATTCAAAAGGTCTAGAGCAATCAAAGAAGACTGAATACTCAAAATACATTATTCTTTTACATAGGTTTCCAAAATCCTACTAAAAATATTACTATCCAGAGGATTAAAAAAACTGTGGTTTCAAATTAATAGCTCTAGATGCCGCATTTTTTTCCCTTTTTAAAATGTCAGTCCTACATTTTGTAAAACGCAATTACATTCAATGCTATAGTATGGACTCAACACCCTACATTTAAAAACAAGAGTTAAAAAGTTTTAATGGGCACATTACAAAATCACTGAAGTAGTAATACTTCTAAAACAAAGTTTCACAAAGCTTTTTTAGTCTGACATTCCTCCATGCCTAGGATCTGTCTTCTCAATTCTATTTTGAGACTTTTGGTAATTTCTGTGGTAGTAATGCCAATAAAGCCGCCAGTTGCCATTAATCTCAGTTCTAAGAAAGAATTTAAATCATCCCCACAAGCAATTAAACAATAAATGCATTAAAATAAAACCAATTAGAGCTAAGTCTAGACATCCACCACATAGTTATGAGACAGGCTTGTCATTAGCATCTCAACTTCAATTGGAAATTTCTTTAATAATTCTTTCCAACAGAATCAAGACTGAAAATTTTGTTGTGGGAGTACCCAGATTCAGTACAGTTTAAATTGAAATACTCCATCAGGAATTTCAGTTGTATGTCTGCAAAACTCCCCTGTACTATTAATTTGTACATCCAGGATTAGTTCAGCAATAATCCACCATTTACAACACACTCTGAAGTTTGTAGGTGTATCAGTCCTCTTTCACATTCCCAAAAATTTAACACATTGCCTTGCAAAGGTAAAAAGAACACATATCCAATGGCAACTCATGATTTTTCTCCTTTTGGCAGTCAATGTTATACAGAAAGAAGACTGATTTTCAAGGTGTTTTAATAATTTGAAGCTTTGTGGGAATAAAAATGTTTGAGATCTTCCTGAACTCACTGGGTGTCAGTTATTGTTATATATGTTATTTCCTAATACTATGAATGTATGGATGAACTTGGGTAATTTTCAGAGGAACTGTGAATAACTTTTTAAATTTACTTCTAAAGCTATTATTGTTGCTATTACTGCTCCTGTTGTCCAGTTTCAAATGCCACAGCCTGTTTACCAAAAAGTATTTCTACTCCAACAGAGAAATAACACAGCCCTTTATCTAATGATTTGCCCTCAAAAAAGTAAGTCCTCAGTAAGCACAGGCCCATTGCTGCTGTTTGTTGTTTAGTCACTAAGTCATGTCTGACTCTTTTGTGACCCCATGGACTGTGGCCCACCAGGTTCCTCTGTCCCTGGGATTTATTAGGGAAGAACACTGGAGTGGGTTACCATTTCCTTCTCCAAGGGGTGTTCCTGGGCCAGGGATCAAATCCATGTCTCCTGCATTGACAGGCAGATTCTTTACCAGTGAGCCACCAACAGCAAATTCCATTTCTTCCCTTCACTGATGAGCAACAATTTTTCTAATAAAGGTTATAAAGAGACAGAGAAGTTGCAAAGAGAGATGAACATTCCAAACTTGTTGGCAGGGGAAAGAGATTAGAGTTGGGGAGAGGGAGTTTTATGGAGTCAAAGGAACACTCACCTGAGAACCCAAGCAAACATAGAAATGTTCTTAGGTGTAGCACATGAATCAGAATATCATGAAATGTTGTGTTTTGATTTACTGCCATTAACAAGATATTTTCCAATAAAGGCAATTAACATGGGAAATAATTTTGAGAATGTGTCCTATGTTTTGTGTTAATGAAGCAGGGTAGAGGGAGCCCAGTGTTTTGCTACACATACAGAACAGACACAAGCAACCCCTTGAATTCAATCACAGTTGAGGCAAATTCAACAGGGGTTTGTTTAACCTTAAGGGTCATCCAAGTGACTTCAAAATATGTAGCATATTAAAAACCAGAGACATCACTTTGCCAACAAAGATCCATACAGTCAAAGCTATGGTTTTCCCAGTAGTCATGTGTGGATATGAAAGTTGGAACACAAAGAAGGCTAAGCATCGAAGAATTGGTGCTTTCAAATTGTGGTGCTGGAGAAGTGAGAGAGCTAATTCTTGGGTAGGTTGATAAGGAGTCCTGGGTCCTCAAGGAGGAGGAAAGGACAATTTTTTTTTCTACATTCCTTAGTCTTAGTCACATGCTATTTTCTTTAAGCCCAGAGCTAATGATTACGCAACAAAACAACTCAACTTAAACTCTGTACTAAGGGTTATATAACAACACTGTATCTTGCTCAAGGACACATTTCTCCTTTTTAACAAGAACCTTCTGATTAATCTTGTTATCTTATGTGGAAGTGAGTCTGGTAAGACCTTTCTACTGTTAATTCTAATCTTGTTAATTCTAATCTTGTAATGTTGTAGGATTGGCTCTGATGAAAGCATATAAGGTTTTAGTAACACTATAGTGGGGCACTCTCTGGACCCCTTCTGATGTCTATGTCAGAAGCTTTCTCTGTCCCTTTTTATACTTTAATAAAATTCTGCCTGGGCCCTGGTTCCAAAGCTAAATCTTTGGATATCACAAATCTAACATTGTTCACCATAAGCTATCAGAAGGCGCTTGTGAGTCCCTTGAACAGAAAAGAAGATCAAACCAGTCAATCTTAAAGGAAATAAACCTTGAATATTCACAGAAAAAACTGATGCTGAAGCTGAAGCTCCAACTCTCTGGCCACCTGATGTGAAAAGCCGACTCACTAGAAAAGACCCTGAAAGATCCTTCAGGGAAAGATTGAGGGCAGGAGGAGAAGGAGGAGGATACAGAGGATGAGATGCTCGGATGGCATCACTGTTTCAAGTGATGAGTCAGTGAAAAGGCAAAAAGATAGGACACAGAAAGATGAACTCCTCAGGTCAGTAGGTGCCCAATGTGCTACTGGAGATCAGTGGAAAAATAACTCCAGAAAGAATGAAGAGATGGAACCAAAGCAAAAACAACACCCAGTTGTGGATGTGACTGGTGATGGAAGTAAAGTCCAATGCTGTAAGGAGCAATATTGCATAGGAACCTGGAATGTTAGGTCCGTGAATCAAGGCATATTGGAAGTGGTCTAACAGGAGATGCCAAGAGTGAACTAGGAATCAGTGAACTAAAATGGACTGGAATGGTGAATTTAACTCAGATGAACATTATATCTACTACTGTGGGCAAGAATCCCCTAGAAGAAATGGAGTAGCCATCACAGTCAACAAGAGCCTGAAATGCAGTACTTGGATGCAATCTCAAAAACGACAGAATGATCTCTGTTTGTTTCCAAGGCAAACCATTCAATATCACAGTAATCCAAGTCTATGCCCTGATCAGTAATGCTGAAGAAGAATGCTGAAGTTGAATGGTTCAATGAAGACCTTCAAGACCTTCTAGAACTAACACCCAAAAAGATATCCTTTTCATTATAGGGGACTGGAATGCAAAAGTACAAAGTACAAAAGTACAAAGACAAGAAATGCATGGAGTAACAGGCCTTGGAGTACAGAATGAAGCAGGGCAAAGGCTAACAGAGTTTTGCCAAGAGAACAGACTGGCCATAGCAAACACCCTCTTCCAACAACACAAGAGAAGACTCTACACATAGACATCACCAGATGGTCAATACCAAAATCAGATTGACTGTATTCTTTGCAGCCAAAGATGGGGAAGCTCTATACAGTCAGTAAAAACAAGACTGGGAGTTCACTGTGGCTCAGATCATGAACTCTTTATTGCCAAATTCAGATGTAAAATGAAGAAAGTAGGGGAAACCACTAGACTGTTCAGGTATGACTCAAATCAAATCCCTTATGATTATACAGTGGAAGTGACAAATAGATTCAAGGAATTAGATCTGATAGACAGAGTGCCTGATTAACTACAGATGGAGGTTCATGACATTGTACAGGAGGCAGGGATCAAGACCATCCCTAAGGAAAAGAAGTACAGAAAGGCAAAATAGTTGTCTGAGGAGGCCTTACAAATAGCTGAAAAAGGAAGAAAAGCTAAAGGCAAAGAAGAGGAAAAATATACCCATTTGAATGCAGAGTTCCAAAGAATAGCAAGGAGAAATAAGAAAGGCTTCCTCAGTGATCAATGCAAAGAAATAGAGGAAAACAATAGAATGGGAAAGATGAGACCTCTTCAAGAAAATCAGAGATACCAAGGGAACATTTCATGTGAAGATGGGCACAATAAAGAAGAGAAATGGTATGGACCTAACAGAAGCAGAAGATATTAAGAAGATGTGGCAAGAATACACAGAAGAACTACACAAAAAAAGACTCACCTAGAGCCAGACATTCTGGAATGCGAAATCAAGTGAGCCCTAGGAAACATCATTACGACTGAAGCTAGTGCAGGTGATGGAATTCCGGTTGAGCTATTTCAAATCCTAAAAGATGATGCTGTGAAAGTGCCGCACTCAATATGCCAGCAAATTTGCAAAACTGAGCAGTGGCCACAGAACTGGAAAAGGTCATTCCAATCCCAAAGAAAGGAAATGCCAAAGAATGCTCCAACTACTGCACAATTGCACTCATCTCACACGTTAGCAAAGTAATGCTCAAAATTCTTCAAGCCAGACTTCAACAAACAGTACGTGAACCATGAACTTCCAGATGTTCAAGCTGAATTTAGAAAAGGCGGAGGAACAAGAAATCAAATTGCCAACATCCGTTGGATCATCAAAAAAGCAAGAGAGTTCCAGAAAAACATCTACTTCTGCTTTAATGACTATGCCAAAGCCTTTGACTATGTGGATCACCACAAACTGTGGAAAATTCTTGAAGAGATGGGAATACCAGACCACCTGACCTGCCTCCTGAAAAATCTGTATGCAGATCAGGAAGCAACAGTTAGAACTGGACATGGAAAAACAGACTGATTCCAAGTCAGGACAGGAGGACATCAAGGCTGTATATTGTCAACCTGGTTATTAACTTATATGCAGAGTACATCATGAGAAATGCTGGGCTGGATGAAGCACAAGTTGGAATCAAGATTGCCGGGAGAAATATCAATAACCTTAGATAGGCAAATCACACCACCCTTATGGCGCTCAGCTTAAGCAAAGAAGAACTAAAGAGCCTCTTGATGAAAGTGAAAGAGGAGAGTGAAAAAGTTGGCTTAAAACCCAAAATTCAGAAAACTAAGATCATGGCATCCAGTCCCATCACTTCATGGTAAGTAGATGGGGAAATAATGGAAACAATGAGAAACTTTATTTTGGGGGGCTCCAAAATCACTGCAGATGGTGACTGCAGCTATGAAATTAAAAGACATTTGCTCCTTGGAAGGAAAGTTATGACCAAACTAGACAGCATATTAAAAAACAGAGACATTACTTTGCCAACAAATTTCTGTCTAGTCAAAGCTATGGTTTTTCCAGGAGTCAAGTATGGATGTGAGAGTTGGACTATAAAGAAAGCTGAGCACCAAAGAATTGATGCTTTTGAACTGTGGTATTGGAGAAGACTCTTGAGAGTCCCTTGGACTGCAAGGAGATCCAACCAGTCCATCCTAAAGGAAATCAGTCCTGAATATTCACTGGGAGGACTGATGTTGAACCTGAATTTTTGGCCACCTGATGCAAACAGGTGACTCATTGGAAAAGACCCTGATGCTGGGAAAGATTGAAGGTGGGAGGAGAAGGGGACAACAGAGGATGAGGTGATTGGATCGCATCACCAACTCAATGGACATGAGTTTGGGTAAACTCGAGGAGTTGGTGATGGACAGGGAGGCCTTGTGTGCTGCAGTCCACAGGGTTGCAAAGAGTCGGACATGACTGAGCAACAGAACTGACTGACTGATTGACTCAATTGACTGAGTTTGAGCAAACTCTGGGAGATAGTGAAGGACAGGGAAGCCTAGTGGGCTATATTTCATGCTGAGTAGCTTCAGTCGTGTCCGACTCTTTGCAACCGCATGGGTTATAGTCTGCCAGGCTTCTCTGTCCATGGGATTCTCCAGACAAGAACACTGGCGTGGGCTGCCATGCCCTCCTCCAGGGACTCCTCCCAACCCAGGGACTGAACACGTGTCTCCTGCAGCTGCTGCACTGCAGGCCAATCTTTGTCCCTGAGCTACTGGCAGAAGCCCCACATGGGGTCACAAAGACTCAGACACGACTTAGTGACTAAACAACGAGCAATAACAATCCAACAATTACACAGGAACTACACCGATTACAGACAGATCATGGGTGTCTAATCTGGATTCTTGAATAAGCATCAGAAGTTTACAAACAAATTGTAAAGCAAAACACCATGTGTATATACATATATATCTTACAACTATCTAGGAAGAGAAACCATGGCATTTGTAAACAGATCTCTTAAATGTGTAAGATCCTACAGAATGTTGAATATGTTTGAAATTTACATCACATGTGGCTCTAGATCCCATCAGAATACCCTATATCCAGGCAGACAGAAGACAATGTTTCATTAAGGTTACATAGCTAAATACTTTAAGGATTTTTTAGTTTAGTTCAAAAACTGTTCAAATTTTTTTAATCTAATTATATCAACCACTATAAAACAATATACTTTAAAAATAACTAAGGAAACTATATCTTCTTAAACTGTGATTTTGCCAATGCAAAGAAATAGCTCATATTTTCTTCTATCATTGCTGGCTGGTTATAGGAATTAGAAACAGGAATGCAACGGAAGGGACACAAACTTTTAACAATGGTTGAACCACACTCTAGCCTTGTTCCAAGTCTGCAAGTTCCAAGTCACCCACTAGATCATTTCATGGCAGTTCAAAATGTCTTTTCTGATAGCAGCATTTGAGGGATTCATTTAAGATGAACTCTGTTTGTATGTATACATAATAAGCGTCACTGACTCCATGGACATGTGTTTGAGCAAACTCTGGGAGATAGCGCAGACAGGGAAGGCCGGTGTGCTGCAGTTCATAGGGTCGCAGAGTTGGACACAACTTAGCAACAACTGAAGAACAACAACAATAATAGGGAGAATGTGGAGGTTAATATATTTCTTGTGTAATTAAGAGACAACAAATTGTTTCTACAAGGGAAAAACAGATAAAAGAAAGTACATATGTGCTATGAGTACAAAAAATAATTCAGACTACCCTTGAAAATTAGGGTAGACCTAGTAAAATAAACCCTAAGAGGTATTAAAACTGACTAAAATATTTCAGCCTACAATCAGGGGGAAAAACCACTACAAACTGAAAATACAACCTAGCATCATAATACCTCATTCCTCTATGACGCTAGAAAAGAGCGAATCTGGAATAAAATGCTCAGAAACATTCTAAGCCTCAGTTTTTACAGCAGTAGTGTTAGAAATATACTAAAGTCTAATCTATATTATTTGAAACACAGCTCACCTTTGTGTGTATATCACTATCAGCATTAAAGTTAGTTATCTTTACTTATAAAGGAAATAAACTATGCTGAATCTAATTAATTGGAAGAAACTCACACAGCTTAACCCTTGAGCACACACATATATATGTTTAAATATACAGCATATATTTATTACATTGGACAAATATTATAGCTCAAGGCTCACCTCAAATCCTAGCCTATTCACCCCTGATTATTTTCTTTTATTCATTCAACATCATTCACTCTTTCCTGAACACAGGTGTGTGGTAACAGAAAGAACTTATTCTGTGCAGTAAGAAGACCTGAATTCCCATCTCAAACCACCATCTACTAATTGACTTTAAACAAGTAACTTGAGGGCTCAACTTTTCCTCCTGTAAAATAAAAGTGACAAGAGCTCCTTAACAAAGATTTAAGAAAGCTGGCTTGTCATCGAAACATGTATATTATCTAGGGTGAAACAGATCACCAGCCCAGGCTGGATGCATGAGACAAGTGCTCGGACCTGGTGCACTGGGAAGACCCAGAGGGATCGGGCAGAGAGGGAGGTGGGAGAAGGGATTGGGATGGGGAACACATGTAAATCCATGGCTGATTCATGTCAATGTATGATAAAAACCACTACAATATTGTAAAGTAATTAGCCTCCAACTAATAAAAAAAAAATTAAAAAAAAAAAAAAGAAAGCTGGCTTGTCAACAGACACATGATTTCCTTCAGCCCCTTTAGTCACTGTTCTTTAATCTTCTTCCAACTCTGATTTCAAATTCATGTGTGAAAAAGACTCAGAAGAGTGACTGGCACATAATGTCCCTCAGTATACATGGAAAACTGCTGATTTGGTATAAAAGTGGTCATAATAACTTATACTTGTGAATAATATCTTAGTTTTATGTTTAATCTTTTTTTAATTTCTAAATGTTGTTATTATTTTCTTTGGCTGCACCAGGTCTTAGTTGCTGCATGAAAGGATCACTCTCTAGTTGCAGTATATGAGTTTCTCACTACAGTGGCTTCTCTTGTTGTGGGACATGGGTTCTAGATAATACAGGCCATGGGTTCTAGATAATACAGGCCATGGGTTCTAGATAGTACAGGCTTCAGTAGTTATGGCTCAAGGGCTCCAGAGCGCAGGCTCGATAGTTATGGCCCATGGACTTAGTTGTCCCATGGTATGTGGAGTCTTCCTAGACTAGGGGTCAAATCCATGTCCCTTGCATTGGCAGGTGGATGCTTAACCACTGGGCAGCCAGGAAAGTACCTTTAAGTTTAATCTCAAAAACATACAAATATTTAAAAACTGACACCTGGGGTCCCAAGAACTGAATTGCTTCTGTTCGATATTTAAGAGTTGGGGCTTCCCAGGTGGCACTAGTGGTAAAGAACCTATCTGCCAATGCAGGGGATGTTAGAGACACAGATTTGATCCCTGGGTAGGGAAGATCCCCTGGAGGAGGAAATGGCAACCCACTCCAATATTCTTGCCTGGAGAATCCCACAAACAGAGGCACCTGGAAGGCTACAGTACATGGGGTTGCAAAGAATTGGACATGACTGAAGCAACTTAGCAATGTAAATCAAAATTAAACCACATCTCTGTTTAACTTTTGGACTTTTTCACTCTAATGTGTTATGATCCCAATGGAAGATCTGACTCATCTCTTATTCGAAAATTACCTCAGCAAACATGGAAGCAATTTACAACCAATCATGCTACACATTAAGATTTCACAATACCCTGTCATCTTTTGTTGTCATCAAGAAGACCGCTTCCTTCATGTGAACTTCTGTTTTATATTTTAAAACTGACTACACAGTCATCCAACACATTAAGAAGAGAGCCTCTTAAAACAATTTGCTCCAAGAGGGATAATGCAGTGAAAAATGCAATGTGTGAAAAATTATTTCCTCTTAATTGATGTCCTAAACATTTTAACTGGTTTGACTAAACACTAATTATCAAAGCTTCAACTTTGCCTTTGCCAAAATTCTTTCACTATTAATGTACTCATTATAATAACATCCTACAGATCCCTGCAAGCAAAGTGTTGGAAAATGCTAAATCAAGTGTATACCCTTACTGGACAAAAAGACTTGTGTCTGAAAGATACATAAAAACAGGGCCTAAGGAGGGGCTCTTCCCATTCACATCTTGTCTTTTCAGACTTGATTTGATTCATCAGTTCCTACAGATTGAAGGTCATATCAGTATCAACCTGGACTGTAGATTGCAAATGATAGAAATCCAAGCTAACAAGGTCATGCACAAAAGAAAACAGTAGATGGTATTCTACCTCTGTAGTTGAGATCATTTACCATTATTTGTATTTGTGTGTGTGTGTATGTGTGCACACACGCGTGGCTCTTTTTGAAGTCTTTTCATTGAATCTGTTACATTATTGATTCCATTTTATGTTTCAGTGTTTTGGCCATGAGGTATGTGGGAACCTATCTCCTCGACCAGGGATCAAACTCGCAACCCCTGCCTTGGAAAGTAAAGTCTAAATTTCTAGACCATCAGAGAAGTCCCTGATTCTTATTTTGGTTCCACCCATTTTTAATTGTGTGATCTGTGGCGAGTGAGTTAAGCTTTTCCTTCTCTGTTTAACAAAATCTATCTCATGGACCTGTTAGGAGAACCACATGATTTACCATGTGAAAGGCCTTAGAAAACTGCTTGGCACATAATAAACATTCAATAACTTTTTAAAGAACAGAAATGAACCTAATTTTGGAGACAACTGGAATCAGAGGATAAATGCCATCAGGATTCACTTATTCTATTTTCTTTCTTTCTATCTGCGTTTCAATATTTCCCAACTTCAGACAAATAGCTTAGCAACCAGCCTGAGAGAGCCTTCTTTCCTCAGATCAATACAAAATACCTCGGAGGAGAACTCTGACTAGCCCAGCTTAGGGATGTTCCAATACACGGACTAACCGAGCCACTTTGCCTGCTGGTGGGGGTCTATGACTAGTGTGGCCAGGGAGCCCAGTTTATAATACCTGTTTTCTCAGCATAATGACCAGCAGTGTACAATTCCACTCTAAAGTACCCCAATTTCCATAACATTATCTACTGTAGTATTCTTGCCAAATGTTTCATCTGAAGCTAATTACAAGGAAACATTAGCAATATCTAGACTGTGAGACATTCTATTACAACCATAATGGATGCTTTGAAAATGCCAGTGTCATAAAAGATTTTTTTTAAAGAATACGGAGACTAGAAAACCCAGTGAAATGCACAATCATAGGGAAAGGTGCGAAGTCATGTCAGCTGTGTCCAATTCTTTGCGACCCTATGGACTATAGCCCACCAGGCTTCTCTGTTCAAGGGATTCTCCAGGCAAGAATACTTGAGTGGATTGCCATTTCCTCCTCCAGGGGATCTTCCTGACCCAAAAATCAAACCTGCATCTCTTACATCTCCTGTGTTGGCAGATGGGTTCTTTACCATTAGCACCATCTGGGAAGCCCAGAGGGTGTGGGAAAATACCTGTAAAGAAAATTTTGGGAACACTTCATGTGATGACACTAATGTGCTCATGTTGAAGAATGGCCTTTGCTCTGTGATATACACAGCAAAGGATGTAATGGGAAATTGTCATAATGTCTGTGTCTTGCTTTCAAATGATTCAGGAAAAACAAAAACCAAGGCTACATCAAAAGAGAGAGATACAGAGGAAATGTCACAAAATGTTAACAAACTGCTAAATCTGGATAGTTCAACAGATTATATTCACTGTGTTATTCTTTTGATGCTCCTATAGGTTCAATATTTTTCAAAATAAAAAGTTAGGAGAAAAATGACTCCATGTGAGAAATAAAATATATGGTCATCCTATCTTGACTGGACCACTTGGGTTGATCATCTAGTCTTAAACAATGACAAACTGCTCCTTGACAGGGAAGCAACCTTTAAAAAAAAACAAACACTAGTCCCATTCAGAACAAGTGTCTCAAATATGAGGATGAAGAACAAATTCCCAAGGAATTTGTAACCAAGGAAGAATCACTGTAGGTCAGGCAGCCACCCAGCTTGTATACTGGAACATGCAAATTATCTCTAGATCAAATGCTGTGATTCTTTAATTCCATTTATGAGAAGGAATAGCCAAACTATTGTCTTTTTAGCAAAGGAAATGCCTCTTTCTCAATGTTCCCTGAAATTGCCATGGCCCTGTACCTGACAGTCGGGAAAACTTCAATGAACAAGTCTTAGGAATTCTTTCAATCAAGGTCCCCAAAGTTGGGTTCCATCCAATCTGCAAACTCTTGATGGTTATGATTATTGCTATTATTTTTCTAGAAACCCCTCTCTCCCTAATCAAAACCTAGGAGGATGTGAAAATTCTCCTATCACAAAGCTTTTCATTCCATTTGCTAAACTTTTAAAGAATGTTCACCATTTTTTAAATTTTATAATCATGTAAGATTTTTGAGAAGTAAGGTCACACACAGAGGTCTGAGTTTGACTACCATTCTAGGATGTTACTTTGGGCAAGTTACTTTACATCTCTGAGGCTCAGTTACATCACTGGTAAAATGAGAATAATCCCATCTGAACTGCAGGGTTGTTGCAAGCCTTGGAAACAAATAAGGTAAAGCATGTAATAGTTGCTTTTCATCAAGATGGAACAAGGATGACAATGATAGCACTGCCCCTGCCCTCAGGGATCCCACTGTTTAATAACTTCCGTCTCTCCTCACCCACATCCCTACTTGTCTCAGTCAGTCAGAACTTTTGTTCCGAACAAGTGAATGCTCCCCTGTGTGGGCAAATGCAACATAGAAATATAGGCTTTTTGCTGTCTGAGGCACCCAAATTGCATGGCATTTTATTTTCATTTGCATCTTGTTTTGTTTTCTAAACATTACTGTGACCCAGATTCATTCCAGTGCATCAGGTTCTAAACGGCATTTCTTCCCTTTCAGACTTTCCTATGTGAAGTATTACTTTCTCTTCGCACAAACAGAATTGGCATTTAGATTTTTCCCATCACTGCTAACTGCTAAGTCACTTCAGTTGTGTCCGACTCTGTGTGACCCCATAGACAGCAGGCCACCAGGCTCCCCCGTCCCTGGGATTCTCCAGGCAAGATCACTGGAGTGGGCTGCCATTTCCTTCTCCAATGCATGAAAGTGAAAAGTGAAAGTGAAGTCGTTCAGTCGTGTCCGACTCTGTGTGACCCCATGGACCGCAGCCTACCAGGCTCCTCCGTCCATGGGATTTTCCAGGCGAGAGTACTGGAGTGGGGTTCAATTGCCTTCTCCGTTCCCATCACTAGATGTGTCTAAATGTTTGTGTGAGTAAGCAGGACCTTGTTACAGAGTAATGCGTCATCAATAAAACAGGAGACACAGCTGGTGTATTATCTGGTGCAAATCCATTTTTTCCAGATTATAGGATCTTTGTTAGCAGTAAGTGTGTAATAGATGGAAAGAATGCAGTTAAGCCATTGGTATGAAGTTTGGATTCACAAAATTAGAAGAAAATTATTTGGGTTAGGAAATTAAGAAAGAAAAAGACCTCAATATCAGTGTTTGAAACAGTTTGGAATACTAAAAGTCACTGATATTTTTTTTTCCTAAATTGAATACAGGAATTTCAAATATAGGCTGGGAACTAGCCATGTTTGAAGAACACAACTTCTTCATGTTTATGTCACAAATACTCTAGCACATGGACAAAATAGGAGAAAATCGATTACCAATTTTGAATGAAACATCAAAAAATTCACACACAAAAAACTAAAACCAATTTTAATGCACTTAGGGCCATAATATTTCAAATAAAATAGTAGGATCTCAAATATGTTTCAAATGTAATTTAAGCACTTAAGAGAGTCACACATTTCCTATATATTCAAGAATGACTGTACAAAGAAAGTTGCCTATATAACACAGTTTCTGAAACCCAAAAGGCCTACTGTAGCTTTGAAAGATTTTAAATAAATAAATTTTACTTGTAAGTTTCCAGTGTAGTGAATTGTTTTGCCTAAGGCCACTAAAAGCAAAATACAAAGTTTACAAAAAGAAATGATGGCTAACAGTTCCTATACAGCTAGATATCAACTTCTGTCTTGTCCTCCAAAACCCTCAATCTAAAAAACACACAAACACAAAAAACAAAACAGGAGCAAACCATGCTACACACGGCCATGAAGTGCTAATAAGAGAAGGTTCTTGAGACAACCAAGTACATTCATATAGCTCTTCATATGAGCCTCAAAAGAAACATTATCTATAGAGCTGCCCAAAGGTAGAGTGGTTTCCTTGAATGATTTTCCCACTCAATTCAGTGTACCACTTACATGAGACATTGGCTAACCATATGTAAAAATAACTGGTCTCAGTTTTAGAACTTTCTCCAAAGATGACAGCCTTAGTTTCTCCATTTGTCCAGAAATCCTATCTCTCTACCTGTATTTTCTGCATGCTAAGTTCTACAGTGTCACATATTTTTTCCTTAGATGCAGGAAATTTTCTTCTGGCTGCTATCTCAACATCAATTTCAGTTTCTACCATTCAATCTATTTTAGTTATCTATACGGATACTCAGATATCTATTCATTTATCTATCTATTTAGTTATAACATACTGTAAAACATTCAGGAACTTAAAAAAGTAACAACCATTTACTTGCTCATGGTTCTGTAACTTGGGCAGGGCTCAACAATCACAGCCTCACTCTGCTTCATGTGATGTCAACTGGAGCTCTACTAGGACCCAAGAATCCAAGATGGCTTCACTGACATGCCTGGAACCACAGCTGAGAAGTGTGAAGACCTGGAGGCTGACCACACCTCAGTCTTTACAGGATGCTAGTTGCAATTCTTTACCTACTGGCTCAGGGCTTCAAAAGAGAAGCAGAGAGAGCCAGGACTCTTAAGCCCAAGCCCAGAATAGGCACACTTTTACTTCTGCCCCCATTTGGTTGGTAGAAGCAAGTTAAGTCAGCCAAGACCCAAGGAGAGGGCAAAAAAATCCCACATTGGATGAGTGGAATGGTGCAGGCTTGCGGGCATGGGAGGAACTAATGGTGGTTGTCTTTCCAGAAGATCCACTTATGGTTCATTTCATTACATTAAGATTATTTTTTATGTGGACCATTATTTTAAGTCTTCATTGAACTTCTTACAATATTGCTCATTTTTTTATGTTCTGATTTTTTTGGCTGCAAGGCATGTGGGATCTTGGCTCCCCAGCCAGGGATCAAGTCTACACTCCCATCATTGGAAGGCAAAGTCTTAACCACCGGGCCACCAGAAAAGTCCCTCATTTCACTACATTTCAGCTAATGCCCAATACACCGTCATCTTTGATGACGACAGAGATGAAATTATATTCTTACCTCCTAATTTCCTACAATACAAATCATTTCTTATCTTATAAGTTTCACATAAAGTAATGTGTAAGATAATCTAAGAATATCTCTACCTTCTGGTAGGTGGGATTAAGTCCTTCAAAGCCTGCATCCAACTCAAAATAAGTCTTTCTGTCACCATGAAAACACAGTTTCAAACAATCTCACCACTACAACCCTTCTTTAGAGTCAGGCATTGAGATGAGACTAAAAATGAGCATGTGTTATCTAGACCCAAGAACACAGTACATGACAAGCATAAATACAGAGATGAGCTTGAAAATCACCTGTGCACAATATCTGTAGAAAGACACATGAGAGAGACAGATTTGAGGAAGATTAAGGAGAAGAGGGAAAAGAAAGAGAAAAAATTAACCCACCTAATCTGAGGCAAATGCCACTTTTAAGAAAACCTCTTAGAAGGAGCAATAAATATGAATGAACAGTTATGAGACACACAGTTGGCATTTCAAATCCACAGACAGAAGAGCCATGGATATGCAGGACCCAGAGTGCTATGGCTCCATCCTGCATAAGGCATTCGGGCATCTGTGGGTTTTGGTATTGAAGGGAGGGAGGTCCAGAACCAATCCCTGGTAGGTACCGATGGAGAACTATGCTAAAGAGAAACTCACCTATGGTAATTTGACCTGGGTGAATAATTTCATTTGGTTTACAAGGTTATTTGAGAAAAACAGTGGAAGATGTTTTTGTTTCATCACATATAAACCACAATGCAACTGACTGGCGTTTATTAATATATTATTCTTAACTGACAGCTTATCAGTTAAGGCAAGATTATACTGGCTTCCAATTTTCTGGACTTTAATATCTATTGCAAAACTAAATCTCTGAATGTTCTTTTGCATCCAATACAAGGATAAAAATTCTTTTAATTGCCAAAATAGATACTACTACAAAGATCAATTTCTACCTTTTATTAGCATTTCAAGGTATGTACAGTTGATCCTTGAACAACTTGAGGGTTGGGAAGCAAATCCCACTGAGTTGATAAATCACCTATAACTTGACTCCCCCAAACGTAACAACTAATAGCCTACCATTGACAGGAAGCCTTACTGATAATTAGAGATACAAACTACTATGCATAAAATAGATAAGCAATACGGACATAGCATACAATATGGGGAAATATAGCTGTTAGTTTATAACTTTAAATGAAGTATAATCTATAAATAGATTGACTATGTTGTACACCTGAGACTAATACTGTAAATCATCTTTTTTAAAAGTGAAAAGGTAATATGAAACCCATATTTATTTACAGGTATAATAATTCATGCATTAATAATGAAGCAGCAGCAATATGATTTCTTCATGGCATTATAGTACAATGGACATGAATTTGAACAGACTCTAGGAGATAGTGGAGGACAGAGGAGCCTAACATGCTACAATCCATGGCATCATAAAGAATCCGACACAACTTAGCCACTGAACAACAATGTTAGTATAATCCACACTGATTGTACATTGCCTAACCTATACACTAATGAATAAATAGCTATTAAAAATTTTATGGCATACAGTATTACAGTCATATTCACAATATAGTATTAGAAATATTGCTATAATTTTTTAAAAAAACACAACAGCAATGACAAGTTGATACACAGTTTCTCCAATGATGAGAAGGGCATACTGTAATGTAATTCTTTGAAAACATTTATAAAACAGTAAGAAGAAAGATACACTATTAGTTTTACATTAAATATCACTCTCCTTATGCCTATGCAAGGACAGGCTATCTGTTTCAATAGTGTCTAGCACACAAGGGTCTACAGGATCTTAGGCAATAAATGATGACACAGAACATCTCATATAGTTCTTGCCATTCAGTTATTAGATTTTAACATGAAGACACTTGCATACACACAACAGATAAGTTGATTAACTGAAAGCCCTGATAATTATTTACTATTCATTAAGTGGAAGTGGATCATCGTGAAGGTCTTCATCCTCGTCATCTTCACATTGAGGAGGAGGACGAAGAGGAGTGGTTGGTCCTGCTGTCTCAGAGGTGGAGGAGGTGGAGAAAATGGAAAGGGAGGCAGGAGAGGAAGGCACACTCAGGGTAACTTAATGGAAATAAAGCATAATTTCTGACATGTCTCTCTTGCACCTTCTGCTTTAGATTCAGTGTCCATATCCTAGAAGGGTCCATGTCACAAAAGAAGTCAAAAGCAGTCTTGAATAATCAGAACCCTTCTGCCAGACTGTCTAATGTCTATTTCCTGGCACTGATTCTTCTACATCTTCTTCCCCATCATCTGGCACTGGATTCGAAGAACTCATTTCCATCTAGTCATCCTCTGTTAATTCCTCCAGTGTGGTGTTTATTAGCTTCTGGATTGCTCCAAGATCTATATCTTGAAACCCTTTATACCTCCTCCTCACCATTTTTGGCCATATCCACAATCTCTTTCATGATCTCCTTCATTGATTCTGTTGTAATCCTGTGAAGCCATGCATACCATCTGGATACCTTTTTCTCCAGAAGAAAATGTTTCTGGCTTGATGGCTTCTTTTTTGTTGTTATTGTTGTTTATTTGTATGTTCATTTTCTTTGGCAGCACCAAAAAGGCATCTTCAGTTGTATTATCCTTCCAGACTTTCATGACGTCCTCTCTATGGGGTATTCTTCCATACCACTGACAATCCTTTCCATAGAATACCATGTGTAATAAACCTTAAAGGTCCTTATAACCCCTTGATCTAGAGGCTAAATTAGAGATGCTGTGTTGTGGGCAAGTAGATCACATGGACATCACTGGTAACTCAGGCAGTTTTAAGTGGCGAAGGGCATTGTGCGGTATATAAAAAACTTTGAGATGACAGTCCCTTATTTGGCAAGGTTCCTCCTGACTTCAGGGACAAAGCACTGATGGAACCAATCTAGAAGAAGCATCTCATTATCCAGGGGTTCTTATACAACCAAAAGACTGGTACCCAGTTTTTATTTTTTCCCTCAACACTTGGGTATTAGCAGCTTTAAAGATAGGGGCAGTCATTATAAACCCAATGCGTCTGCACCAAACTGTAGAGTTAGCCTGTCCCTTCCTGCCTTAAATCCTGGTGCTTATTGGTCTTTCTCACTAATAAGTGGCGCTTTGCAACAATATTTTTTTTTCCAGAATAGAGCACTTTTGTTTGTATTAAAAAACCTGTTCAGTCAGATATCTTTCCTCTTCAATTATTTTCTTACTGGCGTCTGGGAACTCATTTGCTGCCTCTGGGTTGGCAGAAGTTGCATCTCCTGTTATCTTGACATTTTTAAAGTCAAACCTCATTCTAAAACCATCAAGCCATCAATCACTTCCACCTTAAGATCCTTCATCTTCCTTGTGCTTTAAATTGTATTATAATGACTTTGCTTTTTCTCAATATTAGAGTCTATAAGTAAGCCTTCTTATAGCAATCCTTCCCCCACATAAAAGCTGCATTTTCGATATGACATAAAAATGTATTTCGCACAGAGTCGAGGTTTTCATGTCTGCTGGTGAAGCTGCAGTGACAGCTTCATGAAGTCCCTTTTCCTTTTTTTAACAATGGTTCTTACACTGGATTCATTTATATTGAAATGGTGTGCAAGCACAGCTGCAAACCTCAATCTACGATACGAATCAAGCAATTCTACTTCTTGTAATGTCATGACTTTTCCCTGCTTCTTGGGAATACTTCCAGCAACACTAGTGGCATGTCACATGGCTCCCATGGTATTATTCAAGGTTTATGCTATTGCACTAAACATGATGAAAGCTAAGAAAGAACCTCAAGAGATCATTTTTTACTGTGATGCACAATCCAGTGAAAAGATGAACTTCTCACATGGACATGATTAGCCTCACATTTCATTTTAAGCAGATAACTTGCAATACTTGAGTTCATTGCAACAGGAAGTGGCTAAGAAATTATTACAGTAGTACAGTGTGTGCTGCAGTTTATTTTATGTAGTCATGATTTAATATTGTTTTTATGCTTGTTCATATTTCTCTCAACTGCAAATTGTGCCATATGCAACAGTCCTTGTGTGCCTAAACTTTGATAAATTTTAACTTTGTATAATAGGTTTGTGTATGCTTTATGGTAACAAATAATAAAATAGATTAGTATCTACATATATTTTGGCATTAATAACATTTAATTTTTTAATAATTTTTAAAAATATTTCTAGGCTATGGGGTTCATCTGCAAATCTCTTCAAATTGTTGCAAATCTCAAAAATTTATTGGGAAAAATGCATGTATAAGTGAATCCACTCAGTCCAAACCTATGTTGTTCAAGGGTCAGCTGCATTCAGTACAGTAACAATGGCCAAAATTAGGCTGACAGACAATCAGAATAAATTTTAAAAGAACAAACTTCTCATAGCTCAGCTGAGTTCAGTTCAGTCACTTAGTTGTATCTGACTTTTTGAAACCCATGGACTGCAGCATGCCAGGCTTCCCTGTCCATCACCAGCTCCCAGAGCTTGCTCAAACTCACATCCATCAAGTCAGTGATGCCATCCAACCATCTCATCCTGTCTTCCCCTTCTTCTCCTGCCTTCAATCTTGCCCAACATCAGGGTCTTTTCCAATGAGTCAGTTCTTCACATCAGGTGGCTAAAGTACTGGAATTTCAGCTTCAGCATCAGTCCTTCCAATGAGTATTCAGGACTGATTTCCTTGAGGATTGACTGGTTTAATCTCCTTGCAGTCCAAGAGACTCTCAAGAGTCTTCTCCAACATCAGAGTTCAAAAGCATCAATTCTTTGGCTCTCAGCTTTCTTTATGGTCCAGTTCTCACATCCATACATGACTACTGGAAAAACCATAGCTTTGACTAGACAGACCTTTGTTGGCAAAACAATATCTCTGCTTTTTAATATGCTGTCTAGGTTGGTCACAGCTTTTCTTCCCAAGGAGTAAGCATCTTTTAATTTCATAGCTGCAGTCACCATCTGCAGTGATTTTGGAGCCCAAGAAAAGAAAATCTGTCACTGTTTCCATTGTTTCCCCATCTATTTGCCATGAAGTGATCGGACTGGATGCCATGATCTTCATTTTTTGAATGTTGAGTTTTAAGCCAGCTTTTTCACTCTCCTCTTTCACTTTCATCAAGAGGCTCTTCAGTTCCTCTTCGCTTTCTGCCATATGGGTGGTGTCATCTGCATATCTGAGATTATTGATGTATCTCCCAACAATCTTGATTCCAGCTTGTACTTCATCCAGCCTGGCATTTTGCATGATGTACTCTCCAGTATTCATGTATGTATGTGCTGCTGCTGCTGCTAAGTCGCTTCAGTCATATCCAACTCTGCAACCCCATAGATGGCAGCCCCCATCCCTGGGATTCTCCAGGCAAGAATACTGGAGTGGGTTGCCTTTCCTTCTCCAATGCGTGAAAGTCAGTCGTGTCTGACTCTTAGTGACCCCAAGGACTGCAGCCTACCAGGCTCCTCCATCCATGGGATTTTCCAGGCAAGAGTACTGGAGTGGGGTACCATTGCCTTCTCTGTGTATGTATGTGAGAGCTGGAATATAAAGAAAGTTGAGCACTGAAGAATTGATGCTTTTGAACTGTGGTGTTGGAGAAGACTTGAGAGTCCCTTGGACTGCATGGAGATCAAAGCAGTCAATCCTAAAGGAAATCAGTCCTGAATATTCATTGGAAGGACTGATGCTAAAGCTGAAACTCTGATACTTTGGCCACCTGATGCAAAGAACTGACTCATTGGAAAAGACCCTGAAGCTGGGCAAGATTGAAGGCAGGAGGAGAAGGGGATGAAAGAGGATGAGATGGTTAAATAGCATCACTGACTTGATGGACATGAGTGTGAGCAAGCTCCTGGAGCTGGTGATGGACAGGGAAGCCTGGTGTTCTAAGGTCCATGGGGTCGCAAAGAATTGGAACTGACTGAGTGACTGAAGTGAACTCTGCATATAAGTTAAATAAGCAGGGTGATAACATACAGCCCTGATGTGCTCCTTTCCCAATTTGGAACCAAGTCTCATGGATAAAACACATTATTTCATATAAACAAACATCTTGTGAACCATCACTGTGTGAAAGGAAACATCAGAGACCCCAAGAAGAATGACTGTGCCCTTAAAGAGCTTTAAATCTAGTAGAGGAGATTCAATGTGAAGACAAACAGCCATAATATCAGAGGCAGCGTCAAAATGCAATGAGAAAGACAAAAGGAAAAGAGCTCCAGAATATCAGAGACTAGAACAAAGAACAGTTCAGGGAAGAGAAGACTCTTGATCTGCATTTTGAAAGGTGGGTAGGATTTTTAGAGTGGTAAATGGGAAAAGACGACCATTCAACATGGAGACAATGGTGCAAACAATGAAGAATGTAAAATATTTTTCAGGAAGAGAAAGTACACAAAATTGGAGAGTTTGGAAATACTGGTAAGATGAAGAACAATAGTAAAAAACTGAAAGTTGGAAAGGTAGATGGAAATGTCACTGCTCTGCTAAAGAGTTCAGGTTCTATTCCAGGGTCTTTAAGTATCTTTGCTCAAGTATCCCCAGAAGAATGGTTAAAAAACTATGAATCCTTGCATAATTTTTCATTTATAATTACAATTTTTTGTCTGAAGCTTAAATAGTGGCAAGGATGTAATTTCCAGCAATATCATAAATACTGACATTAAAAAAAAGCATTGTTACATCATTCTTTTAATGTCTATTGTAGTTCACAATCATCCATTTAAAAATACCTGTATACACTACTCTGAAGTAATGAGAAATTCTACATTGCTTCTTTTTCTTTCTTGAACTCCTGCTCCTGTTACCTTTCTCCCACAGAATTTTATCCTAAAATTCTCAAGTCATATGGATGAAGCTTTCATTTTTCTATGGAAAAAAATATTTAATATATGAATAGAATATAATTTGTTCCCTCTTATAAGGCTATGATATTTCAATAGTGTTTCAGGTTAAATTATCATTTCCATGACCATCAGTACCCAATTTATCAAGACAAATATTTTTAAACATTAATAAATGATTAAATATAAGGTAAAGATGTTAATAGAAATGTATCCTTAAAAATATGAGGCCTTATCATCGAAAATCTACAAACAAGAATGTTTGAGAGGCTGTGGAGAAAAAGGGATCCTCTTGCACTGTTAGTGGGAATGTAAATTGATAGAGGCAGTATGGAAGACAGTATGGAGATTCCTTAAAAAACTAGGAATAAAACCTCTATATAATCCAGCAATCCCACTACTGGGCATATACCCTGAGGAAATAAAAACTGAAAAAGACACATATACCCCAATGTTAATTGCCACACTATTTACAACAGCTAGAACAGGGAAGGAACCTAGATGTCCATTAACAGATGAATGGATAAAGAAGTTATGATATATGTATTCAATGATATTATTCAGCCATAAAAAGGAACACATTTGAGTCAGTTCTAATGAGACGGATGAACCTAGAGCCTATTATACAGAGTGAAGTAAGTCAGAAAGAGAAAAACAAATATCATATACTAGCACATATATATGGAATGCAGAAAGCTGGTACTGATGAAATTATCTGCAGGGCAGCAATGGAGACATAGACATAAAGAACAGACTTATGGACATGGAGCAGGGGGAGGAGACAGTGGGATGTATGGAGAAAGTAACATGGAAACATATATTACCATATGTAAAATAGATAGTCAATGGGAATTTGCTCTGGGACTCAGGGAACTCAAACTGGGCTCTGTAACAACCTAGAGAGGTGGGATGGGGAGGAAGGTAGAAGGGAGGTTGAAGAGAGAGGGTACACACGTATACCTATGGCTGACTCATGTTGATGTTTGGCAGAAACCAACACAACTCCGTAAAGCAATTATCCTCCAGTTAAAATAAATAAATGATTTTTTCAAAATGAGGACTTTTAAAAAAAGCTTGTTTCATGCTTCAGTGGATGAATATTATAGAAGCTGATTTAGCATCAATTCTATTTCAATTTTTGCTTTTTTTATCAGTAACACACAAATCTTGAGTTATACATCAAAATCACAATGCTCTAGCATCAAAAATTACTTTTAGTTATCATCTGACAATTTGATTGGATATATTTTGTTTTTAAAATCAAGAAATTAGATATTATCTAATCAAGAAGTTATTAGAGCCTAGTTAGCACCAATATTTTATTTTTTTCTCATTTATTTTTATTAGTTGGAGGTTAATTACTTTACAATATTGTAGTGGTTTTTGCCATACATTGACATGAATCAGCCATGGATTTACATGTGTTCCCCATCCCGATCCCCCCTCCCACCTCCCTCTCCATCCCATCCCACTGGGTCTTCCCAGTGCACCAGCCCTGAGCACTTGTCTCATGCATCCAACCTTGCCAATATTTTAAACTGCCCTTTTCTTGACACTTCAAAAATTACACAACCTGAACTAACATGTAAGAGTCAAGATGACTCGTAAGGTAGGCATTTCTTTTTTCACTTGAGAAAGGAGCCATTGTAGAAAAAGCCATAGGAAAAGAAAGCCCACAGTTTGCAGCTCACCTCCAAAGACGGCAAATCAATTTGAGAAAATTGAGAATCTACAAACTGATGCTCATTAAACTATCTAGGTCTGGAAATTTCTTAGGAAGTCTTTGTGTATCTCCAGGGACACATATACCCAATTAGATGACTGCTAGCAATAGGGGAAAGTGACAGTTTTAGATCAGGGAAGTAATATAATTGTTAAGTGTGCTTTAGAAATATTAAGCTAGAAACAGTGTACAGATTGGATTGGAAGGAGAAATTGTGCAAAAAATGGAGACAAATGGAGACCTTACTACAGACCAGCAAATATTGGACTAGAGGATATGGACTAGAAAATTAGCTTTGATTAAGAAAGAGTGAAAAGTACTATAGAATAAGAACAAAAATGATTTAGTAGCTAAAATTTGATGTGGGAAATTTAATTAGTAATTAAAGTTTATACTCCAAATGTATACTTTATTAAAAGTT
This sequence comes from Odocoileus virginianus, assembly GCF_023699985.2. Taxonomy (NCBI): domain Eukaryota; kingdom Metazoa; phylum Chordata; class Mammalia; order Artiodactyla; family Cervidae; genus Odocoileus; species Odocoileus virginianus. Next base: position 25,069,207 of record NC_069696.1, on the reverse strand, counting down.
TCTTAATTTGAGGTAGAAGTATACGTTTGGAGTATAAACTTTAATTAATCCATATTGTGCTTAGTCACTCAGTCACTTTGTGACCCCATGGACTGTAGCCTGCCATTCTCCACTGTCCATGGGGATTCTCCTGGCAAGTAAACTGGAGTGGGTTGCCCAACCCAGGGATCAAACCCAAATGGATATTGGCTAGATCCAATACCTTAATGGAAATGAAGGTTGATACTTCAAAGTCCTGGTAGTAGAAGAAATCTAGTATATGAAAGAAATGGCTGTTATCAGAGAGTTGAGAAAAGTTGGCCACATCTTAGCAACCAGGTTTTTCTTGATTTATGAATTAGATTTAAAAATAAAGACATAGCCAATGATTAATTATCTCACTTTTCTAACATTCCCTACTATCAAACAGACTCCATAGCAGATGTTCAAGCACTTCTCATGACTATGTTAGGGGAAACACACTGACTGAAACCGCCTACTCTGGCCAGGCACCATAGTAATCATTTGCATGAGTTATTTTACAACAGGAGGTCCTGGTAAAGAACGTGGAATTAATAAGCCACCACCAACCAGAGGAGTTCAGGAAAAGTCAAGAGGAGACACCACATGTCCTACCATTTCCCAGAATCCTCGCAGGCATCCATATTGGCTGGGCAATGTGTGTGCCGCCATGAAGGACCCTGAGTCAGAATGATTGACCAGAGACAACCCAGAAACTAATCCTGTCACCATAAAACCTGAGGCTGTGAGCCATATGACAGAGCAGTCCTCCTGGGTTCCCTTACCCTCCTGCTCTCCACCCGGGTGCCCTTCCCAATAAAGTCTCTTGCTTTGTCAGCACGTGTGTCTCCTTGGATGATTCATTTCCAAGTGCTAGACAAGAGCCCACTCTCAGGCCCTGGAAGGGGTCTCCCTTCCTGCAACAATTAGAAACCCTCAATTCCCCAAATTAGTCCCTTCTGTCAGAGGAAACTCTGAATTTGAGTAACAAACTTGTAAAGGTAGCCAAAAACCAACCTATTACACTTTAGCTTCACCCACCAATTTCAGCACTACCCTTTAGGGTCATAAATAATTGGGTATGTTTATCATCATCCTTTTCTCTTTAATTATTTAAAAATAACTCTACCTCTTCACTTTTTCTTTTTGAGCTAAATATGTCCAGTCCCTTTCACAGTACTTCACATGCCATGAATTTTAACTTTTCCACCTTAGTCTCTCTCTTGCCTATAAATGACTTTTTCAAGTGTGACTCTACAATAGAATACAACTTTATCAGATCACACCTCCCAGATGAGAATACAGCATAAAACTCACCATCCCTCTACTGAATGACATACTGAGGATGTGGTCAACAGGTCAAATATTGTGGCGAAAGAAAATATTTTCCCTTCTACCTTTCTAGGTTCTGTGGCTGGTCTAGGAATTAAATTGACATAATACAGATTAACAGAAAGAAAAAAGAAAAAGAAACAATTTTAATTATATACGTATGCACAGGAGCCTCTCAACTACATGATACTCCAAAGGCCACCAGATGATTGAGGCTTATAGGTCATCCTGAGCTAAGAAAAGGGGTAGGGGTCTGGGGTAGAAGCATAATTCATGGGAAAAGGAGAGAAGAGAATGTCTGCTAAATAAAGTTTGCCAGACCACACAGATAAGTCTCTCCTGGTGGAGTTATCTCCCTCTGATAATAGCTCTCTTCCTGCTCATGCCTCCAATCTAATGTAAATTTCCCTTACAAAGGGATAGCTTCTACTCTGTGTCTGCATGTCTCAAAATAAACAGCTCAAAGCAATCCTTATGCCAAGGAGTCATGTTTTGGGGTGGTATATTCTACCCTTCAAGATGATTAAAAATAACTTATAATTTAAGAAAATGGCATAACTTCACTGGCACCTTTGCCGTCCATTTATACGCATGTGTGTATTTAATACTCTAAAGTTTCCATCTTACAAAAAAAAAAAAAAGCAGCAAGTTTTTTCAAATCTTTCTCTTTTTTGGTCACATGGCATGTGGGATCTTAGTTCTCCCAGAAATCGAACCCACATCCCCGGCAGTGCCACAGTAGAGTCTCAACCACTGGACTGCCAGGGAATTCCCCCCAAAGCAGAAGTTTTAAATGCAATCAGGATATTTACTGTTAGAAAGACCAATTGCTTGACTTCTCTGGTGGTTCAGTGGTAAAGAATCTGCCTGCCGATACAAGAGACAGTTTGTTCCCTGATCCGGGAAGATCTCACATGCTGCCGAGCAGCGAAGCCCCTGTGCCACCAATACTGAGCCTGCGAGCTAGAGCTTGGAAGCCTCAGTTACTGAAGCCCGCACGCCCTAGAGCCTATGCTTGGCAAGAAGAAAAGCCATCACAGTGAGAAGCTCTCACACTGCAGCTAGAAGAGTAACCCACACAGCAACGAAGACCCACAACAGTCAAAAATAAAGAAAAATACTTGTTCAAAAAAAGAATTTCCAACTCTCACCAATCCTGCCCAGAATTCAAAATCTTAAATTATGCTATTAAAAAGCCTATTGCTTATCTATAGATTCAATGCAATCCCTATCAAACTACCAATGGTATTTTTCACAGAACTAGAACAAATAATTTCACAATTTGTATGGAAATACAAAAAACCTCGAATAGCCAAAGTAATCCTGAGAAAGAAGAATGGAACTGGAGGAATCAATCTGCCTGACTTCAGACTATACTACAAAGCCACAGTCATCAAGACAGTATGGTACTGGCACAAAGACAGAAATATAGATCAATGGAACAGAATAGAAAGCTCAGCCAAGAACCTATGGTCACCTTATCTTCGACAAAGGAGGCAAGGATATACAATGGAAAAAAGACAACCTCTTTAACAAGTGGTGTTGGGAAAACTGGTCAACCACCTGTAAAAGAATGAAACTAGAACACTTTCTAACACCATACACAAAAATAAACTCAAAATGGATTAAAGATCTAAATGTAAGACCAGAAACTATAAAACTCCTAGAGGAGAACATAGGCAAAACCCTCTCCGACATAAATCACAGCAGGATCCTCTATGACCCACATCCCAGAATTTTAGAAATAAAAGCAAAAATAAACAAATGGGACCTAATGAAACTTAAAGGCTTTTGCACAACAAAGGAAACTATAAGTAAGGTGAAAAGACAGCCCTCAGATTGGGAGAAAATAATAGCAAACGAAGCAACAGACAAAGGATTAATCTCAAAAATATACAAGCAACTCCTGAAGCTCAACTCCAGAAAAATAAATGACCCAATCAAAAAATGGGCCAAAGAACTAAACAGACATTTCTCCAAGGAAGACATACAGATGGCTAAAAAACACATGAAAAGATGCTCAACATCACTCATTATCAGAGAAATGCAAATCAAAACCACAATGAGGTACCATTACGCGTCAGTCAGGATGGCTGCTATCCAAAAGTCTACAAGCAATAAATGCTGGACAGGGTGTGGAGAAAAGGGAACCCTCTTACACTGTTGGTGGGAATGCAAATTAGTACAGCCACTATGGAAAACAGTGTGGAGATTTCTTAAAAAGCTGGAAATAGAACTGCCATATAACCCAGCAATCCCACTTCTGGGCATACACACTGAGGAAACCAGCTCTGAAAGAGACACGTGCACCCCAATGTTCATCGCAGCACTGTTTATCATAGCCAGGACATGGAAGCAACCTAGATGCCCATCAGCAGACGAATGGATGAGGAAGCCGTGGTACATATACACCATGGAATATTACTCAGCCATTAAAAAGAATTCATTTGAATCAGTTCTAATGAGATGGATGAAACTGGAGCCCATTATACAGAGCGAAGTAAGCCAGAAAGATAAAGACCTATACAGTATACTAACACATATATATGGACTTTAGAAAGATGGTAACGATAACCCTATATGCAAAACAGAAAAAGAGACTCAGATATATAGAACAGACTTGTGGACTCTGGGAGAAGGCGAGGGTGGGATGTTTCAAGAGAACAGCATCGAAACATGTATATTATCTAGGGTGGAACAGATCACCAGCCCAGGTTGGATGCATGAGACAAGTGCTCGGGCCTGGTGCACTGGGAAGACCCAGAGGGATCGGGTGGAGAGGGAGGTGGGAGGGGGGACCAGGATGGGGAATACATGTAAATCCATGGCTAATTCATTTCAATGTATGACAAAGACCACTCCAATGATGTAAAGTAATTAGCCTCCAACTAATAAAAATAAATGAAAAAAAAAAAGCCTATTGCTTTAAGAAAGTCAGCTCAATTCTATAATCTAAATAGTTTGAAGCAAAAACATTTCATTATTTATACAATCCAGTCATTTTCTTAACACTCTCAGAGGCTAATGAGCATACTATAAGATTAGACAGGGTTCTCCTTGTGGTGGGAAAAGTTCAACCAAAGAAAACAAAAGCAAAAGTTATCCCCCAGATAGAAAACAAATCACTGTCTTAAATGCAGATAAGCGTTTATACCTTGATGTGCTATCGTGCAGTATTTCAGGGGGGAAAAATGTTTGGCAAAAGAATGAAACTTTATTTTTTAAAAATTCTTCCTTATTAGGAAACTATTAAAGCAGAATTCATATTTGCTAAATTCCTAGAAAAGATGAGTCACTATCTAGAGCAGAAATAGTGAGGTGTAAATGGCTCTTGCACAGATCTTAAACGTAGTCAACTGCCAAACTGTGTTTCTCTTATGGCTTAATGAATGGTCAAGATTTTAAAAGTCAAGGGAAGATCATTTGACAGAAAGACTGGCAGAACCAAGTGAAGTCTGGAAGAATGAGCCTCTAGTTTTAACATTTTAAATATTTTCATTACTCAAAAAACCCAAATTCTTGTATGGGTTAAGCTATCCTTTCTTTATGATCTTAAGTCCCTGAATTGTTCACAACTCAATTCTCTCCATTCAAGCCTTCCAAGCATCCAAAAGACACTGAGAATTAATATGATAGAGTTTTTTAGTTCCTTGGAGCCATGTAAAATTTGAAATCAGGGTATTACTACTATCTCTATATCTGCTATATATTTTCAGTAAGTTCTATAAAGAGATTTGTGAATAGAGATGCTATGGCTTCAATGAACACATCCCCATTCAAAATTCAAATGTTAAATCTTAATGTCCAGTGTGATGGTATTAGAAGGAGTGTTTGAGAGGTAATATCAGCTGCCCCAGTAGGCTTACTCATGGAGATACTTGTTATAGTTTTATCACCTCTAAAGGTTTATTTGGTCATTGGTGTTGATTGTCTTGGTGGCCATGCATCTCTGTCTCCTCTTTCACTCCACCCTCTAAAATAGGAATGTTCATTCATTATCAGTAATTATTAGGACAGCAGACAATGTCACCTACTAAGCAAGTTGAAGCCTTTATAAAAGCAACTCTGGAGAAATCCATAGCCCCCTCCCACCATGTGTAGATACAATGAGAGGTCTGTGACCTGGAAGAGGGTCCTCATGTGACTATGTTAGAACCCTGAATTCAGACTTCGAACCTCCAAAACTGTAGAGATAAATTTGTTTTTTATAAGCCACCCAGTTATGGCATTTTGTTATAACAGCATGAAACAATTAAGATAAGATTTATTAGAAACATGGTGAAGCAAAGTCCTCTACAGTGAATAAAACTGTATTTAGAGGAGAATTAGGCCCAATTCTTACTGCCAACCAAGTTTAATGAGTTATAAAATTTCAGAGCTAAGTATTTCATTTGCTGAGTAGGTGACATTGTCTGCTGTCCTAATAATTACTGATAATGAATGCACATTCCTAATTTAGAGGGTGGAGTGAAAAAGGAGACACTTGGCCACCAAGACAATCAACACCAAGGCTAAATAAACCTTTAGAGGTATTACAAAGGACTGTGAGAAAATTATAACAAGTATCTCCATGAGTAAGTCAGCTGGGGTGCTGATAATATTTCATAATTTGACCTGGAAAGAGGTTGCACAAAGATGTACCCTGGGAAAATTATCAAGCTGTATCTTTCATTTGGCATCCTTTTACTCTATGTAAGTTGTACTTCAAAAAGAAAAGGAAAAAAAATGTATCTATGAGCTGATCTTGTCTCAATGGCTCTAAAATCCACTTCTCCTTTGGAGCTAAGTCCTTCAGTTATTATAATGGTAAGGAGTCCTCCATGGCTTTTACGTACCAGTGATATTCATGTTAAAACCCTGTAAGACTCTTGAACAGACATGTCGCTCCCTGTTTAATCAAAGATGGGAAAACCAGGGCTAGCATTTGATTTCCAAGTGAGCAGAAAACTTGTAACTTGTGTTATATCAAAAGATGTCCGTGTCCAAAAGTTCTTTCCACCAACCTGAGAGAATCCTAGGAATGTCCACTTAATCAAACCCTTTAGGTAAATGGATGGAAATATTTAACAAAAATAAAATTTTTCAGGTTTTCCAATGTCATCTAGAAGGACTCTGAGGAATGGAACAGAGTGCAAGTATTTATTTAGTGTGTTTAAAAAGAAAACCAGAGTATGGCTACTACCCAGAAAGGATAGACCCAAATATCGTTATCAGGATGTTGTTTGATCACAGGGAAAATTGTGGCATGGGAGGGAGAAATTGTTCAAGTATTAACAATGCCATCAGCCCACTTCCTCACCACAAGATATAAATGCTGGAAATCTGAGTGTAGAAAGCATGGACCAAGGCAGATGAAAGGGAATAAAAGCTATTTTTTCAAAAATTAATCAGGCTTAATGCAGGAAAAAACCACACTAGAATAATGAACTGGGGAAACTTTGTTTCAGTCCCAAATCTGTAACTACGGAGCTGTATAGCTATCACTTAATTTCTCCCATTCAACGTTTCTTCATTTATAAAAGGAAGAGGTAAAACAAGATGATGTATAAGCCCAGGGATTCCAAGTACTCCTGGCCATGCTGAATTTAATGTCTCCTACTGTATCCTGTTGGGTTCTATAATTTTTCAGTTAGGAAGAAGAAAGGTTGTCATTGTTTATTTTCATGTCTAACATAGCAACATTCAAACATGCCAGGATCACAGAAATGTCTGGTTCTCACCCTAGTATATCACCCCAGGTGATAGTCACTGGATTTTTACTGAAGATGTATGCTTTTAAAAGTTAAAATTATGAACATTACTCTATTTCAGAGGGCAAACCTGCTGACAGAGCTGAAATTGCACAGCTAGCAAAAGCCCAGAGATTTAACAAGTGAGTTCTTTTCTGTACATTTCAGAGCAATACCTCAAAAAAGCTATCTCCAATGGGTTGAACTGCAGTTTGTAACATTAGAATGACATCAAGGAATCTGTCAATGATGATAACATCCAATGACTTACAGGATGCAAAGTGTTGCAGACCCATGGATATGAAAGCCCTGACACATTATCTAGGATCTTGCACTATCAAGATAACTCAGACATATAGCAAATACACTTTTAAAAAAGGAAAAATGCCAGCATTTCTCCCGCTCAGAAAACGAGTTTCCAAAACAGAACCTTAGGGACTCTGGCAGCCATCAAATCAGGGACAGATTAAGTAGAATGTTTCTAATTGATTTGACAACTGCTACCCTCAGGAGGGCTCACTATCCATCTACTGTTGCCCTCACAAACATCTGCCTAACCCCTGGGGTAGAGTGGATAGTGATGGGAGGGAAGGGATGTAGGAGAGGAGGCTTAAAATTAAAATTCTGGCTGCAGATGTAGAATCCAGAGAGGAAAATTCTCTCAGTTACCTTCAACCTGACCCTGCTGTCATAAATATGCTCCATGAAATTCTACCAGAAAAAAAAAAAGAAAAGAAGGACCTAGCTCAAGAGGGCAGAATAGGAAGATTCTAAGCTCACATCCTCCCACAGACACACCAAAACTACAACTACATATAGAAGAGCTGTTTCTGAGTGACTGATGACTAGCAAAATAGATTTTCTGCAACTAAGGATGTAAAGAAAAGGCCACATTAAGAGAGGGAGGAGATTCAGAGATTCAGGGAGAATCCACAGCAGAGTGACCTACAAGTAGCAAAGGTCACATTTGCGAAGCTCCCCCATGGAGAGTGAGAGGTCCACAGCCCATGCTGGGCTCCTTAACCCAGGGGATCAGCGCCAGGAAGACAAGCGCCCTAACATCTTGCTTTGGAAACTAGCAGGGCTGTGTCCAGGAGACCCAGGTTGTAGGACACTCAGACTCCACTCTTGAAGGGCGTGTCTATAACCTCACTCTGAGTCTCATGCCAGATACAGCAACTTGAAAAACACCTGGGTCATAGGAGAAAGAACACTGGCTAATTTCAGGGTATGTGTCAATGAGGCAGGGATCTGGTGGAACTTTCTCTTTCCAATGAAAGAATAATGACAAAACCTCAGAAAAAAAAAAAAACTAAGTGAAATGAAGAGGAGCAATTTATCAGATAAAGAATTCAAAATAATAGTCATAAAGATGCTCACCAAACTCGGAGGAACAGTGGATAAACTCAGTGAGAACTTCCACAAAGAGACAGAAAACTTTACAAAGAAACCAACCAGAAATGAAGAATACAGCAAGTGAAATAAAAAATATGCTAGAAGCAATCAACAGCATACTAGATGATTCAAAAGAACAGATCAGTGATTTGGTAGATAGGGCAGTGGTAGTTACTCAACCAGAACAGCAAAAAGAAAAAACAGTACAAAAAAGTGAGGCTGGTTTGAGATACTGGGATATCTAGCATACTAATGTCTACACTATAAAGGTCCCAGAAGGAGGAGAGATAGATAAAGGCAGAGAAACCGTATTGAAGAAATAATGACTGAAAACTTCCTTAACCTAGGAAAGGAAACAGACACTCAAGTCCAGGAAGCACAGAGAGTTCCAAACAAGATGAACTGAGACACATTATAATTAAAATGCCAAAGTTAAAGATAGAATCTTAAAAGCAGCAACAGAAAAACAACTAGTTATGTACAGGGTACCCCCATAAGAGTATCAACTGAGTTTTCAGCTAAAACTTCACAGATCAGAAGGTACTGGAATGGTATAGTCAAACTACTGAGAGGAAAAAAAATTCACAACCAAGAGTACTCTAGCTATCAAGATTATTGTTGAGGATTGAAGGAGAGAAAGATCCCAGCAAACTGAATTCAACAGTATGTAAAAAGGATCATGCACCATGATCAAAGGGGATTTATCCCAGGAATACAAGGAAGTTTCAATATCCACAAATTAATCAATGTGATACAGCACATTAACAAAGGATATAAGTCATATGATCATCTCAATAGATTCAGAAAAAATATTTGACAAAATTCAACATCCATTTATAATGAAAACTCAAAGTGGGTATGAAAATTATATACTTTAATATAATGGGCTTCCCTTGTGGCTCAGCTGGTAAAGAATCCGCCTGCAATGCAGGAGACCTGGGTTCAATCCCTGGGTTGGGAAGATCCCCTGAGGAAGGGAAAGGCTACCCACTCCAGCATTTTGGCTTGCATAATTCTGTGGACTGTATAGTATATAGACAAAATTCAACATCCATTTTGTGGACAAATTTTATGTAGACAAAATTCAACATCCATGAATTTTGTATGTAGACAAAATTCAACATTCATTTATAATGAAAACTCAAAGTGGGTATAAAAGTGATACACCTTAGTATAATAAAGGCCATATATGACAAACTCACAGCTAAACTGAAAGGTTTTCCTCTAAGATCTAGATCAATCTTAGAACTGACCACTATGGCCACTGTTATTCAACACAGGAGTAACATGACAATCTGACCAAAGAAAGAGATAAAAGGAATCCCAGTTGGGAAGGAAGAAGTAAAACTGTCATCATTTGCTGATAACATGATATTACATATAGGAAATCCTGAAGATTCCACCAAAAAAATAAATAAATAAAAGCTATTAGCACTAATAAGGCTTCTCTGGTGGCTCAGAGGTTAAAGCATCTGCCTGCAATGTGCGAGATCTAGTTCGAACCCTGGGTCGGGAAGATCCCCTGGAGAAGGAAAATAAGTGAATTCAATAAAATTGTATGATACAGAATCAATATACATTAATAACAAACTAGTAAAGAAATGAAGAAAACAATCCCATTCACAACTATATCAAAAAATAATAAAAAATAATAATAATAAAATACTTGGGACTAAATTTAACCAAGAAGGGGAAAGCCCTGTACTCCTGCACTCTGAAAACTGTAAGATGTTGATGAAAGAAACTGAAGATAATGTAAATAAAAAGAAATATACACAAGCATACCTCAGAAACATTGAGTTTTCAGTTCTAGACCATCACACTTATGTGAATAATATAATAAAGCAAGCCACAATAATTTTTTGGTTTCCCAATGCATGTAAAAGCTCAATATTAAGGATGCAACAGTATCATGTAAAAAAACAAAAATGTATATACCTTAGGTTAAAAATACTTTATTGTATTGAAAACTGCTAGCCATCATCTGAGTCTTCACAAATTTTACTCTTTTGCTGGTGAAAGGTTTAAAATATTGTGAGAATTATCTAGCAGGAACACTGAGATACAAAGTGAGCAAATGCTGTTTAAGAAATAGTGCTGACAGACTTGTTCTGTGCCTGAAAATCTTCAATCTATAGACACAATAACTGTGAAGTGCAGAAAGCAAAGTGTGATGAACCAAGGCATGTGTGTACCATGCTCATGTACTTGAAGAATTAATATTTGGAAAACATCCATACTACCCAAAGCAATCTACAGACTCATCCAATGCCTTTTAAAATACCAATAACATCTTTCACAGAACTGAAAAAAAAAAAGATCCTAAATCTTGTATGGAACTACGAAAGACCCTGAAAAGCCAAGTAATGTTAAGAAAAAAACAAAGTTGGAGGTATCCTGCTCTCTGATTTCAAACTATACTACAAAGCTATAGTAACCATGGTATTATGGTACTGGCACAAAATTAGGGCACAGGTCAATGGAACAGAATAGAGTCCAGAAATTAACCCATGCATATATAGTCAATTTAAAGGAGTTTAAAAAAAAATACAGTGGAGAAAAGACTATCCCTTCAATAAACAGTATTGTGAAAACTGGATAGCTATTATCAAAAGCAGCCTTAAATTGAAGAAAGTAGGGAAAACCACTAGACCATTCAGGTATGACCTAACCTGAAGCTCCAATACTTTGGCCATCTGATGCAAAGAGCTGACTCACTGGGGGAGACTCTGACACTTGGGGAAATTGAGGGCAAGAGGAGAAGGGGGCGACAGAGGATGAGACAGTGGGATGGCATCACTGATTCAATGGACATGAGTTTGAGCAAACTCAGGGAGATAGTCTGGAGAAGGAAATGGCAACCCACTCCAGTATTCCTGCCTGGAGAATTCCATGGACACAGGAGCCTGGCAGGCTACAGTGCACGGGGTCACAAAGAGTCAGACATGACTGAGAGACATCACTCACTCACTCAGGAATTTAGTGTTAGACAGAGAAGCCTGGCTTGCTGTAGTTCATGGGGTCACAAAGAGTCGCACATGGCTTAGTGACTGAACAACAAATCCCTGATGATTACACAGTGGAGGTGACAAATAGATTCAAGGGATTAGATTTGGTAGATTAGAGTGCCTTAAAAACTATGGATGGAGGCAGTGATTAAAACCATCCCAAAGAAAAGAAATGCAAGAAAGCAAAGTGGTTGTCTGAGGAGGCCTTCAAAGAGAAAAACATACCCAACTGAAGGCAGAATTCCAGAGAATAGCAAGGAGAGATTAGAAAGCCTTGTTAAGTGGACAACGCAGAATAAACTACAGAATGGGAAAGACTAGAGAACGTTTCAAGAAAACTGGAGATACCAAGGGAACATTATATGCAAATATGGGCACAATATCAGAAGAATGAAACTAAACCACTTTCTTAAACCATATACAAAAATGAACTCAAAGTGGATTAAAGACTTAACTGTAAGGCCTGAAACCATAAAACTCTTAGAAGAAAATAGCCAATAATCTCTTCAATATTGGTCTTAGCAATATTTTTTTTGGATATGTCTCCTCAGGCAAGGGAAATAAACTACAAACGAACAAATGAGACTACCTCAAACTGACTAGCTTTTACATAGCCAAAGAAACCATCAGCAAAATGAAAAGTCAGCCCACTGAATGGAAGAAGATATCTGTCAAGGATATACCCAGTACAGGGTTAACATCCAAAATACATGAAGGACTTACACAACTCAATATCCCCAAATCAAACCATCTGATTAAAAAATGGGTAGAAGACACGAATAGACATTTTTCAAAGGAAAACATATGGATGGTCAACACAGAAAAGATGCTCAACTTCACTAATCATCAGGCAAATTAATTCAAAACCATAATGAGTTATCACCTGACTCTTGTCAGAATGGCTATCATCAAAAAGATAACAAATTAGCATTGGGAGGATGTGGAGAAAAGGAAACTCTCATGCACTGTTGATGAGAATGTAAATTGGTGCAACCACTAAGAAACACAGCCCCCAAACTTTAAAATACAGTTGATCCTTAAACAGGAAGGTTTGAACTGTGCAAGTCCATTCATATACAATTTCTCTATAGGCGGGTTACTGCACAAACAGAGTCAGTGTCCAAATCCCTACTTTGTTCAGAGGTAACCAGTAGAACTACCATTCAATCCAGCAATTCTATTTTGGAGTATCCAAAGAAAACAAAAACACTAATCCAAAAAGATAAATGCACCTCTATGCTCATCCCAGCATTATTTACAATAGCCAAGATATGGAAGTAACCTATGTGTCCATCGATAGAAGAAATAAAGAAGTTGTGGCATATGTACCACATATGTACATACATATGTACACACAAAGGCGCACACACACTGGAATATTATTACTTAACCATAAAAAAATGAAATCTTCCCATCTGTAATGACATGGATAGACCTAGAGGGTATTTTTCTAAGTGATAAAGTCAGACAGAGGAATATATGATTTCACTTATATGTGAAATCTAATACACAAAACAGAGAGACTCAAAGATACAGAGAACAAACTGGCGGTCACAGTGGGGAAGGGATGGGAGATTGGGCAAAACAGGTGAAAGGGATTAAGAAGTAAAAACTTTCAGTTATAAGATAATAAATCCTGGGGAAGAATAATGTGCAGCATAGGGACTATGGTCTGTAATACTGCAGTATCTTTTCATGGTGACAAATGGTTACTAGACTGGTCATGGTGCTCAGTTCATAAGATATATATATGTCAAATCACTCTTGCACACATGAAACTAATATTGATGTAAAATTGTACATCAACTATTTCAAAGAAAAAAGAGATAAAAACACATTTCAGTTGGTAACAGAGTCTTTTTAAATATTTTGTTTACCACTTTCATTTGTGTTTTCACAAAACTAAATTTTGCTACCCAGCACACCTGCTAAAAATAAAAGCATGGTTTAATAATAAGTATATCATTCTAATTTCTATAAATCTGATCCTAAACAATCCTGATTTTAAATTAAAAGTTCACTCTCTTTTTTATGTAATTTCTAAAAATAGCTTGCTTCGCTAAATGTGTAGGTCCTGTAGAATTGGCTGGCTTTATGAAACATTCTTTAATAAAGCAAACAATGTCTATATAAAAAGCAGATGCAATACCTTTGTAATTCAATTTTATAGTTTAAAAATATTCTACATGGAAGTGCCAAGTTCTGCCCTGCAGAGACACAGGGCTCCCAATGACGTCAATGAGAGCCATGTACCCACAAAGGAGGGCAAAACTATGCCCTAAGCACTTAAATTTAGTAATCCATTAGGCGCGGCAAGGAAGAAAAAGATCAGTTCAAATACCATCTCATGAGCATTTAAATCCACCGATGCTAGATGCTGTTTGCAGCGTGTTTAAACCCACAGAGCTGATGAACAAAGGAAGAAACACGGGAACAGAACAGTCAGTGTTCTGACCAATTTTTTAATTGGAATTTAATGCACATTTCTAGTCCCAAAGATAACTATGTCTTCATTCCTTCTGAGACCATCTTTTACCATTTTTAAGATAGCTGAAGACTCTGAGTTTCTGAAAGAAAATATAGAACTTGTGGTTGTATAAACAAGGAAAAAAACCCTCCTCTTTAAATGAATAGAAAGAAGATTTATACATGAGCTAATGACTGCTTCTGATGTAAGCCAGCACTCTGAATTTTCAGTAGCACAGGCCAAGAGAAGGCAATGGGAAGACAGAAAGGCTAAGAGCTGCAAGATCTGAATGATGCTTCCAAAGAAGCCATTAATTTTCTGTGTACCTTTGGTACCCTGTCCAAGCTCAAAAGACTTATGGAGAGCTATTATTATCTTCCCCACACGCTGTTAAAAACAAAGGGAGAATGCAGTGCCATACTGTGCATAGAAATACTGTAAAGAATTATATGCATCATAGAAGAATGAAGTAGGAGTAGCACGAATGTCATGTGGATATAGCCTTCAAATTCAAATACTCTATCGTTAATAATGCTTCCTTGTCAGAGTCTGTCATTAATGGAATTTTCCACAGGAGAGTTAATGCCTTGACTGCCCCATGAATTTTAAACATCTTAGAGACATACTGGCTGAGCTTAATTTTAAAACAAGACTAAAGTTGGACGATCCTCAGCCCTAATAAGTCTTGGTTCTTTCTAACGTCTTCCCCTTTCCATCAGTTTTACTTCCTGCTGCCAGAATAATCTTACTAAAGAATGTCTTCTGCATATGAACACTTTTATTGCCTCTCCATTAACGAAAGGGCAAGTCTGAGTGCCTAATCTGACATCAAGGTTCACTTTAACCCGATCCCACTCTCTAGGAAGCAACCAGAACGATTCACACCCTTCTACAAAGGCCCAACACACTATGCCACTTTTGTGCCTCTGCCATTTTGCTCAAAGACCCCATCTTCGAAGGTCCCTTTCTAGATGTCTTTGAGGGTGGGGTCTGTCCATCACCTGCTCCACAATGCCACCCACTATCCCTTGCTACAAGTTAGAAGTACAACCCTATTCCTCCCCAAACTGCCCCAGCCATAAGCTTATACATCCCTGTGTGTGCTCTTTGTGATCTCAAGGACTGTAGGCCACCAGCCTCCCCTGTCCATGGGATTCTCCAGGCAAGAACACTGCTGTGGGTTGACATGTCCTCCTCTAGGGAATCTTTCCAATCCAAAGGTCAAACAAGCAGACTCTTGTGTCTCCTGCATTGGCAAATGGATTCTTTACTGCTAGCACCACCTTGGAAGCCCTTACCCCCTGACCTCAATCAATGAACTTCTCCATTCAGTTTTAATTTCTAACATGTCATTTGTTTATCTTATTAGGCTATACACACCTTATGGACGAGTTGCATATTTAATTCATACTTTTTATTATGAAATCCTTAGACCAATAACTTCACTAGAATTACCAAAGCCAAAGATATTTTCAACTAAATATACTGTTATAATTATTGGTGAGGAAAACGATCATTACAGTCAAAGTCAAAACAGAGAAAAATGTTGGCTCCATCTCGAGTGGTCAGAGAGCCAAGGAGAACTGTAAAATGCTCTGGCACAAGTGGCTTCTTGTCTGGCAACAGCTATGAGTGAGAATTTCCTTCCTGGGATCATGTCTTGAAGGGTGAAGACATCATTTGTTGCATTATTGCTGAAGGAAGATAAAGAAGTAACCGAGGGGCCTTTTTTTGCATCATCACCATGGAATCCTCTCAGTTCATCTGAATGCTGCTTGTGCTGACTTGAAAAGCACAGCAGGTTCAGCTGAGCCACAAGGGAAGCCCTCAGAAAAGACTGATTCTCAACAACACCATATGTTTGGAGGAGGAGAGACTTCTCTGGGTGGCAGAGGTGGAACCAAGATGGGAAAGACAAGAAAAAGGAAGCTTTGGCTAGATGGCTGCAAATTAAGCTGAAAGAATCGCTTTTCAGAGAATACAATCAAATGACACACGACTGCAGAG
This sequence comes from Odocoileus virginianus, assembly GCF_023699985.2. NCBI lineage: Eukaryota > Metazoa > Chordata > Mammalia > Artiodactyla > Cervidae > Odocoileus > Odocoileus virginianus. The sequence goes on along the minus strand of NC_069696.1, from coordinate 25,053,269 downwards.
CCCTTAACAGTTTCTAGCTATACAGAGCCTGATAGAGGGGCTCATCTGGGACACTTAGGGAGGATGCAGAGGTTGAGTCCACCCCCACAGTCGCCGATTTAGAGGAACTGGCCCAGAGATTGGCTGTTTGTATTTTTAACAAGCACTCAAAACACTGGGTTATATAAACCAGAGATGAATATTCAAGTTGAGTTTAAAAGCTATTTTCCTTTGTTAATTTCATTACCCCCATGTAGTGAAATGATGTTGCTTTATGTCAGCAACTTAAAATGACCCAACATTGCCACTAGGTTCATCAATGTAAGGCAATCAGAATCAACACTGGGTACATACAAGATGAGAGTATTTTACTAAATGTGTTACTGATGAATCAGTTATAATCTCAGGATTTGCAGGGGCAGGGGTGCATATACAAATGCCAAGGAAAGTTTTCTGATTAAAACAGAACAGGTTCTTCAGCATTTTGTAAAGGAATCACCTCCTTGGCCACAATACAACAGAATTTCATTAATGTAATCATTTTTGTTTTAAACAGACACTGTTTCAGGTAGATGAAGCAAGATATAGTTATTCATCAGCTTCCCTGGGGTGTTTGAAGGACACAGTCACTTAACCGTTTCCCCTCCCCTTCATTTGCCAACAACGCCTTAGTGAAAAAGGTATAGGCAAGGCTTACTTTCTTTTTTTTTTTTGCACAGAAAAACATTGACTTTATTTTTTTTTTTTCATTACAGTAGTTTTTGTCATTACAGTAGTTTTTGTCATACATTTAAATGAACTAGCCATGGATTTACATGTATTCCCCATTTTTTTTAGAAATTGATGCTTTTTCTTTTTCATCCTCCTCCTCCTTCCCAATTCTTTCTTTCTTTTCTGTTAGAAGCAACAACTGATTCATTTCAAGGGTTTTTTTTTTTCATTTATTTTTATTAGTTGGAGGCTAATTACTTTACAATATTGTAGTGGTTTTTCTCATACATTGACATGAATCAGCCATGGATTTACATGTATTCCCCATCCCGATCCCCCCTCCCACCTCCCTCTCCACCCGATCCCTCTGGGTCTTCCCAGTGCACCAGGCCTGAACACTTGTCTCATGCATCCAGCCTGGGCTGGTGATCTGTTTCATCCTAGATAATATGCATGTTTCAATGCTGTTCTCTCGAAACATCGCACCCTCGCGTTCTCCCACAGAGTCCAAAAGTCTGTTCTGTACATCTGTGTCTCTTCTTCTGTTTTGCATGTAGGGTTATCATTACCATCTTTCTAAATTCCATATATATGTGTTAGTATACTATAATGGTCTTTATCTTTCTGGCTTACTTCACCCTGTATAATGGGCTCCAGTTTCATCCATCTCATTAGAACTGATTCAAATGAATTCTTTTTAATGGCTGAGTAATATTCCATGGTGTATATGTACCACAGCTTCCTTATCCATTCATCTGCTGATGGGCATCTAGGTTGCTTCCATGTCCTGGCTATTATAAACAGTGCTGCGATGAACACTGGGGTGCATGTGTCTCTTTCAGATCTGGTTTCCTCAGTGTGTATGCCCAGGAGTGGGATTGCTGGGTCATGTGGCAGTTCTATTTCCAGCTTTTTAGAATCTCCACACTGTTCTCCATAGCGGCTGTACTAATTTGCATTCCCACCAACAGTGTAAGAGGGTTTCCTTTTCTCCACACACTCTCCAGCATTTATTGCTTGTAGACTTTTGGATAGCAGCCATCCTGACTGGCGTGTAATGGTGCCTCATTGTGGTTTTGATTTGCATTTCTCTGATAATGAGTGATGTTGAGCATCTTTTCATGTGTTTGTTAGCCATCCGTATGTCTTCTTTGGAGAAATGTCTGTTGAGTTCTTTGGCCCATTTTTTGATTGGGTCATTTATTTTTCTGGAGTTGAGCTGGAGGAGTTGCTTGTATATTTTTGAGATTAATCCTTTGTTGCTTCATTTGCTATTATTTTCTCCCAATCTAAGTAAGTTTTGTTAGAAGAAGAATCCACCCTGAATGAGACATCAGAATTTGATCCAATCAATCTGAAATCCCTAAATGTCAAAAAAATAAAAAATATATTGGAAATAACATCCTCTCATGAGAATGTCTTCACATGTCCTACTGCATGTGTTCTGTTTATTGTGTTACCTAAAAGTGAAGAAATGGAAAATAAAATTATGAAAGTTATCCATTATTTTAAAACTTGCAGTTACTTCCTGCTTCCTCTTACCTTAAATACAAACAAGAATGCAAGGGTTGCAGCAGCTGTTTTTGACCATGAGCTAAACTTAAGGAAGGACACTACATGCCAAGGATGGTGCAACAGAAAGGAAGTTCATCCACTGACGAACCAGTGAATGTCTCTGGGCTACTTCTAGGCTTTTCTTAAGAAAAAAAATCTCCGTAATTTATGTAAGCAACTGTAGTCATGTCTTTGTACTAACAGCTAAACACAACCCATTACCCATGACAGTAGGTAAAGCTCACAATAATTTGCACAGTGCTAAATGAATTATATTTGAGGAAAAAATTAAAAAAAAAAAAAACTTGCAAGAGAGTATGTTTCAGGTTTGTTAATTATACATTTCCTGCTTTGGGTTCATTTTCCCTTTTAATTATTTTCTCCTTCTTTTTCATCAGTTCAGAATTTTGTCACAGATCTAGTTAGATTTTCCTAAGAAAAACCTTTCCCTTTTACCAACCATCATTAATTTTCCTTTATTCCAGAACTCAACATGTTTTAAAATTTACTTGAATAAGACATTCTTCTCTGTTTAGCTATAATATACAGGAACCAGAGTGAGCATATGGTTAAAAATAAGTAAAAAATAATAACTATGGGAACAAAGAGAAATTAACTATGTTAACAAGCTTCAGCAAAATAATTAAACTTCTCCTCACTTAGTCTAAGGCCACTGTACTATTATAGGACATAGTGGATCATAAGTACAAGGGAAATAAGACAACCAACCAAATAAACAGTGTCACTCAGCAGATACCAATTCAAACAGAAACTTCATGATTCTGAATCTTTCAAAAATCAGGTTCAGTCTCTCAACAATTGCCAGCCCATGTGACAACTTTTTGAATAAGCTGCCCCCTGCTTAGTATGAAGCCAAGAGCTACTTTTCATTGGAGCTCATCAAATTAATTCCAACAAGTACTGATACAGAGAAAATTCCTTATTCAACTCCTTTTCTGATTCCTGAATCAATATCCACAATAGCTAGGCAGAAAGGGTCACATTAGGTTGAACAAACAAGACATACTCAGCTTTTGAATTAAAAAAAAAAAAAAAAGCCAGAAAGTTAGATGGTCTTAAAAGTGAAAGAAAGTGAAAGTCACTCAGTGGTGTCCAATTCTTTGTGACCCAGGCCAGAATTCTCCAGGCAAGAATACTAGAGTGGGTAGCCTTTCCCTTCACGAGGGGAATCTTCCCAACCCAGGAATCAAACTGGGATATCCTGCATTGCAGGCAGATTCATTACCACCTGAGCTATTAGGAAAGCCCAAATGGTCTTAAACGAGCCCCTAAATTTCACTGCAATGGATTCCTTAAGAGTGGTTGTTATCAAGTCTACTCAGAAGGTGCTCACCCAACAACACAGCACTTGTACTGCATCACAATGGCAGGGGAAGATGGGCTCTCTGCAATACAACCTTCTCTTTGTGTAAATCCAACAATATTTCGGGTTGTTTGAGTGTTATAGTTTAATTATATGCATAATAAAGATATAAAACCCATATTATTAATAAAGCATAGAAATTTGTCTAACCCAATGAAACTATAAGCCATGCCACATAGGGCCACCCAAGACGGATGGATCATGGTGGAAAGATCTGACAAAATGTGGTCCACTGGAGAAAGGAATGGCAAACCACTTCAGTATTCTTGCCTTGAGAACCCCATGAACAGTATGAAAAGGCAAAAAGATAGGACACTGAAAGATGAACTACCCAAGTCAGTAGGTGCCCAATAAGCTACTGAAGAAGGGTGGAGAAATAACTCCAGAAAGAATGAAGAGACAGAACCAAAGCAAAAACAGTGCCCAGGTGTGGATGTGACTGGTGATGGAAGTCCAATGCGGTAAAGAGCAACATTGCTTAGGAACCTGGAATGTTAGCTCCATGAATCAAGGCAAATTGGAAGTGGTCAAACAGGAGATGGCAAGAGTGAACATTGGCATTTTAGAATCGGTGAACTAAAATTGACTGGAATGGGTGAATTTATCTCAGATGACCACTATATCTACTACTGTGGGCAAGAATCACCTAGAAGAAATGGAGTAGCCCTCATAGTCAACAAAGAGTCTGAAATGCAGTTCTTGGGTGCAGCCTCAAAAATGACAGAATGATCTCTGTTCGCTTCTAAGACAAACCATTCAATATCACAGTAATCCAAGTCTATGCCCCAAACAGTAATGCTGAAGAAGCTAAAGTTGAACAGTTCTATGAATACCTACAAGACCTTCTAGAACTAACACTCAAAACAGATGTCCTTTTCATTATAGGGGACTGGAATGCAAAAGTAGGAAGACAAGAGATACCTGAAGTAACAAGCAAATTCAGCCTTGGAGTACAAAATGAAGCTGGGCAAAGGCTAACAGAGTTTTGCCAAGAGAACACACTGGTCATAGCAAACACCCTCTTCCAACAACACAAGAGAAGATTCTACACATGGACATCACCAGATGGTCAATACCAAAATCATATTGATTATATTGTTTGCAGGCAAAGATGGAGAAGCCCTATAGAGTTGGTAAAAACAAGACTGGGAGTTGACTGTGGCTCAGATCATGAATCCTTATTGCCAAATTCAGACTTAAATTGAAGAAAGTAGGGAAAACCACTAGACCATTCATGTGTAACCTAAATCAAATGCCTTATGATTATACAGTAGAAGTGACAAATAGATTCAAGGGATTAGATCTGATAGACAGAGTGCCAGATGAACTATGGACTGGGGTTTGTGATATTGTACAGGGATCAAGACCATGCCCAAGAAAAAGAATGCAAAAAGGCAAAATGGCTGTCTGAGGAGGCCTTACAAATAGTTGAAAAAAAGAAGAAAAGCTATAGGCAAAGGAGAAAAAGAAAGATATATCCATTTGAATGCAGAGTTCCAAAGCATAGCAAGGGGAAACAAGAAAGCCTTCTTCAGTGACCAGTGCAAAGAAACAGAGGAAAACATTAGAATGGGAAAGACTAGAGATCTCTTCAAGAAAATTAGAGATACCAAGGGAACATTTCATGTGAAGATGGGCACAATAAAGGACAGAAATAGTATAGACCTAACAGAAGCAGAAGATATTAAGAAGAGGTGGCAAGAATACACAGAAGAACTATACAAAAAAGATCTTCATGACCCAGATAACCACTATGGTGTGATCACTCATCTAGAGCCAGACATCCTGGAATGTGAATCAAGCGGGTATTAAAAAGCATCACTATGAACAAAGCTAGTGGAGGTGACAGAATTCCAATTGATCTATTTCAAATCCTAAAAAAATGATATTGTGAAAGTGCTGCACTCAATATGCCAGCAAATTTGCAAATCTCACCAGTGGCCACAGGACTGGAAAAGATCAGTTTTCATTCCAGTCCCCAAAAAAGGCAATGCCAAAGAATTCTCAAACTACCGCACAATTGCACTCATCTCACATGCTAGCAAAGTAATGCTCAAAATTCTCCAAGCCAGGATTCAATAAATCGTGAATCAAAGTACGTGAACCGTGAACTTCCAGATGTTCAGGTTGGATTTAGAAAAGGCAGAGGAACCAGAGATCAAATTGCCAGCATCCACTGGATCATCAAAAAATGCAAGAAAGTTCCAGAAAAAACATCTACTTCTACTTTATTGACTACTCAAAAGCGTTTCACTGTGTGGATCACAAAAAAAAACTGGAAAATTCTTAAAGAGGTCAGAATACCAACCACCTGACCTGCCTCCTGAGAAGTCTGTATGCAGGTCAAGAAGCAACAGTTAGAACCAGACATGAAACAACAGACTGGTTCCAAATTGGGAAAGGAATAGGTCAAGGATGTATATTGTCACCCTGCTTATGTAACTTCTATGCAGAGCACATCATGTGAAATGCCAGGATGGATGAAGCCCAAGCTGGAATCAAGATTGCTGGGAGAAATACCAATAACCTCAGATATGCAGATGATACTACCCTTATGGCAGAAAGTGAAGAAGAACTAAGGAGCTTCTTGATGAAAGTGGAGAATGAAAACTTTGGCTTAAAACTCAACATTCAGAAAATGAAGATCATGGCATTCAGTCCCATCACTTCATGGCAAATAGATGGGGAAACAATGGAAACAGTGAGAAACTTTACTTTTGGGGGCTCCAAAATCACTGCAGATGGTGACTGCAGCCATGAAATTAAAAGACCCTTACTCCTTGGAAGAAAAGCTATCACAAACCTAGACCGCATACTAAAAAGTAGAGACTACTTTGCTGACAAAGGTCCATCTAGTCAAAGCTATGATTTTTCTAGTATTCATGTATAGATCTGAGAGTTGAGTGCCAAAGAATTGATGCTATTGAACTTTGGTGTTGGTGAAGACTCTTGAGAGTCCCTTGGACTTCAAGGAGATCCAACCAGTCCATCCTAAAGGAAATCAGTCCTGAATATTCACTGAAAGGACTGATGCTGAAGCTGAAACTCCAATACTATGGCCACCTGATACAAAGAACTGACTCATTGGAAAAGACCCTCATGCTAGAAAAGATTGAAGGCAGGGGTAGCAGGGGACGACAGAGGATGAGATGGTTGGATGGCACCACCACTCTATGAAGGTGAGTTTCAGCAAGCTCCAGGAGCTGGTGATGGACAGGGAATCCTGGCATGCTGCAGTCCATGGGGTTACAAAGACTCAGACATGACTGAGCCACTGAACTGAACTGAAACTTGTAGAAGAAGATAAAAGTTACTTAATCCAGTTTTTCATAAATGCAAAATCCCATGCGCCCTATAATGGGAAGAGGTTGACAATCTATAAATTTGAAATGCTTACTTAGTACATAGAATATCACTAGCATATTATACAAACGCAAAATATTTCCTACTAAGTTCACTCCATTTAATCTATAATGACAGGAGACGGGCAGAGAGAATGGAGGTACAGTATACATGAAAATCAACTTCAGGCTGCTTGGTCTCTGCCTGAAATCCTCTTCCTTTCACCTACATATTGTATTTACATTTTTTTCTCACAAGCACGCTGGAAATCATATGACATAAGATCTGCTTTGCTTATGTTTCTATCTCCCCACTTAGCTGATGAGTTCTTGAGGGGACAGGGTGGGAGTCAGAGAGTGTTTATATTTGAATTCCTGTTGCTTAGCACACTATTGTGCTGGGCATCTGAGTGCCTGCCTGATCCTAGTAGTAATAAAGGAACACTATTTATGCAACACCCAATAAGCACTAAGCACTGTGTTGGCAGCTGGCTCAATGGGTAAAGAATCCACCTGCAATGCAGGAGGTACAGGTTCGATTCCCAGGTCTTCAAGATCCCCTGGAGGAGAGCATGGCAGCTCACTCCAGTACTCTTGCCTGGATAACCCCATAGACAGAGGAGCCTGATGGGCTACAGTCCATGACATCACAAAGAATCAAACACAACAGCAGTGACAGAACACACACTGGTGACAACTTTCTTAATAGTGTCTCTGATAATGATGACAATCTTAAGGAGATTTTACTGAAATAAATTTTACAGATGAGGGAAAAGGCAAAAAGAGGATTTGAAATTTGGCTAGCATCAGGGGGGGATTTTGAATTTTAACCCAGATAGAAAATAATTGACGCATATATAATTTTCCCTATACCATTTCGCAGATGCTCAAAACTGTCAATCTACAGCTACACCATAATTGTTAATGCCTATACAGGATTCCGCTAGTGCCACCAATGTATAAGACGTAAGAGATACAGGTTCAATGCTTAGGTCAGGAAGATCCCCTGGTCAAGGATAAGGCAACCCACTCCAGTATTCTTGTCTGGAGAACCCCACGGACCAAGGAGCCTTGCGAGCTAGTCCATGGTGTCACAAGAGTCAGACACAACTGAAGCAACTTAGCACCCACACAGGATTCCAATTAAAGTTAGTTAGCCTACTCAGTCATGCCCACCTCTTTGCCACTTCATGCACTATAGCTCACCAGGCTCTTCAGTCTATGGCAACCTCCAGGCAAGAACACTGGAGTGGGTACCCATTCCCTTCTCCTAGGGATTTTTCCAAACTATGGATTGAACCCAGGTCTCCTGCATTGGAGGCAGAACCTTTATACTCTGAGCTACCAAGGAAGTCCCTACTCCCTATTAGTAAATATTAATTTCTGCTCATCTTTTTACTACCAATTAATACAAATATTATTTTTAAAGTTTGAAAAAAATTATAAAAGCTAGAAAGCATGACTATAGTGAAAAAAGTATTTATTCAAGAAGTATAGCCTTTGTGAAGTTTCCTTTTCTTAAAATTAAAAATATGAATAACCATTGGCTCTTGACCACTTCACATATTAACATTTTCTTTAGCAAAGAATTATTCATATAAAAGGGGGAAATCACCAGCTGGAAAAGGCCAAAGTGACATGCCTTTAGATCAGATATTTTGACACACAAAAAAATCTTACCTTCATCTACTAATTGAGCCTGACCTATCAGTTCTGTTCAGTTGCTCAGTTGTGTCCGACTCTTTGTGACCCCACGGACTGCAGCATGCCAGGCCTCCCTGTCCATCACCAACTCCTGGAGTTTACTCAAACTCATGTCCATCGAGTCAGTGATGCCATCCAACTGTCTTATCCTCTGTAGTCCCCTTCTCCTCCTGCCTTCAATCTTTCCCAGCATCAAGGTCTTTTCCAATGAGTCAGCTCTTCGCATCAGGTGGCCAAAGTATTGGAGTTTCAACTTCAACATCAGTCTTTCCAATGAACACCCAGGACTGATCTCCTTTAGGATGGACTGGTTGGATCTTCTTGCAGTCCAAGGAACTCTCAAGAGTCTTCTCCAACACCACAGCTCAAAAGCATCAATTCTTTGGTGTCCAGCTTTCTTTATAGTCCAATTCTCACATCTACACATGACTACTGGAAAAACCATAGCCTTGACTAGACGGATCTTTGTTGGCAAAGTGATGTCTCTGCTTTTTAATATGTTGTCTAGGTTGATCATAACTTTCCTTCCAAGGAGCAAGCGTCTTTTAATTTCATGGCTGCAATCACCATCTGCAGTGATTTTAGAGCCCCCAAAAATAAAGTCAGCCACTGTTTCCACTATTTCCCCATCTATTTGCCATGAAGTGATGGGGCTGGATGCCATGATCTTAGCTTTCTGAACATAGAGCTTTAAGCCAACTTTTTCACTCTCTACTTTTACTTTCATCAAAAGGCTTTTTAGTTCCTCTTCACTTTCTGCCATAAGGGTGGAGTCATCTGCATATCTGAGGTTATTGATATTTCTCCCGGCAATCTTGACTCCAGCTTGTGCTTCTTCCAGCCCAGCATTTCTCATGATGCACTCTGCATATAAGTTAAATAAGCAGGGTGACAATATACAGCCTTGAAGTAATCCGTTTCCTGTTTGGAACCAGTCTGTTGTTCCATGTCCAGTTCTAACTGTTGCTTCCTGACCTGCGTACAGGTTTCTCAAGAGGCAGGCCTGGTGGTCTGGCATTCCCATCTCTTTCAGAATTTCCCAGTTTATTGTGATCCACACAGTCAAAGTCTTTGGCATAGTCTGACCTATACTTGGTTTTTATTTGCTTACATAGACTTAGAAGAGTGATAGCATTAAAGTCAATTCCAAAAATGTTTAATATTTTGTATTTGACTTTCCCTCAATACTTTCACCTAAAATGGTCTTTAAAATATGTGCACATACTTGTACTTGCCTAAGAAGAGTGACTTTTACCCGGAAAAATTTGGGGGTAAATTGTTATATGTCTATACACTAAAAAAAAATACCTAAAATACAAGATAAATTTTAAAAAATAATTCAATTCACGATGATATCACAAACAAAAAGTTCTTACTAACCAAGGAGGTAAAAGATCTGTACCATGAAAATGATAAAACACTGATGAAAGAAACTCAAGACACAAATAAATGGAAGATATTCCATGCTCATGAACTGGAAGAAGTAATAAACATTCATACTGCCCAGAGGAATCTGGAGGTTCAATTCAATCCCTATCAAAATTCCAATGACATTTTTCACATAGAAGAAAATTCCTTAAATGTGAACAAAACCACCAAAGACCTCAAAAAGCCCAAGTAATCTTAGAAAGAATAAAGCTGGCAGCATCATGTGTCCTGATTTCAAACTATACTACAAAGCTATAGTTATCAAAACAGTAAGCACTGGCACAAAAACAGACTTCTAGATTATGGAACAAAATAGAGACCCCAGAAATAAGCCCACTTATGCACTGCCAATTAATCATTTTACAATGACACTAAGAATATACAAAGGGGTAAAAATAGTCTCTTCAATAAATGGCGCTGGAAAAATGATATATACAAGCAAAAGAATGAAACTGGGCCCTATTTTTCACAAAACAAAAAAGATCAACTCAAAATGGGTCAAAGACTTGAACATGAAACCTGAAATCATAAAATTCATAGAAGAAAGCATAGAAGATAAGATCATTGACATTGGTTTTGGCAATTTTTTTTGGAGGGGGGCATTTGACACCAAAAGCAAAGGCAACAAAAGCAAAAATAAACTAGGACTACATCAAAATAAAAACCTTCTGCATTAAACTCCTAGAGGAAAACATAGGCAAAACACTCTCCAATATAAATCACAGCAGGATCCTCTATGACCCACATCCCAGAATATTGGAAATAAAAGCAAAAATAAACAAATGGGACCTAATGAAACTTAAAATCTTTTGCACAACAAAGGAAACTATAAGCAAGGTGAAAAGACAGCCCTCAGATTGGGAGAAAATAATAGCAAATGAAGCAACAGACAAAGGACTAATCTCAAAAATATACAAGCAACTCCTGAAGCTCAATTCCAGAAAAATAAATGACCCAATCAAAAAATGGGCCAAAGAACTAAACAGACATTTCTCCAAAGAAGACATACAGATGGCTAACAAACACATGAAAAGATGCTCAACATCACTCATTATCAGAGAAATGCAAATCAAAACTATAATGAAGTACCATTACACGCCAGTCAGGATGGCTGCTATCCGAAAGTCTACAAGCAATAAATGCTAGAGAGGGTGTGGAGAAAAGGGAACCCTCTTACACTGTTGGGAATGCAAACTAGTACAGCCGCTATGGAGAACAGTGTGGAGATTTCTTAAGAAACTGGAAATAGAACTGCCATATAACCCAGCAATCCCACTTCTGGGCATACACATCGAGGAAACCAGATCTGAAAGAGACACGTGCACCCCAATGTTCATCGCAGCACTGTTTATCATAACCAGGACATGGAAGCAACCTAGATGCCCATCAGCAGACGAATAGATAAGGAAGCTGTGGTACATATACACCATGGAATAGTACTCAGCCATTAAAAAGAATTCATTTGAATCAGTTCCAATGAGATGGATGAAACTGGAGCCCATTATACAGAGCGAAGTAAGCCAGAAAGATAAAGACCTATACAGTATACTAACATATATATATGGAATTTAGAAAGATGGTAATGATAACCCTATATGCAAGACAGAAAAAGAGACACAGATGTACAGAACAGACTTGTGGACTCTGTGGGAGAAGGCGAGGGTAGGATGTTTCAAGAGAACAGCATGTATATTATCTAGGGTGAAACAGATCACCAGCCCAGGTGGGATGCATGAGACAAGTGCTCGGGCCTGGTGCACTGGGAAGACCCAGAGGGATCGGGTGAAGAGGGAGGTGGGAGGGGGGATCAGGATGGGGAATACATGTAAATCCATGGCTGATTCATGTCAATGTATGACAAAACCCACTGCAATGTTGTGAAGTAATTAGCCTTCAACTAATAAAAATAAATGAAAAAAAAAAAAAGATCTCAAAAGATAAATTACGTAAACACAATACCTTGAATATGGTATGCTACAATTTTGGTGGGGAAAAAGAGGGCTAGAATATGTAATTACACATATTTGTATAAAATATACCTGGAAAGATACGTGTTTAAAAAAAAAAAAAAAACCTTATGAATTGTAAAAGAACCAATAAAATAAAAATGCAGCTACAGAATAAGAGAAAAGACAAAATATACCTGACAAGAGGTTAATTTCCCAAATATATAAGATGTGAATAGAGCTCAATAGCCAAATAAGCAAATAGTCTGATTTTAAAATAGGCAAAGGACTTGAACAGATATTTTTGCAGAGAAGACACACAAATGGCCTACTGGTACATGAAAACGTGCTCAACATCACTAATAATCAGGGATGTGCAAATCAAAGTAGCAAATGAGATATCACCTTACATGTGTTTGGATGTCCATTATCAAAAACACAAGTGATAAATGTTGATAAGGATATAGAGAAAAGGAAACACTGGGAATATAAACTGGTATGACTACTATAGAAACCAGTATAAAGGTTCTTCAAGAAATTAAATACAAAACTATCATATGATCCAACAATCCCACTTCTGGGTATATATCCAAAGGAAATGAAATCATTATCTCAGACAATATCTGAATGCCCATATTAGCAGCACTATCACAATAGCCAAGGTATGAAAAAAACTTACAAGTCCTTTGGTGGATGGATGGATAAGAAAATGTGGCATATATTCAGATGACACTGGAATAACATCAGAGTTAATCTGTGTATAATTTATAGTAGGCCTCCATATCCTTAGTTCCTCCACATCTGTGGATTCAACCAACCAAAGACCACTCTAGTATTTAACATTGAAGAATATGCATGTATAAATGGACTTGTGCAGTTCAGACTCACATTATTCAAGGATCATCCACATACAATGAAACATTATCTCACCTTTAAAAACAACAGAAAAGGAAATTCTGTCATTGCAACAGCATGGATGAACCTGAAGGGCATTATGCGAAATGAAATGAACCAGACAGAGAAAGACAATATATTGAGTTGGTCAAAAAGTTAGTTCAGGTTTTTCCATATCTTACGGTAGAACCCAAATGAATATTTTGCCAACCCAATAAGTGCACATTGTCACCTACTTATGTGGAATCTGAAAAAAATAAAAATTCAAACTCATAGAAACAGAGTAGAATGGTGGTTGCCAAGAGTTGAGGGTGGTGGAAATAGGGAAAGGTTGATAACAATGTATAAAGTTTGATTTATAAGATGAATAATGTCTAAGGATCTAACATTACTATAGTTAATGCTCAGTCAAATCAGTTGTGTTTGACTCTTTGTGACCCCATGGACTCTAGCCCACCAGGTCCTCTGTCCATGGGATTTCTCAGGCAAGAATACTGGAGTGGATTGCCATTTCCTTCTCCAGGGGATCTTCCCAACCCAGGGATCAAACCTGGGTCTCTCACATTGCAGGCAGATTCTTTACCATCTGAGCTATCAGGAAAGCCCCACTATGGTTAATAATACTGTATTATATCATTGAAATTCATTGAGTAGAACTTTAGTATTCTCAACAACAACAACAACAAAAGTAATTCTGTGAGCAGTGGAAGTTAATTAACTCTATATCAGAATCATTTCACAATGCATGTTACAACAAAATATCACATCTTGCACTTTAAGTACATTATGGTTCTGTGTGTCAATTATATCTCAATAAAGCAGGAAACATAAGCAAAACAAAAAGATATCGATAAATTCATTTCAAAATTTATATGAAAACTTAAAGGACATAACAAAAGATCTTGAAAAAAATAATATTTAAGAACTCACTACCTGACTTTAAGACTTATTCTAGAGCTACAATTATGAAGACAGTGGGATATTGAGGTAAAGACAGCCAGTAATTCTGAAGAGTCTTGGTCTCTGAAGAGACTTCTACACACTCTTACAAATTATTAAGGATTCTATTGAGCTCTTGTTTATATGGGTCATATCTATCAATATTTACCATATTCCCAATAACACTGGGAAATTTTCAAACTTTACTTTTAATTCATTTAAAAACAGCAATTACAAACCAATTTCATGTTAAAACAAATTAGGTAGTTTTATGAAAAATAAGTATTCTCCAAAACAATGAAAAATCAGTGAGAAAGCTAGTTTTGTTTTACATTTTTAAAAATCTCTTTAGTAACAAACTTAGTAGAAGACAACCAGATTTTACTATTTGATCCTGCATTTAACTCTGCTGTGCTGCTTGGGTTGAAGTACATGAGGAAAGTCATGCAACACACTGACGTGTACTAGAATGAGTATTTTCACAGACTTTTCAGATTCTTACATATATTCTTTTTGGAAACTACCTTAAGACTCAAGTGGTAGCTTTTTAAAAGTTAGCTGCAATGTAGCACCTGAAGACATATCGATGGAGTTTTCACGCTCCATTGGTCAGTCTTGCATTCTGAATGGATCTTCTGCCCATGCATGTTTTTCTAATATCAGGCTTAGTTCATTTGGAAAATATTGATTCATCAAGTTCCGCGCATTTTCCTGACAACAATGCATATGATTAAAAAATATTTTAAAAAATCATATTTATTAATCTCACCAATCTTATCAACAAAGTCTTTAAGTTCTGGGAAGTGATTATGCTTATGGGGTCAGGCACACATTCCACAAAATTATAATGGTATCATTGGCAACAAAGATGGTCAGTTTAGCTCCTCGGAATGACAAGCTTGCTTTGCTCATTCTTGAGGAAATATCTGCCAAACACACAAATCTGAATAATCATAGTTTGTCAGTCACTCTTGCAAGTAACGATGGTGTTTCATGGAAGACAAACAAAAAAGTTTAGTTCGGCTTGCAAATCAAAAAAATGCATTTCTCCTAGACCAGAGAAGTCCCCAAATTATGACCAAAGGAGGCCAAATCTAGCTTTAAGCTCATTGTAGTAAATAAAAACTAACTAGAACACAGCCACACTCATTCATCTCTATATTACCTATGACTGCTTTCACATTATGGTGGCAGCATTAAGTAACTATAAGATTTGTTGTGCAAAGCTGAAACTATCACTCTCTGGCCCTTTACAGAAAAGGTTTGTCAATTTCTGCTCTAGACAACCATCACATTACAATTATATTTGACATGTAATTGAAGTGCTTTATGCACCCATCCCATCTCATCAAATGAAAAATTTTAAAGATAAAGACTCTCAATCCTTAGATTGAGAATTTGGGATTCATATGTACACACTGCTATATTTAAAACAGATTACCAACAAGGAGCTACTGTACAGCATATGGAACTCTGCTTAATACTTTGTAATAAATGGGAAAAAATTTTGAAAAAGAATAGATACATGTATGTATAGCAATCACTTTGCTGTACTCCTGAAACTAACAACATTCTTAATCAATTAAGTTATACAGTCCGCAGGGTCACAAAGAGTTGAACAAAACTAAGCATACAATCACGATGATGACAGAACTCAAATTTTTAATTTAAATAAATTAATTATGCAAACCCTGGAGTCAGTTTTAATAAAATTATTCATTTATCTTCAGTGTATATACTAACAATGAGTATAGTTTGGCACCAGGGCCCAGATTCATACTGAAGTATGAATTTTCAATTTTCAATTTTACCCATAATTGCTTTTATACCATCAGTGTAAACAGCAAACATATCTTAGTACTATCATGTAGTATTATGAAAATAGTTTTAGTTACACGAAACTCTCTGAAATGTACTCAAGGACCCCCACAGGTCTGTAGGCCAGATTTTGAAAACCACTTTGATGGGCAAAAAAATTAAAAGAAATTTAAGAAATAAAACCACACATATATATCTAATTGATTTTCAATAGGCAGCAAGGCAGTCAACAGAGGGGGAATAAAGGCTTTTCAACAAATTAAACTGGAATAATTAGATAAAACGTGTGGAGAAAAAATGACCCTTGACCCTACTTCATCCTAAATAATTAATTTGATATAAACCATAAACCTAAATACTGAAACTGTATCTATAAACTTCTAGGAGAAAAGGAAATCTGTATGATCTTGGGCTAGGGAAAGATGTTTTAAGAAAACACAAGAACTAACCAGAAAAGAATTATCTAGTTTGTCTTTTCTACGAAAACGTGCCCCCCAAAATCTTCTTTTCCCTCAGACGTCATATGACACAACCGTGCAGATCAACACAGACTTAATCAGATGACCTTGGTGTGCCAGCAACTTTTGCTAAGTTGCCAGAGAAAAACACCATTTTTCTCCGTTGTCGCCTCCTCCCCACAGGCTCACATGTCACAGGTGAGTCAGATCGGAAGCTCCTACTCCCTGACATTTCAAGTTACTGAAATTTCATCACGAAACCTGAGACCAGAATCTCTACTTCTGGTTTCAGGCAAACGGTTAGCAGATAAACTTCTTTGCCTGCTACAACATGGTGATCATGACACATTTGCATAAGTAATTTGAGAGAGGAGATATGAGGTCACTGAAGAGGAAGCGGTAAATAAAATTACCACCAGAAGTATCTTAGCATGCACTAACAGCTACAGATATAAAGCAATCATGCCTAGCTCCAGCTCCTTCACTGACGCCAGTGGCACTGCCAACGAAGCCCAGATGCACGCCACGTGAGCAGGCGCAAGGATGGTTTCATGAGCTGCACAATGGCTGTGTGGAAACAGTAGTGGGCCCATCCCACACTGCAACTGTATCTGTCATTTAGCCAGCATTTCATTATGGAAAATCTTTGCATTCATTTAACCCCTTTGGTGGTGCATTTATTTAGCTGAGCTAAGTGTCTCATGAATATTCATCAATGTACCTTATTTACATAGTTACTAAGCTATTAGACACTGCAGCAAATATTCTAAACCAGAACTCCGTATTAACCATCATTCATTACAACCATAGGGCCAAAACAACTGATGTTCATAATGACCCTAACATCTTACATGAGTTTTGAAGACCCATCTGTATCACAGGAAATAAATTCATCTCCAAATTAAATCGCAACTGAAAAATTTAAATGGTAATGAGATACCATGTCTGGTCTATTAAACTGGCAAAGATTAAGAGCAATGATGATGGTATGGGGAAATAGGCCCCCTAGACACCACTAAAGGGAAGGTAAACTAGTACAAACTTTTTAGACAGAACAGTTTGTCAAGATATGTTAAAAGCCTTATAAATAATAAGAGTTAATGCTTACGTGATGCTCATTATAAGTCATACAATAGTCCAAATGTTCTGCATTTATTAACTAATTAATCCTAAAAATAACCCTTATAATGGGGATTATTAGCCCCATTTTAAAGATAAAAACACTGAGCCTCAGAGACTAATTTGCATGTCCAAGGTCACACAGCTGATAAATGGCAGAACAGGAATTTGAACACAGGAAACTGGTCTTCAACAGCTCATGAGCTTCTAAGAGGCACATGAAAAGATGCTCAACATTGCTAATCATTAGAGAAATGCAAATCAAAACTACAATGAGATATCATCTTAAATGAGTCAGAATGGACATCGTCATAACCAACAAGGACCTACTGCATAACACGTGGAACTCTGCTCAATATTATGTGGCAACCCAGATGCGAAGGGAGTTTGGGGGAGAATGGATACATGTATATGGATGGCTGAGTTCCTTCACTGTTCACCTTATACTATCACAACATTGTTAATCGGCTATGCTTCAATATAAAATAAAAGCTTTTAAAAATTCAAAACCTAAAAAAAGAAAAAAGTCATGTACTGCACTTCACTTGTGGTCCAGTGGTTAAGAATCCACCTTGCAATGCAAAGGACACTTGTTCGATCCTGGATCCAGGAAGATCCCATTTGCCACATAGTGAGTAAGCCCGTGTGCCACAACTACTGAGCCTGTGCTTTAAAGCCCTGAGCCACAACTACTGAAGCCTGAGCACCTAGAGCTGGTACTCCACAACTAGAGAAACCACGGCACCAAGAAGCTTGCACACTGCAACTAGAGAGTAAGCTCTGCTCACCACAATTAGAGAAAAGTCCATGCGTAGCAACGAAGACCCAGGGTAGCCAAAAATAAATAACTTTTAAAAAAAATAGAATGGCCATCATCAAAAAATCCATAAACAACAAATGCTGGAGAGGGTGTAGAGAGAAAGGAATCCTCCTACACTGTTGGTGGGAATATAAATCGGCACCAACATTATGGAGAACACTATGAAGAAGAGCCCTTTAAAAACTAGTTCCATTCAGTTCAATCACTCAGTCGTGTCCGACTCTTTGCAACCCCATGAACAGCAGCGCACCAGGCTCCCCTGTCCATCACCAACTCCTGAAGCTTGCTCAAACTCATGTCCATTGAGTCGGTGATGCCACCCAACCATCTCATCCTCTGTCGTCCCCTTCTCCTCCTGCCCCCAATCCCACCCAGCATCAGAGTCTTTTCCAATGAGTCAGTTCTGCGCATCAGGTGGCCAAAATGTCAGAGTTTCAGCATCAGTCCTTCCAATGAACACCCAGGACTGATCTCCTTTAGGATGGACTGGTTGGATCTCCTTGCAGTCCAAGGGACTCTCAAGAGTCTTCTCCAACACCACAGTTCAAAAGCATCAATTCTTTGGCACTCAATTTTCTTTACAGTCCAAATCTCATGCCCATACATGACTACTGGAGAAACCATAGGTTGACTAGACAGACCCTTGTCGACAAAGTAATGTCTCTGCTTTTTAATATGCTATCTAGGTTGGTCATAGCTTTTCTTCCAAGGAGCAAGCATCTTTTCCTTTCATGGCTGCAGTTACCATCTGCAGTGATTTTGGGGCCCAAGAAAATAATGTCTATCACTGTTTCCATTGTTTCCCTATTTATTTGCCATGAAGTAATGGGACCAGATACTATGATCTTAGCTTTTTGAATGTTGAGTTTTAAGCCAACTTTTTTTTTTTTAGTTGGAGGCTAATTAGTTTACAATATTGTAGTGGGTTTTGTCATACATTGACATGAATCAGCCATGGATTTACATGTGTTCCCCATCCTGATCCCCCCTCCCACCTCCCTCTCCGCCCGATCCCTCTAGGACTTCCCAGTGCACCAGGCCCAAGCACTTGTCTCATGCATCCAACCTGGGCTGGTGATCTGTTTCACTATAGATAATACACATGTTTCGATGCTGTTCTCTCAAAACATCCCACCCTCGCCTTCTCCCACAGAGTCCAAAAGTCTGGTCTGTACATCTGTGTCTCTTTTTCTGTTTTGCATATAGGGTTATCATTACCATCTTTCTAAATTCCATATATATGTGTTAGTATACTGTAATGGTCTTTATCTTTCTGGCTTACTTCACTCTGTATAATGGGCTCCAGTTTCATCCATCTCATTAGAACTGATTCAAATGAATTCCTTTTAATGGCTGAGTAATATTCCATGGTGTATATGTACCACAGCTTCCTTATCCATTTGTCTGCTGATGGGCATCTAGGTTGCTTCCATGTCCTGGCTATGATAAACAGTGCTGCGATGAACATTGGGGTGCATGTGTCTCTTTCAGATCTGGTTTCCTCGGTGTGTATGCCCAGAAGTGGGATTGCTGGGTCATATGGCAGTTCTATTTCCAGCTTTTTAAGAAATCTCCACACTGTTTTCCATAGCGGCTGTACTAGTTTGCATTCCCACCAACAGTGTAAGAGGGTTCCCTTTTCTCCACACCCTCTCCAGCATTTATTGCTTGTAGACTTTTGGATAGCAGCCATCCTGACTGGCGTGTAATGGTACCTCATTGTGGTTTTGATTTGCATTTCTCTGATAATGAGTGATGTTGAGCATCTTTTCATGTGTTTTTTTGCCATCTGTATGTCTTCCTTGGAGAAATGTCTGCTTAGTTCTTTGGCCCATTTTTTGATTGGGTCATTTATTTTTCTGGAGTTGAGCTGGAGGAGTTGCTTGTATATTTTTGAGATTAATCCTTTGTCTGTTGCTTCGTTTGCTATTATTCTCTCCCAATCTGAGGGCTGTCTTTTCACCTTGCTTATAGTTTCCTTTGTTGTGCAAAAGCTTTTAAGTTTCATTAGGTCCCATTTGTTTATTTTTGCTTTTGTTTCTAATATTCTGGGATGTGGGTCATAGAGGATCCTGCTGTGATTTATGTCGGAGAGTGTTTTGCCTATGTTCTCCTCTAGGAGTTTTATAGTTTTATAGTTTCTGGTCTTACGTTTAGATCTTTAATCCATTTTGAGTTTATTTTGTGTATGGTGTTAGAAGTGTTCATTCTTTTACAGGTGGTTGACCAGTTTTCCCAACACCACTTGTTAAAGAGGTTGTCTTTTTTCCATTGTATATCCTTGCCTCCTTTGTAGACGATAAGGTGACCATAGGTTCGTGGATTTATCTCTGGGCTTTCTATTCTGTTCCATTGATCTATATTTCTGTCTTTGTGCCAGTACCATACTGTCTTGATGACTGTGGCTTTGTAGTATAGTCTGAAGTCAGGCAGGTTGATTCCTCCAGTTCCATTCTTCTTTCTCAAGATTACTTTGGTTAAGCCAGCTTTTTCACTCTCCTCTTTCTATTTCATCAAGAGGCTCTTTAGTTCTTCTTCACTATCTGCTGTAAGAGTGATGTCATCTGCATATCTGATGTTATTGATATTTCTCCCAGCAATCTTGATTCCAGCTTGTGCTTCATCCAGTCTGCATTTCGCATGATGTAGTCTGCATGGAAGTTAAAAAAGCAGGGTGACAATATACATCCTTGTCATATTCCTTTCCCAATTTGGAACCAGTCCATTGTTCCATGTCTAGTCCTAACTGTTGCTTCTTGACCTGAATATAGATTTCACAGGAGGCAGGTCAGGTGCTCTGGTATTCCCATCTCTTGAAGAATGTTCCAGAGTTTCGGTGATCCACACAGTCAAAGGCTTTGGCATAGTCAATAAAGCAGAAGTAGATGTTTTTCTGGAACTCTCTTGTTTTTTCTATGATCCAACAGATGTTGGCAATTGATCTCTGGTTCCTCTGCCTTTTCTAAATCCAGCTTGAAGGTCTGGAAGTTCTCGGTTCATGTACTGTTGAAGCCTGGCTTGGAGAATTTTGAGCATTACTTTGCAAGCATGCGAGATGAGTGCAACTGTGTGGTAGCTTGAACATTATTTGGCATCGCCTTTCTTTGGAATTGTAATGAAAACTGACCTCTCCCAGTCCTGTCGCCACTGCTGAGTTTTCCAAATTAAAAAATAGAGTTACTGTGAAAGCGTTAGTTGCTGAGTTGTGTCTGACCTTTTGCAGCCCCACAGACTGTAGTCTGCCAGGCTCCTCTGTTCATGGAATTCTCCAGGCCAGAATACTGGAGTGGAGAGCCATACCCTTCTCCAGGGGATCTTTCCAATCCAGGGATAGAATCCAGGTGTCCTGCACCGAAGGCAGATTCTTTACCATCGGAGCCACCATCTGACCCTTCTGGGCATTTATCCAGAAAAAAAACATGCTTCTAACAGATTCCTGCATCCCAGTGTTCACTGTAGCACTGTTTACAATAGCTAAGACATGGAAGCTACCTAAACGTCCATCCACAGAGGAACGGACATAGATGTGGTACATATATATAATGGAACCTTACTCAGTCATTGAAAGAGTGAAATAATGCCATCTGCAGCAACATGGATGGACCGACCGATTATCATACTGAGTGAAGTCAGACAGAGAAGAGAAAATATCATATGGCATCCCTTATATGTGGAATCTAAAAAGAAATGATACAAATGAACTTATTTACAAAATGGAAACAGACTCATAGTGAGGGAGTTTAGGATCCACATGTACACACTGCTATATTTTAAATTGATAATGAACAAGGACATATTGTACAACACAGCAAACTCTGCTTAATGTTATGTGGGAGCCCAGGGTGGGAGGGGAGTTTGGGAAAGAATTGACACATGTATGTATATGGCTGAGTCCCTTTGCTGGCCACTTGAAACTATCACAACATTGTTTATCAGATATACTCCAATACAAAATAAGATTTTTTTTAAAGTCCATGAACTTAATAGCTACATTATATTGCATTACACTGCATCTCAAAATGTGTAAACCCTCAAGCTCAAATATCTCATCTAGGAATTTATTCTTAGTAAATTTTTTAAAAGATACATACAAAATTGTGTCTACAGGGATTATAGCATTTTTAAAACTAAAAAAATTCACCAATAACCTACATATTCCAGTGTAAAGATTCTGACATATCTTTGTGGCAAACTGCTATAAAGTCATTTTTAAATGTCAGTCTTAATAAGATAGAAAATGATTACGCACAGTTAGATCCTGTGCTGGCATTTCCCAACCCCTATACCCGCTGCCCCAAGACGCTAACTTTATAGCCTGGGTCACCTGAGCCCCCTTCAAGGCCGGATTCCAGCTGTGTTCTGCCAACAAGAGGTAGTAACAGATGACTAGAATGGAAAGAGAGAAAGAAGAGATGCAGTGGAGGTTTTTTTTTTTTTTTTTTCCTATTATCACCTGTGTTTGTGGCAGTGATTACAGCTGCCAGTGAGAACTCCATCCTCCAGGACACCAGCTTTCAATGGGCTCCCACAACATTCTTTTTTCCCCTGAGGCTCTCAGACTAGTGAGGCAATAGGTTATCAGCGTTAGTTCCCAAGAGGTTCCACCCTCCTGTATCCACACTTACATAAATCATCACTTCCTTGCAATCTCTTCTGTAGAACCACCTGAGGAAAATTCTGATGCCAGAAACCCTCACTGTGAGGGATGGGGAGTGGAGTGGGAGATGTGTTTTACCTTAGAAAACATCTGATAGACTATATAAGAAAGTGCTGTCAGTGTTCACCCCTGGTGAAATTGTGAGTTATTTATTTGAACCTTTGTTTATAGGTACTGGGGAAGAGAGGACTTTATTCACCTCATGACCCAAAAACTTACTGTATTGAAAACATTGAACAAATCATCTTATGTCATGTAGTCATTTATAAATGAAAAATAATAATGCCCGCCTCTTTGGGTTTTTAATGGATATTAAATAAAATAGTCTGTGTAAAGGTCTAAGTATGCTGTAGTTGTTTATAGGATGCCTTGCTTTTAATAACTTCCTAATTCATGACTATGTGGTGAAATTGCATAACATGATAAAATTACATATAAAAAGAACACTGAAAATTATCAAAGGCTATATAAGTGTATATTTTGAAGATGTATAATGAAAAAAATAACTTCCACACATAATAAATAGTGATCTTGAATATTTGTAATTTTTTAAATGACTATACATCTACTCATTAAATTCTCATATCAAATACAGTGTGGAATAAAAGGAAGAGAAAGCAATTCCTGGTTTGTGAAGAAAGTTGAGAGCTATTTCTCCATAGAAAAGTAAGTAGAATTTCCCCATAATTAGCATGTTCTTGATAGATATAAGCTTGTAAGACTGGCACATTGAAGGTAAAAAGCACATGCCAAAGCCCCCTTGAGATACAATCCGTCTTTTGACAATAAATGAAGTTTAATTTCATTTTGGGCTTACTCACAGCCAGACTTGCAAGCCATTAATCTTATAGCTCATGTATGACTCAGTATACATTACAACACTCTCCCTCCCACCCCAATCAATACTGGGTGACTTAGAGATTTTGCTCTTCAATCACTCAATTGTGTCCAACTCTTTGCAACCCAATGGAAGGCAGCATGCCAGGCTTTCCTGTCCTTCACCATCTCCTGGAGTTTGCTCAAACTCATGTCCATTGAGTCAATGATGCCATCCAACCATCTTATCCTCTGTCATCCCCAGATTGCCATCATTCAATACAAAAAGACTGTTTAAATCAGGGGTCCCCAACCTCTAGGATCTAATGCCTGATGATCTGAGGTGGAGCTGATAAAATAATAATAGAAATAAAGAGCACAATAAATGTAATGCACTTGAACCATCCCAAAACCATACCCCCAACAGGTCTATGGAAAAGTTGTCTTCCAAGAAACTGGTCCCTCATACCAAAAAGGTTGGGAACCACTTGTTTAAAAACAGTAATTTTTTTTTCACTTTTCTCCCTGCACATGAGCCGCTGGATAAAATTTCACAATAAAAACAAGTAAAATTAACCAGAATTCTGCCAAGCTGAAGGTATGAAAGGAGCCAACACCATTGAAATGTCTGAAGGCAGACAGGGGTTCGGGGGTTCACAAGTTCATTCATTATGAGAAACTAAAGGAAATGTGGTCAGACTTGCTATTGCTTTAAAGAATATCACTGAAGCTTTGCAAAAATGATGTATGTTCCCATTCAAACATACCAAAAGCTATTAAAAATTAATTTCCTTTTTAAACATGTACTCTGCTATCCTTGATTGCTGATGGGTGAGGAAATGCTTTAACCCACAGGGCATTTTTGGCTCACTAACAAATGTATTCACAAGCAGCAGACTGTTCCCACAAACATGCTTTTGTGTGTCAGATTTCAAGTATGAACGGATTTCCACCTTTTAAAAGGCCCTGATTCTCGTCATCCATTTCCTCTTGAAGAATCCAGCCATCTGCCACCCTACCACTGCCTTTCCTCACCTGTGTCAATTTTGTGCTACTATCCTAACATCTAAGATTACAATCTTGATCATCAAAATTGAGTCATATTATTGGTCTCCTTCAATCTTTCAACCTGGGTATCTTTGTACAGATTTTACTCTAACATGGCTCAACTGATTTGTTATACTAGTTTGACTTTCCTCTGAAATATCAGCCAAACAAAGCCCTGAAGCAAGACACCAGCTTCAGCATCCAAGACCTTTACATTTCACTTAATTCACAGATATGGGAACTTCTGACTCTAAAAAAATAAAAGTCATAAATTGCTTCTGAGCTGATTCTGAAAAAGTTACGAGAGAAAAATAAGAATCATCTCTACCAAACTCATGTCTATCAAGTAGATGGTGCCATCCAACCATCTCATTCTCTGTCGTCCCCTTCTCCTCCTGCCTTCAATCTTTCCCAGCATTGAGGTCTTTCCCAATGAATCAATTATTCGTATCAGGTGGCCAAAGTATTGCAGCTTCAGCATCAGTTCTTCCAATGAATATTCAGGGTTGATTTCATTTAGGATGACTTGTATGCTAAACAGCCATTGGTAAAGATTAAACTCAACATTCAGAAAACTAAGATCATGGCATCTGGTCCCATCACTTCATGGCAAATAGATGGGGAAACAGTGGAAACAGTGGCAGACTTTAGGGGGCTCCAAAATCACTGCAGATGGTGATTGCAGCCATGAAATTAAAAGATGCTTACTCCTTGGAAGGAAAATTATGACCAACCTAGACAGATGGCATATTAAAAGGCAGAGACATTTCTTTGCCAACAAAGGTCTGTCTAGTCAAAGCTATGGTTTTTCCAGTAGTCATGTATGGATGTGAGAGTTGGACTATAAAGAAAGCTGAGTGCCAAAGAATTGATGTTTTTGAATTGTGGTGTTGGAGGAAACTCTTGAGAGTCCCTTGGACTGCAAGGAGATCCAACCAGTCCATCCTAAAGATCAGTCATGGGTGTTCATTGGAAGGACTGATACTGAAGCTGAAACTCCAACATTTTGGCCACCTGATGCAAAGAGCTGACTCATTTGAAAACACCCTGATGCTGGGAAAGATTGAAGTCAGGAGGAGAAGGGGACGACAGAGGATGAGATGGTTCGATGGCATCACCAACTCAATGGACATGAGTTTGAGTAAACTCCAAGAGTTGGTGATGGACAGGGAGGCCTGGCATGCTGCAGTCAATGGGGTCACAAAGAGTTGGACACAACTGAGTGAGTGAACTGAACTGAACTGAAAGATTAAATGGGCTTCACTGGTGTCTCAGTGGTAAAGAATCCATCCGCCAGTATAAGAGACACAGTGGGGGGATTCCTGATCCAGGAAGATCCTACATGCCTTGGAGCAACTAAGCCCCCGAGCCACAACTACTGAACCCTATGTTCCCTAGAGCCCATGCTCTGCAACAAGAGTAGCCACTGCAATGCAAAGCCCCTGCACCACTAGAGAGTAGTCCCACTCCTGCAATTAGAGGAAAGCCCATGTAGCCACCACAATCCAGCATAGCCAAAAATAAGTAAACTTATTAAAAAATAAATTTGCAAGGAAAGATGGGGAGGCCTATTTGCATTCTTGTTTCCTGCATTTTTTCCTTGCTTAATATCAGTGGAAATAACATAAGTTGATGTGAAAAATTCCTGTGCATATTGAAAATGTAGAACAAACCTCTGTGTACACTTAAAAACACATGCACAATGTTTGTGTGCATTAGAATATCTTCACTACAAACTATCAGAGAAGACAACACAGTTTGCATCTAGCAGTTCAATGACTTCTAAATGACTAAATGTCAATTGGATTGAACAACTCTTCTCTAGTTTTATCTTAATGTCCTTTGGACACTATCAGATAAAGAAGTTACAGGACAGGATACAAATATAATCTGAGAAATTCTAATTATTGCTGTCATGACTAGCTGCCTTTCCTCCAGTTGTATAAGCTGATTCAGAGCTAATTTCTGATACTTCTAAACTGCATCTAGTGAGACTTCCCTGGTGCTCCAGTGGTTAAGAATCCACCTGTCAGCGCCAGTGACATGGGTTCAATCCCTGGTCCAGGAAGATTCCAGTGCCATGGGGCAACTAAGCCCGTGTACCACCACTATTGAGCCTGAATCTTAGAGGCTGTGCACTACAACTGAAGAGTAGCCCCCTCTTGCCCCAACTAGAAAAAGCCTGCACAGCACCAATGAAGATCCAGCACAGGCAAAAACAAATAAAATGCTTAAAAGTACACTAAAAATTTAAAAAATAAATTTTATCTAGTAATATGGAACACACTCCAACAAGAGGCCAGGCACATGTGAACCAATTAACTGTAAGCACAAAAACTCTAGCCCTAGAAATAAATGAAAGACATGGTTACTTGCGCTCAAGGAGAATTTTTCTTTCTAAAAGTTGTAAGTATCAATTTAACTTTTTTTCAATTCCTGATGAAAAAGTAAATACTTAAACTCTAAGACACACTGATAAAAGGATTACCTTTTTTTTTTTACCATCATTCCTCCCTCCCCGTAATGCTAGGTTGCATTAAGCCAAAAAGAAATATTGATTGCCTGCTGCAAATTCACTTCTTTGCTTTTGCAATATTTGCTTAGACCATGCTCACATCCTGCCACCATTACCTCTCTCTCTCAGCTGTTTAGTCAGAATTTAAATGACGTGGGATAGTGTAATATCACAGACAGAAAGTGTTCACATATTTACTCAGTGAATGAATGAATGACGTGAGTGCAAATTATTAAATACAGGGAATTGGGGAGATAGTATAATATTTAATACTTCACAGAAGCAATCCAAGCAACTCAATTCCCATATAAATGCTAGTTATTCAATTCTCGGTTATTAAAAAACAGCATGCTCTCTCTCTCTCTCTCTCTCTCTCTCTCTCTCTCTCTCTCAGTCCCTCTCTTTATAATCACATGGTTTAAAAAACTCCTAGAGAAAGTATAGGAATATTTGAAATACTCTAATTATTTTCTGTTTTTTAATCTGTACTTTTAAATTTGTTGTTATTGCTTTTTCAGTAATATTATCCTAAGAGCTAAGTTGAAACCAGAAGAAAAAAAAAAAAGACACAGGTTTGAGCTGCCTTTCAAATCTCTGCTTCCAAATGATCCTATATATTCGTTATTCCCTGGAAGGTACCACCTACACAAGCATTAGACTCATAGATTTGCTAACTAAATACATGTCACAGACGGAAATTCTTATTCTGCAAGCATTCACTGAGAATAGCTCCCTATTGGGCCATGTATTACTAAGGTCCTGTTTTAAACTTCAACTGCATTGAACACCATCTAAAAACCCTATGTGGTGTCTTACTCAGTCATGTCTGACTCTCTGTGACCCTGTATACTGTAGCCCGCCAGGCTCCTCCATCCATGGAATTCTCAACCCAATGGAGTGGGTTGCCATTCCCTTTTCCAGGAGATCTTTCCAACAGAGATCTCCTGTATTGCAGGCAGATTCTATACCAACTGAGCCTCCAGAGAAGCTCCCAAACCCTACAGTGCTTATTTCTTATCTTCTCTATCACAGGCACATATCATACAAAGAGTTAGCTGTTACATGAAGACAAAACTATAAAAAGTGAGAACAAGCTTCAAAAAGCCAGTGGCATACACACCAAGGAAACCAGATCTGAAAGAGACCCCAATGTTCATCACAGCACTGTTTATCATAGCCAGGACATGGAAGCAACCTAGATGCCCATCAGCAGACGAATGGATAAGGAAGCTGTGGTACATATACACCATGGAATATTACTCAGCCATTAAAAAGAATTCATTTGAATCAGTTCTAATGAGATGGATGAAACTGGAGCCCATTATACAGAGTGAAGTAAGCCAGAAAGATAAAGACCAATACAGTGTACTAACGCATATATATGGAATTTAGAAAGATGGTAATGATAACCCTATATGCAAGACAGAAAAAGAGACACAGATGTACAGAACAGACTTTTGGACTCTGTGGGAGAAGGCGAGGGTGGGATGTTTCGAGAGAACAGCATCGAAACATGTATATTATCTAGGGTGAAACAGATCACCAGCCCAGGTTGGATGCATGAGACAAGTGCTTGGGCCTGGTGCACTGGGAAGACCCAGAGGGATGGGATGGGGAGGGAGGTGGGAGGGGGGATCGGGATGGGGAATACATGTAAATCCATGGCTGATTCATGTCAATGTATGACAAAAACCACTACAATATTGTAAAGTAATTAGCCTCCAACTAATAAAAATACATGGAAAAAAAATAAACTAATTCTGCCCTTAAAAAAAAAAAGCCAGTGGTAAATGTACATATTCAAGCACTAAAAGATGTCCTCCTGCTCTTGGGTCTCTCCTGTTAGAGAGCTACACAGGCTAGGCCATCTCACTTCCTTCGCATTCTGATGGTCTTTCTGACTAAGGCTGCCCCTCTCAGGGCAATCCCAGACCAGCAGCCTAGACCAGCCATACTTCAAGCATATGCCAAATGCTTTCAGTATTATGCCCTTGGTTCCTATGGGGATGTAGGTATGTTCTTTTTGCCATTGTGTGTGTGTGCTCAGTCGTGTTCAACTCTGTGATCCCATGGGCTGTAGCCTGCCAGACTCCCCGTCCATGGAATTTTCCAAGAAAAGAATACTGGAAAGAGTTACCATTTCCTTCTCCAGGGGTTCTTCCCAACCCCAGGGATCAAACCCACGTCTCTTGTGCCCCCTGCATTGGCAGGCAGATTCTTAACCCCTGTCTTTTCCCTTGGTGGTGGTGGTTTAGTAACCAAGTTGTGTCCAACTCTTGCAACCCCATGGACTGTAGCCTGCCAGGCTCCTCTATCCATGGGATTCTCTAGGTAAGAATCCTGGAGTGGGTAGCCATTTCCTTCTCCAGGGGATCTTCCTGACCCAGGGATAAAACCCAGGTCTCCTGCACTGCAGGCAGATTCTTTATTGACTGAGCTACAAGGGAAGCCCTTTTTTTCCATTAAGATGATATATTTCAAAAATTCAATTCTGACAGTAAAGGAAAAGAAAATAGTGACTGGCCTTGCTACAGTATTCTTTAGGCTCACCTGGTGTAGAAAACAGAACCCTCCAGTCTACCTGGAAGAATGCTACAATGCTGCCCAACAACCAAACTGATTGTAGATATCTTGCCTTACCTTTCAGGGGAACAAATTTTCCAAGGAAACACACAAAAAGTGGTAAGCTGTGGAACATTACCATGGCTGATCATGATCATAATGCTGCATTATTTCTCGAAACAATCTGTGATCGTAACCAATAATATATATATCATATGTTATAACTTTAAGTTAGCACTACCCTCTCAGTTTCTAATCCTATCACTGGTAAATAATAAAACTATTCAAGATAATGAAACATAGACCATTGATAAATAGTGTACTGTGCTTAGTCACTCAGTTGTGTCCAACTCTTCGAGACGCCATGGATTGCAGCCTGCCAGGCTCCTCTGTCCATGGAATTCTCCAGGCAGGAATACTGGAGTGGGTTACCATTCTCTACTCGACAGGATCTTCCCAAGCCAGTGATCAAACCCAGGTCTCGATGAATAGTATATTAACAAAGTAATTTTCTAATCCCATATTTTGTTCTGGAAGTGTTATAACTAATATAAGGAAGCTAAAATACAAAGCTTAGAAGAAATTTCTTTTATTTTTAATATTTTTATTAAACATTTAATAATTGTTAAATATTTGATACTATTTAATTTTATTTAATATTTAATATTAATTAATTTAATTATTATATTTAGTATTCTTTTATTTTAATTTATTCATTTCTTATGGAAACTGCTACTAGTCTCAATGTTGACAAATTTGAATATTGCTATAGAGCCATTTGACAGCTTCTAGAACTTTAAAAGACTTGGCAAAAGTCACCATTCCAAATATTAGCATACAACATTGGACAGCATACCTTTCTCAGATGGTCTAAGAAAATTTTTTGCTAGCACAGGGAACTATACTCAATATCTTGTAATAACCTATAATGGAAAAGAATCTTGAAAGTAATAATATATACATGTATGTGTGTATACATGTGTATATATGAATCACTGTGCTGTACACTTGAAACTAATACAACATTTTAAATTAACAATATTTCAATAAAAAAATTTATTGAAGAGTTCCTATATGTCATATACTCTTCTAAGTGTTTATATGTATTAGTTTATTTCTTCCTCACAGCAACTAAATGATGTTTTAAATATGAGTAAAACAAGGCAAAGAGAGTTTCAGTAAGTTGCCCAAGGTCTCAAGCAATAAAAGGTAGGAGTAAAATTCACATCAGGTTGTCTGGCTCCAGAGGCCCTACTCATTACCACTGTGATCTATGACATGAAATTAACCAAAACAAAGTTTTGCTCACCAAAACTTGAGGTAAGGGAATATTTATGTCATCGATCAAGTGGAAACAATTAAATTATACTTTAGTTGTTTGATTGTTGTTGTTTACAGTTAGATAAGGCCATATGTACTGTATGCCATTTTGTAACATTTTATAAAGTATTTGAAAAAGCTTATAAGAACATATATGCAAATAGTTATATAATAAAAATTTAGGGAAAACACCAAGAAAAGCACAAATAACACAAAATATATTATATTATGCATTTTTTATGTTTAGAAGTGTAATTCCTGTTAGTTAAAAAAGAAAAATCTATATGACTCTCATTGTCCATCAAAAGAAAACATAGCAACTTCATAAAAGGTCAGGGCTTCCAAAGACTCTTACAAGTCAAATAATTTTCTGTAATTTGGGATGCTTTTAATTCTGCTTCAGAAAATTACAGAATCCTTAATGAAAGAAGTAGTTTGGTAGGATCTTAGAAGGCAAAAGAAATATGCACAAGACCATTCTAGGCAGAGGGAAAGATGTGCAATAGTAGAAAAGCATGAAATATTTTTTGTGTTTGAGAAATGGTGAATAGACTGACATGTTTGGAGTAGCATTTCCTAAAAGGTCTTCTGTGCAATGCTCACCAATGACCCCCAAAAAGTTTTCATTGTAAAACTAAGTTGAAGAAATGCTGGTATAAAATACTAGTAACTGGAGGTGGCCTTTGGGTCTATGATGAAACAGCTGTACCAGACTAACCTATTTCAATAGCACAAGCAAAACAAAAGCCAAACATGATGCATATAAAGCTCCTTGAAGACACTGGAAAGCAACCCAGGCAACCAATGCCCAAGGGGCAAAGCTCCTAAGGGAAAAGGGGTAAACAGGGGTAAGCCACACCTTAGCCTGCTGCTTTGTCCTTCTGGGGCATTTGCCAACTCACAGTTCAAAGCACAGAATACAAACAGAAAGCAGTGGCTTAGCACTTGTGTCTGTGTCACTAGACTGGAGAAACAAAAGAAGCAGCTCAGGGATGCTAAGACCACGCAACGGTGGCGGGTGCTGTTGTTTTGTCATTGAGTCGTGTTGACTCCTTCGCAACCCCATGGACTGTAGCCCACCAGGCTCCTCTGTCCATGGGATTTCTCAGGCAAGAACAGTGGAGTGGGTTGTCTTTTACTGCTCCAGGGGAACCTTCCGACCCAGGGATCAAACGCACATCGCCTGCTTGGCAGAAGGACTTTATTATTTTTTTTTTAACCACTGTACCACCTGGGAAGATCATGCCGTAGTGATGCCCAAATTCTGAGCGCCATTTCCACCTCAAGTGGTTTGCTGACTCTCTAGTGTACCAGGTAGGTTGCTGAAGAAACAATTAAAAATGAACTGCTGAGACATTAAAAAGGCAAGTAGAATTTTTGGCCATCTGAAGAAAAATAAATTTGAGTTACAGGGTCTACCTATAAAGAAAGGTGTGATAAATATGCCAGGGTTTTTGTAGAGACCTCTAGGGACTACACTCCTGGGATAAGGACAACTCTGAAATTGGGGCTCAACCGAATCAAGATGATCTTCCTGTATTTCAACTGCCTTAGAGACGATAATTAAATTCCCTCTAGTAGATGATAACATAATTCAGACCTTTTAAAATTTTTCATATGAAGGTCTGGCATTCATTCAAACACTAACAAAGAAGCCAAGGAACAAAACCACATGACTAAAAGTTGGAAGAAAAAAACAATAGAGACCCATGGATAATCCAGATAGGGGAGTTACTGGCAAAAGACTTAAAATATCCATAATTAATACATTCAAGAAAACAAGGGGAAAATATGAAGAACTTGACCATGTTTTATGAATTCATAAAAAAGGGATACAACTTTTATTCTAGAAGTGAACTATAACCAAAATTAAGAACTTGACAGATCAAACACCACATAAAATAATGAATGCAGTGAGATAAATATTAAAATTAAAGCTCATAGAGAAAAGAGAATAAAAAGAAAAGATGAGAGCATAACAAACATATGAAACAAGGTGAAAAGACTTAAAATGGGTATAACTAGAGTCTCAGAAGAAGAATGTGAGAATAGACAAAAGCAATATTTAAAGAGGTCTTGGGTGACGATTTTCTAAAACTGATGAAAATCATCAATTTATGAATTCAAAAAGTATTATGAACTCCAAGCAGTTCAAATGCAAAGAAAGGTATACCTAAGCACATCCAACAAAGAAAATTCTTAAAAAACAGTCAAAGGAAGAGGCAAATCTCTTTTAAAGAAACAGTACCAACACTGACAAATGCATTTTCAGTAAAAATAACGACCAGAAGGCAATGAATGCTGCTTGTAAAGTACTAAAAGAAAATTATCACCTAGCTATTATCCTACACCCCGGAAAATAATTTATTAAAATACACTATAGTAATAGCATAAAAGAAAGTAGGACTAAATGGAATAAAGTGGTGGCAAATAGAATAAAGTATGTTATAATTCTAGGGTTATTTTAGAAGTGAGAATATACAAACTTAAAACCTCTAAAAATTAGACACACATAAACTAGGGTTGGAAAATAAACAATATAATTTGAATAACCTATGTGTCATGAAGAAGCACTATAAAAAAGAAAACAGTTTTAAATAAATGACAATGAAAATAAGACATACCAAAATTTGTGGCATGCAGCTAAAACAGTTCCCATAATATAGCCCTATAAGACTGTTTAAGAAAAAAGAAAGGCATGAGCTATCACTACAAGGAATGAAAAGGAGGCACCACTACAAATCCGATATGTAATAACAAATTATAAGGAAACATTATTAATTATGCAACAAATTTTAAAATTTAGATGAAATGGACAAATCTCTTGAAAAACAAAACAAAACTGACATCAGACACAATGTAAAAATTCAGAATATCCCTAAATATATTAAACAAATTGAATCTACACTTTACATAGTCCCACAAAGAAAACATCTGATTCAGATGAATTCATCAAGAAATTCTTCCAAACATTTAACCAAGATAACACAAAGTTTACACAAATTTTCCCAGAGAATAGAAACTTATTTTATGATGGCAGCCTAACCTTGACACCAAAACAAAATGGCATAATAAGAAAGGAAATCACAGACCAATCTCTTAGAAAAAAATGATACAAAAATCCAAAGGAAGTGTTGAAAATTGAGAAACAGACCCACAGATATATAGTCAATAGGTTTGTGTTAAAGGTACCATACATAGTGCAGTAGAGAAAAAGATAAACATTTCAACAAATGAAGGTGGATATTGATTTTTTTTTTTTTCCTTTAACAACCAGGAGAGTAGAAGGTAATGCAGGTCCTCTGGACTTTGAACCTTACCTGTTGTCCTTAGGAAACAGTACTGTAACCAGGGTCTCTGAGATTCTCTTCTGAATTTGAGCCCAGCTTAGGTATCACTTGGATTAACTTGGCCTTGTTTCCAAAGCCACAAGTTTTAGAAGGGGGGCCTAAAGCACAGTCTGTTGTTCAAAGGAAGCCAGGCCACACTGTTAGTATGTGTGTCCCCCAGCAATGATCTCCTGGGGTTCTAAACACTGTGGTGGGGATTAGTCCTCACCAGGACTGTTGCTAGAACACAGTTCCTGTAGTTACCAGGGTTCTGCTGCAGACTCAGGGTTACCAAGAATATCAAATGAACGTTCACGTGGAAAAAATAAACCTTTAGCCCAATCTCACATCAAACATAAAAATAACTTTCAGGTGGATTGTAAACTAACTGCAAAACATTGAACAGTAAAGACTCTAGAAGATAACACAAGAGAATACTTTTATGTTTTGGAGGGTAGACAAAGATGCTTCTAAACCGGAAACAATATGAGTTAACCACAAAGTAGATTTGAAAAAACTTGGACTACATAAAAATAAACAACTTCTATTCATCATGAGACTCTATGAGTAAGTAAAATGGCAAACCAAAGAGCAGATATTTACAGTATACACATCTGACAGGACTTGTATGCATAATATATAAAGAAGTTATAGAAATCAATAAGAGAAAGAAAATCAACCAATTTCTTTTTAATCAGCAAAGCAATAGAAGGTCCCTTACAAAAAGGCTGTCCAAATGCTCAATCAGCACATGAAAGACGTTATGCTTCCTCAGGGAAAAGCAAATTAAACTCACAATGAGGCACCAGTCCACATATACAATAAAAGAACTAAAATTTAAAAAACCCATCAGTGTAAATCCATGGCTGATTCATGTCAATGTATGACAAAAACCACTACAATATTGTAAAGTAATTAGCCTTCAACTAATAAAAATAAATGGGGAAAAAAAATCAGTATCAAATGTAAAGAATGGAGAGCAACCAGAATTCTCATACACTGATGAGGGAATTTTAATTGGTATGAT
Source organism: Odocoileus virginianus (assembly GCF_023699985.2). NCBI lineage: Eukaryota > Metazoa > Chordata > Mammalia > Artiodactyla > Cervidae > Odocoileus > Odocoileus virginianus. The sequence continues at coordinate 25,017,901 of NC_069696.1, read as the reverse complement.
CATTATGAAAATCTTTTTAGCAGTATCTCAAAAAAACAAAAACGAAAAATCCCACACACTTTATGGTCCAGCAGTTTCACACCTAGCCAAAAAACAGACATGTGTTCACCAAAAGATGTGTAGAAGAATGCTCACACTTGGCCCAGTGCTCAGTGATGACCTGGGGAGGTGGGGGGGGATGGGGAGTGAGAGGGAGGGAGGCTCAAGAGGTAGGGGACGTATGTACACTTATGGCTGAGTCACATTGTTGAATAGCAGAAACCAACACAAAGTTGTAAAGCAATTATCCTATTAAAATTTTTAAAAATAAAATAATATAAAATAAGAGAATGTTCATAGCAATGCTATTTGTCAACACCAAAACCAGGAAATAACTCAAATGCCTATAAATAGTACAAGGGATAAGTAAATTATATATTCTACAGTGGGAAACCACACAATAAGAATTGGCATTTTTTTCTGTAAAGGGCCAGAAAATAAATGATTTTGTCTTTGCGGGCCATATACATTCTCCATTGCATATTCTTTATTTATGTATATACGTTTACAACTTTTAAAAATATCAAAATCATCCTTAGTTCAGAGACTGTACAAAACAGATGGTGGGCTGGATTAGGCCTACAGGCAGAATGTATGTGATAATATGAATGAAAATCATAACTATCACCTTGAGCAAAAGACATCAGACACAAAAGAAAGCATACTCTATGATACCAGTTATGAAAAGTTTGAAAACAAGCAAAACTCATCTATGGTGACAGAAGCCTGAATATTGTGGTGGGCATGAAAAAGACTCTGGAGTGCAGGAAATCATCTCTATTTTTCATTTGGATAGAGTTTATACAACCCAAATAGTGTTCACTTTGCAAAAATTCACAGACATGCACACTTAAGGTCCATGCATTTTAGAATATTTAGGCTTACTCCACTAAAAATTTATAAAATGAAAACATAATAGTTGTCTTTAGTATGGGACTTCTAAGACCACTTAATTCACTAATACGGATTTTGAAGGTCCCAGTAAAATGTGAGAAATACAGCATTTTTCCCACATTTATTTAATTGCAGAATGCTTTCTCCCAGAACACTTCTCAAAACTAATATGACTCTTCAAGAAAAAGAAAAAAAAATGTCCTAGAACAAAAGCCGTGTGAAAGTCACTCAGTCATGTCCGACTCTTTGCAACCCCATGGACTATACCATCCATGGAATTCTCCAGGCCAGAATACTGGAGTGGGTAGCCTTTCCCTTCTCTAGGGGATCTTCCCAACCAAGGGATCGAACCCAGGTCTCCCACATTGCAGGTGAATTCTTTACCAGCTGAGCCACAAGGGAAGCCCTGTATACGAGACAATAAAAAATGAAATAATAGGCTAAGGTCATCAAATGCTTCAATGTCGTATTTTCAAATAGCATACCTAGTTTTAACTTTCATCTTATAGACAACTCTTAGAGGATTTTAAGTAAGAGACAGACAAAGTCAGATCCGTGGGCTTACACGATAGGACTGGCTGTAGATCAAGGAGTAAGTGGATGGAGGAAAATAAGCACAAAGGAGTGGAACAGGGAAAAATGTGGGCTGGGCATCAGTTACTGATACTGTTGTTGCTGTCTAGTCACCAAGTCCGGTCTGACTCTTATGCACCCCCGTGAACTGTAGCCAGCCAGGCTCCTCTGCTCCTGGGATTTCCCAGGCAGGAATACTAGAGTGGGTTGCCATTTCCTTCTTCAGGGCATCTTCCTGACCTAGGGATCCAACTCATGTCTCCTGCATTGGACAGGCAGATTCTTGACCACTGAGCCAGCTGGGAAGCTCCAGTTTGTGATACAGTCATCCTGAAATACAGTATTGTTCTTGTTCAGTCACTTAGGCATGTCTGACTCTTTGTGACCCCATGGACTGTAGTATGCCAGGCCTCCCTGTGGTTCACCATCTCCCAAAGCTTGCTGAAACTCATGTCCATTGAGTCAGTGATGCCATCCAACCATCTTGCCCTCTGTCGTCCCCTTCTCCTCCTGCCTTCAATCTTTCCCAGGATCAGGGTCTTCTCTAATGAGTTAGCTCTTCGCATCAGGTGGCCAGAGTACTGGAGCTTCAGCATCAGTCCTTTTAAAGAATCTTCAGGATTGATTTCCTTTAGGATTGACTGGTTTGATCTCCAGGGGGAAGGACTTAAACCATCAACCATAAGTGTGAGACAATTAACACATATCTCCAGAGAAAACTCGAACTCAAAAAGATATACATGCACCCTAATATTCATAGCAGCACTATTTACCATAGACAAGACATGGAAGCAATCTAAATGTCCATCAACAGATAAACAGATAAAGAAGATGTGGTATTTGTACATATGTGTAATATATATGATAGAATATTGCTCAGCCATAAAAAAAGAATGAAATAATGTCACTGCAGTAACACAGAAGAACCTAGAGATTATCACACTAAATGAAGGTAGAAAGAGAAAGGTAAATACCATGTTATATAACTTATATGTGGAATTTTAAAAATACTAATGAACATATTTGTAAAACAGAAACAGACTCACAGACATAGAAAACGAATTCATGGTGACCAAAGGGAAAAAGAGAGTGGGAAGGATGAATTAAGAGTTTGGGAATAGCAGATATACACTACTATGTATAAAATAGATAAACAACAAGGACCTACTCTATAGAACAGAGAACTATATTCAATATCTTGCAATAAACCATAATGGAAGAGAATCTTGAAAAGAATATATATGTGTGTGTGTGTGTGTGTGTGTGTGTGTGCATAATTGAATCACTTCACTGTACACCAGAAGTTAACACAACATTGTAAATCAAATATATTTCAATTAAAATTTTAAAAGAATGAGACAAACAGATTCAAAAAATGTGTGGATTGGTTAATAAATCACTGGTCTTCGATAAACACAGTGGCCATATTTTTAAGAATATAGTCTTATTCTATAGCTTCTATTGCTACTTACTTCAAATCTGGAATTCTCTATTATCAGTAAATATAAGGTATAAAACATGCAGCTCTGAGACATACAGAGGAGAGCACAGAGAAGGTACACTTCTTGGAAAGGGCCCAGGAGAGGCTGTCTTACAATCACACTTGCATAGCAATGTCCAGTTTTTATTTATGTGAATTTTTATCAAGGTTGACTTACATCTTACCTCATATGCAGAGCAAAAATTGTGGTTTTATTGGCTGGCCAAAAAGTCATTCGGGTTTTCCTATAAGATGCTATGGAAAAACTGGAACAACCTTTTTGGACAACCCCAAACTTAGAAGGTATGTTTATTTGGCAGTGGTTGGGGAAGGGGTATGGACCTCACAGAAGCAGAAGATATTAAGAAGAGGTGGCAAGAATGCACAGAAGAACTGTACAAAAAAGATCTTCATGACCCAGATAATCACGATGGCATGATCACTCACCTAGAGCCAGACATCCTGGAATGCAAAGTCAAGTGGGCCTTAGGAAGCATCACTATGAACAAAGCTAGTGGAGGTGATGGAATTCCAGTTGAGCTATTTCAAATCCTGAAAGATGATGCTGTGAAAGTGCTACGCTCAATATGCCAGTAAATTTGGAAAGCTCAGCAGTGGCCCTAGGACTGGAAAAGGTCAGTTTTCATTCCAATCCCAAAGAAAGGCAATGCCAAAGAATGCTTAAACTACCGCACAAGTGCACTCAGCTCACACACTAGAAAAGTAAAGGTCAAAATTCTCCGAGCCAGGCTCCAACAGTATGCAAACCGTGATCTTCCAGATGTTTAAGCTGGATTTACAAAAGGCAGAGGAACCAGAAGTCAAATTGCCAACATCCACTGATCATTGAAAGAGTTCCAGAGAAACATCCACTTCTGCTTTATTGACTACGCCAAAGCCTTTGACTGTGTGGATCACAATAAACTGTGGAAAATTCTTCAAGAGATGGGAATACCAGACCACCTGACCTGCCTCCTGAGAAATCTGTATGCAGGTCAGGAAGCAACAGTTAAAACTGGACATGGAAAAACAGACTGGTTCCAAATCGGGGAAGAGGAATGTCATCCTGGTTATTTAACTTATATGCAAATTATATCATGTGAAATGCTAGACTGGGTAAAGCACAAGCTGGCATCAAGATTGCAGGAGAAATATCACTAACCTCAGATATGCAGATGACACCACCCTTATGGCAGAAAATGAAGGACTAAAGAGCCTCTTGATGAAAGTGAAAGAAGAGAATGAAAAAGTTGACTTAAAAATCAACATTCAGAAAAGTAAGATCATGGCATCCGGTCCTATCACTTCATGGCAAATAGATGGGAAAACAGTGGAAACAGTGACAAACTTTATTTTGGGGGCTCAAAAATCACTGCAGATGGTGACTGCAGCCAGGAAATTACAAGACACTTGCTCCTTGGAAGAAAAGCTATGACCAATCTAGACAACATATTAAAAAGCAGAGACATTACTTTGCCAACAAAGGTCTGTCTAGTCAAAGCTATGGTTTTTCCAGTGTTCATATATGGATGTGAGAGTTGGACTATAAAGAAAGCCGAGTGCCAAACAATTGATGCTTTTGAACTGTGGTGTTGGAGAAGACTCTTGAGAGTCCCTTGGACTGCAAGGAGATCCAACCAATCCATCCTAAAGGAAATCAGTCCTGAATATTCATTGGAAGGACTGATGCTGAAACTCCAATACTTAGGCCTAATGTAAAGAACTGACTCATTGGAAAAGACACTGATGCTGGAAAAGATTGAAGGCAGGAGGAGAAGGGGACGACAGAGGATAAGATGGTTGGATGGAATCACTGACTCAATGGACATGAGTTTGAGTAAACTCTGGGAGTTGGTGATGGACAGGGAGGCCTGGCGTGCTGCAGTCCATGGGGTCACAAAGAGTCGGACACAACTGAGTGACTGAACTGAACTGAACTGGGGAAGTGTTTCCAGGTGGCGCTAGTTGTAAAGAACCTGCCTACCAGTGCTGGAAATGTAGGACACCCGGGTTCCATTCCTGAGTCAGGAAGATGCCCTGGAGGAGGAAATGGCAACCCACTCTAGTATTCTTGACTGGTGAATACCATGGATAGAGGAGCCTGGCAGGCTACAGTCCATGGGGTCACAAAGAGCTGGACGTGACTGAAGAGAGTTAGAGCACATGAACGGGGAAAGTGATGATGAAGATTTGAGAGGAGTCAAAATCTCCCCATCTGATTAATCCCTTGTCTGGGCATACAAAATAATTCATAACATTTTAATGATATCACTCTCTTATGAAGTCAGCATCACTGAATGCTCTGTTATCTGCCATTCAAGTGTCAAAAAATTTAATAGTGGCCATATATAAATGTTTGGACTCCAAACAGCTTTTTTGGAAAAATAAGCACAGAAAAGTCAAGTGAATACATTATGAATTAAGTATGACAATCTGTTGTTCAATCTCAATTACATTCCTGGTTTCTACATGAGGAGTTATCATGGGGTCTGCATTAAACTCAGTAATGCCCCCAAAGATACCTACATCTTAATCGCAGGTAACTATTAATGCTATTTTATACGGCAAATGGGAAAGGGCTTCCCTTGTGGCTGAGGTGGTAAAGAATCCATCTGCAATGTGGGAGACCTGGGTTCAATTCCTGGTTTGGGAAGACCCCCTGGAGAAGGGAATAGCTACCCACTCCAATATTCTGGCCTGGAGAATTCCATGGACTGTGTAGTCCATGGGGTCGCAGAGGGTCAGACATGACTGAGCAAGTTTTACTTTTACTTTCATATGGCAAAAGAGACTTTGAAGATGCAACCAATATAAGGATCTTAAAGTGAACATTATCCAGGATTATCTGGGTGGGCTCAACATAATCAGAGTGTTCTCTTACAGGTAGGAGACAAAAAGGAGAATTAGAGAAGGTGTTATGATGATAGGAGCAGAGGTTCGAGTGATGCAGTTTAAAGATGGAGAATACTGCCAGCCATCAGAGGATGAAAGTTCAGTTCAGTTCAGTCACTCAGCTGTGTCCAACTCTTTGCAACCCCATGAGCTGCAGCACGCCAGGCTTCCCTGTCCATCACCAGCTTCCAGAGCTTACTCAAACTCATGTCCATTGAGTCAGTGAGTTCATCCAACCATCTTATCCTCTGTCGTCCCCTTCTTCGCCTGCCTTCAATCTTTCCCAGCATCAGAGTCTTTTCCAATGAGTCAATTCTTTGCATTAAGTGGCCAAAATATTGGAGTTTCAGCTTCAGCATCAATCCTTCCAATGAATACTCAGGACTGATTTCCTTTAGGATGGATTGGATGGATCTCCTTGCAGTCCAAGGGACTCTCAAGAGTCTTCTCCAACACCACAGTTCAAAAGCATCAATTGTTTGGCATTCGGCTTTCTCTATAGTCCAACTCTCACATCCATACATGACCACTGGAAAAACCATAGCTTTGACTAGACAGACCTTTGTTGGCAAAGTAATGTCTCTGCTTTTTAATATGTTGTCTAGATTGGTCATAGCTTTTCTTCCAAGGAGCAAGTGTCTTGTAATTTCCTGGCTGCAGTCACCATCTGCAGTGATTTTTGAGCCAAAGAAAATAAAGAGGCTGAAAAGAGCAAGGTATGTTTGCCTTCCATAGATCATCCAGAAGGAAAGTACTCTGCTGAAACCTTCTTGAGCCCAATGAAACTAACCTCCAGAATCACAAAAGAATAAATTTGTATTAAGTCATAAAAATTGTGGTTTTCATAGCCACAATAGGAAACAAACACAACATCTGAGTGAAATATTTACCAACCCTGGTTCATGTCAGAATCACCTGGGCAGTTTGTTAAAGACACAGATCCTTGAGTCTCATTCCTAGAAATTCTAATTCCTGGATCTTTGATGAGGCACAGGCATCTAAACTTTTTAAGAAGTTTTTATACGATTGTTGTGCTTCAAACCAGAGTACAAATCAAAAGAAGGGGACTTCCCTGGTGGTCCAGTGGTTAAGAATCTGCCCGTTAAAGAAAGAGACACGGGTTTAATCCCTGGCCTGCGACGATCCCACATGCCACTGGGCAACAAAGCCCATAAGCTGCAACTACTGAGCCCATTCTTCACAACTACTCAACCTCCTATTCCCTAAAGCCCATGCTCCAGAATAAGAGAAGTGACCGCAATGAGAAACCCAGGCACGACAACTAGGGGAGCCCCTGCTCACTGCAACTAAAGAAAGCCCATGCATAGCAATGAAGAGCCAGTGCAGCCAAAAATAAATAAATCTTTAATAAATCTTTTACAAGTAAATCAGAAGAAAATTCACTGCCTGAATTAGTTCCCTAGAGCTCCCATACCAAATTACGAGAAACCTGAAATCCTAAAATGACAGAAATGTATTCTTTCACCGTTGGGAAGATCAGCAGTCCAAAATTAACTTCACTAGGCCAAAATCAAAGTGTCCACAGGGCTGCGGTCCCACACACAGGAAGGGCTAGGAATCTGTTCCTTGCTTCTTTCAGTCTCTGGTGGCTGCTAGCTTTCCTTGACTTGTGGTCGTATCATTCCAACCTCTGCCTCAGTGGTCACGTTGCCTCCTCTTCCATATGTATCCAATCTCCATCTTCCTCTCTCTTATAAAGACATCCATGATTGGAGTGAGGACTCACTAGGATAATCCTGAACAATCATTCCCTCTCCTTGTGGCTCAGCTGGTAGAGAACCCACCTGCAATGCAGGAGACCTGGGTTCAATCCCTGGGTTGGGAAGATCCACTTGGGAAGATTCTTGGGAAAAAAGGCTACACACTCCAGTAATCTCACCTGGAGAATTCCATGGACTGTATAGTCCATGGGGTCGCAAAGAGTCAGACATGGCTGAGCAAATTTCACTTTCAAGATTTGAAATCACCTGAGAAAAACTCTTTTTCTTACAGAACAACACTTACAGGATCTGGGAATTAGGAAGTGACTTCTCTGGGTGGCCACTATCAGCCTACTACCTTGCTTTAGTGCCCTTGGGGGTAATTCAATGATAAAAGACAAAAGAGCTGAAAAAGATTTTCCCAAAATAAAAGACAAACATTTTTATATTCAAAACTTCTTTTGACCTTTTACAAAATTATGCTATTTTTTTTAAATTCCCAGCCTCACTGGAATATCCTGACAATTTTTAAAAAATATTTATTCTTATTTATTTATTTCATTGTGCCAGGTCTTAGTTGTGGAGCACACAGCATCATTTTTAGTTGCTATATGTGGGATCTAGTTCCCCAGCTGGGGATTGAACCTAGGTCTTGTGCATTAGGAATTTGAAGTCTTAGACACTAGACCACCAGGGAAGTCCCTGGAGTATTCTAATGGTTAAGGAGGCTTTAGTAAGAAGGGAACTGAGAGATTATTGGAAGAAGGAGGTCCCTAGGATTCAGTAATATTTTTATTATGAAGTAATATGCCCATTTTTAAAAACTGGCTTCTCACGAGGGTGCTTCTGAACAAAAAAGTATTGCCAAACAAAGGAATCTTCATGAAAGTTTTCTATCACAGAGGACTTTTCTAACAAGTGGTCATACAAGCAGATTGCATGAAATTTTGGTTGGGAGGGATTTTTTTTATGCAAAAGCATATTTCAAATTTAAATAAATCACAGATTTCCTTTGCTTGCATTTTTACTCTATGCAGCCGATAAATTTAGACTCCATGGTTCATTCTATGGTTCTTATTCTGTTTGGCTTTTTAAGGTATTTCAGACAAATAATCCAGAACAGAAATCACCCTGAAAAGTCACGACCACACATTATCATTCAAATAATGGCCTAAAAAAATGTGTATAGTGTGGTGATGCTCCATAGAAATAATAAGTAACATAGATTTTGTTTTCAAAATATGTCCTCTTTCAGAAATGGCATGTACTCATTCTAACTTTTCCTAACATCCCTGCACAATGAGGCTTAAGCCCTCTCCTAACTGTGAAAAGTTATCCTTTTCTCAAATGTACATTTTTGTATCCATCCCCTATAAAGACTTTTATAGCTCCATTTCCCTTTACTATTACCTACTCAAAATCTAAATAACCATCCCCTTAAAATAATCCATGGCTTGGCTTTCAACAACCTAATTTTCATTTTAACAGGTCATCATTCCACCCTAAATAGATTTTAGGGGAAAATTTTTTTCTAATTCATCCCACTGGAGTATGACCACACTGCCACCTTCACGCTATTTATTATTCACTTGTTTGAATCTCCTCACAGGCTCCAAATTGTGCTGTTAATGCTCTGACCTAATCTGCCAACCTAGGTCCCTTAAAATTCTCAGAGCAAGTGTTGGCTAATAACCCACTGATAATAAGTAATAACCAATAGTGTTGAGTAATAATTCACAAATAGAGTGTTGTCTAAGAAGCACCTCATCAGAAGCAACTAAGAAGCCTGCAAAAATGTAGATTCCAGGGCCCCACCTCAGACCTACTATATCTAATTTCTATATATTTACATATGTATTTATTTCTATATGCCTGCATGTACATGCTCAGCCATGTCTTAAACTTTGAGACCCCATGGACTGTAGCCCACCAGGCTCCTCTGTCCACAGGGATTTTTCAGGCAAGGATACTGGAATGGGTTGCCATTTCCTCCTCCATGGGATCTTCCCAAACCAGGGATCAATCAAACCCACCTCTCTTTTGTCTTTCAGGCAGACTCTTTACCACTATTTCACCTGGGAAGCCCCTTATGTCTATATATTTACATAGACATTTATATATATATATACACATGTATTTCTCCATTTTTCTATATATATTCTAAATATGTCTGTTAATTTAGAATTTGCATTTTTTGCAAACAAAATGCAGCCACTGGGAAATTGGAATCCAGTGATCAGAAAGGCCTGACACTTGGAAATTCCCACTTCATGCATTCGCTCCTCCCCATAGACACTCAGGCTGTAGTGGTTTGATGACAATGTTTCACAGAAACAAAGTAGTCTGCATTGGCACCCTAAACTTAAGCATCACCCACACACAATTCAGTAACCGAGACACACCCTTACTGCACTCTTAAATGCTGACTCCATTTTTGCTTTTAAATCCCTATGCAATTTTACCCTTCTGTTTTCAATCACTATAACTCCATCATTTCCTGGAGGAATCCACCCTCACTTATTCTTCATTTCAATGCCCAGTTTCATTTTCTAGAGACTTCTCCCTAGTGCCCTTATCCCAATCCAGAAACCCCTTCCATTAAGGCCAGGGGGTGGGGAGGCAACAAAACCAAAAATCTAGAGTAAATGTCATTTGGAAACCTTTTTTAAAATTTTTAATTGGTGGATAACTGCTTTAATCAGCTAAATGTATACATATAGTTTCTCTCTCTTAAACCTTCCTCTCACCCATCTAGGTCATCACAGAGCACCGAGCTGAGTTCCCTGTGCTATATACAGCTAGTTATCTATTTTACACAAGGTGGGTATATATGTCAATATTATTCTCTTGATTTGTCCCATCCTCTCCTTTCCCCACTGTGTCCACAAGTCTGTTCTCTATGCATGAGTCACTATTCCTGCTTTGAAAGTACATTCATCAATACCATCTTTCTTGATTCCATATATATGCATTAATGCACAGTATTTTGGTTTTTTTTTTTCTTTCTAACTTCACTCTGCATGACAGACTCTAGGTTCATCCACCTCCCAAAAACTGGCTTGATTTCTTTCCTTTTTTGACTAATATTCCATTGTGTATACATACCACAACTTCTTGATCCATTCTCCTGTTGATGTACATCTAGGTTGCATCCATGTACTGACTATTGTAAATAGCACTGCAATGAACACTGGGGTACATGTGTCTTTTTGAATTATGGTTTCCTCACAGTATGGGCTTCCTGGGTGGCTCAGATGGTAAAGAATCTGCCTGTAATGCAGGAGACTCCGGTTTAATCCCTGGATCAGGAAGATCCCCTGGAGAAAGGAATGGAAACCCACTCCAGTATTCCTTCCTGGGAAATCTCATGGACAGAGGAGCCTGGCAGGCTATAATCCATGGGGACTCAAAGAGTCCATGGGCTCTCAAAGAGCCGGACACGACTGAGTGACTAACTCTCAGTTACTTACTCACTTCCTCAGGGCACATGCCCAGTAGTGGGATTGCTGGGTCATGTGGTAGTTTTATTTCTAGTGGAAACTTTTTTTCAAACAATTGAAACAAGAGAGGGTAGCTGTGAACATATTTTGGACCACTACATTTACCAGCAGAACCGAACTTCCCTTGGTTAGCATCATAGAAAAGAGGATTCTTCTTGGGATGGGGGCAGGGGTGGGTGTCTATTTCTGCATGTGACACAGGGAACCCCACACCTCCTATCGACAGAGATTTTTTTCACCAACTCAACAGTGTGAGGATAATTGAATCTTGCTTGGTTTTTACCACAAATCAACATTTTTTTTCCAAAAGGAGGTTAATTTATCTGCCACAGACACAACTTTTCACCAAATGCCACCAACAGGAACAATTGCCATCAAACTGTTTACACTAATATAGCAGAACCTCTGGGGCAAGAGACCGAGAAAGAAAAACCCAGTCTTAACTGGGACACACAGCACATTGCGCCTCCCCACAAAGCGCAGCGCCTCCATTCCAACCGCCCTGGTGAAGCACTTCACGGCCGATTATCGCTCGCCAGTTTGCATGGTATTTGGATTTGAAGTTATATGCCATTTGGGGAAGATTACTATAATTAGAAAAATGGCCTAATTACTTTTCTGGCAACTGCAGAGAAAGAGAACACACTTTTCGGCTTAGAGAGACAAGTCCTTGAGAAACCTCACAAAGTTTCTGGATCCTGTTTGACAGGAAAGACTATCTCATCTGAACCTCTTGATCTGTTGAAAATCAAGTTTTTTGTTCTTTTCTTCCCTTTTTTTTTTTTTTTGGAAAAGCCAAAACCACAAAAGAGGGAGAAAGGGGGAAAAAATGAAAAGCAAGAAAAATACTTCTTCCTACTGGATTCTGAAACAGAGATGACAGGAATGGTCCTTTCTGCTCCATGCTAAGTTCCATCTGCTGGTCCTCAGAAGCGCAAACAGGAAGCAAGGAGGCAGGGAGGGGAAAGTGCGCCTTTTCTGAAACAGGGCTTGGAAGATGGTTTTACACCAGCATTGCTTGATGGCCTCATCTGTTCTAATTGCGAATATTGCATAATACAACTTCAGAGATTGAAAGAGCAGCTTTTCATTATTTTAGGTCTCCGGTTAACACAGGATATACTGGGTTGGCCAAAAAGTTCATTCGAGTAAATAGTGCGCGAACACACCTGAATGAACTTTTTGGCCAATTCCAAGAAACGGCAAAATCAAAATCTTTTTCCTCTGTGTTGAGGGGAGGGTGATGTGGCTGCATTGATTCACATATTCCCCAGGACTTGGTTCTACAGGACATTGCCTTTCACCCAGAAGCAAAGTGGTAACAGTGAGAGCTCTGTTGGAGAAAAATGACCCAAGGATTTCGCTAGTTAGGTTCTATTTCACCTTAGCAAGGCGAAAACCTGTACTCCATCAAATACATCGTCACAAAAACACAATTTAAAACAGTCATGATTTTTTTTTTAATATAAGGGTAAAATCGGGACAGTGAATAAACTTCAAAATGTGCGCTTTGTGGGGAGAGAGACAAGAGTGGTAACTGGGGAGAAGGGAAGAGTGTTATGAAATGGTTGCTTTTTCCAAGTCCTGAGCTGTCTGATGGAAATGGTCCCGCGGTCAGTGTGGCTCTTGCTAGAACGTTTCCTATCATGAGTGACTGCTAGTAGGTTCTCTCCCCTTCCAAGGCCCTTGCTCAAACCCCACCAAGAGGAGACATTGGATTTCAAGCTGTGTTCAAAGTCCTTTGCCAGCCTTACATGGAGTCACCATATAAAGGCCCCTTTGATCCAGAAATCTCAGGGTTTGTTTTATGGCAAATGTAAACATGTATTAAAATACTGCCCCCTCCCAGAGTGATTCTGGATCTTTTCCAATTCAACCTAACCTTTAAAAAGCTTTTAAAAGGCCTTTACAAAGCATTTATCAATTTATTTTTTTACTTTATATCAGGTGGCTCATGTGAACGTTTTAAAGCATAAATATTGTTCCAACTGGATTCTTGTTAATTTTATTTGTTTTCTGGAAAAAAGGATTTGCTGTGCTATATCACAGAATTAAGTAAATCTAGTGCTGTTTTTCTTTTTGACAATAATCAGTTCCTTTGGAAGAAAAAAAAAATCTTCTATAATCGCATATCCTCAGTTAATCTTCGGTATGTGTTATCAGGCTTAACTAATTGAAATATAATCTTTTAATGCAACTAGAAAGTATCTAACTTAGTACATGGACTTTTTATAAAAATACAACTTAAAAATTATTTTCAGTGGAAGGAATACAAGCCTTCTGTATTGAGCTGCTATTAATGAACAGATTAATTAAAGATAGGTTACCATCTTCGGTCAAGAATCCTTTTTATTATTTTTATTTTTATGGCTGTGTGGCATGTGCCATGTAAGTTCCCCAACCAAGGATTGAACCCGTGCCCTCTGCTTGGAAGCATAAAGTCTTAACCATTGGACCATCAAGGAAGTTCCAGTCAAGCATTCTGAAACCCAATTTACAGATTGAAATTACATCACTTCAAGATTCACAGGTTGAAGCCCTAACCCCAAAACTTATGAATGTGACTGTGTTTGTATTTGATAGACCTTTAAAGCCCTGGAGGAGGACACGGCAACCCAATCCAGTATTCTTGTCTGGAGAATCCCTTGGACAGAGAAGCCTGGTGGGCTGCAGTCCAGGGGGTTGCAGAGAGTCAGACACAACTGAAGCAACTTAGCAAAGCAGAGACCTTTAAAGAGGTGATAGAGTTGAGATGAGGCCATCAAGTGGACTCTAACACAATCTGACTCATTTTCTTACAAGAAGAGGAAACTTAGACACATAGACACCAAGAGCAAACATGAAGAAAAGACCATATGAAGACTCTGAAGCAAGATGGTTGTCTGCCAGCCAAGGAGAGAAGCCTTGGGAGAAACCAACGCCGCCAACACCATCATCTTGGACTTTTCAGCCAGAGGTTAAAAGACTGCTTAGACGTCTGAAAGCAAGGCCCTGAAAGTAGATTGGAGTTGACCACATGGAAGCCTGGTATAAAACAGACAACCAGGAGAAAGGTCAGGAACATGGAAGAAAAGAGATTGCCAGGTCAAGGCAAGAGACAAAAGAAATAAACATCATGACTTCCAGGCTATAAAGAAGTAAGGTGGGAGACACAGTTCTTTGCTCTACCAGATGCGGACTGTGCTGAATGCAGTGCCAGAGAGTATCAACGTCCTTCTGTGAAGGAAGAGAGGAGAATGACCAGGTCTGCATTTTATGAGATGTGGAGATGGCAAGAGCATGATCTTTTGGTTCTGCGAGAGATTACGCAAAAGAGGACCTTGATTCTAATTAAGGCAGGACTGAAGACATCCCAAAGATTGAAGATGACAGAATTAACCCAGGGAAGAAAGAGAGAGTAAGCCAGGAAGATAAGCTAATACAAGCATGGTTAGATGGAGAAAAACAAATTTGACTGAGTTTACTTCCAAGTTGCTAGATTTCTTTCAGTATTAGGAAGAATGGTATTCAAATAAACTTGGTTTCAGAAATATAACATTACATTTTCTCACTCCTGAGTTTGCTGTGAAATATCTGTCATCTATGCAATACATAAAACCTCTGCTCAGAAGTATTGTTGCTGGTTTTTAATCACTTAAGTCATAACCAACTCTTTTGAGACCCCATGGACTGTAGCCCACAAGGCTCCTCTGTCCACAGGATTTCCCATGCAAAAGTACTGGAAAGGGTAGCTATTTCCTCCTCCAGATCTTCCCTATCCAGGGATCAAACCTGTGTCTCCTGCATTGCAGGCAGATTCTTCACTATTGAGCCACCTTGGAGGCCTTCTATAAGAATAACAATTTTGAAATTTGGGGGGGGGGTTATTATTGAGTGGTTTTATTTCCCCCATAGTTTAGCCATTATGGTAACATGGGCCAAATGCAATAAGCTTTTGTAGTATCACTAATACATTCTAATTTTCACTAAAATAAGTATCTCTTTTTAGTTTACTCTCTCTCTAACCAACTACACAGACAGAACAAAATGTGAAATACAAGAGGGCACTGGAGAACATAGCTCACTTCATTTTCAATATTTCAGGAAATAATTCACCCCATTCATCATAGAATTAGGTCCAGATTCCCCAGTCTGAAATTCAATACTGTTCACAATTTGAACCAGTGTTGCTTGTCTAAATGACCATTCACTCATTCAGTCAAACCCACTGAGATCTCTTATTTGCCAGATTGTTTCAACTATTGCTTATAAAGCCCCAGCCAACTGATCAACTCCATTGGCAAGAATACACCACTTATATTCCACTCTTCATATTCTCAGCTGTCTATAATGCCCTCTATAAGAGGCTGTCTATAACACCCTCCTTCTCTCCTCAATTTATTTAATTACTACTAAAACTTTCAAGGCACAGGTCAATACTTTTATCTTCAATGAGCCTGCCAAGAACTTACCCCATCAGCAGTTGTCAGAACCATCATTTGAGGCTGCAGGTATATGAGAATGGAGGCTTCCTGGGTGGCACAGTGGTAAAGAATCTACCTGCCAATATAGGAGACACAGGAGATGCATCTGGAAAGGAGATCCCCTAGAGGAGGAAATGACAACACTCTTCAATATTCTTCCCTGGAGAATTCTATGAACAGAGGAGCCTGGCAGGCTAGCCCATGGGGTAGCACAGAGTCAAAGACACAAGTGAGCGACTGAGCACATGCACACGTTTATGAGAAGGAATGTTTCCTGTTTTCTTCTTTGTAACAAAAAATGTATTTGTCAAGTAATGTCTACTTCCTTGAAATAATAGGAAATCATATCAATTGATACATTTTTGCAGGGAGTTCTTTCAGGCTAGGCAAAGCATCATAGTTACGAGGGATTACAGTCCAAAGACCTAAACATATGAGAGGGAAGTTCCAAAGATTCTGAAGGAATGCACAGACCCTGGAGTCTCCCAGGATGACAGGAATCGGAATTCACTCATTGAGAGGGAAGAACGGTGGAAAGGGAGGAAAATGGAAATGAAGAGCTTCTTCAGTGACTAGCTTTCAGGTCTCAATTCTGCCAAAAACATTCATGCAACTTTATGTCTACACAAACATATCCTTAATTTGCTTGCCTTTAGAACCTCCAATCAGCCTACGGGGTCACCATAGCAACCACAGGCCTAGATCCAGGATCAAACCTTAAAACATGTTGAATGCAGGCAAGGGCTGAGAAAGTTTAAGGAAGAAATAGATTGATTCTAAATGGGCATGAAGGAGAGGCTTCCCTGAGAAAGCTGTATCCAAGTTTGAGAATCTTACTTGATAGGGCAAAACTCAAATCCCCAGGAGAGGACTATTTTTACATCAGCAGTTTGAGATTCCACAACAAGGCTGAAAAGCCATCAGCTGCAGAGGAAAAACATGAGTGTCACATTAACTTATCTTGATGCTGAATTCTTCTGAAATTAAAAACTCACACATTCAGCTCTATTAAGAAATAAATCCTTGGTGACTCACTGATAGTTTCATTCCACTTATTTCTTAAAGTCAATCTTAATGGAAATATTACAAGATAAATATTAAGAGATTGCTTCATGCCTCAGAAATATGAAGCTGCCATTCACAATATGTCAGGTATTGCCCACTGTTATTCTAAAGTAGCCATCAACCTTTTTTGTACCAGTGATGTACTGTGCTGTCAAGGTTCATTGAGCGCCATAGGACACTGTCTACGTATGCGTATGTGTGTGTGGGTCCATACAAGATTGAATCCAAATGGGAAACAATGAACTTCAGATAACAGTCCTAAGAAAAGCCAACGAGCCTAACAAAGAATAGTCCCATTCTTCTTGCCTTAGAAATGCCCTCTAACTGTTCAATTACACTGGGATCCCAATGAGCCACCTCCTGAAACTAAAGACACATATTTGGAGTTGTTTTGAGCAGTCTCCATGACAACTTCTAAGATTGCCAAAGACTCCTAAGACTTCTCAGAAATCTGTTTTCACATACCCAAAGGAGCACAACTACACCACACATGGACTGCAACACGCCAGGCATCCCTGTACTTCACTGTCTTCCAGAGCTCAAACTACGTCCATTGAGTCGGGGATGCCATCCAACCATCTCATCCTCTGTCGTCCCTTTTTCCTCCTGCCTTCAATCTTTCCCAGCATCAGGGTCTTTTCCAATGAGTCAGCTCTTCTAATCAGGTGGCCAAAGGATTGGAGCTTCAGCTTCAGCATCAGTCCTTCCAGTGAATATTCAGGGTTAATATCCTTTAGGATGGACTGGTTTGATCCCCTTGCACTCCAAGAGACTCTCAAGAGTCTTCTCCAGCACCACAGTTTGAAAGCATCAATTCTTCAGTGCTCAGCCTTCGTTATGGCCCAGCTCTCACATCTGTACATGACTACTGGAAAAAATTTATACTAGCTCCTCATTCAGTGAAGAATCTTTCCCAAATTGCTTTCCTAGTCATTGTGACTGAACATCCTCCAGCTCCCTGAAACACCTTCACCCTACAAGCTTATTCTTCACTCTATGCTTTCAACACCAACTATCAAGACCTGGAAAGGACTGGTTTCCTGTTGCACCAATAAATCCCCAGCAGTTCATGAAAGTGCCTGGTAAGGACTCCTTGCTGCCATTTTTCTCCAGGCCATTTCCCCCCACACAACCCAGCCAGACACTCTTCTCCCAAAGAGCCTTTGATAACATCCCTGCTCCAAATCCATCTAGAAGATTAAGTCCAAATTCATCAGCTGGACATACCAGCCCTAGCCCCCACAACCTGGCATCTAGACCTTATCTACAGCAATTGCTTTTCAGTCTTGATGCCAATTAGAATTGTCTAGTTTGCTCATTACACAACCATGAATTCCCCCCACCTCTGTTTTTTAGTTCATGCTTGCCAACAATATCCTCCCACCCTCTCTTTACACTATCAAAGTACAGTTGATCCTCATGATCTGCAGTAGTTATATTCTCCAAAATTACCATGAATAATGAATTAGCAAATCCTGAACCACTGCTCTTAGAAGAAATACAGGATTATGTTCCTGTGAGCCTCAGGTCACAAATTTTGTCAGCTCATTAATACTTGACCTTGTGTGATGTGTGTTTCTGCTGAAAGATACCTCAGTGAATCTATATTGCTGATTCATCAGCATGGAACTCACAGCTAAAAACACTAGGTAACTCTTGCCTGAATGAAGCTAAAACGCACACACATATTTTTTCCATGAGATAGATCACAACTTTCTTGCATTCAGGAGCACCAGACAGCACTTCAACACTGCGCTTGAGGGCCATTTTAAACAGCAAAATCACCAATGAAAATGTGAAAAACATGGCACTAGCGAAAAGGACACTTGATTATGGTCTGAGAGCTGAAGCAAGAAAGCAGAGCTTTGCCTTGTTTGACCTTAGCTGGGAACATACATACATGGAGGGGAGCGGGGGTGCCAGTCAGATCTTTCACCACTCTGTCCATGCCCATGAGTGACTGCAGAATGCCACGAGTACCGATTTGGGGGTAGCAGAGTTAAGTAGGCAAGTTCTCAAACACAGAACCAAAGAAAACAGGACTGGGGCTTCCCTGGTGGCTCGGTGGTAAAGAATACACCTGACGATGCAGAAGACACCTTCAGTCCTGATCCAGGAAGATCTCACATGCTGCAGGGCAACTGAGCCGGCGCATCACAACTACTGAGCCTGTGCTCTAGAGCCCGGGCCCGCGACTACTGAAACCTGTGTACCCTAAAGCCCGTGCTCCGCAACCAGAGAAGCCACCGCAATGAGAAGCCTGTGCGCCACCACTAGAGAAAAGCCTACACAGCAATGAAGACCCAGGAAAGCCAAAGGTTAAAAAAGAAAGAAATCAGAATTCACTGTATTACTTTTTCATCAAGGAAGCGACAGAGTGGTGAATGCTCCTGGACTTGAAGTGGAAAACCAAGGTGTGAAGACTCCTCTCTACCTGTTTACAAATTAACCAGGATTTCATTTCTCTAGGCCTCAGTGTCTCAGCTTCAAAATGGCAATAATAATGTGACACTCAAGTAAGAGATGATGTATGATGTAAAACCCACCTGTTGCCATAAAGTGCTATATAAATAAGAGGTGATTGGGTGGGCCCATCTTCCACAACAACTTTCCTGAAGATTTGAGACTGTCCTATCTCTGTCAACCCTGAATTCAGAGCACTTATTATTTCTTTTCCATTTTTAAAGTCATTATTGAAATTTGTTACAATATTGGTTCTGTTTAACTGTTTGGTTTTTTGACTGGGAGGCATGTGGGTCTTAACTCCGCAACCAGGGATCAAACCTGCACTCCCCTGCATTGGAAGGCAAAGTGTTAACCACTGAACCACCAGAGAAGTCCTCAGAGCACTCATTGTTTAAAATGCACACTCCTCACTTGACATGGCCTTTTTTTAATTTTGCACTTCCCCGATCCGTTTGATTATTTACCTTCCGACTTTTCAACTAGAAGATAAGCTCCTTGAGGGCAAAGAACTCTTGGGGGCTTCTCTGTCTCACTCACTCACACAAGGAGCAAGTCTATTCATCAACGGCTGCAGGAGTGCAAGACCCACCTAATCATTCCACAGACTTCTGGCAGGACCCCGAGAGCAGGAGTGCAAGGTTCCCTATCAGCAGGCATCCCTCAGGATGCCAGGTTAGGGCTCTTGGAATCTGACTGCCAGCAGTCAGACCAGCAAACTTGAGGCCTGTTTGCCAAAGAGCTTATCTTGCCCTGTAGATAAACCACTTGGCTCTAAACCAAAGGCACTCACAGACAAGTTAAGAAAGTTCAGTGGACTTGCTGATAATTTCTATGCTTCCATTTTTTTGACAGAGACCAGCCCCAAGCATGCTAACCTTGAAAGAGCAAATCTTGCCCTAGGACACATGATCTGGAAAAACTAAGTGAGATTTTTTTTGCCCCCATGAAATAGCTCTGCTGGGTTTGTGTTTTTTTGTTGTTTTTTTTTTTTTTTCACATATTCGAGGTTTATAAAACTGTCTCTGATTTAGATTGATGTCTGGGTGTGAATGAGGACCCAGTCCGCAAACATCCTGATACTCTCCCCTTTGCTAATAACCTGAGCTATCATTTGCAGTCCCCATTCACAGCAGCCCACAGCATCATGTGATTCCAGGATGGGATTAACTGGGGAGAGGAGAAAGGGCGATAGGGCGATACTCAAAAGAAAGCGGTCTGCCCGGGTAACAGCAGAGAATCGTATCACACGGATAGCCCATGACGTGCTCTTGGCTGTTGGTCTAGCCTTCGACTTTCTTAGTGATTTATTCAAGGGACTCTGCTTTGTTTCACTTGCAAACTATTTTAACATTGCTGTGGGTAAACAGAGTGTCACCAGATTTCCCGTCTTTCCTGGGTCATTTTTCCTGGTTATATAAATGTTTGTCTTAATCCTACTTCTTCCTCTGTACTTTTCAAAACGTTTCCCTATGCTTCCAGTTCTGCACAGGGTCAGTGTGCTAATTACCCAACGAGATGGAGAGGAAAGAGGCCAAAGATCTAGGCTACAGGTCTTCAGGCAACACCATAGATTTTTTTTTTCTTTCTTTCTTTCTTTTTTAAATTGCATTCATAGTTATCCATCCAGGCACCATTCACCCTCATGCATTGTTTCAAATTATTAGCTCATAGCTCCAGATGGGCTCAGAGCAGAAAACTCCAGGTCAAGGATCCAAAAATGGCTGCTTCTGCTTTTGTGGCTTTCAGAAGCGAAAAATGCTAAAATCAGGGATGCCGATTTAGTAGCGTGTTTCTTTCGGCTCCAGACTTGGGTATTAAGGGAAGAAGTCTAGGTTAAATGTGAATGCTCCAGAGTTTTCCCACCATCCCAACTGTGTTGTATTTGGCAAATGATTTTCTGGAAGAGGAACAACATGTTAAGCTCTGGCCATGACACAGTTTGTGATAAGCTTAACTGAATTCAAGAAGGAATGAATCTATGCCAACTGTCCTGACACTCTTACAATTTCTCATGCACGCAGGAGCAGGGTGGGGGAAATCTCAGACAAAGCTTGAATATTTCAAAAGTGATTTGATATATAAACCATATTAATTAATCCTGATGCTATTCTGAAGTGGCTTGAAAATTATAAACAATCCTCTGCTCACATCCACAGAGAAATATTTAGACTAAAAAATTAATGGTTGAAACAGGATAAAAATATGCCACTAAGTTTTTTTAATACTTCCTATTTAACTCCAAAGTGAACAGAAAAAATAAAGCAACTGTTGCTTTAAGCTAACAGTTGAAATAATCACAGACATTAATTTTTTCTCTTTCTTTATGAGAACTGCTTATATTTTTCTAAGACTCACTATCAAAACAGTATTTCTGTTGACACCACTTAATGGTAGAGGTGAAAAATTCTGTTACCTAAAATCTAGCAGCTTCCATGGATTTCCCTGACAGTCCAGTGGATAAGACTCCATGCTTCCAATGCAGGGGTGCACAGGTTCGATCCCTGGTGGAGGAACTAAGATCCCATAGGCCATGTGACCAGAAAAAAGAAAAAAAATTAACAGCTTCCAATGTTTACATAACAAAGCCCAGCATACCTCTTGCTAAGGGGAATAGCTGTGAGGAGATAATTTATTCATGAGCAACCAGCCTGTGCATTCCATTTTATCTACAAGACTGACCACAGAGCTAAAGTTTAGTACATGACTAAAAGAGAAAATACCTAGAGAAGCTTTCTGGGGCCATAGCAATGACATTTCAAATGGTTTTATTTTTAGACCTCTGAGGTGAAGCCAAGTATCAAGAGGATGGCACAGGCCAACCTACATAAATGAAATGACTGTATTCTTTTCATCGAGGACTATAGTCAACTTCATTCATTGCAGAACAAAGGAACTCTCTTAGATGTAGGTAAGTAGACAGATGCCAACTCAAGTAGACTTAAGAGGTGTAAGAAAGGTGTTTGCTCATCCTTTGCTCTGTCTCTAATGCCCAGTGCCTTCAGAGTGATATTAGAAGACACACAGGTAAAGGTAACATGAGGGCAGAATGCCTTTGAGAGTCAGATAAAAATCATGAACTTGTTTCCTACAAGAAGGATGATATGCACAATTTGGCAAATGTGCAGAAAGTTTCTGAGCTTTGTGAAACTCAGTGACAAAATTGTAACAATTTATGGACAACATATTAAGAATCCCAGAAAAAAGGCATTATCCCCCTGTAAGCAGCAAATGTTATTGAATGAAGTCATTTCAAATGATTTGAATCACTGGCACTCATTCATTCACTGTCTTTTAATATTTAAATCCTTATTCAGTACCCATCCTCAACAAAGTTAGTGTTAGTCGTTCAGTCATGTCCAACTCTTCGCAACCACATGGACTGTAGCCCGCCAGGCTCCTCTGTCCATGGAATTCTCCAGACAAGCATACTGGAGTGGGTAGCCTTTCCCTTCTCCAGGGGATCTTCCCAACCCAGAGATCAAACCCAGGTCTCCTGCACTGCAGGCAGATTCTTTACCACCTAAGCCACCAGGGAAGCCCATACCCTCAACCAAAGCACTGTGCAAATGCTGCATACCCCTGGTGACCTCAGCAGAACCTGGCCACATAGAAGTAGGTTTGGACAAAAGGCAGCATTTCTCTTTATAGTAGTACTATTATTGCAACCAAAGAGTTTCGGTCTTTATGGTTGTTCTGCTCACGTTTAACTTTTTATATTTCCTTTTAAAGGAGAGATGTATGTAAGCCCAGAAAACATGTCACCTTATATTTACACGATTTAGGGTAAAGGTCTGCAAAAACCTCCTAGAGAGAGCATCATGATTAGTTACTATTCCAAAGCATGGCTCTACCTGTATACCATACTGCCCCCAGCTATGTGATAGGGCCCAAGGGCGTAGTTAGGAAGATGCCTCCTGAGCTCAACTTAGAGGGAACGGAAACCAGCCTTCCTCTGCTGTGATGCAGGCAGCTCCAGAGAGTAGTGTCCCTAAATGGAGGGACTGAAACAGTTGCTGGATGCCAGCAAAGTAGGAAACACAACCTTAACACTTAGATTGAGACCCTTGAGCTGAGACTCTCCAAGTCTCCTTCAGCTATTTCTACTGCCTTGTCTTTGGAACCTAAATTCCCAGATAAAAAGGCATTTTTGAGGTAGGTGGGTTTGAGGCCTGCCTTCATCTGTTACTTTCTAGTTTTGGAACTACAGATTGGGCCAGTAGTATTTTAAAAACTAATAGAGTCTCCACTGTTATTCCCTGGTGACAGACGGTAAAGAACCTGCCTGTGGTGCAAGAGGCCCAGGTTCAATCCCTGGGTCGGGAAGATCCCCTGGAGAAGGGAATGGCTACCCACTGCAGTTTTCTTGCCTGGAGAATTCTATGGACAGAGGAGCCTGATGGGCTATGGTCCATAGGGTCGCAGAATCAGACATGACTGAAGCGACTTAGCACACGAAGTCTCTACCATGGAGGTTCTCTTGAAGACTAAATGAGATCATCTTCTAAAGGATTTAGTGTGGTGTTACACAAAGAGAAACATTATAAAATGTTAATTCTTTTTATTACCATACAATACCCACCCTGACCCTTGCAACTTCTGAAAGTTAGTTGAGTCTGGCTCCCAAAAAGCAAACCTTGTTCTTCAAAGTCACACAGGTTAAAATACTGGAGATCCCGAATTGCAAAGAAGGTCTTCCCGTCCCTTGTCAGTAAGAGCTCTAAAATACAGCACAGGTGCATTTAAACATGGATCCAGACAAAGTGGGCTACACGCGGTGTGCACACACATTCACTCATGCCTGACTATCGGTGATACCATGGACTGTGGAGGAAGGCTCCTCTGTCCACGGGATTTGCCAGGCAAGAATACTGGAGTGGGTTGCCATTTCCTTCTCCAGGGAATCTTCTGGACCCAGGGATCAAATCTGTATCTCTGTGTCTCCTGAATTGGCAGGCAGATACTTTACCACTGAGCCACCTGGAAAACCTACTATGGTAATAAACAAGACGGGGTCCATCCTTAAAAGAATGGAGCAGAGTCCATCGAGAGAAGTGTCCGACATGTACATGTTTATGTATACCAGGTGATTTTTCAGCAGTAAAAACAAACCTAGGAGTCTCCAGGGAAAAGCACAGAGTCAGCAATGGTTTTCAATTTTAAAAAATGACACAATCTAGGTATCAAAGTGCAGTAAAAATATCTAAAGTCAGAACAGCAGGACAGAATTACTCAAGCACTTGTAAGCAGTGAGACTTGGAATATATCCCTTAACATTCTCTAAATTATAGTTCTTCTCATATGGAGAGTGAAAGTGATAATCTCCATCTCACAGAATTGCTGTGAGGATTCAGTTAAGCAACCTAGTGAAAACTTCATCATCACACACATCATTATCTAAACGAGCACATTTCTGAAAGGATGAGAAGGCACTATTAAAAATTATACCATGGCAAGGGGCAAAAACCTGGGTATCTGGTCACCCTCTTCATCACGCATATGGCACATACCTTATGCACAGATGGCACTAAATATATATCAGTTCTTTTATTTGTTCCTGAGCCTTGAAGAATGATAGTAATTTCTGACAGAGGAAAGGGGCAAGGGAAATATGTAACAAACAGAGGGAACTCCGCAAGCAAAGGAATATTCCAATGTAAAAGCTTGTGAAAAGTTTCACCTTGTTCATGTTGTTGTTCAGTTGCTAATTAGTGTCCAACCCTTTGTGACCCCATGGACAGCAGCACACTAGGCTTCCCTGTCCTCCACTACATCCCAGAGTTTGCTCAAATTCATATCTATTGAGTCAGCGATGCCATCCAACCATCTCATCCTCGGTCACCCTCTTCTCCTCCTGCCTTCAGTCTTTCCCAGCATCAGGGGCATTTCCAATGAGCTGGTTCTTCCTGTCAGATGGCTCAAATATTGGAGCTTCAGTTTCAGTATCAGTTCTTCCAATGACTATTCAGGGCTGATTTCCTTTAGATGGACTGGTTTGATCTCTCTGCAGTCCAAGGGACTCTCAAGAGTCTTGTCTCATATAATCACATAATTATAAAATATCACAGCTGGAAGGAACTGAGATATCATTTAACCCAAACCATTTCAGAGATGAAGAAAATGAACCTCTGAATGGTTAAATAACAGGGACCTCTAGTTTCAAACCAAGGACGAGCAGCGAGGTTTTCTGACTGCTCAACCAGGGACCTTCCCATGGTCTCATCCCTCATCTCTAAGAAAGGTTTCTCCTAGATCAGAGCTATCATAGAAATGATAGAAAATCTGTAACTTCCTTCAACAGCTTTTCTCATACTTCTTAAATTCTTACTGTCTGTGTCCAATTGCACAGCCAACCAGTACTATCTTCAGGGAAGATGAATACAATAAGCAGTACTCTTGCCAAGGAGAAGGAATCACGTTTACTTCACTTAGCAACATTTACTGCTCAGTTAAGAAAGAACAAATAGCTTCTTTATCACTTACATAACTTCTTTGGATCTGTATTTTCCTTGGATTTGCCATTCACAATAAACATGTTTGATGGAACAAATAATTTAGGAACAGACTCTATAAGTAGCATAGTTCATATAAAGCTCATTCTTCCAGTTGATGAAATAGCTCCCTAGTGCAGAAGGTATCACTAGACGTCTGTACAGCATGAATGGACTAACTGGCACACTCCCATAGCTAATAATGGAAGGAAGTATCCCCAGGTGACTCTAGTGGTAAAAAAAATCTGCCTGCCCATGCAGGAGATGCAAGAGACACCTCCTCTGGGTTGGGAAGATCCCCAGGAGAAGGAATGGCAACCCACTCCAGTATTCTTGCCTGGGATATCCCATGGACACAGTAGCCTGGCAGTCAACAGTCCATGGGATTGCAAAGAGTTGGATATGACTGAGCACACATGGACAGAGACAGTGAACAGCAGAATATAATTCTTTCTCAAAGGTCCTCCAGTTATACTTTCATGACTTCCTCTCAAAATTCCCCCCAACCACTAAGACAATTTTCCTAGCTCTGAGTGTCATGAACATACAGTGTCCACCTGGAAGAATAAGTTGGATAGAAGAGATCTCCATGCTTGTCTTGTTGTACTGTTGAAACTTTGCTCAACAGTTTCTTCTTCAAAAGCTTTAGAGCCTCTTCTCCAAAGAGAGTTCATTACTCTGTCCTCTTGAGATACCATGGCATTTGAATTCACCCCTGTCAGAGTTTTTAGCCACATTCTCTAATAATTTCCTCATCTCTCTCTGCTCAAAAGACTGCTACCCAGAGAGATGCCTGAGGCTTTATAGTGCACTATAGACTCAGTGACATCTGGCACATAGTAGGAGCTCAAATAATCACTCATTGCATGAACTACTTGTGGCACCCAGGGAACAATATATTAGTAAAGAGCACTATCTAGGAACTGTTTTTAGGATAAAGGAAATGGTCTATGTAAAAGCATTATATGTTCTTTGGAAGAAAGGAACTGTAAAACTACAAGGCATTACTCTCCATTATTGTATGGCAAATTGCTACAATGCTCTCCTTAAATGGTATTTGGTGGCCTGGAAAGCTAATGTCTCTCATTAAATGCTGACTCCCTGCAAGTCACTTATGTAACTGGAAGCACTTGAGTGATTTTGTTGCAAGAATTCATTTTGTCTTGAAAAGTGCTGCACACAGGAATTTCTTATCTTACCTAGCTCATTATTTGTAACATTATGGAAATGATTTTTAAAAAATTAAAAAAAAATTAAACTCTAACATGAAGTATTTGGCTCTTAAATCCTGTTAGAGGTGTGATATTAAAAAAAAAAAAAAAGATGTACTTCTGCTATACTTAAAATGAATAACCAACAAGTTCCTACTGTATAGCACAGGGAACTCTGCTCAATGTTATGCAGCAGCCTGGATGAGAGGGGTGTTTGGGGGAGAATGGATTCATGTGTATGTATGTCTGAGTCCCTTCATTGTTCACCTGAAACTGCCACAACACTGTTAATCAACTATAATACAAAACAAAAATTTTTTTTAATGTAAATAGACTTTCATAAATATACTTTTTGGCTTAAAGAAGGGGACAAGTATCCCAAGATGATGTGTTCAAAGAACACAGTATGATGTAGTCACATGAGTTTAAATTTCACCTCACATGATTTTTCAGAGAGTATAAAAGGTTGTCAGATTCAGTGAAACAACTGCTAGATTTTACATCCTACAGCTATTTTATTTTCTTTATGACCAGATCAAATGGAACTAGTAATTCATCTGCTGGCCTACCGATACTTATTTTTTTTAATCCTTCACAAGCATGTTGTGCAAAAACAAATAGCAAGCACACTTCCCTGCATTATGAGTGGAGGTTTAAATCCAAAAATCTGTTTCTAGGCCTGCCAAATGTAGTCACTGACTTCACAAGTTAATAAAAAGATTGTAACGTTCATCTGCAATACCACCACCACCCTCAAGAAAGAAAAATAAAACCATAACATTTCAATCTGTTGATCAAGTCACCACAAATTAATTCATTTATCATTAAATGCATTCAT
Organism: Odocoileus virginianus; assembly: GCF_023699985.2. NCBI lineage: Eukaryota > Metazoa > Chordata > Mammalia > Artiodactyla > Cervidae > Odocoileus > Odocoileus virginianus. Next base: position 24,990,271 of record NC_069696.1, on the reverse strand, counting down.
TCCAAACTGTCTCTCAGTGCTTTATGAATTCCAAATGAACTTTTTGAGATGTCTAGACTGAATTATAAACATTTAAGCACCTTACTCATATATTACTGATTCCTTACTAAAGAGCTACCTCAAAGAGAAATAGTGTATAATATCCTTTAGATGCAGAATCTAAAAAGATACAATACAAATGAACTTATTTAGAAAACAGAAATACACAGATTTAGAGAAGGAACTTCTAGTTACTAGGGGGAAGAATGGGGAGAGGGCATAGTTAGGGAGTTTAGGATTGATAAGTACACACTTCTATATTTAACATGGATACCCAACAAGGACCTACTTTATAGCAGGTGGAACTCTGCCCAATGTCATGGAGCAGCCTGGATGGGAGGGGAGTTTGGTGGGAAAATGGATACATGTATATCTAAGGGCTAAGTCCCTTTGTTATCCACTTAAAACTATCACAACACTGTTAATCACTGTTACTGGAGTGTTGCTCCAATAAAAAAATAAAAAGTTTTTAAAAAAAGAGAGACATACCTCAGCATCTCCCCTACATCACAACTTCCAAACAGATATTTTCACAAGCATTTCTTGAGCCCCTCTCACATGAAATGGGGCTACAAAATGCTACAGCAGCTGTAAAACTTGATTTTTGCCTCAACAAGTATTGTTATCATTGTGCACCTTAAAGAAATGTGAGGACTTCCCTGGTGGCCCAGTGGCTAAGACCCTGTATTCCCAATGCAGGGGGCCTGGGTTCAATCCCTGGTCAGGGAACTAGATACTGCAGGCTGCAACTAAGACCTGGCTACAACTAACAGCCAAAAAAATAAATTAAAAAAAAAAAAGAAAGAAATGTGGGCAAGGGAAATCAAAATATTTAAACTTATTTGTCCTAAGAAAAATGTATCTTTCACTTTGTTGCCATATTTAAGATATGTTCAGCCTCCCACTGAGGACACTATGAATTTATTTTTTTCTTTTTCTTTCCACTGGTTCAGTGACTGTCACAGGAATACCATTCCAGTAACCTCTGGCACACAGACACACGAGGGCCACTACAGCATGCTGAGATTTGATACAAACATGTTCAGGCCGGAGAATGTGCGTCATATTCTACTGGCTGGAGAGAGAGACTTTGCTTTTCAAGCTCTTAATCTTTATACTTAATTGAATAAACTTTAGGACACACCCAGCACGTGCCCAATATATTATATTAAGCAATGCAGATTCAAAAATGAATATGTCCCCTCCCCTCAAGAAAGCAGTCAACAGAAGGTTTATAAATCATCATAGTCTAGAAAAGCTTGCAAAGGCCAAATTTCATGCATTTTTGTTGTTTTTTTTTCTTAAGTCTTAATTGAACGTTACAATGTTGCTTCTGCTGTTTATGTTCTGATTTTTTGGCCTCCAGGCACATGGGATCTTAACTCCCAGAACAGGGATCCAACCCACACCCCCTGCATTGGAAGGCAAAGTCCTAACCACTGGACTACCAGGGAAGTCCCCCCTAAGCATTTTCACACTTCTTTTAATTTGTTTTTCAGAGTGTGGTTTACTTGATCACCTCAAGAATCACCACATGAACCTATTTGCAGGGTAGCCATGGAGACACAGACATAGGAAACAGACTTGTGAACACAGAGGGGAAGGAGAGGGTGGGATAAATTGAGATAGTAGCATGCAAACATATACATTGCCATATGTTAGATAGATAGCCAGTGGAGATATGCTGTCTGATGCAGGGAGCTCAAACTGATACTCTGTGACAACCTAGAGGTGTGGGATGGGGTGGGAGGTGGGAGGCAGGCTCACGAGGAAGGGAACATATGTAGACTTAGGGCTGATTCATGTTGATATACAGCAGAAACCATCTCAATGTTGTAAAGCAATTATCCTCCAATCAAAAATAAACTTGTAAAAGAGAATCATCACAGACTCGCTCCTCTCCTTTTCTCCTAAGGTGCAAACAGAATGCAAGCCCCAACTTCTGAATTCCCCTACCACTGCCATAGCCCAGATAGGCTTCTCTTTCTTTTTACTTTTGATGCCTGGAATGCCATGATAATTTCCATACTTACCAGAAATGTGTTCATAGGAAAAGACAGAAACCTCACTCAATCTAGCCTAAGCCAAAAACAAAAGTCAAACGCAATAATGTGGGGGCAGGTAATTTTCAGAAAAGAGAGAATGTGGGAGTGGCTCATAGGAGTAACTGTGGGATCCAGTAGAGTAATGATAGAACTCTTAGAAACTAGAAACCAGGATCCCTCACCTGCTAATATTTTCTCCACCTATCATCTCTGTTTCACTCTATGCTGTGGACTTCCTCTGTCCTACTCAAGTGGGTCTGCTCAGGCACCAGGGAACACAGCTGTACTGAGCGAACAGTACCCCACCACCATCCACCCCACCAAATCCACATCCACCTGGAACCTGTGAATGTGACCTTAGCTGGAAACAGCATCCCTGAGGATGTAGTTAAGATCACACTGGACTGTGCATGTGCTCAGTCATGTCTGACTCTCTGCAGCTCCATGGACTGTAACCCACCGGGCTCCTCTGTCCATGGGATTCTCATGGAGTCACGAATACTGGGGTGGGTTTCCATTTCCTACTCCAGGGCATCTTCCCAACCCAGGGATCGAACTTGCGTGTCTTGCATCTCCTGCACTGGCATCTGGGTTCTTCACCACTAGCACAACCTGGGAAGCCCACTGGATTAGGGTGGGCCTTAATTCAATGACCGATGCCCTTATACGAAAGGGGAAGGGCTGGGAGACACACAGTGAGAAGACCACCGTGGAAGAGCGGAGGCAGGGGTGGACGCTGCATCCACACCCTGAGGAAAGCCAAGGACCGCCTGATCCACAAGGAAGGACCTGCCCCAGAGACTTCAGAGACAGCAAAGCCCTGCTGACAGCCTGACTTTGGACTTCCAGATCTATGAGGACATGCATTTCTGTTGTTACAAGACTCACAGTTTAAATACAAAAACAAGGTCCTACTGTATAGCACAGGGAACTATACCCCATATCTTGTAAAAACCTATAATGGAAAACAATCTAGAAAAGAAGTGTGTGTGTGTGTGTGTGTGTGTGTGTGTGTGTGTGTGTACACTGGAATACTGGGGTGAGTTGCCGTTTAAGGAAATGGCAACTCACTCCAGTATCCTTGCTGGAGAATTCCATGCACAGAGGAGCCTGGTGGGCTATATAGTCCACGGGGTTGCAGAGTCAGACATGACAGAAGCAACTTAGCACACAGCACATATATAATTGAATCAATTTATTGTACACTTGAAACTAACACAACATTGCAAATCAACTTTATTTCATTAATCAAGTTTAACCCAGTTTGTGGGACTCTTCTGGCAATCCTAGGAAGCTAACATAATGGTCACCAGCATTCCCAAACCTCACTTCTGTTTGGGAACCCTAAAAGAAAAAATGCTCTGTCCTCCACAATGTAATTAAAATCCAAGCCCCAGAATCGGATAGATTCCTGAGTCAGATGCCTATTCTTGTACATATCAGAGTGCTGATCTGTCCATGGAGGATGTAAAGACACCACTGTCCATGCACAGGAAATGCATGCATCTCTCTGATCCAAGAGAAGGAACAAAGGATGGTGAATGCAAGTTTGACCAAAAGCACATGGAGTGTGAAAGGAGAAAATCTCAGACAAGAAGACAAAGATATGAAAATGGTGGGGGAGGGATATCAAGCAGACAAACTGACATCAACTATCTTCTTTAATCTCACCTTCTCCTGCCTTTAATCCATTCTCCAAATGGTTGCGAGACTAGTCTTTCCCAAAGGTATCACTCAAAATTCTTTCTCAGCTGCCTTTAGTTTTCAGAGTAATGCCAAAAAGTAAGAGCTGACAGGAAACCTGAACAAACTTTTTTGGCCAACCAAGATCTCGTCTTGACCCGCCTCCTGAATCACTCCTTACACTCCCTGCCCCTCCAGCCAGACCAAACTTCTTACGGCTCCCTCAGCACTTGGGCATTTTCACACCCCATCTCTGGGCTCCTCCTTGGAACGCTCTTTCTAGTGATACTTTTCTCCATTTTGTTAATTCCTATTCATCACTTCACCTCACATTCATCCTTTAGGATTACATTTAAATATCAACAGAGATGTCCTTTTATACCCATTACCTCACCTCTGAAGCTTCAGAGCTCTCCTCTGTAATGTAAGGGCTGGCTATTATTCATTTCCAAGAGAAATCTCTTCAAATCACAGTGTGCTTCCTGGGTAACTGACAAGTAAGGCTCTGCTTTCTTTGATGAGGCCAAAAGCCCTGACAAAACCATAGAAACACTCTAAATGACTGCTGGCAAATTGCTGTCTATCCAGCAATAATATACATCCTATACGATGGGAAAAAAAAAAAAAAGCAGAACATGAGAGTTCTACTTGGGGCAAAATGAAGACTATAGCCTAGGAGACAGCATTTCAGATAGTTCTGACAACTGCTTCAAAGAGTTAGGGAGAGAGATATTATATATGATATTAGTGAAAGGTGTGTGTGCACTCAAACACACATTCTGGCAGATATTTGCTGCTGGTCACAGGGAGCATATGTCATCATTAATGATTTTATTGCCCTTCTAGATATGAGGAGAGACAAGAACTGGCCTCATACAATCTTCTCCTGAAAATATCTGACTATCTGAAGGCTTCTCCTGCCCATTTGCCCCCAGGGCACAGAGTGCCTCATTCCTGATCTCCACCCCGGAACTCCTTTCAGAGTATGTTGTAGGTCAGTGACTGCAGTGGCTCCTGACTTCACCTTTGTAGCGGCAGATAGCAAGTGCCAATTTTTTGTTGGCACTCCTAATTGTAAAATCCTAGCTTTGCTGTAAGAAATTCAGAAGCTAGAAAGAGTTATTATGCAGTAGATGAAAGAAATCACTTATTTCGAAAATAATAGTGGAAAGAGGAAAGGAAGATGAAATTTACCAATATGTTTGGAGGGTTATTGTGAAAGACCTGAGTCCCTCTTCAATACATTTCCCTGGTCTCATTCTATCTGGAAATCTCATATAATTTATCCCCTACACAGTATCACAAATTCTGGATAAGACAGCAGGGACAGCACATAAGCCAGGGTCATTTATTTATATGTCAGCTTTAATTGTCATGTGTAGACTTGAACTACTTAAGCCCCAGACTCAGATTACTTTGGCATTACATTATGTTCTGCCATTACATAATGGACTGAGGAAACTCACTCAAATTTCTAAAGCCTCTAAAGTTCTGTAAAACTGGGATAACAATAGTACCTCTGTCATTGGGGTCATATAGGTATTTAGTGGCTTAAGATATACAAAGTACTTAGAACAGGAGTTGACATACAGTAAGTGTTTGGTAAATGTCTTGATTATACTATCTCCATTCTTTTAACAAGACCTTAAGAAATAAAAGGAAACTTCAGGACAGGGAGACAAAGAGCACGAGGCAGACCCCACATAAGAGAAGGGCTGGCAAGGACAGGGAAACAACCTAACATTCATCAACAGGTGGGTGGGTAAAAATATGGTTTATATATATACATATACATACATACATACACACACACACACACACAATGGAATATTACTCAGCCATAAAAAGGAACAAAATAGGGTTATTTATAGACATGTGGATGAACCTACAGTTTGTCATACAGAGTGACATAAGTCAGAAGGAGAAAAACAAATATCATATATTAATGCATATAGATGGAATCTAGAAAAAGTGGTACACTGATGAACCTATTTGCAGGTCAGGAATAGAGATGCAGAGGTAGAGAACGGACTTGTGGACACAGAGGGGAAAGGGGAGGGCGGGACGAGTTGAGAGCGTAGCACTGACATATCTACACTACAATGTGTGAGAGAGATGGCTGGGGGAAGCAGCTGAATAGCGCAGGGAGCTCGGCTCGGGGCTCTGTGACGACCTACGGGGTTAGGATGGGGTGGGGGGATGGCTCGAGAGGGAGGGGATATATGTACACCTGCGGCCGATTCATGGTGATGTATGGCAGAAACCTACACAACATTGCAAAGCAATTATCCTCCAATTAAAAAAAATACATATTTTAAGAATAGAGGGAGGGGATGTGTACATACAGCTGATCCACTCTGTCGTACAGCGGAAGCTAGAATAATATTGTGAAGCAATATACTCCAATTAAAAAATAATTAAAATAAATAAAAGGGGGCCTGGCAAGAGAGAGCTAATGAAGAAGGACAGAAGATGCGCTACAGTTGGGTTCTGGAGGCATCCTAGCTTCAGCAGGGGCTGGTGTTCACTGGGAAGAGTTGAATAACAGAGGACTCAGCTACTGATTCTGGGCCAGTCGTTGCTCTGCCATGGCCTCGCTCAGACTGGAAGCTCTTGCAGTTGAGACTACAAGGAGGAACCTCATCTTCATTTTTCTCCCTTGCTTCTCCATGCTAACTCCTGGCAGGAAAGGGTAACTTTCCGTAATGCAAATTATAGCTCTTCTATAACCCATCAGGGAAAAAATTTTCCCATAGGTGTGGCAATCACCATGCTCCCCTAGCTCAAAATGGATGGTGTGAGGGTCTGCAGAACATGTCAAAAGTTTGAAAACAAGAGTTATGAAAAGAAAATCACACCAACCGATGAGAGCAGTCATTTTAGACATAGTAACTGCATTAGGATTCCTCAGGAAAACAGAACCAATAAGATATGTGTGTATGAATATTTACACATGTTTATATATATATATACATATATATACACACACACACACACACACACATAAATACAGAGAGAGAGAGATTAAGGTATTGGCCCATATGTTTGTGGAGGCTGGCAAGTCCAAATTCTCAGAGCAGGCAGAGAGGCCGGAAACCCAAAGAAAGGGTTGATGTTTCAGCTCAGGTTCAAAGGCAGTCTGCTGGTAGAATTCCCTCTTGATTGGAGGAAGTCAGTCACTTTTCTCTCAAGATCTTCAACTGGTTGATTGAGGCCCACTCACATTTTGATGAGTAATCTGCTTTAGTCAGATACTGATTTAAATATTAATCTCATCTAAAATGTATCTTCACAGCAACATCCAGCATCCAGACCAGTGTTTGATTAAATATGTGGGGTCTGTGACCTGCCCAAGTTGACATATAAAATTAACCACAGTTACCAATTAGTCTTTTTCTTTCCCAATTCCCAGAGAAATGCCATTTCTACCATTTTAACCAACTGGATGTTAATTAGTTTAGCACTGTCTCTATCTCTCTTTGTAAATAACAAAGACTATTTCAAGTATAAATTCTGTTTTATTTGTACTCTTTTTTTGAAAAAAGATAAAGTTTTCAGCCCCAAATTCTCTGAGTGCTCCATCTCTGGGTTCCACTTTGCATGTTTTGACTTAGTCATACTATGGAAAACGACATGACAGAGGCAGTTTCCTAAGATTCGTGTGAATCTAATTCTAAGCTGTTTAAAATAGAGCCAAATGATGCCAAAAGAATTTGAATATCATTACTCTTAACTCCGAGTGAACGTAATACATTGTGATATGAAGCATGCCTCCATACAAAGCAAGAACCAAAGAACAGATTAGTAGGTAAATTTAAAGTCACTATCAAAAAATAAAAATTACATGAAACTGTTTCTCATTGAGGAAAAAAGTTTTTATGATAAAACAATAAATAGAACTTCTGAATCTAACTAAAGTCACAGTTGAAATAATATTAATAACAAGGCAAGAACTGCACTGTACTTACTTTTAAATTACCAACAGAGTCCTACATGCCACCATTGCTAATCTAAAAATCACCTAAATAGAAATTCAAACTGAGAATTTGCTCTAAAATCTTCTACATTCTCAGAATAGTTGATGTCAACATCACCATAACTGTCTGAGCCCTTACTCTCCTGGGTGCCATTTACTTCTCAGTTTTGTCTACACATTGTATATTTGGTCTTTTCACAAAAGGTTCTAATCATTGCAGGAAGCCAAAGAATGAATTGTGGTTCACTGCTCCCTAAAGTACACAAACTACATTTATCCATTCATTCATTCAGCAGTATTTATTCATGTCTGCATACTCCACGAAAGTCTTGGATATACTGATGAATAACTCACATTCCATAACCTCTTTGAGCCTACAATACATTGGGAGGAGAAAAACCCTCTGGAGTTTGCAGACTAACATGGAGAAAAACAAGCATTTGATTACAACTCAATGTGATTGCGGGAAATATACAAGTACTTTTCCTGAAATATACAAGTTATTATGAGAGTGAATGGATGAACAAACATAGTGGGTGGAGAGGAAGATCAGATACCAACTGAAATCTTAGGCTTGAGAGGACTTTAGGCAGGATAATGATAAAGAGTGTCCCTGGGAGGAAGAAAATAGCAATGCAAGGCCTTTAGGGAGAAAGCAGCTGGACAAGTAGAGGGATAGAGAGTGGCTTGAAGCATAGAGCATGAACAGGGGCAGACAGGGTCCCATCCTGCAGTGCTTCCTTATGTCACTGCAACCTCAAAACGTAGTCCAAACCAAAAGAATCCATATTTAAGCTGCAGCATCTAAAAATGATCTTTCCATCCACTCATTTAGGAGATTCAAGTCATTTGGAGAAAAGATGTATCTTGAAATATCAATAAATTGGTTGCAAACTTCTCTCCCTTTATACTGAAGTCTCAGATCTATAGAGATAAACTATTTTTAAATTATTGAGAGTATATTCATTAAATAATATTTTTTCTAAAACTAAATATTCCCTCTATATTCTATTTATACTATAAGTGCTAACAAACCTGGAGAAAAGTAGGAAGAAGGCCACAGAGACAACCAAAAGCAATCAAATTCCACAAAATACTTAAGAGTGAATAAAAATGTTAGACAGAAAATGTTAAATGAAATCAACAGACAGAACAATGGATTCTCTTCCCAGGATATCTGCAAGTACATTGTACTTCAATTCATGTCAACATATGGCAAAAACTATCACAATATTATTGTCATTATCCTCCAATTAAATTAATTCAAAAAATAAAATAAGGAACATAATTATTTTCTTCCACTTTAATATCAAAGTTAATTAAGAATAAAGAAGTGAAACTGCAGAGATAATCATAAGTTACTATAAGATGCATGTGAAATACTGGGGGAGTCATGGACTACAATGTACTGCTAATATGGATGGATGTTGGGACATCACAACTTGGATGCCTCGTGTGAGTTTATGGATAAAGGGTTACACTGTGATGCTGTCAAAAGGAACTTAGTGCACTGGACCTGAGCTCAAATGGTTGTGAATTCAATGACAGATCTTTAGAAAAGATATGATGCCAGATTCCTAAGCCTTCTCACTGTGATTTGTGCTTTCTGCATTTTTTTCCCTCCATCTTTGAGAATCTAGGAGCCAGGACACTGTCTCTGAAGATAAGTAATTGGTTATTATTTATTCTTCTATGTTCACTAGGATGTGAATGTCTCCATTTTTCTATTTTGACACTGAAAATAAGAACTGCATCATATGAGTCAACATTTACAAGATGCACTGACATCCTGAAATGAGAGTGTGGCGTGAGGATTACAATTTCTCACCAGAAAAAAATGACCTCCAAGGTCTCTTTGTGTCCTGAGATGCTATGATAGGCTCCATTTGTTGTCTATTCATCATAACTTGGGGCCAAGGTCAACACTGCAATAGCAAGAAGCACTGGTCTAACTCAGACACTAAAATGGTGGGAAAAGAATGTACTCTCAGGATCTTACATTAACAGCAATAAAATTCAACATATCTTAAGAGTTGATAATCAAAATAAAGTTCATTTTAAAATTCAAAACAGAATTGGGACAGGCCAGGGGAAGACCCATTTAGGAAACAGAGTCCACCCTAACTTACAAAAAATCATAAATTAGCAGAGAAGAGAACAAATGTCTTTTTTTTTAAATGCCAGATAAGGAAGTTAACTAGCCACATTTCCTTCAGATCAGGAACAGATTTGAGGAGACACAATTTACCTCGATGACTGGACTACCTAAATTATTTAATTGGATGAGGGTCATTTGATCATAGTAACTGACATTGCTTTAACGTCATGTAATTCTCCAATGACAACAAATCAATCCACAGAACCTTTTGGTGGTCTTAACTGATGACGCTATCATTTGCCTTTACCATATTATTTCCTTAAGCACTTGAAAATGTTACTAAAGATTTTCTTCATTTTTAGGTCTTTTTTTTTTTTAGGTCTTTTCTTTTCCAATATGCCAAATTACTAAACCAGACAGCATAAGGAGTAAAATAATTAAAGCCAAATTTTATGCAGCATCTTTAAAATGTAAAAGGGAGCTTTTAAAGATCTTGGATATTCTAGATTAAATCAGCAGGAACAGATTTTGAAAGAAATATAATATCATAACAAAATTCTGAAGCAGCAGCCCATAAGAATCCATGAAAAAACTGCTAATCGATAAATTCAGCAAGGCTTCAGGGTGCAAGATCAACAAACAAAAATCAATTGTTCCCATACTCCAGCAGTGAACAACCTGAAGAAGAAATTAAGAAAACAATTCCATTTATAAATGACTATTATGATTAGTTTTGAAGGTGGACAGCTTGAGTTCAAGGCCTAACTACCATTCAGTTCAGTCGCTCAGTCATGTCTGACTGTGGCCCCATGGACTACAGCACGCCAGGCCTCCCTGTCCATCACCAACTCCTGGAGTTTACATAAACTCATGTCCATTGAGTTGGTGATGCCATCCAACCATCTCATCCTCTGTTGTACCCTTCTCTGCCCACCTTCAATCTTCCCCAGCAACGGGGTATTTTCAAATGAGTCAATTCTCCCCATCAGGTGGCCAAAGCATTGGAGTTTCAGCTTCGGCATCAGTTCTTCCAATGAATATTCAGGACTGATTTCCTTTAGGATGGACTGGTTGGATCTCCTTACAGTGCAAGGGACTCTCAAGAGTCTTCTCCAACACCACAGTTCAAAAGTATCAATTCTTTGGCAGTCAGCTACCTTTATAGTCCAACTCTCACATCCATATATGACTACTGGAAAAACCATAGCTTTGACTAGATGGACCTTTGTTGGCAAAGTAACGTCCCTGCTTTTTAATACACTGTCCAGGTTTCAACAGTACATGAACCCTGAACTTCCAGACGTTCAAGTTGGATTTAGAAAAGGCAGAGAAACCAGAGATTAAATTGCCAATATCCACTGGATCACTGGAAAAGCAAGAGAGTTCCAGAAAAACATCTACTTCTGTTTTATTGACTATGCCAAAGCCTTTGACTGTGTGGATCACACAAACTGTGGAAAATTCTTAAAGAGATGGGAATACCAGACCACCTGACCTGCCTCCTGCAAAATTTGTATGCAGGTCAAGAAGCAACAGTTAGGACTAGACATGGAACAACAGACTGGTTCCAAATAGGAAAAGGCTCTATATTGTCACCTTGTTTATTTAAATTATATGCAGAGTACATCATCCAAAATTCTGGACTGGATGAAGCACAAGCTGGAATCATTTGCCAGAAGAAATATCAATAATCTCAGATATGTAGATGATACCACATATATGGCAGAAAGTGAAGAAGAACTATAAGAGCCTCTTGATGAAAGTGAAAGTGAAAAAGTTGGCTTAAAATTCAACATTCAGAAAAATAAGATCATGGCATCTGGTCTCATTATTTCATGGCAAATAGATGAAAAAGAGTGGAAACAGTGATAGACAATATTTTTTGTCTCCAAATCACTGCAGCCATGAAATCAAAAGATGCTTGCTCCTTGGAAGAAAAGTTATGACCAACCTAGACAGATTATTAAAAAGAAGAGACATTACTTTGTCAGCAAAGGTCTGTCTAGTCAAAGTTTTGGGTTTTCCAGTAGTCATGTATGGATGTGAGAGTTGGACTATAAAGAAAGCTGAGCACTGAATAATTGATGCTTTTAACTGTGGTATTGGAGAAGACTCTTGAGAGTCCCTTGCACTGCAAGGAGAGCCAACCAGTTATCCTAAAGGAAATCAGTCCTGAATATTCATTGGAAGGACTGATGCTGAAGCTGAAACTCTAATACTTTGGCCACCTGATGTGAAGAACTGACTCATTTGTAAAGACCCTGATGCTGGGAAAGATTGAAGGTGGGAGAAGGGGACAACAGAGGATAATGGTTGGATGGCATCACCGACTCAATGGACATGAGTTTGAATAAACTTCAGGAGCTGGTGATGGACAGGGAGGCCTGGCATGCTGCAGTCCATGGGGTTGCAGAGTCGGACATGACTGAGCCACTGAACTGAACTGAGATTGGTCATAACTTTTCTTCCAAGGAGCAAGCGTCTTTTCATTTCATGGCTGCAGTCACAATCTGCAGTGATTTTGGAGCCCCCAAAAAATAAAGTCTGTCACTGTTTCTGTTGTTTCCCCATCTATTTGCCCTGAAGTGATGGGACCAGATACCATGATCCTTGTTTTCTGAGTGAAGTTTTAAGCCAGATTTTTCACTCTGCTCTTTCACTTTCATCAAGAGGCTCTTTAGTTCTTCTTCACTTTCTGCCATAAGGGTGATGTCATCTGCATATCTGAGGTTACTGATATTTCTCCAGGCAATCTTGATTCCAGCTTGTGCTTCATCCACTCTAGCATTTCACATGATGTACTCTGCATATAAGTTAAATAAGCAGGGTGACAATATACAACTTTGATGTACTCCTTTCCCAAATTGGAGCCAGTCTGTTGTACCATGTCCAGTGCTATCTGTTGCTTCTTGACCTGCCTACAGATTTCTCAGGGGATAGGTTAGGTGGTCTGGTATTCCCATCTCTTTAAGAATTTTCCACAGTTTGTTGTGATCCACACAGTCAAGTGTTAGTCGCTCAGTCATGTCCAACTCTTTTGCGACCCATGGACTGTAGCCCACCAGGCTCCTCTGTCCATGAGATTCTCCAGGCAAGAATACTGATGTGGGTTACCATTCCCTTCTCTAGGGGACCCTCCTGACCCAGGCATCAAACTTGGGTCTCCGGCATAGGAGGGAGATTCTTTACCATCTGAACCACCAGGGGAGCCACTAACCAAGAGGTTTCATGCAAATCACCTAATCACTCTGTGCCTTAGTTGCCTCTGTTGTAAAAAATGAACATAAACCACCACCTGCTTCATAGTGTTGCTGCCAGAACAGATAAGTTAATTCACTTACATTTCTGAAAACCATCACCTGATGAATCATTGAACTCTGAACAAATATGAGATATAGAAGAAATTTAACAGTGAACAAGCACAAGGAAGGATAAAGCCTCCTTTATTCATCAGTGGTTTTGGAGTTGGATTTGTGTCTTTGGAGAAACTTGTCATGTTTGTGTCATTTGGCTGGGCTGCTTCAGACTCTCAGTTAGGTGACAGCTTACCGTGGACATTGGTAAAAGTTCATCAACACAGGTGAACATGCAAAAGCCACTCTCTTCTGTATAGGATGCTCTCATGAGGAACTAGTCTTTTCTGAAAGCTTCCTTTGTCTCAGTCATTTCCACATCTAATCACACACCAAGGTCTGTGATTCTACCTTTAAAACAGTTCTGCAGTCTTGTCTTTCTACCTCCCCTCTGCTTTCACTACTCTGGGTCCTAGTTTTCACAATCTATCACCTGGAGTATGCCACAGCCTCCAAACTTGTCCCCTAACCTCCAGTCTTCAAGTCTCCCCTCTACATGCCCTGCACGGACATTCTTTCTAACCATATCACTTCCCTGTTGAAACATGTCAGACTCTCTTCCAGGGCATCCCAAGGCTTCTATGCTAGATCTTTGCATTCACTCCACCCTCATCCATTACATCACTAACCTGTTGTTTTTCAGTTGCTAAGTCACGTCCGACTCTTTGCAACCCCATGGACTGTGCATACCAGGCCTCCCTGTCCTTCACCATCTCCCAGAGTTTGCTCAAACTCAAGTCCATTGAGTCTGTGATGCCATCCTACCATCTCATCCTCTGCTTGCAGTGTGGTGTGCTATATTTACTGGTTCTCCCTCCATCACCTTCATTCATGCTGTCTTCTCTTCCAAGGTCTGCCGACTACACTCCCCCAGAATGATTCCCATGTGATTTTAAGACTGTCCAAATAGCTCTACCATTTCACTTGATATCGTGTCTTTTAGGATTTATTGTTATGCATTTTCTCCCCACTTAACTGTTATTTCCTTGGAAACAGAGCTTGTTTATTTGTATTTGTATTCTCCGTGCAATCACTACATAGTACCTTGTACACAGTAAAGACAAGAATTCAAATATTCTGTATCACCCCAGTATCTCCAGCACCTGACCTAGGGCCTGACCCATGACAGACACTTAATAAATACTGAAAAAGAAAGGGAGGGATGGAAGAACATTGGTTGAGAGGGTAGTGTTAAGAGTCACAAAGTTCTGGGTTCTGCATATACAACAATCAGAGGGTCTTTGAAAGAACCAATGTCCCACATTGGCTATAATATAAAGTACAACTGCCCAAAATCTGTTCAGCAATACCCCTAACTCTGTTGCTTTCCATGTGACATAGGTCATGTACTCTTCAATGTTCTTGCACATAAAATTGAGGTATTACTACCTGTACCATTATTTAACATTACGACAACCGAAGCACCTGGTACATGGACAGAATCTGGTATGTATTTCTCAATATATAGTAGCTACTAATTTGGGGAATAATTATAACATTTATTGACTACATTAACAGATGGAGATAGATGAATGACATAGATGATATCTACTCAGACAGAAAAATGAGTAGATGGATAGATGATATATAGATGGATAGAGATAAATCCACCAAAACTCAGGGGATATCTAATACCATTTCCTACCACATACAGTTATGCTATCTTCACCAACTTTTCTCTGTGCAATTCTCCAACATTTAAACAACTCTATGTCTCTTCCAAGATTTAATTAAACAAATATTCAATGATGGTCTGTGCTATGTTTTCTTTTATTCATTTTGGTCAGTAATCATAGAATGTGATTCTGGTTTCCTTGTCATTTATTTAAAATGTGGTGACCCAAAGTGGATGTAAGATTAAAGTCTTTTTCACATAGCATCTAAATAATATTAGAATAGCAATAATTACTTTCTGAATCTTATACATAATATCTCATTTATTACAATATAGAATTAAGTTTCCTTTTACTAAAATGTTATTATACTATTTGTTCCCCAATGGCTCAGTGGGTAAAGAATCCACCTGAAATGCAGGAGATACAGGAGACTTGGGTTCGATCCCCAGGTTGGGAAGATCCCCTGGAGGAAGAAGTGGCAATGCACTCCAGTATTCTTGCCTGAAAAATCCCACGGACAGAGGAGCCTGGTGGGCAACTCCATGGGGTTGCATAGAGTCAGACATGACTGAGCATCTAAGCACACAGCACATGCTGAAACAGATTCTTAAAATATGTTTCTTTTATACCCAGATACTACCTCCTTGATGCTTAATGGTTGGTTTTGCTTTGTTCCACAGAGCCTAATTTTAAAATGTCCTAATTTTAAAGAATTATTTTCCTTATTGTCAGGTTCCATCTCTGTTTGGGGAACTAAGATCCCACATGCCATGTGGCACACTCAAAAAAAAAAAAAAAGGGAAATAACTCAATGTGTATCTATATATGAACATTTATATCAACTATATACCCGTTTATCTCTAGATAGTGATATTAGAAATATATCTATGATATACAAAGTAAAAAGAAAATGCTAACTGTATAAAAGATAAAATATATATTAACTTTTGTTTGCATATTTCAAAGACACATAAGAATAAAAGAAAATGAGACAAGTGCATAACAATGGTCAAAAACAGGTAAGAGTAAGATTTCTCAATATTACCTTTCTAATATTGCTTTCTTTGGAACCATATGAAAATATCACCTATTCAAAAGTTTAAAACCTAAAATATCAGTGGACAAACACAATAATTACTAAATTTTAAACACTGAAAATAAAAAGAATTGGCATAAGAATGGAGAAAACTAGAACTCAAAAAAATAATGGCATAGAGATGAAAGAGCAAGCGTAGATTTTTGTTTCACATTCTTCTATGATGTCTCCCTATGAGATGACTGTCTTTACTGGAAAAGTTCATACAAGGATGAAGAGGAGAGCTGTATCAGTTCCAGGTCCAAACCACACCCCTGTTCTCCGATAACTCTTGAGCATTCCTCTATTTCCAATTCCGTCCTTTTTATCTTGACTCTCCTAAACATTTGGTGTCTCCACCCAAGTTGGGTTGGGAAGTTGATTTGCAAACTAGGTTCTCACTTCTCCATTCTCTGATCATTGAATAAAGCCTGTGCTGTTTCAGTCTCAGCCATAGGTTTCATTATTGGCTGAACAAATCTGATCAAAAAAGAACCTCCTGGGCTTGAGACTGGGGCCTCGGCTGAAGCTAGGACCCCAGTGTGGGTTCCCCCAACCAGTTCAACAACAACTGCACCTGGCCAGCAAAGAAACTGATGAATACAGTTAGAAGCTCTTAACCTTGGCAGAGAAGGACCTTAAGAGCTGATGTGAGTTTGTTGTTTTCTAACAAGTCACCCAAGAACAATAGCATGCTATTCCCCCTTCAAAGATATAATCAATATTACTTACCTTCCACAATATTCTTTGTGCAAGTACCAAAAAGAGCCAGAAGAAACAGGCTTCACTCAAGAGAAGTCAGGAAAAGAGAGTGGAACTGTAACTATTCTAAGAACAGACGCTTACAATTAAGTTCTACAATCATAATGTGTCCAAAACGGGTAACTGAAGTCAATCTGCTTCCCCACAAATGAGACGGAGAATGGCTTCTCCCGTGGGGAAGCCTTTCCTGCCAAATCACCCCAACTGATGGCAACAGATACACCAAATCTGCCAGCACTAGGAAATGAAAGACAAACGCAGGAGACATTCAAAAGCAATCAAGCATCTGGGGAAAATAAGAAGGAATGAATGAGTTGGTTCTGTCTGAATTTAAAATGTTAAAATAGACAAATTTGGAAATAAAGTAACAGAAAATATCACATACTAGAAAGGCTATATTAAGGGCACCTTAAGATGGACAATATATTCTTAAAATTCTTATCTAAATCACAAAAAGATAATACTGTATTTTCAAATTCATAGAGCCATTTCTTGAAGAATACAGACTCGTGTTTTATAGTAGAAAAACTGTGGTTTAAAGAAACAAAAGTACACTTGCCTATAATCAGCCAAACCAATCAACAGTGGAACTTGGGATTTCTGAAGCCCACATTCCTGACCATTAAAAGAATCAAAAAGTGACAAAATATAACCAAGGAGGAAAAAATAAGTAAATGCAGATTAGCAAACAAACTGAAGCAAAATTAGCAAAATTGAGGCCACTTTTCAATTGTGCAAATATTTTCCCACACCACAGAAGCACATGTAGATTCTCACCCTTTCATATAACAAGAGAAATCAAAAGAGCAACAACATGGAGGTTCCTTTAAAAAACTAAAAATAAAACTATCATATGACTCAGCAAGTCCACTACTGGGCATTTACCCTGAGAAAATCATAATTCAAAAAGACACATGTACCCAAATGTTAACTGCAGCACTATTTATGATAGCCAGGACATGGAAGCAACCTAAATGTCCGCCAACAGATGAATGGATGAAGAAGATATGGTCCATATATACAATGGAATATTACTCAGCCATAAAAAGGAACAAAATTGGGCCATTCATAGAGATGGACCGAGGGTTTGTCATACAGAGTGACATAAGTCAGAAAGAGGAAAACAAATACTATATATTAAAGCATATAGATGGAATCTAGAAAAATGGTACAGATGAACCTATTTACAGCATAGGACTAGAGATGCAGGTGAACTAGAGAACAGACACGTGAATACAAGGGAGGAAGGAGGGGGTGGGATGAATTGAGAGTATCACTGACACATATACACGACCACAGCCAATGGGAACCTACTATATAACACTGGGAGCTCAGCTCAGTGTTCTGTGAGGACCTAGAGGGGTGGATGAGGGTGGAAGGAGGGGACAAATGTGTACATATAGCTGATTCACCTCATTGTACAGAGAAACTAACACAACGTTGTAAAGCTATCATACCTTAGTTTTTCTAAAAAGGGGGCGATACTTCTTGGTGACTTCCTAAGTGCTAAGTTCTTTGCTGGCACTATTTCATTCTCTCCTCACAAAAACCTGCACTTTAGTGTTACTATCATTATTAGTAATTTAGTGTCTTCTGTCATTCTCATTTTAAGAGAAGGAGACTGGAACTTGGGAAGGTTAGTCCACTTACCTCCTCACTCAAACGCCAACCGGCAAACCCAAAATTCCAGTTTGAGCCCAATCTCATGCTTATCTTAGAAGCCAGAAAGCCCAAGGCTGAGGGGCTAAGTTCTAGATGGACAAAAGCCTAAATGTGAATCCAGGTATTACCACCTCTGAGCGGGGCCACCTGAGGCCAGTTACTAAATCTTTCCTTGTCTCATTTGACTCATCAGCAGCCTGGGGATGCTACTAGTATTATTACTTCACAGTGTCCTCATAAGAATTAAGCAAATTAATACAAGTAAAGCTCTTAAAATCGTGTTTGCACACAATTTTCTACATGACCCCAAATGTTAGCTATTATGAAGATAATGATGATGATTGTTACTTTTATCTTTAGTGCTCTCAACTGTCTTCCAGCCCTGCGATATAATGAACACTTACGAGATTCCCCTGCACTATTAGGAAAAGTTTAATTTATCTTCAAGAAGCTTAACAGAAAAGTTTGTAGTATATTTTAGAAATTTTTCTGCTAAAATTATCTATGTGCTCAAGAGTCTGCCTTAGTTATCCCAAAAAGTCATTATAAGGAACAATGAGGTTAGATAAATAAGCTGCCTTTGTTTGTGAGGACATTATTTGATTCACAATAGCAAGGGCCGTGTACCAACATTTGATTTCTTTTTTTTTTTTTCATATTTTTGATTACCAAAGGATTTTCAATTAATATTCATTTTTTTGAAAAAGAAAACCAAAACATTCTATCAATCAGAGTGGAACACTGAATTCTTTTAGAGCTTATGTTTGCTTTTTGCTATTAAAAATAAATCTTTCCATGCTAATCTGAAAAGTAAAATACCATAGTAATCTAAGAGTTTAACCACATTGGGTATAGATGCAGAAAAAGTAGTTGCCCTTCTAGGGCTCCAGTCTGTATATATTATTCCCAGAGCATAAGGTATGACCTTGTGTAAATTCTTAAAAAAAAAAATAAAAAAGAAATTGTTAGTCACTCAGTCATGTTCAACTCTTTACCCGCCAGGTTTCTCTGTCCATGGGATTCTCCAGGCAAGAATACTGAAGTGGGTAGCTATTCCCTTCTCCAGGGGGATCTTCCCGACACAGGGATCCAACTCAGGTCTCCCACATTGCAGGCAGATTCTTTATCGTCTGAGCCTCCAAGGAAGCCCATGTAAATTCTAAACCCCAAAATAAATAGTTACTTTGGGAATAATGACAATATTTTCCAGGGGATATCCCTTTTATGCAAACATTCAACCAAAAACATTCTCTCTTCAGTTTAGAGACACAGTGAAAAGAAGTAGATTTTACTGAATTCTAAATTGGCCCAATTCCCCTGCTGGCTCATTTCATTATGTTTGCACAGATTGACTTTTTTAATTTAACTGCTCTCCTGACTTTGGACAGCACTTACATTCTCTATACACAAAAACATCTTATTTCCTGTTCACTACGTGTTAGACACACTTGTCTGTTTCACCACACTGGAAAATTAAGCAAGAATACATATTTTCAGAGACATGGAGAGACCACAAAGAACTGAGGGAGGGGAGAAATCACTCTTTCTGCTACTGAATGGGGAAGAAATACGAATTTGCTAGAGACAAACTCAATCCCACAGAAGAAAAAATTAAGAAGCCTAATATTTTCCCATTTTCAACAAAACTTACAGGAAGTTTTCTAAGTGACTGAATAGGAAGAAGGCAGAGGAAACTATTTTAAGTCTAGAATAACTTATGTTTCTAGAAGGGGACAACAGAGGATGAGATGGTTGGATGGCATCACCGACTCAATGGACATGGGCTTGGGTAGACTCCGGGAGTTAGTGATGGACAGGGAGGCCTGGCGTGCTGCGGTTCATAGGGTCGCAAAGAGTCAGACACGACTGAGCGACTGAACTGAACTGATCTTATTTTTTCTCATTTTTTTTATTGAAGTATAGTTGATTTACAATATTTTGTTAGTTTTAGATATAGTAAGTAAGTGTGAGTGGCTCAGTTGTGTCCAACTCTTTGCGACCTCGTGAACTATAACCTGCCAGGCTTTTCTATCCATGGAATTCTTCAGGCAAGAATACTTCTTCAGGGGATCTTCCCAATCCAGGAATCACACCTGGGTCTTCTTCATTGCAGGCAGATTCTTTACTGTCTGAACGACCACGGAAGCCCAGTTTGGACTATACAGTCCAAGGAATTCTCCAGGGCAGAATACTGGAGTGGGTAGCTGTTCCCTTCTCCAGGGGATCTTCCCAACCCAAGGATCAAACCCAGGTCTCCTGCACTGCAGGCAGATTCTTTACCAGCTGAGCCTCAAGGGAAGCCCAAGAATACTGGAGTGGGTAGCCTGTCCCTTCTCCAGGGAATCTTCCCAACCCAGGAATCGAACCAGGGTCTCCTGCTTTGCGGGGGGATTCTTTACCAACTGAGCTATCAGGGAAGCCCTAGTTTCAGATATACAGCACTGTAGTTCTATAATACACATACACACACACACACACACACATACACACACACACATACACACACACACACACATTCTCATTCAGGTGCTCTTCCCTTGTAAAGTATTACAAAATATTGGGTATAGTTCCCTGCGCTATCTAGTAGGCCCTTGTTGTTTATTTTCTTTATAGTAGTGTGTATCTGTTAATCCCAAACTCCTAATTTATCCCTCCCCTTGCCCTTTGCCCTTTGATAACCATAAATTTGTTTTCTATGTTTGTGAGTCTCTTTCTGTTTCAGAAATAAGTTACTTTGTATTTTTCATTTTTAGAAGAATATCTTACTAATCTCTTGTGGCCATATGTTTTTACACTTTAAAAAATGGGAAACAGACACAAGGAAAATACATACAGGAGGCAATGGTCCACTTTACCAATTAAATGAGAAAGCTTTCCAGCGTGGCGGGCACCCCCTGGTTTTCCACTTTAGGTTTTTCTAGCTATTCCATGTCTTTTGCCAGTAACCTTCCTTGCAGTAAAAGGCCAGACGCAGACTGTTGACAGAGGGAGCCACACAACTGGTGAAATGCCTAAAACAGAGCACGGAGCCACAGGCCAGGCTGAGAGGCTTCCCTGTTCAACTAGCAAACTGCATTGTTACAAGCAAGGGTGCAGGCGAAACACTGTGTAGGCGGGGGGTGGGGAGGTGGGGGGAGGGGGATGGGGGCGGCGGGGGAGGTGGTAATGGAAAAGAATAAATTATAAACTAAAACTTTACACTTTAAAATACTGCAAGTCTGCACAAAGTAATATTTAAAGGGGTTTGCTCAAGGCCATTAAGCAAATATTGTGTGCCTACTGTGTGCTTTTGGTGCTAGCAGTAAAGTGCCAATGCAGGTAGATGTAAGCGTCACAGGTTCGATCTGTGGGTTGGGAAGATTCCCCTGGAGGGGAATGGCAACCCACTCCAGTATTCTTGCCTGGAGAATCCCATAGACAGAGGAGCCTGGTGGGCTGCAGCCCATGGGGTCGCAGAGAGTCAGACACAACTGGAGTGACTTAGCACACACTGTGTGCCCTGCTTTGCACTTATAATAGAGCTGTGTAACAGCCTTTAGTTACACTTATAGGTTCATTTTTGTTTTCCCAAAACAACTGGAATCATAGAGAGCAAAACTTCCTCAAGGAACAATGACTACATCAGCCCAGGTGTCACCCCCTGGCACTGTATAATCCAGCTCTAGTGCTGAGCATATTATAAACATTTCATATATACTGGCTATGATATATTATTTATGTACAAAATCCTATATATTTCTATGTATACGGCTTTTAAACCATAGAAAAAGGTCAAGAATGAAACATAGGAGAGTGTTAATAGCAGAGACCTTTAGGAAGACACAGAAAGGAGGGTGTAAGATGAGTTCTTTTTAACTAAAAAACCCACACATCCAAGGGCCAAATATAAACTATAAACAAATGCTTTCTTCTACAACTTTTTTTTTCTTTTTTTTATCTTCTCCAGGTCTTAGCTGAAGCCCACAGGACCTTTGATCTTTTTCCAGGCATGCTGGATCTTTAGTTGCAGCATGTGGGATCTAGTTCTCTGACCAGGGATCGAACCAAGAACTCGGAGTCTTCGCCACTGGACCCCCAGGGAAGTCCCTTCTAGCAACATCTGCTTCACCTGAATTTACAGTGGTGTTTGCAGGGCCCCAGGAGACCACACCAAGGCTGGGCCCCCCAGGGCCCTGCCCCAGCCTCCTGATCGCTTAGAAGTGATGACCGGGCTCTGGTGCCCGAAATGCACTGAAGGGCAGGAGCTCAAGAGCACAGGTTTCTCTCTCTGTCTCCTTACTATAGAAAATTGTTCCAACTACAGGAAACAGTGTCATACTTTATTTTGGGGGGGCTCCAAAAATCACTGCAGATGGTGACTGCAGCCATGAAATTAAAAGACACTTACTCCTTGGAAGGAAAGTTATGACTAACCTAGATAGCATATTAAAAAGCAGAGACATTACTTTGCCAACAAAGGTCTGTCTAGTCAAGGCTATGGTTTTTCCAGTGGTCATGTATGGATGTGAGAGTTGGACTGTGAAGAAAGCTGAGCACCAAAGAATTGATGCTTTTGAACTGTGGTGTTGGAAAAGACTCTTCAGAGTCCCTTGGACTGCAAGGCGATCCAACCAGTCCATCCTGAAGGAGATCAGTCCTGGGTGTTCATTGGAAGGACTGATGCTGAAGCTGAAATTCCAGTACTTTGGCCACCTCATGCAAAGAGTTGACTCATTGGAAAAGACCCTGATGCTGGGAAGGATTGGGGGCAGGAGGAGAAGGGGACGACAAAGGATGAGATGGATGGATGGCATCACCGACTCAATGGGCATGAGTTTGAGTAAACTCTAGGAGTTGGTGATGGACAGGGAGACCTGGCATGCTGCAATTCATGGGGTCGCAAAGAGTCAGACACGACTGAGCAACTGAACTGAACTGAACAGAATTCTGCTAAGGAGTCCTGCCTGCCACTTGCTGGTTTCCAGCTGGACAGTCAGTTGATTTCTTATTTTATTCAGGTTAAAGTTTATCTTTTAAAAAACACGCTATAGCATGTTTAGCATTGTTTAACATTTAAAATGCTTCAGCATTGTTTTAGTTTGCTACTCAATGACACTGCTTAACTTTCTGTTTGTATGTCTACCATCCATCTTTCTCAACTTCCTTCTTCTTTTCACCTTTATCTTTATCTTTTAAATCACACCGTCTTACACCTAATCATTTTGCTTATCAGCCTTTGAATCTTTTTTTTTCTGTTGGTGTGACTTACCTTTATTAAAAAATTACATGGTGCATATACACCATGAATAAAAAAGAAGTTACTATAGCTCAAATCTAAAAAAAAAAAAAAAATAACATGATTTGGCAAGTCTCTGAACTTTTCTTATTTTTAGGTCTATCTATCTTATTGTTTAATTCAACACATTTGAATTAAATCTATTTATTTCATCTGTTTTTTGTTCCATTTATTTTTATTAGTTGGAGGCTAATTACTTTACAATATTGTAGTGGTTTTTGTCATACATTGACAGGAATCAGCCATGGATTTACATGTGTTCCCCATCCCGATCCCCCCTCCCACCTCCCTCTCCACCCGATCCCTCTGGGTCTTCCCAGTGCACCAGCCCCGAGCACTTGTCATGCATCCAATCTGGGCTGGTGATCTGTTTCACCCTAGATTCTTTAGTTAATTCTATTTCTTTAACCTATTTCTAAATTTCTTTATTTGGGTTTGTAAAATCCATTATCCTGTGTCTTATATAATCATTTTTATTCTGTCTTTTTTGGAGAATTTAAATTTTTTCTTCTTTAATTTTCATTGAGTTTTATGTTATGGTTTGCCTTGATGATGGCTGGCAGATAGTACAGGCAAGGTGGTGGTGATAATAAATATACATAGCATGCTACAAGGAAAATCTGGAGACTTCCTCCAGTTCTACTACACTCTCTGCTCCTATTGATCAAAAGACCTCTTCTTTGATTTTTAATTTTTAACTGAAGTATAGCTGACTTATTAATACAGTGTTCAGGTGTATAGCAAAGGTGATTCAACTATACATATATGTATATATCTATTCTTTTTCAGATTCTTTTCCATTATGTTATTACAAGATATTGTGTATGGTTTCCTGTGCTATAAAATAGGTTCCTGTTGTTTATCTACTTCATATATACTAGTGTGTATCTATTAATCCCAAATTCCCAATGTATCCCTCTCCCGTACTTTCCCCTTTGGTAACCATAAATTTGTTTTCCATATCTGTGAATCTATTTCTATTTTATAAATAAGTTCATTTGTATCATTTGCTTAGAGTCCACCTATAAGTGACATCTGAATTGTGTTCCTCTGTCTTACTTAATTCACTTAATGATAATCTCTAGGTGCATCCATGTTGCTGCAAATGGGATTATTTCATCTTTTTTAATGGCTGAGTAGAATCCCACTGTATGTACATAGTACATCTTTTTCATCCATTCATCAGTCAGTGGACATTTAGGTTGCTTCCATGTTTTGACTATTGTGAATAGTGCTGCAATAAACATTGGGGTCCATGTATCTTTTCAAATTAGAGTTTTCTCCAGACATATGCCCAGAAGTGGGATCACTGGACCCTATGTTGGCTCTATTCCTAGATTTTTTTAAGTACCTCCATATAGTTCTAAACAGCTTATTAAAAAGAAAAGACATCACTTTGCTGACAAAGCCTCTGTATAATCAAGGCTATGGTTTTTCCAGGAGTCATGTATGGCTGTGAGAGTTGGATCATAAAGAAGGCTGAGTGCCAAAGAACAGATGCTCTCAAATTGTGATGCTGGAGAAGACTCTTGAGAGTCCCATGGACTGCAAGGATATCAAACCAGTCATAATCTGAAAGGAAATCAACCCTGAATATTCATTGGAAGGACTGATGCTGAAGCTGAACCTCTAATATTTTGGCTACCTGATGTGAAGAGCTGACTCATTGGAAAAGACTCTAATGCTGGTTAAGATTGAAATCAAAAAGAGAAGAGAGTGACAGAGAATGAGATGGTTGGATCCATCACTAACTCAATAGACATGAATTTAAGAAAATTCTGGGAGATAGTGAAGGACAAGGAAGCCTAGCATGCTGCAGTCCATGGGGTCACGAAGAGTCAGACATGACTTATCAACTGAACAAAAACAACACTGATCTAATAGCAGCTGCACCAATTTATGATTCCACCAACAGCATCAAGGGCTTCCTAAAAGTCTCCTTTTAATGTAGCTTTTTTTCTATATACTTTAGAGTTGTCATGACAGGCTATGTACTGTCCCATCTCTCTGTGAGGAGATCTCTAGTCTAAAACTCAAAGACTTTAATCTAAGAAGATCAAGTGGGGCAAGAGATTAGAGTAAGAGAAAGTTGCTTCATCAATATGCCTGGTCTGATTTCAGCTAAACCACCCACAAACTTCTATCAAAGAAGCCAAAGCAGAATGTCCATAATCAGATTTCTGACATCATTTCTACGTCAGCTGGATTCTGGTATACTGATTTCTAGCTTCATCTTCTCTCCTCTCAACAGTCCTGTAGAAGGATCCTTCCATGTATCAGTTCCTCAGCTTTCTTCCCTCATTATGAGACACAATAGGAAGCTCTCCGGAGCTGAGCGCATCCTCCATGAATGTGGAGAGAAAAGAGTTATTCATTTTGTTTTGTCGAGTCACCTCTGCTTTAACTGGATGACATCACAGATGTAAAGTCACTAAGTGTACGGTTCATTTAGCCTATCAAAATCAAATGGAAAGGTGATGTTCCTTCCACTAGAGAAGTTCACATGATTCACAGGATGTCTCAGGATACAGTCAAACACCTCAGTTTGGGTTTCTTAGTGGCTCAGACAGTAAAGAATCTGCCTGCAATACGGAAGACCTAAATTCAATCCCTGGGTTGGGAAGATCCCCTGGAGGAGGACATGGCAACCCACTCCAGTATTCTTGCCTGGAGAATCCCATGGACAGAGGGGCCTGGTGGGCTACAATCCATGGGGTTGCAAAGAGTCAGACACAACTGAGCGACTAACACTTTCACTTTGCTATGTCAATCCCTCAAAGAGAAATACAAAACTATACTAAGAAAACAACCCAGTTAGTTTTCTGGAGTTGTGCCATAATGTTAATTCTTATTTCCTGTAGTTTTCTCCCATTATGCCTCCTGTTTATTCTTTTTGGATCCTCCCTCTGTGGACCCAGCCTGCTGTTGCACAATCTCTATTATTTTATTCCAATCCTTCCAGTCCTAGGAAATGACATGAGCCAAGTACCCTGAGTAAAGCTCCGACTCATCAGGCCATTCTTAACCATCCAGGACAACCTTCTGCATTCAGCTCACTCACTCAGGTCCCCCAAGACCTGCCCCCCTGAGTTCTCACGTGGCCAGTTTTATGTGATCTGCTCAAACAGCACCTGCAATTCAAGCTGATGCTAAGCTGTGTAACTATGACAGCGTCTAAATTTCTTTATCATCAGGAAATGAGCATGCATCACCAGCAAATGATCACAAAGGAATTCAACAGTAAGGATGCAATGGGTGTTCTTCCTAATCATGTTAATGGTATTGCATGCTTGTATGTGTGCTGTTGCTTCAGCTGTGTCCACCTCTTTTGCAATTTCTGAGACTGTAGCCCGCCAGGCTCCTCTGTCCATGGGATTCTCCAGCCAAGAATACTGGAGTGGGATACCATGCCCTCCTCCAGGGAATCTTCTGATCCGTGGATCAAACCTGCGTCTCTTATGTCTCCTGCATTGGCAAGCAGGTTCTTTATCAGTAGCATCACCTGGGAAGCCCTTTTAATGGTACTTAGTTGGCCCAAAAGTTTGTTTGGGTTTTTCTGTAAGCTGTTATGGATAAACCTGAACGAATCTTTTGGCCAATCCAATATATGTCTGTTGTCAGAGACCTGTATTTTAGAAATCTTTTTGCTCATATTCAGTGTTTAAGATACTCCCCTCTTTCTCCCCCAGCCACAAAGGGGAGAGATGGACAGTAAAAAGCCCACTCTGAGAGCTATCTGTTTCTAAGACTGACTGCAGGGCAGTACACTCTCTAGAAACGTTCATTCTGCCCATTCTATCAGTTTCTTGATACTCCACATGCCTGGCCCACCTAACCTGTGATCAGGAGCAGAAAGCTTTGCCAGTATCTTTTTCTAATACTTTATTTTGTTTCCAACTCTTGACAGAATACTTATTAAATAAAGGCCCTGGATATATTCCAGAAAATGATAAAAAGTTTAGCTATGCTATTAGAACTCATTAAAGGAAAGATGCCTAATCAGGGGCTTCCAACAGGCTTTCCAGAAAGGCATTCATGAATTCCCCCCCAAATTTACCAAGTTGCTTAGGTTCAGAGAAGTGATCATGGTATTGGATGGCAGAGAGTGTTGCATGGTTTGTGTGCTTCTGAGATTTACAGAAATCTTCTGCCAAAATCCAAGAGCAGAAATAAATACATCACTTGCTGCCAAAGCAGGAAAATAAAATATTAAATAATAAAAATATTCCACTAAAAATCCACTTAGAGACAGAAACTAGCTGTAAACAAAATGAAGAATTTGAAGATCTTGTCAAGTCAGAGATAATATCATTTAGAAAGTACGACCAACATCAAACTATACATATACTTAATATCAAGTGTTTCCCAAGGTTCTGAGAGACACAAATTCAGTAATGCCTGCTGTCATACATGAAGTAGGCATTAATGCTCATACACATGGAATAATCCAATGCAGGGGATTAAAAAAAATGTCTGTCCAAACATGGTGTTCTCACATTACTTATAATGTCTTTGATCTGAAGCTATCTAAATGATCTGAAATTATGAAATGATGAAGTAATGATTAGTAAGTGAATTGATCAATATAACATACAGTACAATAAGTTCAGTTCAGTTCAGTTCAGTCGCTCAGTCGTGTCCGACTCTTTGCGACCCCATGAACCGCACCACGCCAGGCCTCCCTGTCCATCACCAACTCCCGGAGTCCACCCAAACCCATGTCCATCAAGCCATCCAACCATCTCATCCTCGTCCCCTTCTCCTCCTGCCCCCAATCCCTCCCAGCGTCAGGGTCTTTTCCAATGAGTGAGCTCTTTGCATCAGGTGGCCACAGTATTGGAGTTTCAGCTTCAGCATCAGTCCTTCCAAAGAACAACCAGGACTGATCTCCTTTAGGATGGACTGGTTGGATCTCCTTGCAGTCCAAGGGACTCTCAAGAGTCTTCTCCAACACCACAGTTCAAAAGCATCAATTCTTCAGTGCTCAGCTTTCTTTATAGTCCAACTCTCACATCCATACATGACCACTGGAAAAACCATAGCCTGACTAGACGGACCTTTGTTGGCAATGCAATGTCTCTGCTTTTTTTTTTTTGTTTTGTTATTTCCACTCATTTTATTTTATTTTATTTGCAACTGGGTGGCCTTGGCTCTGCTTTATTGACCTCAGAGCACCCTTTGGATGCAGTTAAAAAAACAAACAGACACAATGAGAACGGAACTGGATCCAGGCTGGTGCCACCTGACCCCAGGAGAATTTCCCCAGTCAAGGTGGATTTATACAAAATGCCAGAGGAGAAAAATGAGGCAGTCTGGTGCCGAGTCCAGGAGCAGCCAACTGGCAGAACAGCAGTCAGTGGAAGGAGAGGGCAGGTCATGCCTCTTTCTCGCAAGTATGAGTGCAAACTGCACTGCCATGGGTGAGTGTCAGAATGAGTTTCCCATCAACTATTTCCTGCACAAGTGATGTCTCTTGTCCATTCCACTTTTGCACGTGGACAAGTTTGCCACCATCCAGCATCACAATGGACTTGAACTTCCTGTCATCCGCCGTGGTCTCATCAAACTCGACTCCCAGCTTGAAGCTGATCTCTGTGTTCTTGAAGGTGCTTTGTGTTTTTATGATGATTGTGTCCCCATTCACTTCAATGATTGTGGCAGGCTTGGTCATATTGGCCACCTGCCTGGTAGCAAAACCAACACCAGGTGACTTCATGTAGTCATCGAAATTCTTGCTGTCCACTAACTTCCAGGTACCCACAAAGGCGTCCACCATGGTGAAACTGGGCTAGGTGGCGAAAGAGACGACAGAGAATGCGCGCAAGGACTCTGGGACCAGCCTATTTCTACTCATTTTGTTTTATTTTTTTCCCATTTATTTTTATTAGTTGGAGGCTAATTACTTTACAATATTGAAACATGTATATTATCTAGGGTGAAACAGATCACCAGCCCAGGCTGGATGCATGAGACAAGTGCTCGGGGCTGGTGCACTGGGAAGACCCAGAGGAATCAGGTGGAGAGGGAGGTGGGAGGGGGGATCGGGATGGGGAAACATGTAAATCCATGGCTGATTCATGTCAATGTATGATAAAAACCACTACAATAATGTCTCTGCTTTTTAATATGCTGTCTAGCTTGGTCACACCTTTCCTTCCAAGGAGTAAGTGTCTTTTAATTTCATGGCTGCAATCACTATCTGCAGTGATTTTGGAGTCCAAAAAAATAAAGTCTGTCACTGTTTCCACTGTTTCCCCATCTATTTCCCATGAAGTGATGGGACCAGATGCCATGATCTTAGTTTTCTGAATGTTGAGCTTTAAGCCAAGTTTTTCATTCTTCTCTTTCACTTTCGTCAAGAGGCTCTTTAGTTCTTCTTCATTTTCTGCCATAAGGGTGGTGTCATCTGCATATTTGCAGTTATTGATATTTCTCCTGGCAATCTTGATTCCAGCTTGTGCTTCCTCCAGCCCAGCATTTCTCATGATGTACTCTGCATATAAGTTAAACAAGCAGGGTGACAATATACAACCCTGACGTACTCCTTTTCCTATTTTTGAAAATTATTTGTAAAGATACTTTGTAATAACATGAGAAAATGATAGTTTACAATGATATTCATTGGGAGAAGGAAGAAAAATTTTAAGAAGCAGTCTATATTCTAAAAATACTAAAAGTAAAGAAATTTTAGATGACAGAAATATCATAGTTAGGTACAGAAAACGATGACACAACACATACATGCAAATTCAGGACTTCCCTGGTGGTCCAGTGGTTAAGAATCTGCCTGCCAACAGAGGGGACATGGGTTCCATCCCTGGTCCAGGAAGATCCCACGTGCCACAGAGCAACTAAGCTTGTGTGCCACAACCATTGAGTCCTTGCATCCTAGAGCCCGTACTCTGAAACAAGAGAAGCCACAGCAATGAAAAGCCTGTGCACCACAGCTGATGAGTAGCCCCCACTCACCACAACTAGCGAAAACCCACATGTAGCAATGAACACCCAGCACAGCCAAAAATTGATTCATTAATTTTTTTAAAAAAAGAATGCAATCTCTATACTTTCCCCTGGGGGCCCAATAAACCTTGGGGACCACTATAGAACTAAAAAAAGGGAAACGATGTGACCCAGAGGCAAATCACATCCCTCCCCACCTTGCCACCTTTACTCTACACTGGGAAAAGGGAGGAAATAGTGTCTCTGGAGCCTAAGCCTGGCTGGTGCTGGGGGAAGGGAAGAAGGTATTCATTGAACTGAACATGAGATGCAAGCTTCACATTCGGTCACCGTGTTTAATAACTGAACATGACTGAAAAACTGGGGATAGGCACAAAGTGTTGTTAAGCAATATAAAGAAAAATTCACCATGACATGGTAGAAATGAGTGGAGAAAAGAAAATATTTGGGAAGAATCAAGATATATAAATTCTTAAGTCTGAGGGCCCTTTATCGCCTCCTATAACAGGGCTTTATGTATTTTGTAGGACATGTCTAATTTTCTTCAGTAAACTGACACCTCTTTGAGTACAAAATTTAAGTCTGATGTATCATTTTATCCCCAAAGAACTAACACTTTGCCTTGCATATAGAGGGTACTCGAATATTAATGAAACAAGCTTTTCATATATTTTACTGCTATTTCAAAGAATATGAAAAGCTGTTCACATATTTGTTAATAAAGAGTGATCTGAGTGACTAGTCATTTCATTCTGGAATTATAATTTAGGGATCTTTAAAGATCTTCCACCCCTGTAAACTAGTTGTTAACTGATGTTGTTATACTAAATATTTATAATCCAATGAAATACACATATCTTCCCATTTATTCTAAATTGAGAAAAATGTCCCAACTGATTTTAAATTGGGAAAATCCTAGAGTCAAGGTAGTTATCTCTATTATCAACTTCCAAAAGTATAATTCATCTAGTGCTGAAATTTGAAAATGTTACTCATCCTCAGTTAGCCTATGACTAATGACTAATATGAGAAAGCAATCTATCTGATAAATCATTCTAATAAATGTGTCAAAGTTAAATATCAATTGAGGAAATTAAGATTAGATTCCTAATCTCTTAGGTGGTGAATCACATTTATGCAAATTGGCTAATCACAGTTAACCAGGTAAGTTGTATGCATATAAACAGCCTGGAAGCCATCTAAAGGTTGCATTCTGAAATCTTTCATTAAAATTTCTGGATGGAAATTCTACAGAACATAAGAATCAAGGCCAAAGTGCTATTTTAAATGCATAGGTAAAAAAAACCTATTTCATAATTCCATATTTTAACAACAAAAAATTATTCAAAGTCTAGAATCACAGAAACGCTTTCTCCAGACTAAAACATTACCAGGAAAATTAATATACAAAGCAATTTTTTCTCAATTGTCTGTTTCAAATTGCATTCGGAATATTTATCTTTTTACTAGTTCTCTCCCAAAAACATAACTGTAAAATGTATTATATGGTTGCAAATGTTATGTTTAAAGAAACAAAGACTTAAAGGTGCATGAATTATAGTAGATGTCTGTGTCATCATTTCATGAGTGAAAATATCAACAGTCTGAGCTCCAACTTAGGAACCCAACTCATAATTATACAATGTCAATACAGGAACGCAATTGAATGTAAAATTCAATTATTTTTTACCCTGTTTCTCTTCAAAAATATATTCAATCACTGAAAAATAATGAATATAACTATTCTGAAGGATGAATAAGTTTAGAGAAAACATGAAAAATATTCATATTTATACATACATTTTATATAATATAATATATACATAAAATATGTCAGAAGCCTTCAACTAAAGTCATCCTATCTAATGTTTCAGCATTTTTATTATTACCTAAGGTAAAATATTATTGACTACGCCAAAGCCTTTGACTGTGTGGCTCACAATAAACTGTAGAAAATTCTGAAAGAGATGGGAATACCAGACCACCTGGCCTGCCTCTTGAGAAACCTGTATGCAGGTCAGGAAGCAACAGTTAGAACTGGACATGGAACAACAGACTGGTTCCAAATAGGAGAAGGAGTACATCAAGGCTGTATATTGTCACCCTGCTTATTTAACTTATATGCAGAGTACATCATGAGAAAAGCTGGGCTGGAAGAAGCACAAGCTGGAATCAAGATTGCCAGGAGAAATATCAATAACCTCAGACATGAAGATGACACTACCCTTATGGCAGAAAGTAAAGATGAACTAAAAAGCCTCTTGATGAAAGTGAAAGAGGAGAGTCAAAAAGTTGGCTTAAAATTTAACATTCAGAAAACTAAGGTCATGGCATCTGGTCCCATCACTTCATGGGAAATAGATGGGGAGACAGTGGAAACAGTGTCAGACTTTATTTGGGGGGCTCTAAAATCACTGCAGATAGTGATTGCAGCCATGAAATTAAAAGACACTTACTCCTTGGAAGAAAAGTTATGACCAACCTAGATAGCATATTAAAAATCAGAGATATTACTTTGCCAACAAAGGTCCATCTAGTCAAAGCTATGGTTTTTCCAGTGGTCATGTATGGATATGAGAGTTGGACTGTGAAGAAACCTGAGCACGAAAAAATTGATGCTTTTGAACTGTGGTGTTGGAGAAGACTCTTGAGAGTCCCTTGGACTGCAAGGAGATCCAACCAGTCCATCCTAAAGGAGATCAGTCCTGGGTGTTCATTGGAAGGACTGATGCTGAAGCTGAAACTCCAGTACTTTGGCCACTTCACGAAAAGAGTTGACTCACTGGAAAAGACTCTAATGCTGGGACAGATTGGGGGCAGGAGGAGAAGGGGACGATAGAGGATGAGATGGTTGGATGGCATCACCGACTCGATGGACATGGGTTTGAGTAGACTCTGGGAGTTGGTGATGGACAGGGAGGCCTGGAGTGCTGCAGTCCATGGGGTCGCAAAGAGTCGGACACGATTGAGCAACTGAACTGAACTGAAGGTAAAATAAATGGCTTTTACACTAAACAAAGACAAAAGGTGAGGTCAGTGCAGCTGCTGTGATTGGGCTTAACATCTAGCTCTAAGCTTACTAGTAGCCAAAAAAAAAAAAAAAAACCTGTTACTTCACCTCACCAGTGGAATTATGGCAGTGTGTCTTTAAAGACACATCATGGGAACATCCTAAGAAAATGCAGACAAGGTGTTTGGCACAGTGCCTAGCATGTGGTAGGTGTCTAAGGATGCTATCTAGTACTGCCATCCAATAACACAAAACAAGTAAAGTTTCTCAGAAAAGATAGGATTGTGGCTACTACCAAATTCTAAGAGAATTTTCCTACACAGATCACTGTATTAGGAATGTAAATGAGTCATTTTATCAAACCTGATTTCAGTAGAGTTTGAGTGACAAAGATAATTTTTTTCAGGGAACTCTCATGGTACTGGTTCCAGCCATAGTGCCGTGCACATGTGCGTGCTAAGTTGCTTCAGTCATGTCCTACTCTGCTATCCTATGGTCTGTAGCCTGAAAGGCTCCTCTGTCCATGAAATTCTCCAGGCAAGAATACTTGAATGAGTTGCCATGACCTCCACCAGGGGATCTTCCTGACCGAGTGATCGAACCTGCCTCTCTTACGTTTCCCGCATTGGGAACTGGGTTCTTTACCACTAGCGCCACCTGGGAAGCCCTCCATATTGTTTAAGCCACTGCTGAAAGGAAATTTCTGTAACAGAGTCAAGTCTCATCCTAACTGACACAGGTATATGAAATAGAAAATGATCTCTCACTTGAGAAGAGATAAATGGGGATACCCATGTGGCACTAGTGGTAAAGAATCTACCTGCCAATGCAGGAGACATAAGAGACGTAGGTTCAATCCCTGGGTCAGGAAGATCCCCTGGAGGAGGGCATGGCAACCCACTCTAGTATTCTTGCCTGAAGAATCCCAGACAGAGGAGTTTGGAGGGCTACAGTCCTTACGATTACAAAGACTCTGACACGAGTGACTTGGCATTCACTAAGATAAGAAAGGGCAGGCTTGAGTGGAGAATTGGATCTTGGATGTGTTGAGTATGGGCTATGCATAAAAATTCAAGTATAAATACTATCAAAAGAGGGGTTTGGGAAAAAACAAAAACTCTGGAAATCTATAACATATAAATGGTAGATGAAGCCGCGGGGATGAAAAAGTTTATCCAAGGAATATATATATAAAGTAGATTGCATGAACCCAAAAAGTACTTGAAGCTTGCAAATGTCTGTCATTTCTCACATTCCAGCTTCCATGCTTATGTTTACCCAGGATGCACAGTATTTATGCTGAGTTGATCTCATGTCAGATCTGCCCTTGCCTCTCAGGAATAACCAGTGGAAAACACTGTTCTAATAAAGCCAGTGGAAAGTTCAGAGACTTGTCCAAATCTTATCTGCCCTATTTATAGCCAAAGAAGCAAAACTAGAACATTTAGGGTAAACTGGGCTTTTCTGAATCACTCCCATCATTCATAGTCATAACTAAAAAATATCATAAAGTTTCAGAATAGAAAGTATCTTCAGACTCTTCCAAACTAATGTGTGTGTGTGTGTGTGTGTGTGTGTGTGTGTGCATACTCAGTCATGTCTCACTCTTTGCAACCTCATAGACTGTAGCCTGCCAGACTCCTCTGTTCATGGAATTATCCCGGCAAGAATACTAGAGTGGGTTGCCATTTCCTATTTTAGGAGATCTTCCTGAGCCAGGAATTGAACCCACATCTCCTGCATTGCAGGCAGATTCTTTACCACGGAGCTACCAGGAAAGCCTTCAAAGCAATACACCACCATAAATGTTACTGTACATAAGGAGTACAGATCATAATTTACTTAACAAGAATCCTAAGTGGACAAAGTTAAGAGCTATCCCTATAATATTTATATAACATATAATATGGACATATATTCATTACCATGTGTAAAAGAGACAGCTAGTGGGAACTTGCTATAAAGCACAGGAGGCTCAGATCGGCACTCTGTGATGACCTAGATGGGATGGGGCTGGGGAGGGTGGGAGGGAGGGAAGGGGTGATACTGATTCACTTCATTGTAGAGCCAGAAGCTAACACATCATTGAAAAGCAATTATACTACAATTTTTTAAAAAGAAATCATGTAGTAATCATAAAAGTGTTGTTTTAAGCCCTTCCCATGTAGCCTCAAGACAGATCTTTCCCATTTCTAATATTCACAGAAGCAAACTCACTGATGATATTCAGGTATCTACAAGAAAATTCAGTTTAAACATTGGGAGCCACCTTTTAACTACAAGGTCATTCAAACACTGCTAGAGTTTACCAGAGGAGTTATGGGATCTCCCTCAGAGGTTTTCCAGCATCAGTTAGACATTCATTTGAAGGAATTAGTTTAAGATAACTTGCATGTACTCCTTTTGCAGCAGGGAGCTGAACCACAAGATTGTTTTTCTATGACACTATTTCCTGGCTGGAAATTGAAGGTGGCAGGAGAAAATAACAGTGAGTTGGAAGTTTGGGGGTATATTATATAAATTATTTCCTCACATTAAATGAGTTGCAAGTTTCACCACTTATGGCATTTAAATATATTCAAGACTCTAGGACATTTTTCACGTCCTTGCCAAATGGGATTTATTTAATTTCTGACTAATTTATACTTAGAATTTCTCAAAAGGAGGTTCTGGCTCAAGCTTTATAACTTCCAGTCAAGGCAGAGAACCACAATACTGAGCTACCACAGTGGATTGACCTCAATTGTTCAAGGACATCTTGGCTTGCCTGGACACTCTTTGATACTTGAAACTAGTATTTGAAGCCATTGAGAGAAGTCATCTCCATGGTTTGGAAGCAGTTAACTTTTCCAACCAACCAATCTATGCAGTCAACTTTTGATGAATGGATTAACGAGGTGGAGAAAGGTAATGACTGAATTCCAAGTCACAGATAAAACAAACTGCAAATATCATGGTGAATCCACACCCTCAACATTCTAAGTGAATAACAAAAGAACATGTAAAAGGAGAAATTGACTGAAATACTTATGCAGAATGCAACCTTGGAAATCAGGGCTGTCAAGTGCGGAGTTCATAGCAGAGTGAAGAGCTATACCCTAAACACCCCCCTTTTTTTCTTTAAAAAAAAATCTGGAAGTAGAATTCTCTCTTAAGGGTTGTAAGTAAACAAAATTACTTTAAATTCCTCATGTCCCAACAAAGCCATAATTAGCAACAAAGTAATTGCTGAGCTTCTCAGTTGGCAGGAGTGGTAAAGAACTCGCCTGCCAATGTGGGAGGTGTGGGTTTGATCCCTGGGTTAGGAAGATCCCCTGGAGAAGGGAATGGCTACCCACTCCAGTACTCTTGCCTGGAGAATCCCATGGACAGAGGAGCCTGGTGGGCTGCAGGCCATGGGGTCATAGAGTCAGATACCGCTGAGCGACTAAGCGCACATGGAATGGGATGTGACTGAGCACAATTGTTGAGCAAATAATTAAGCGACTGGCTAAAGAAGAATATTGCTGGTGGAGGGCTACTACAAATGACACCATTTTAAGATTCAGAAATTGTCTAGTAATTCAAGGATTTATGCTAAAGTTTCTCTCCTAGAAAGAGAGATATAATCTTCACTGTGCTTCTCTGTGAGTCCAGCCAAGACTACAGGAATGATCCTGTGGATAAGGGTACGTAAGCTACTACCGCTATAGCATATACCAGGCTACTGATTAAACCACGGGGCAACACGGCCAAAGCATCTTCACCCTCAGCACTTTCTGTCTGAACTATGTTCCAAATGGCAAAAGAAAAGTAACTGCTGAGGGTGGAAAGAGACTAAAACCAGACAGTCTTCTCTCATGAAGGAGGAATATGAATGGATGTGACTGGCTGGCCTTAGACACAGCAAGCAGTGGATAAACTGACCTCGGTCTATAAAAGTTGTGTCCAAGGCTCCAATTCTTCTGTTTCCTGCTCATCCAAGTGGAAGAGTCTTATGCTACCCCTTAAAAGAAAACGAGAAAGAAAGAGGAGAGGGAGAAATGAAAGAGGGAAAAAAATCTGTATGCCACTACTTAATGGATTATTATGAAAAATCTAACTTGATTCAAAGTCAAAAAGTAAATTTCATGACAGTTCCTTGCAAAGTACACAATTCTACAGAAAATAAATTTCTATGTTTGTTATTTGATGATCATTCCTTGAGTGCATTCAATTTGATATTCATTTGAGTGCATTCAATTTGACATCCCCTTAAATGTCTCCTAAAAGATGATGCTGTGAAAGAGCTGCACTCAATATGTCAGCACTGTGAAAGTGCTGCACTCAATATGTCAGCAAATTTGGAAAACTCAGCAGTGGCCACAGGACTGGAAAAAGGTCAGTTTTCATTCCAATTCCAAAGAAAGGCAATGCCAAAGAATGCTCAAACTACCACAGTTGCACTCATCTCACACGCTAGTAAAGTGATACTCAAAATTCTCCAAGCTAGGCTTCTGCAATACATGAACTGTGAACTTCCAGATGTTCAAGTGCTTTTAGAAAAGGGAGACGAACCAAATAACATCTGCTGGATCATCAAAAAAGCAAGAGAGTTCCAGAAAAATATCTACTTCTGCTTTATGGACTATGCCAAAGCCTTTGACTGTGTGGATCACAATAAACTGTAGAAAATTCTGAAAGAGATGGGAACACCAGACCACCTGGCCTGCCTCTTGAGAAACCTGTATGCAGGTCAGGAAGCAACAGTTAGAACTGGACATGGAACAATAGACTGGTTCAAAATAGGAAAAGGAGTACATCAAGGCTGTATATTGTCACCCTGCTTATTTAACTTCTATGCAGAGTACATCATGACAAATGTTGGACTGGAAGAAGCACAAGCTGGAATCAAGATTGCCAGGAGAAATATCAATAACCTCAGATATGCAGACACCACCACCCTTATGGCAGAAAGTGAAAAATAACTAAAGAGCCTCTTGATGAAAGTGAAAGAGGAGAGTGAAAAAGTTGGCTTAAAGCTCAACATTCAGAAAACTAAGATCATGGCATCTGGTCCCATCACTTCATGGCAAATAGATGGAGAAACAGTGGAAACAGTGGCTGACTTTATTTTAATCACTGCAGATGGTGATTGCAGCCATGAAATTAAAAGATGCTTACTCCTTGGAAGGAAAGTTATGACCAATCTAGATAGCATATTAAAAAGCAGAAACATTACTTTGCCAACAAAGGTCCATCTAATCAAGGCTATGGTTTTTCCAGTAGTCATGTATGAATGTGAGAGTTGGACTATAAAGAAAGCTGAGCACCAAAGATCCCATGCTTTTGAACTGTGGTGTTGGAGAAGACTCTTGAGAGTTCATTGGACTGCAAGGAGATCCAACCAGTCCATCCTAAAGGAGATCAGTCCTAGGTGTTCATTGGAAGGACTGATGTTGAAGCTGAAACTCCAACACTTTGGCCACCTGATGCAAAAAGCTGACTCATTTGAAAAGACTCTAATGCTGGGACAGATTGGGGGCAGGAGGAGAAGGGGACGACAGAGGATGAGATGGTTGCATGGCATCACTGCCTCAATGGACGTGGGTTTGGGTGGACTCCAGGAGTTGGTGATGGACAGGGAGGCCCGGCGTGCTGCGATTCATGGGGTTGCAAAGAGTCGGACACGAATGAGTGACTGAACTGAACTGAATTGTTTCCATTGTTTCCCCATCTATTTACCATGAAATGATGGGACTGGATGCCATGATCTTAGTTTTCTGAATGTCAAGTTTTAAGCCAACTTTTTCACTCTCCTCTTTCACTTCACCAGTGTTCATAGCAGTACTATTTACAATAGTCAAGAAATGTAAACTACCCAAGTTCTCATGAATGGACAACTAGCTTAAGAAGATGTGATACATGCATTTATATATACACAAAGGGAATACTAGTCAACCATTAAAAAGAGTATAATATTGTCATTTGTAGCAACATGGATAGACCTAGAGAATATTATATCATGCTTAGTGAAATAAGTCGGAAAAAGACAAATATTATATGGTATCACTTATGTATGGAATCTAAAAAATGAATCTATGTACAAAACAGAAACAAATTCATATAGAAAACAACTTGTGGTTACCAACAGAGCAGGGGCAGGGGTGTGTACCAATTAGAAGTATGGCTTTAACAGATGCATAAAATAGATAAGCAACAAGGATTTACTATATATCACAGGAGATTATATTAAATACCTTATAATAACCTATAATGAAATAGAATCGGCAAAAAGTAAAATAAAATACCTGAATCACTATGCTGTACACCTGAAATAATGCAATGTAAGTCAACTATACTTCAATTAAAAAACAACATACAATACATAAAAGACAAAAAGAGCTATATATTTGCAATCCATAGGCCACATAAATTCAAGGAATGTCAAGTACCAGGTCTAGCTCATAGCATACCATTTATCATAATATATGTATTGCTGTTATTTGGTTGCTAAGTTGTATCCAACTCTTTTACTATCCCATGGACTGTAGCCTGCCCAGATTTCCATGTCCATGGAATTTCCCAGACAAGAATACTGCAGTGGTTGCCATTTCCTTCTCCAGGGGATCTTTCTGACCCAGAGATGGAACCTGCATCTCGTGCATTAGCAGAAGGATTCTTTAACCACTGAGCCACCAGGAAAGTCATTATAATACATATCTCACACACTTGCTCTATAACTTATTCAACAGCTTCTATAAAAGTTTGAAATCTTTTCATAAAAAATGGGTACCTAGTGATTAATGCCAAACACGTTCTGTGTGTGTGCTCACTTGTTCAGTCATGTTCAACTCCTTCCAACCCTAAGGACTGTAGCCAACCAAACTCCTCTGTCCATGAGATTATCCTGGCAGAAATACTGGACTGGGGTGCCATTTCTTCCTCCAGGGAATCTCCCCCAACCAGATACCAAAGCATCTCCTTTGGCTCCTGCATTGGCAGGTAAATTCTTTACCACTGAGCTGCCTAGGAAGCCACCCTACTTTCTGTTTACTACTGACCAGAATATTTTCTCTTGGGATGTGAGTCTTGATTTTTTTTTTTTCCTCCTGTCCTATTCTGTACTTGGGGCTTCCCAGGTGCTGTTGTTGGTAATGAATCTGCTTGCTAATGCAAGAGACCAAAAGAATCAAGTTTGATCCCTGGGTTGGAAAGATCCCCTGGAGGAAAAAATGGCAACCCACTCCTGTATACTTGCCTGGAAAGTTCCACGGACATAGGAGCCTGGTGGGCTGTAGTCCATGGGGTCACAAAGAGTCGGACATGACTGAGCAACTGAGCACACACACAAGTTCTATAATTATTTCCTTCTCTGGAATTACCAAAAGAATATCTCATCTAATAACTGCTCCTTATTAATAAAATTCAGGAAAAAACAAGAAATTGATCTTTATTCTGAGGCTGTCATGGGCTAAATACTTAACATATAATGCTGTTGAGACAACCAGGGAAAACTACAGAGGATGAGATGGTTGGATGGCATCATCGACTCAATGGACACGAGTTTGAGCAAACTCCCAGAGATGGTGAAGGACAGGGAAGTGTGGCATGCTGCACTTCCTCGGATTGCAAAGAGTCAGACACAACCTGGTGACTAAACAACAAGGGAAGCCTAATGCTTATTGAAAAACTCTCATGCTCCAAGCACTGTAATAGACAGCTTCCACATGTTATTTCATGTAATTATGACAGCAGTAATTAAAAATGTCTATCTTTCAGATGAGAAAAGTGAGCTGCAGTAAGATTGTGCTTAGTCGCTCAGTCGTGTCCAACTCTTTGCAACTCCATGGACTGTAGCCCACCAGGCTCCTCTCTTCATGGGATTTTCCAGCAAGAATACTGGAATGGGTTGCCATTCCCTCCTCCAGGGGATCTTCCCAACCCAGGGATTGAACCCAGATCTCTGGCACTGCAGGCGGATTCTTTACCATCTGAGCCACCAGGGATTAGACTAAATTCATGTAATGGGCTACAAATCTGGGATTCCAGCAGATAAACTTTCTCATTCCAAATATGTTTGAATATTAACCAATTGATTTGTATGGAGGAAATAAGGTTCACAAAATTCCTAGAACATACAATTATCTATAGAACAACCATATCCATGGGCAGCAGCATCTCTCAAGGCCCAAAATATAGCGGGTAAAATAAAAATATGCAGCAGTCTAAAAAGAAAGCTAGGGACTTTTCTAGAAGTCCAGTGGTTAAGACTTTGCCTTCCAATGCCTGGGGCACAGGTTCAATTCCTGACCAAAGAGCTAAGATCCCACATGCCTCACGGCCAAAAAACCAAAGCATAAAACAGAAGCAATATTGTGACAAATTCAATAAAGATTTTTTAAATGGCCCACATCAAAAAACAAAACAAAACAAAAAGAACTTATCCTTTTAAAAATAAATAGATAAATAGAAAGCACAGTTGATGCCATCTTTTTTATTTCCTTTATAGTCCTTGGATTGGGACTAATGGAGCATTTAGAAGATTTTTGTTAGAGGCAAATGCTTACCCTTTCTTAGGCTAGTTACTTGAGAGCTAGGATAATATATGGAATTTGACAAGTAAAAACTTTATGAATTAAACAATGACCTACTTCATGGCGCAGGGAACTATACTCAATATCTTGCAATAACCTACAATGGAAAACACTCTCAAAAAGAATATATAGATATAGATATAAAACTGAATCACTTTGCTTTACACCTGAAATACAACACTGTAAATCAACTATAATTCAACACAAAACTTTGAAAACTTTATGAATTAAAGAACTTTCAAAAACTCTTCCACTTCCAATAATGCTATTGGCATCCAATCAATTTAAAAGTGTTTATACTAAAGAACCTCTTGATGAACATGAAAGAGAAGAGTGAAAAAGCTGGCTTAAAACTCAACATTCAAAAAACGAAGACCATGGCATTCAGTCCCATCATTTCATAGAGAATAGATAGGGAAACAATGCAAACAGTTTATTTTTGGGGGCTCAAAAATCACTGCAAATGGTAACTGCAGCCATGAAATTAAAAGATGC
This sequence comes from Odocoileus virginianus, assembly GCF_023699985.2. NCBI lineage: Eukaryota > Metazoa > Chordata > Mammalia > Artiodactyla > Cervidae > Odocoileus > Odocoileus virginianus. The sequence goes on along the minus strand of NC_069696.1, from coordinate 24,947,667 downwards.
TTCCTCCTTGGAAGAAAATTTATGACCAACCTAGACAGCATATTAAAAAGCAGAGACATTACTTTGCCGACAAAGGTCCATCTAGTCAAAGCTATGGCTTTTCCAGTAGTCATGTATGGATGTGAGAGTGGGATCGTAAAGAAAGCTGAGTGCCAAAGAATTGATGTTTTTGAACTGTGGTTTTGGGGAAGACTCTTGAGAGTCCCTTGGACTGCAAGGAGATCAAACCAGTCAAACCTAAAGGAGATCAGTCCTGAATAGTCTTTGGAAGGACTGATACTGAAGCTCCAATACTTTGGCCACCTGATGCAAAGTATTGACTCATTAGAAAAGACCCTGATCCTGGGAAAGACTGAAGGCAGGAGGAAAAGGGGACGACAGAGGATGGGATGGTTGAATGGCATCACTGACTCAATGGATAGGAGTTTGAGTAAGCTCCAGGAGTTGATGATGGACTGGGAAGCCTAGCGTGCTGCAGTCCACGCCGTCACAAAGAGTCAGACACAGCTGAGTAACTGAACTGAAAATACTATGTTCTCATCCTTACCATAATGTCATCTGCAGAGTAGACACCCTCTTTTATCATTTTATTGCATCTTGGATGTTTTCTTTGTAGCTGATTAACATTTTTCTGCCCCATGAGATCATACACTAAGCTGCAAAAGGCAGGAGTCCCCAACCCCCAGGCCAAAGACCAGTATACAGTCTGTGGCCTGTTAGGAACACTGGGCCACACAGCAGGAGGTGAGCGGCTGATGGGTGAGGGAAGCTTCATCTGTATTTACAGCCACTCCCCTTCACTCACATTACTGCCTGAGCTCCACTTTCTGTCAGCTCAGCAGTGGTGTTAAGATTCTCATAGAAGCATGAATCCTATTGTGAATGGCGCATGTGAGGGATCTAGGTTGCATGCTCCCTATGAGAATCTAATGCCTGATGATCTGATTCTGCATCACGGTGAGTTGTATAATTATTTCATTATACATCACAATGTAATAATAATAGAAATAAGATGCACAATAAATGTAACATGCTTGAATCATCCCAAAACCATCCCCTCTCTCCTTGTCCATGGAAAAACTGTCTTCCTCAAAACTGATCTCTGGTGCCAAAACGTGGGGGACTGCTGACATAGGGTTAGGACTGCATAGTAGCCTTGGTGTCTGCTCTATTCCCAGATACATACACACACACACACACACACACACACACACACACACACACACACACAGCATTCACTGTACAGTCCATGGCAGAGCCCTTTCATTAGTGTTTCCTAGAGGGACACCAAGTCTAAGCAAATCTCAAGTATAAACAAAAGACCACCTGGCTTCAATGTTTCAAGTATAACATTGTGCATATCTTTTGCCTTATCAGAATATTTCATGTAGTTTTTTCTACCTATAAAGTGATTAAAGCCAAACTATCTAAACTGATGGAAATGGAAATGGCAACCCACTCCAGTATCTTTGCCTAGAGAGTCCCATGGACAGAGGAGCCTGGTAGGCTACAGCCCATAAGGTCGCAAGAGTTGGACATGACTTAGCAACTAAATCACCACCACCACCATCTAAACTGATCTCATTCAAAAATAATACTGCAGCCTGCCATGACACCTATATCAAGCCATTTCTGCTCATTTCCAGAGTTACATTTACTTTCAAAAGCAAGACCTTCTTTCACATTTTCATGATTTTTTTTTCCCAAGTGTATTTCTCAACAAGCAGCCAAACCTGTGTGACTTTATCTCCTGACCATTGTTAGCTATTAATATTAAAATTCAGCTCACCTACAAACTGGTTAAAATAAAAAGTAACTGTCATTGTATGGCAAAAACCACCACAGTATTGTAAAGCAATTAGCCTCCAATTAAAATTAATTAATTAATTTTTTAAAAGAGTAACTATCTTGAGGAAAAGGATAGGAAAACTATGCAACATTAAAAGTAATAAAAACTATTATTAAGAATATATGTCAAGTTAACTTCAGATTATACTACAAAGCTACAGTCATCAAGACAGTATGGTACTGGCACTAAAACAGAAATATAAACAAATGGAACAAGATAGAAAGCCCAGAAATAAACCCATGCATCTATGGGTACCTTACTTTTGACAAACAAGGCAAGAATACACAATGGGGCAAAGATAGCTTTTTCAATAAGCGGTGCTAGAAAAACTGGACAGCTATGTGTAAAAGAATGAAATTAGAACACTTTCTAACACCATACACAAAGATAAACTCTAAGTGGATTAAAGACCTCAGTGTAAGATAAGAAACTATAAAACTCTTAGAGGAAAACATAGGCAGAACACTCGATGATGCAAATCAAAGCAAGATCCTCTATGACCCACCTCCTAGAGTAATGGAAATAAAAACAAAAGTAAACAAGTGGGACCTGATTAAACTTAAAAACTTTTGCACAGCAAAGGAAACTATAAGCAAGGTGAAAAGACAACCCTCAGAATGGGAGAAAATAATACCAAATAAAACAACTGACAAAGGATTAATTTCCAAAATATACAAGCAACTCATACAATGCAATAGAAGAAAAACAAACAGCCCAATCAAAAAGTGGGGGAAAGACCTAAACAGACATTTCTCCAAAGGAGACATACAGATGGCTAACAAACACATGAAAAGATGCTCAACATCGCTCATTATTAGAGAAATGCAATTCAAAACTACAATGAGATATCACCTCACACCAGTCAGAATGGTGATCATCAAAAAAGTCTACAAACAATAAATGCTGTAGAGAGTGTAGAGAAAAGGGAACACTCTTGCACTGTTGGTGGGAATGTAAATTGATACAGCCACTATGGAAGACGGTATGGAGATTCCTTAAAAACTAGGAATAAAATCACCATATGACCCAGCAATCCCACTCCTAAGCATATACCCTGAGGAAACCAAAACTGAAAAAGACACATGTATCCCATTGTTCATTGCAGCACTATTTATAATAGCTAGAAAATGGAAGCAACCTAGATGTCCATCGACAGATGAATAAAGAAGTCATAATACATATATACAATGGAATATTACTTAACCATAAAAAGGAACACATTTGAGTCAGTTCCAATGAGATGGATGAGTGTAGTGAGTCAGAAAGAGAAAGATAGATATTGTATTCTAACGCATATATATGGAATCTAGAAAAACTGTAAGGAAGAATTTATTTACAGGGCAGCTATGGAGAAACAGACATAGAGAACAGACTTATGGACATGGGGAGAGGAGAGGAGAGGGTGAGATGTATGGAAAGAGTAACATGGAAACTTACATTACCATATGTAAAATAGATAGCCAATGGGAATTTGATGCATGGCTCAGGAAACTCAAACAGGGACTCTGTATCAACCTAGGAGTGGGATGGTGGGGGGGAGATGGAAGGGCAGTTCAAAGGGGAGGGGGATATATGTATACCTATGGCTGATTCATGTTGAGGTTTGAGAGAGAACAAAACTGTCCTTCAATAAAAATAAATAAATTTTTAAAAAAGAATATATGTCAAGTAAAAATTCAGAGGAAGTCCTAAAAAATATCTAATAAATCATCCCCATTGGTGATTAGCATTGTTTGAATTACAAAAAAGATTTTAACTTGATAAAATTATTTAATCAGGTTTGATTTTTAAGTCTAGAATCACTGCACACAGGCTGGTATGTACAAATAGAAATCACCATTTTGATTTCAAATGCTCATTTTCTATAGCTTTGTCATCCTTTATATAACACTATCTTCTCTTAGATTTCTTTCATCATAGGTGGCAAGATACCCTCTCTGCAGCATTCTTTGCAAGCTAAGCCTTTCTCTCCCAAAAGGATCATGTCCTTTTTCCTGAACTTTCTTCCCTAAGTGGATCTCCACTATAACAACTTGTGCAGGAGTTTTTACCCAGTGAGACTTATTGGGCATCTCTGGTAGCTCAGTCAGTAAAAGAATCTGCCTGCAGTGCAGGAGACCTGGGTTCGATACCTGGGTCAGGGAGACCCCCTGGAGAAGGAAATGGCAAACCACTTCAGTATACTTGCCTGTAAAGTCCCATGGACAGAGGAGCCTGGCGGGCTGCAGTCCATGGGGTTGCACAGAGTTGGGCATGAGATTTATTGACTGTGTTTAAAATGGCAACATACATTACTTTCACTTACATTGACAGACTAATAATCTGTGATGCATATTTTAATATCAACTCAAAATATAAATACAAATTACCCTTTTCTGTAATCTTTGGCCCATAGCTCTGAGAAGAAAACTGTTTTCTCAGTGTATTTTGATTAGACTTGCTGAACTCATATTTTTTCTTATGTATTTTCTCCTGCTGTTGGATTTCTTCCTCACTGTGCAATGGCATCTTTTCTCTTTAGTAGTTATTGGAAAATCTTATAATGAAAATGATACTCTCCCTCTGAAAATTTCAAAGATTTGTCAAGATGCCAATTTCCAAATTTAAATTTCTGTATCATTGAGGATAAATAATCTTAGGATTATTATATTTTCTACTCTTTAATAATGATTGTAAAAACTTTGTTTTCTTTTTTTAGCTTTTTTCAAAAATTTTTAATAGGAGGAAAATTGCTTTACAATGTTGTGGTGGTTTCCGCCAAGCAACAATGCCATACAATAATGCGAATCAGCCATAATTATACATAAATCACCTCCCTCTTGAGCCTCCCTACCAACCCCCATCCCACTGTTCTAGATTATTCTTTCTCTTTTGCATTTTGCTATGAAATATATCACATATGTAAAAGAGTGTGCCCAATTGGTTTACATTTCATAGAGAAATAATAAAATGATCAGACACTCGCCTTAATAGAGCTTTCCTGCTAACTATAAGCTACCTGGGAGAAGTTCTTTGTTACCAAGTTCTCTGAATAGACCCTGAATCGTTTGAAAGACCCCTTTCATCCACCCTTCATTCCACTTCATTTTGTGCTTAGTCGCTGAGTCGTGTCCGACTCTTTGCAACCCCACAGACTGTGGCCCACCAGGCTCCTCTGTCCATGGGGATCCTCCAGGCAAGAATACTGGAGTTTGTTGCCATGCCTTCCTCCAGGGTATCTTCCCAACCCAGGGATCCAACCCAGGTCTCCCGCATTGCAGGTGGATTCTTTACTGTCTGAGCCACCCTCAGTTCAGTTCAGTCGCTCAGTCATGTCAGACTCTTTGAGACCCCATGAACCACAGCATGCCAGGCCTCCCTGTCCATCACCAGCTCCCGGAGTCCACCTTACCTCTCTGCAAACATTTCCAACCATTCCCTAGGTCCCAATCTGGACCAATGACCACTTATTTCAACCACTGCATTCCTATTCTCTAGACTTCCCTACATCTTTGGCTTTCTGGAATACCAGTGTGCATGTCTAATATTCCCAATAGCTAATATTTATTGCTCTTCTATGAGATACACAGCACTGAGCTCTGTCCCACACATTTGGGCTTCTTAGGTGACTCAGTGATAAAGAATCTACCTGCCAGTGCAGGAGACAGGGGTCGATTCTTAAGTTGGGAAGATCCTGGGGAGAAGGAAAAAGCAACACACTCTAGTATTCTTGCCTGGAGAACCCCATGGACAGAGGAGTCTGGCAGGCTACAGTCCATAGGGTCACAAAGAGTAGGACATGACTGAGTGACCAAACAACAACCACTTCCAGCACATTTAATCCTCACAACAAACCAGTGAAGTGGATATTATTAGCTTTAACATCTTTGTTGTCTTTTTATAATACAAGATTATTTTTTCCTCTATATTAAAAAAAAGTAAAGCTTTTTAAAATAAATGTTTGCTAACTGGAGACTTTATTGAAAAAATCTATACATACTTGTAAATAAATAAATACACTCGCACACACTTATCCATCAAGAATTCAAGGGGGAAATGTGCAAAGAGGAAAACAAGTAGGAAGTTTGGTATCACTGATGAGTAATATCCATTTTTAAATGCTTAAATGTATCCAAGGAGGAAAAACAACATGTGCTAATTCATTCTTAACATGAATTCTTTAGGACACTTTAAAATGAGGGAATTTCACCTTTATGCCCTCTTAGTCCTTTTTGTCTTTGTTGAAATTCTATTCAGGGGAATACGTATTTGTGACATCTGTAATTTTCCTCTTTGATATATAGTTTTCTGGAAGAAGTTATATTAAGGTCACAAATACACAGCAGGTAAGATTTTTTTGAAAAGGACAAGACTATTTGGGGCTCTGTCATACCCTAGCTGAGTGAATTTGAAGAAAGCATGAGTTCTATTTTTTCAATTATGATATGATAATCTTGCCTCCTATCTCTAAGAATTGTGTGAATTAATGTGATAAAATTATTTGAGTTCTTTCAAAATAAGTACTCAAAAATAAAGTTGTTTCACACTGTTCCATTAATTTTGAATCTCCTTATTCTAAAAAGGAAATTTAAAAAGGGAACAAATGGCAACCATTACTTATTTTCTAGAGAAAATATTTCTATATTTTCCTAAGAAAATGACTATTTTTGATGTATGTCTATTACAATCTATTTCTGCCATTTCTTGAGGAATAGCATTTAAAATTTTTAAATGCATCTGCTCTTTGACCCAGTAATTCTATTCTTATGAATTCTGCCTAAGAAACATGTCAGCCCAAAAAAGTTTCATATACGAATATATTTATTGTACCCTTACTAGCACAGAAAAAAACTAATGATTAAATAATGTGGTTATGTTTAAGTAAACTGTGATTTAGCCACATGAAGAAACATCACATAAATATTAAAATATATATGTAAAGTATATATAAAAGAAACTTTATAACATCAAAGAGGGCTTCTTATAAAGTTAACTAAAAAAAGACAATGAAATTGCTTAAATACTCTGAGTTCAGCTCAGATTAAGATGAAAAAGGTTAGCAATGCATGCCTTAAAACAGTTCCATTATAGATAATTATATATAGAGTGCAAGTCATTCAGTCATGTCCAACTCTTTATGACCCCATGGACTTTACAGTCCATGGAATTCTCCAGGCCAGAATACTGGAGTGGATAGCCTTTATCCTCTTAGTTTTATAATCATCTATAGTGAGTTTTTATTATGTTCATAATAAGGAAAATTGGAAATCATATTGTAGACAAAATACTTTCAGGATACACTTTCAATTCAATGGGATGAGTTTCCCAACCAACTGAAGCAAAGCAACATATGACACTCTGCATCCCACACGTGGACACTCTAGGAGACGAACCAGCACCTTACACATTTTACTCAACAAGGAGTAGAATTAAACCACTCATGGGCCTCCATACTGTGAGATCTCAAAGCCCTAGCATCACACATGTGTGCGCGCACACATACACACACACACACACACACACACACACACACAAATTCTGCAAAACAGCACTTAAGTCACTTAGTACACCCCAGATCCATTGTTCATCTCACTGCTCTCACTAGACCAGATACCTGGTTCTTCCAGCGCTTGGGTTCTGTTTTCCCAAACTGGCCCCATGGGCAGTTACTGTCTGGCTCCATGATAGCACTAAACGATGCACCTTTCTCAGGTTCAGAAACAGATCATCTTAGTCTTCAGACCACTAACAATTTGTTCTGCAGGATAAAATGGTGTCAGCCATCCACAGTGGCTGAGTCAGTTTCTGAAAACAATCTTCTTCACTCTTTCATTTTGTTTGGTTTAGGAAAGGCCTGGCTCTGTCCACCAAGAGAGCTATAAACATCCTAGAGAACTTCCTCTGGTTTCAAGTCAATGCTGTTCACCAGACTTGAGTCCTTGATCTAAGACTGAAGATGGTTTTAGGAGGCTGATTCCAAAACTGGGCTTTGGAATCAGAGAACTTTGGGTTCAAATCTTGGCACTGCCATTTGTTTGTTCTGCAACTTGGGGCAAGTTACTTGACTCCTACAGCCTTCACATGAAAAATAAAGGTAACAATTCTTAACTTTTTGAATCTGTAGGAAGAGTTCCTGAGACAATGTAAAAGGGACATATGATATTAACATTCACTCGGTTGTACTTTAAAAATGAATGCACAAGACTGAAGCTTTCAATTGGGACAGTTTTTTTTTAATGAGGAACTAGGACAAGATATAAAACTGAGAGTCGAAGAATCAGAGTAAAGACCCTCCATCAGAGAAATGTAAAGGTTGAAAGCTGGAGATTAGAAGATATTGGTTGCATTGATTTTAGCACCTGGTTGATATTATTGTGACTCTATTTCCTTAAAGTATTGTTGAAGTCTAATACAAAGTTACAGAGTATAAGTACACAGAAATTCTTAAAGAGATGGGAACACCAAACCACCTTACCTGCCTCCTGAGAAACCTGTACGCAAATCAAGAAGCAACAATTAGAGCCAGACATGGAAAAGCAGACTGGTTCCAATTAGGGAAAGGAGTACATCAAGGCTGTATACTGTCACTCTATTTATTTAATTTATATGCAGAGTACATCATGCGCAATGCTGGGCTGGATGAAGCACAAGCTGGTAATCAAGATTATCAGAAGAAATATCAATAACCTCAGATATGCAGATGACACCAGTCTTACAGCAGAAAGCGAAGAAGAACTAAAGAGCCTCTTGATGAAAGTGAAAGAGGAGAGTGAAAAAGTTGGCTTAAAACTCAACATTCAAAAAACAAAGATCATGGCATCTGGTCCCATCACTTCATGGCAAATAGATGGGAAAACAAGGCAAACAGTGACAGACTTTATTTTCTTGGGCTCCAAAATCACTGCAGATGGTGACTGCAGCCATGAAATTAAAAGACACTTGCTCCTTGGAAGAAAAGCTATGACCAACCTAGACAGCATGTTAAAAAGCAGAGACATTACTTTGCCAACAAAGGTCCATCTAGATAAACCTATGGTTTTTCCAGTAGTCACGTATGGATGTAAGAGTTGGACTATAAAGAAGGCTGAGCACCGAAGAATTGATTCTTCTGAATTTTGGTGTTGGAGAAGACTCTTGAGAGTCCCTTGGACTGCAGGGAGATTCAACCAATCCATCCTAAAGGAAATCAGTCCTGAATGTTCATTGCAAGGACTGATGCTAAAGCTGAAGCTCCAATATTTTGGTCACTTGATGTGAAGAACTGACCCACTGGAAAAGACCCTGATGCTGGGAAAGATTGAAGGCAGGAGGAGAAGGATTAGATGGTTGGATGGCATCACCAACTCAATGGACATGAGTTTGAGCAAGTTCCAGGAGTTGGTGATGGAAGGAAAGCATGTTATGCTGCAGTCCATGGGGTTGCAAACAGTTGGACATGACTGAGTAACTGAACTGAACTGATATAACACCCAGTACCACAGATCAAGATCTTTAACGTTACCAGCACCAGAGAAACCAAAGAGGGATTTTGAAACAAAGTATTTTAAGTGCTCTTAGAAGGAACATTGTCTTATTTCAATGTGGTCAGTGGCAAAAACATCCTCATACCTCCATGTCAATCACCTGAACACCAGGACACTGCATAAGCATAGTAATAGCAAGGAAGAACACCTGTGGTTCCAGGTGGGTCTCCCGGTTACTTTCCAGATCCACACACACCTGTGTGCATTCTGCTTTAGTGGGCATCCAGAACATTTCCCTACACAACCTCAGTGAAGCACAATGTGGAAAAGTTCATCCAAAAAAAGTGTCTTTCCTGGGCTCTGACACTGCTTGCTCTTGTCATAGTGGTGTTTAGAGCACTGCATTGTATCAAAAGAGCAGGGCAGTTAGCATAAATGAACAGTCACTCAAAAATAATCAAAAATGTGACTTTCTTCCTCTGTTTATAGCCTGTGATATAAAACTGAAAACTCAGTGAGAATCAAAGATGGTAAACATCAAACACCAGAAATTAGCCGTCAATTAGTTCCCAAAGATGAAGTAGATTAAATAGGGCTCTTCAGAAACAGATCCACAGACTTAGAGAACAAGCTACGGTTGCCAGGGGGATGGATGGGGGAAGGGATAGTTAGGGAGTTTGGGATGGACATGTACACACTGCTATATTTTAAATGGCTAACCAACAAGGTCCCACTGTATAGCAGGGGGAACGCTACTCAATGTTATGTGGCAGCCTAGATGGGAGGGCAGTTTGGGGGAGAATGGATACATGTATATGTATGGCTGAGTCCTTCTGCTGTCCACCTGAAGCTGTCACATCATTGTTACTATGTGGTGGTGGTGCTTTAGTCGCTAAGTCATGTCCGACTCTTGTGACCAACTGTAACCCACCAGGCTTCTCTATCTAAGGGATTTTATAAAATAAAAAGTTTAAAAATAAGTTTCTTAAATATCAAAGCTGGTACTGGTTTATATTTAATAGAGTCTTACATTCTAAAGCTTAAAAACTAAACAAATTAAAATAGCTCTCCCAGATCTTTGTATAATTACCAAGGAATTAAATTTTGTGATGTGCCTTTAGCCAAGTTCTAGCCTCAACCCAATACTCCGTGTACCTGTCTTCATTAAGGGAACTAGGTTCTGAATCTAAAGGTATCTACATTGAAAAGAACCTTGAAAATAATTTTATTCCACCCTCCTCCATTATTTTTCACAAGGAAAACAAAGACCCGGAGGAACAGAGTGGCTTATCTAGAATTACCTTGCTAATTGTGAAGATGAGTCTAGAATTACAACTAATATCTTTTCCATTACACAGAAGATTTTCCAACCCTGTTCTCCAAAACCTCTGCATCTCCAGATGTTTTGGGTTAAAGGCTGCCCCAGGTATTAGGAAAGATTTTTAGCAATTTGCTACAGAATACCAGACTTCATTATCCTTCCTCCATTTCAGACTAAGCAACTCCATTTGTTTTACATACTGGCTTCCATGTTAGATTTCATTTGAGGAACACACTTGGCTAAAATAATTTGACAGCCATTGCTTTCAATGAGCATCAATAGACTTTTTGTTTTTAAAAAACATGCAATGTGAATCAACAGAATCAACATAAATCTTATTTATATTTTGCCAGGCTCAACAACCATGGGGTCACAAAGTGTCAGACACAACTGAGCGACTGAACTGAAGCTCAACAAGATAAATTTGGAACTGCTGTTAACCCTCAATAAAAACAATAGACATCAAACAGCCTCCCCTCCTGAAAGATGCTAACTTGCAAATAAACCACTAATTTGCTGTTAGTTGCTCCCTGATTGAATAATAGATTTTAACTACTTCATCTATTGTATCTTTGTTTCATTTTACAGAAGAAAACCACTTAAGGAAAGCATGTTTAGAACATAACTTCGTGAGAAGGTAAAAACACCAATATGTGTACCTTGGGCACATTTCCAAAGAACACAGGCCAGTTATTAACACATTGCGAATGTCAGCTCTTGTCCACCCTTCAAAATCCTGTTAGTATTTGAGATTTTTGCATCTCAGGACGTCTTTGGTCAGATGTACACAACTCTAAACATTTAGTTCTATATCAAGTGCTCTGATGCTGATAAGAGAAAAATCTACGCACTGGCAATGACTAAAATATCCTGACTGGTAATCAGTATCCTCACAGTTGGTTTTCCAATTAACTGAAAGAAGATGACAGGAAGAGGAGATGGATAGAAAAACAACAACAAAAAATGCCTTTTGGCCGTTGGTTCAGTTCAGTCGCTCAGTCGTGTCCAACTCTTTGTGACCCCATGAACCGCAGCATGCCAGGCCTCCCTGTTCACCACCAACTCCCGAGTCCACCCAAACCCATATCCATAAATAAATAGTACTAATTAATCCAAAGATTAATAAGATAAGATGGAAATCACTTAAGCCAAGATGAATAGAATCCAAATTAGTACTCAGTGAGGAGTTCAGCATATACCTGAGGGCAAAGGGATTAATACCTGTCCAGCTTCTACATGAGAACCTCATCTTTAATTAACTTTCTAGCTCTGTCCGCTGGGTAACCCAATAAAAGCCGACAGATTACATGTCTTACCAGGTAACTTTGCTTATGATAGAAATGATTTCTGATTGGTCAAATGCATCTAGGGGGACATTTCCTTTGGGCTCCACTGAGAAACAGGCTTCTTTCACTCAACCTAATGTTTCCAAGATTCATCCATATTGTAGCATATATCAGTATTTACTTCCTTTTTGCTTTTCTTAACTTGTTGAGATGTAATTCACATAACATGCAATTCATTCATTTAAAGTTATCACAACTGGGACTTCCAACGTGGTCTAGGGGGCTAAGACTTCACATGAACATGCTCGATCCCTGGTCAGGGAACCAGATCCCACGTGCTTCAACTAAGGGTTCATATGTTACAACGAAAGGTTCTGCATGCCACAATGAACAGCAAAGACCCTGACTGCTGCAACTGAAACCCAGCACAACCAAATCAATCAGCCGATAAAAAAATATGTGTGTGCAATTAATTGATTTTTAAAATATTCACAGAATTATGCAAACATCACCACAGTTAATTTAGAAAATTCTCATCCCCTCAAAGTAACCCTGTATCCTTTAACTGCACCCCACTCTCTGCCCATCTCCTCTAGCCTGAAGCAACCACTAATATACTGTCTGTGCAGATTTGCCTATCTGAGACCTTCCTGTAAATGGAATCACATAGTATATGATCTTTTGTGACTTCTCTCATTTAACGTAATGTTTTCAAGGTTTATTCACGTACCAGGACTTCATTCCTTTTTATGGTTGAACAATATTCCATCATAGGCAGAGATCACATTTATCCATTTGTCAACTGATAGACGTTGGGTTGTGACCACCTTTTGGCTATTATTAATAAAGCAGCTATAAACATTTGAGCACAAGTTTTTGTGTGGACATACGTTTTCATTTATCTTGGGCACATAACCATGTGATGAGTCAATGGCAACTTCATGATTAATCATTTGAGGGATTCCAGACTGTTTTCCAAACTGACTGCAACATTTTATAATCCTAACAGCAGTGTACGAGGATTCTTAGTTCTTATTTCTCCACGTCCTCCTCAAATCTTATCCAACTTGGTTAAGATGCCACATGGTTTTTTTTTTTTTTATTTTATGGAAGTATAGTTGATTTACAATGCTGTGTTAGCTTCTCGTATACAGCAAAATGATTCAGTTATACATATTATTTTTCTTATTCACATGGTTATTTTTGATGTTAATTTTTTCTTCTCCACAGGGCTTGCAGACTCCATTCTATGATATTTTCAAGAATTTTGCACAGGATTACCAAATTCTCCAGGTTTCAGGTTGTAAAGAATTTGTCTTTTTTTTTTTTAAGAGACAGTACAATTGCCTTTGCCAGTCTCTTGAATTCATTCCCATTCTTCAAGCTTGCCCAGATATCATTCTTTCTCAAAGATCACTTTCCATTGAAAGAAGATTGCGTATCCACTTGTCTTTTTTTGACACTGAGAAAAAATTTTGCATAAAAACAACCCCCAAACACAGATGCTTTATTTAAAAAAGAAAAACATGTTAATCTTGGTTATTTGGTATGACTTTATTTTTTTATTTCCCTATATTATTTCTATACTGAGTTATAATATGTAATGTGTCATGAAACAACATTATAAAAGATTTGACCACACAAAATTTAGTAAACTATATTCAATCAATAAATGAGTAAGTTCTAAGCTTTTTGAAATGATCTGTTGATTCTAATGAATAACTGTTTCCACAAAAGTTTTTAATCAAATTCAGATTTTAAATAGAAAGATTAACAACATTGCATTTTACTACCAAAAAGTTATTGAATAATTCTGATAACTTCAAAATAGAGCATAAAACAAGAAATTTCATTATTATTTCAACCTAGTCTTGTTACTCTATACAACCTGAGCAAAAGATATTCTACTGAAGTATAATTGACATATAACATAATTAGTTTCAGTTGTACATCATGATTCAAATATCTGTATATATCATGAATGATCACAATAAATTTAGTTAGCATCATTACCATAGTTATAAAAACATTTCTTTTTTACAAGGACTTTTAAGACCTACTCTCTAAGTAACTTTCAATTATGTTCTACAGTACATTAACTATGGTCATGTTCTGCATCATATCCACAAATTATTTATAGCAGGAAGTTTGCACCTTCAGATCATCTTCACTCATTGCGCCCACCACTTACTCCCCACCTCTGATACCCACCAGTCTTTCCTCTGAATCTATAAGTTTGGTTGTAGCTTTTTGGTTTGGTTTTTTTCTCTTTTTTGAGTTCATATAGAAATGAGATCATATGGTATTTGTCTTTCCCTGTCTCAATTATTTTGCTTGGTGTAATGCCCTCAAGTTCCATCCATGTTTTTGTAAGAGGCATGTATGTATATATGTGTGTGTGTGTGTGTGTGTGTGTATATATATATATATATATATATATATGTAGACCTCACAAACATGTAAAATAAACACATATATCTTACCTTCTTTATGCATCCATCCATCAGTGGAAACTCAGGTAGTTTCCATATCTTGCATATTGTAAGTAATGCTATGATGAACATGGAGATGCATATATCTTCTCAAAGCAGTGTTTTTACTTTCTTTGAATAAGTAGTAGAAGGGGAATTGCCAGATATGGTAGTTCCATTTTTCACTTTTTGAGAGACCCCCATGCTGTTTTCTGTAACGCCTATACCAATTCACATTCCACTAATATGGCACAGAATTTTGTTCCTTTTCTCCATATCCTTGCCAACACTTGTTATTCTTCTCTTTTTGATTTGCATTTCCCTGATTAGTGATGTTAAGCATCTTTTCATGTACTTGTAGGCCAGCTGGATGTTTTCTTCAGAAAAATGTCTGTTCAACTCCCCTGCCCACTTTCTAATTTTTTGTTTTGTTATGGCTGTTGAGGTGATTGCTTTCTTTATGTATCTTGGATATTAACCCCTTTCAAATATATGATCTGAAAATATTTTCTCCCATTCAGCAGGTTGCCTTTTCATTTGTTAATGGCTTCTTTTGCTGTGCAGAAACTTTTGTTCTGGCATCTTGCTTATTTTCCTTTTGTTGCCTTTGATTTTGAAGTCATATCCAAAAAATCATCACCAAGAGCTTCTTGCCTGGTATTCTGCTAGGAGTTTTATGGTCTTAGGTCTTATATTCACCTAAACAACTTTGAGTTAATTTTTGCATATGGTGTAAGACAGTAGTCTAGCTCAATATTTTGTATGGGGGTGCCCAATTTTCCCAACACCATTTATTGAAGAGATTACCTTTTCCCATTGTATATTCTTGGCTCTAGGTTGGAATAAACCACATGACTGGTTTATTTCTGGGCTCCATATTCGGTTCCACTGATCTATGTGTCTGTTTTTATGCTAACACCATACTGTTTTAATTATTATAGCTTTTTAACATAGTTTGAAATCAAGAAGCATGATGCCTCTAGCTTTGTTCTTCCTGCAAGATTGCTTTAGCTATTCAAGGTCTTTTAAGAGTCCATACAAATTTTAGAATATTTGTTGTATTTCTGTGTGTGTTTTTAGTCAAACATTCAGTTATCCCCTCCTTTGCAGATAAACTGAGAACTAAAAGGTAGACAAACTTACAAAAGAAATGACCTCAAGTTTAGCTATCCTATCACATTGAACGGGCAACTGACATGGTTGATCTTTGTCAAGTACGGAAGAGAGTTATGAAACAAACTGTATAAGAAATCTCAAAAACCCCAATCCATAAGAATTAATATTATCTGTATGTCCACAGTTGAAATTTCATTAATTCCCAGAACATTCAAAACATAAATACAAACATTTTATTACCAAATGTGGTTTTAAATTATCTGCCACTTTATCTAATGCAAATCTAAGCCCCTCCTCATTTTAGCATGTTTGAAAGTTTTCTGTAAATCTAAAATATATCTGTAAGGATTCTCACATTTTCTAGGGTGAGTAGTTAGTAGATGTACATGTGTGGACCAATGCCTAAACCTAATTTTACTCACTCTTTGTTTAGTTCAGTCCTGCCCAGTCCTCTGGAATTAACCCTCCAGAAAGAAGGGAAGAGCATCTGGTCACAACCAGGGTGCTAAATTAGAGAAGGGAAAAGCACCTTAGGAACAGCAACCATCTGTCTAATTTTGTTGGCATCTTCTACTCTCAGGTAGGAGTCTCATCTACACAGGGACATCTAGTGGTAAAGAAGAATCAATGCAGTTATCCGCCTCAACATTTGAATTTTACCTTTGCTCCACCTTCATATAATCAAGGAAGAAAAAAAATTCTGAACTCTAGCTAATGGCCACTGAAAGTATTTATAACAGCATTTGAGAATGAAAAAAAAAATACTCAAAAAAGCAAATAATTTGAACTGATTCTATTTTTTTTACATGATAAAAAACCAGCTTAGAGCCAAGATGGATTTATTCCAGTTGGGCTTCTCTAATTTTTTTCAAGCCACAGCACTGTTAAGATGTAAAAGAACAGTTTCATCAAGATCAATCTTTCATAGTAAGGCAACTATACTCTAATAAAGGTATTCATCTTTTCAGAGACATCAAAAGCCAGAATAAACTGATTCCCCTTTACATTGTAGAACATTAGCTTAATAGGATTACTTTTAAAAGCAATATGACTGTAATAAAAAAAACTAACAGAAAATTAGCTATCTATATCACATTAGAAATCATTAAAATGAAATAATAGTTCATCTAAATTAAACCATTCAGTAACCTTGAGATAATTTCTTATGTGTCTCTTGATGTAAAGTAATTAGCCTCCAACTAATAAAAATAAATGGAGAAAAAAATTTTTTTTAATTTAAAAAAAAAAAGAAGAAAAAAAAAGAAATTTTTTTTTTTTTGAAATGAGATTGAAAGCTAAGCAAAAACTTCCTTCAGTGTAAGTACTCTTTTTCCCACTAGCTTTATTTCCTGCTGCAGAAAAGGCAACTGCTTTTCAGATATTTGTGGAGAGTTGTAGAGAAAATGACAAGAAAAGGTGAGTATTTAGATCTGGGTCTCAAAAGGTGTACGTTGTTAAGGATAACAGATACAGTGTTTTGACTTCATATTAAATTACTGACAATCATTTCAGCAGACCTACACGGAATCTTTCTCAAGAGTAAACTTTAGAATGAGTATTTAATTGACTAAACTTCTCATTTCGCCTATTCCGAGATCATAAGCTGACCCTATTTTTATGCAACTATATGTAATACACACATAATATTATCTATATAATTTATAATATATATATAATTTATAATATATATATATAATTTATAATATATATATATATAGGCTTCCCTGGTGGCTCAGAGGGTAAAGCGTCTGCCCGCAATGCGGGAGACCCTGGTTCGATCCCTGGGTCGGGAAGATCCCCTGGAGAAGGAAATGGCAACCCACTCCAGCACATATATATACACACACACACACATGCATATATAAAATGGGCTTCCCTTATGGCTCAGCTGGTAAAGAATCAGTCTGCAATGTGAGAGACCTGGGTTTGATCCCTGGGTTGGGAAGATCCCCTGGAGAAGGCAAAGGCTACCCACTTCAGTATTCTGGCCTGGAGAATTCCATGGACTATATAGTCCATGGGGTCACAAAGAGTCAGACACAACTTAGCAACTTTCACATGTATATAATAAGCAAACAAGCTGGTAAAAACTTGAAGAAACTTAGCTAAAAAAGCAACAAAAGCGTAAGTAAGGATTCCCTCCATCCAGATGGGGGAGATGCTGAACAGGTGTGACTTTCTTACAAATTATAACAAAGACTATGATAGTTGTCTTATCCACAATCTAGAGTCAAGATTGCCGGGAAGAATATCAATAACCTCAGATATGCAGATGACACCACCCTTATGGCAGAAAGCAAAGAAGAACTAAGGAACCTCTTGATGAAAATGAAAGAGGAGAGTGAAAAGGCTGGCTTAAAACTCATCATTCAAAAAATGAAGATCATGGCATCTGGTCCCATCACTTCATGGCAAATAGAAGGGGAAACAATGCAAACAGTGGCAGACTTTATTTTCTTGGGCTCCAAAATCACTGCAGATGGTGACTGCAGCCATAAAATTAAAAGACGTTTGCTCCTTGGAAGAAAAGTTATGACCAACCTAGGCAGCATATTAAAAAGCAGAGACATTAATTTGCCAAGAAAGGTCCATCTAGTCAAAGCTATCATTTTTCCAGTATTCATGTGGATGTGAGAGTTGGACCATAAAGAAAGCTGAGCACCAAAGAACTGATGCTTTTGAACTGTGGTGTTGGAGAAGACTCTTGAGAGCCCCTTGGACTGTAAGGAGATCCAACCAGTCCATCCTGAATATTCAGTCCTGAATATTCATTGGAAGGACTGATGCTGAAGGTGAAGCTCCAAAACTTTGGCCACATGACGCGAAGAACTAACTCATTGGAAAAGACTCTGATGCTGGGAAAGATTGAAGGCAGGAAGAGAAGGGGATGACAGAGGATAAGATGGTGGGATGACATCACCGACTCATTGAGCATGATTTTGAGCAAGCTCCAGGAGTTGGTGGTGGACAGGCAAGCCTTGCATGCTGCAGTCCATGGGGTCGCAAAGAGTTGGACATCACTGAGCGACTGAACTGATGATAGTTGTGAAAACTGATGATAGTTGTGAAAACCTATTATTACACATTCGTTTAATATTTAGTATATATTTTTGAATCTTTTCCTTTATGTCCTAACCCCAAATGTTCCATCTACCCACAGCTTTTCTTGGACAACAGATGTAAAAGTCATCATGGATGGGGTTCTTTTTTAATTTGCAGTCAAAGGACAGACTATACTTGGGAAAGAGTCAGATAAAGTAATCATGTGCATAAGCTAAGCCAATGTATAGATTAGGGTACGTTTAAGGGAAGACTGCATTGGACCAACTGTGTGGATTTATAAATTCTGATAGAGAGACACATATAGAGCTACATACACATATATATGCACATACACAGAGAAGTATACAGATACAAGCATGTGGACTATCTATAGTTTTATTTCCTAGGTCTGCCCACTGAGATGGCCTTGAAGCAATAACACCTCATTGACAGTGAACACACCTAGTGTCTAATCAGGCTTCCCTAGTGGCAACGACAATAAAGAATCTGTCTGCAGTGCAAGAGACCTGGGTTCAATCCCTGGGTTGGGATGAAACCCTGGAGGAGGAAATGGCAACCCAATCCAGTATTCTTGCCTGGAGAATTCCATGGACAGAGGATCCTGGCGGGCTAAAGTCCATGGGGTCACAAAGAGTCAGACTTGACTGAGCAACTAACACTTTCACCTTCAAGTCCAGATCTTGACTTATAAATACCACCCTCCACTACAAGACATTAAGGCTCCTTGGAGGAATGGCTGACTATAGATATACCTGAAGTAAGGAAAGAACAAGATGAGACTGAACATCCTATTATGTCAGAGAGTAAGGATATACATGAAGAAGGATGGAGATATGTCAAAAGGACACGGAAACTAGCTTCAACAAACTCTACTGGTTAAACTGGGAGAAATTTGAGAATCATATCCAATAAAGACAGTAATGGGGTATAATTCATTGAATAAAGTAGGAAACAATCATATTTAAATAAGCAGATAAATAGAGGGTTTGGTGAGGAAAGAGATATTTATATCGTCTTCAAGTACCTCCTCATGAAACACTTATTACAAAGAGAAAAAAATAGTAACTGTACAGTGGGAAAAGTCTGGCAGACACCACCTTAATTAAAAAAAAATCATTAGCAATGGGACAAATCAAAATCCTACATCAATAAGATGCAGTGAAAAGAACTTAGCATCACTTCTGGCAGAGTTCCTGACAGACTCACAATTGAGTCTAATGTTGAGGAAATATCTGACAACCTAAATGAAGGAATATTCTTTAAAATAATTGGCCTTTTATTTTCAAAAGTGTCCAGATTATGAGAGTCAAGACTAAAGAAACATTTCAAAGCAAAGGAAGCCAAAGGGAGATGACAGTGAAATGCAACAAGTGATTCTACTGAATCATTCTTCTACAAGTGGCATTGTTGGTACAAGGGATGAAACATGAATGAATTCTGACAAATACAAAGCAAGGCATAAATGTAAGTTTCCTGATTTGGTGGTTAAATTTAGTAATGTAGGAGAATAACCTTGTTAGAAACACACATGAAAGAATTCAGGAGAAAGTAGCACACTACCAAATAATTCAGGAAAAAAATGGGGGGGCCCTGTACTTTCAACTTTTCTGAAAGTTGAAGCTTATTTCAAAATTTTAAAAATGATGTGGATGCAAGTCTGCCCAAGCATTTAAGCAAAACTATTTTCAAAATATTTATATAAAATTAATACAAAACCAATTTCCACATCTCCATTAATCGGCTATCTGAAAACTTATCACTGAAAACATCACTATTTAGAAAATGGTACATTTCTTTTTCTAGTTGACATGATGCATTCGACAAATACAGACAATGAATACATATTAGGGAAGGTCAAAAGATCCCAGCAGACAATAAAGTAGACAGTGTCTTAGTATTAACTAAGTTTACATTCTGTGAGGAGATGGAGATACTAATTTCAGACAATAATTGTGACAAGGAGAAAATAAAATAAGGCAATGAGGGTAAAACCATCCAGGCAAGGGCAACACTGTAGGAAGGCAAGGCAAAAACTGCAAGGAGAGGGTACAGCCAGTAAGGCTGAGGGGAGATAAGAAAGGAGGCCCAAGACAGAGGCAGGGCCAAAGTCAGACTGGGCCTTGTGGGCAGTACAGAGAAGTTAGTTTTATCCTAAAGGCAATGGATAATTTTGAAAACCTTTTGACCTCTAATGGTCACTCTTATCTTTCAAAGGTCACATTGTCCAGACTGCAGGACAAATGCATTGGCCACAGGGATGCAAGAAAGGTAGCAAAGTGATAAACTAGGAAGTTATTATAGTACAAATTGGAATTGATTGGGTAAAAACCAGGATAACAGTTGGGACATAAAGTAGACTGGAATGTACGTTGGACTTGATAATACAACACAGTTTTATAAGACACTATGAATTTTTGACTGAGCAAATTCTATGTACTCAAATTAACTTCTGCCTATTTTAGTACTTAACTCTCTAACCCTGGCAGGAATAAAGTAATTAGGAAACTGTGAGGGTGTGAGTGTGTGTGTGAGTCACTCAGTCATGTCCAACTCTTTGCAACCCCATGGAGCCCACCAGGCTCCTCTGTCCATGGAACTCTCCAGGCGAGAGTACTGGAGTGGATAGCCGTTCCCTTTTCCAGGGGCTCTTCCCCAGCCAGAGAGGGAACCTGGGTCTCCTGCATTGCAGGCGGATTCTGTACCATCTGAGCCACCAGGGAAGCCCATGAGACTAGTTAAACCAAAACAAAACAAACTCAAGGCAAAGAAAATGAACAAAGAGAAAGGACTTCCTCTTGATATGTACTTCTTTCAATGAAAATGTACATTCTACCCTAATGTGAGAAGTGCTAAGTAGTACTATTAATCAAGGGGGTGTCGATTGACACAAAGTGAACACAAATTTGTCATTTGAAACAAAAAGGGAGAATATATCTACATTTGAAAAAACAGGAGCTGATGCGTTATTATATCAACAAGTTAGATATTTTGCAAGAATATTCTCTTCTGTGTTTATGTTTCCTAACCTACTTTTGCTGTGAAGCTGAAATGCATGCAGAAAAAAACTTTTACTATATGAAACCTTGCAACACTTGTGAAAACAATTCAATTTGGTTTATGTCCAGTGTAATATTTCTCCGGGTATCATCCAAAATTCCCCACAGAAAAGGTTTTCACCCTTATTAAGTGTTGGCCTCAGTCTAGCCAACTGGGACTGTTCTAGTAACAGTCCTGGAATTTTACCTCCAGTTACCTCCACTTCCTGGAACATGCTCTCTACTAATGTTATCAAAACCAAGTTGTACTTAATACAGATGTTTTTAGAACGTGAGTTTTTCCTTCCACGAGTCGAGTTCTCTAAGAAAATTATTTCCATTATCCATTTTTTACAGTAATATTTTAACACTTCTTCCTGAACTTATATTATATTAACTGATTCATTCCCTACCCTGGTGTCACCGCTCCTAACCACACTCCCTCAATAAAGCAACAGACTGTTTAAAAATAAAATCAAGAGATGAGATGTCAGGAACTATCATAATCCTAAAGGTTTATAGAGTGAATTGGGGCAAAGAAACAGAGTGTTTGAAGAAAACAAAATGTCAACACTGCACTTTGGAAACTTAGAGGATACAACATCACAGCTAGACAAGAAAGAGTGTGTTGAACCATCATATTGGACTGAAAACCTGGAGAAATACATCCCTGGTGCCCACTGTAACCCACAAACAAACTTTGCAATGTCAAATGACCTACCAGATGAAACTCCCTCCCTGAGAACAGTGTTCTTTGGAAGTAAAAAGATTCAGGATATATCTCTGTGAAGTTTTGGTTTTGTGTGTGCTTGTGTGTGTGTGTGTTTTCCTGAACTCCCTTTATTTGCGTAAAAGGAAAACTTCTCAAA
Organism: Odocoileus virginianus; assembly: GCF_023699985.2. NCBI lineage: Eukaryota > Metazoa > Chordata > Mammalia > Artiodactyla > Cervidae > Odocoileus > Odocoileus virginianus. Next base: position 24,925,215 of record NC_069696.1, on the reverse strand, counting down.
AGAATCATTGTCATAAACGCGCCCTCTGGGAGAAATTACTAAGAAAGACTGACTCCTATAACAGATGATAAGAAGTTGATACTTGCATAAGAAACTGCCTAAACAGACGTCACAAAACTATATCTCATATCTAATCTTCTAAGGGCACATATTTCTCTTTCCTAGAGTCATTTATTTTGTTATAAGTGGCCTTCTCCCTCTCTTTTCCCCTTATTAAGATGGTACATATGCTCCAAATTCTAACTGCCTTCTTGAGTCACATTTTTCTGTGAACACTCCTACATGTACATGAAGAAAAATCTGTCTTTTGCTAATCTGTCTTCCTCAATTTAATTTGCACACCCACAATCATTAAACCTAAGAGGGTAGAGAAAAGGGTTTTTCTCCCTAACAAAAGAAAAAATGGAGGATTTCTTTTCTAAAGAGAACTAGATAAAGGATAAAACCCATTTCTCATCCAGTTGCTAGTCTCACAACAAATTCAATTTATAGATATTTTATGAAACTAAAGTTTGAAAGTGTTAGTCACTCAGTTGTGTCCGACTCTTTGCAACCCCATAAAATGTAGCCCGCCAGGCTCCTCTATCCATGGAATTCTGCAGGCAAGAATAATGGAATGGGTAGCCATTCCCTTCTCCAGGGGATCTTCCTAACCCAGGGATCAAACCTGTGTCTCCTGCATTGCAGGCAGATTCTTTACTGTCTGAGCCACCAGGCAATTATACCCACACTAAATCTTACAAAGAATTTTAAGCAACATCCAATGAAAACATGGGGGCTTCCTTGATAGCTCAGTTGGTAAAGAATCTTCCTGCAATGCAGGAGACCCTGGTTCAAGTAGTAATGTATGGATGTGAGAGTTGGACTATAAAGAAAGCTGAGCACAGAAGAATTGATGCTTTTGAACTGTGGTGTTAGAGAAGACTCGAGAGTCCCTTGGACTGCAAGGAGATCCAACCAGTCCATCTTAAAGGAAATCTGTCCTGAATATTCATTGGAAGGACTGATGTTGAAGTTGAAACTCCAATACTTTGGCCACCTGATGCAAAGAACTGATTCATTTGAAAAGACCCTGGTGCTGGGAAAGATTGAAGGTGGGAGGAGAAGAGGACAACAGAGGATGAGATGGTTGGATGGCATCACCGACTCAATGGACATGAGTTTGAGTAAACTCCGGGAGTTGGGGATGGACAGGGAGGCCTGGTGTGCTGCAGTCCATGGGGTTGCAAAGAGTCGGACACGACTGGGCAGCTGAACTGAACAAAAACATATATATTTAACAGTTAAAATATAATAAGCTATTGTTGATCTAGAGAAAAATGCACAACCTGAGAATTGTAAGTTTGTGTTATTCGGGGAATTACTAAGGACTGCCCAAGAGACAGCCTTTCAGTTACTCTGAAGAAACTTCTATACAGAGGCAGAGGAGAAGCTAGTTTACATATGAGTGTTGTGGGCTTGGAAATACCTGTAGTCAAGCATATATCTTAATGAAAGATTATTGCTAATTACAAACAGATATCTCAAGTTAATGATTTTAGTGCTTTAAAAAAAATTTATTGGTGGATTCTTACCTAGAGAATGCCACAGACAGAGGAGCCTGGCAGGCTCCAGTCCATAGGGTCAAAAAGAGTCAGACAGGACTGGGGTGACTTAGCATGCATGCACACACATAGTTGATTCACAATGTTGTCTTAGTTTCAGGTGCACGGGAAAGCGAACCACTTATACATATAGATATATCTACTTTTTTTAAGATTCGTTTCCCATATAGAAAATTACAGAGTATTGAGTGGAGTTCCCTACACTATACAGCAGGTTCTTACTAGCTATCTATTTTATACATAATAATGTGTATATGTCAATCCCAATCTCCCAATTTATTCTTCTCCCCCTTCTTATCCCATGGTAACCATAAATTTGTTTTCTACATCTGTGCCTCCACTTTTGTTCCATTAGTAAGTTCATTTGTATTTAGTGATTTTCTATGCATGAGTAGATACAAGAAGCAAAGTCACTAAAATTCTCCTTGAGATGTATGTCTATCTGTCTAAATATGTGTTTATCCAAAGCACAGAATGTCTCATTCTGTTTTTCATCTTAAATTTCTCTCAAGGTGCACTGTTGGTGGGCAAATGCAGTAGGTTATGACTTAACCCTTGTAGAACTGGGTGATGAACAAAGCTCTTTGTTTTTCTTTTCTCACACTATCGAGAATAAAAAATCACCTCTGGGAAAATTAAACAGAGAGAGTAAAGCAAGTATTTAGATGATAAATGCCCATATAATTCTTTCTTCTTAAGTAGTCAAAAGGAAAAGGAAATTACGGTTGATTTTTTCTTATTAAAAGGGGAACAATTAAGATGCAACAGTTTGTCAGAGAAAGCAGAACTTTTCTTAGCTCTTAGGGCTAAATGGGATTTCTCACATGGGATTTTGCTAATGGGGCACTGGGCTATGTGGCAGGCACCATCCTTGACAACATTCCCACTGCAAATGCAGTATCAGAGTTCATAAGTATGTTTCTGGCTGCATTTCTTGCTCCAAGAAACACAGGAATAGCTCAGTGGAGCCATGCTTAGCAAAGGGGCAAATTAGCTGATTAGCATCTCTGTTCATTTTCTATCCTGCTGGTAGGACGTGGCATATTAAAATCTTATTGTTCCTGGATATACCGATCAACAAAGTCCGACAGAAGCCAGAACAGGAGTTCCTTGGGTCCTCAGAACACAGTGGGTCTTTTATTTGGTACATTTTCAAATATATATATATATATATATATATATATAAACAACCAGCCCTCAAAGAGGCAGGCCACTTCAAAGCACACTTTCTTGCTTGACCAGTATCTGCCAAGATCAAAGTGCACTTAACATGAGAGAGGGAGAAAAATTAAGCAGGAAGTGTTCTAAGTTAAGACGGTCACTCCAGCTCTGGCTCTCCAAGCACATGACCTTTGAAAAGTCATTTATCTTCTGTGTCTCCATGCCAAAAGTATAGACGTTATGCTTTGGGATCAGCTGGATTAATACAAAGAATATCAAGTACCAGAAATGAACTTTTCTCAGTCACTGTGCTGTGCTAAGTGGCTTCAGTCAGGTCCAACTCTTTGCAATCCCATGGACTGTAACCCACCAGGCTCCTCTGTCCATGGGATTCTCCAGGCAAGAATACTGGAGTGGGTTGCCACGCCCTCCTCCAGGGGATCTTCCCGACCCAGGGATTGAACCAGAGTCTCTTATGTCTCCATTGGCAAGCAGCTTCTTTCCCACTAGTGTCAATCACTGCTGCTGCTGCTGCTAAGTTGCTTCAGTCGTGTCGATCACTAGCAGCTACTAATTCACGACTTGCCTAAAGAGGAGCAAAACTACATTCCTAACACAGTAGAAAAAAAGTGGAAGTGCTGGTAGATCAGTCGTGTCCAACTCTTGTGACCCCACAGCCTGCAGACTGCCAGGCTTCTCTGTTACCGTCTGAATCACCAGGGAAGCCCAACACAGCAGAACGTATGAACAGTGAGCAACCAATTGGAGTGGTTCATTTGCAAATCTGTCACTTCCTACAGAGGTACAAGTGTGAAGTGGGGAGGAAAAATGAGTTCGTCCTTGAGAGTCAAACAATCATTTTCTAGGAAAAGTAGGAAAGGCAAAAGTATGGGATATGGAATGTTCAACAGATGGTTCCATTTTTGATTACATGCAAAGTAAAAGTGTCTTAATCAAGAAATGAAAGGGGGAAAAAAATGCAACAGGAAATTTTGTCCACATGTTTAAAAGAGAGCTGCAAAACTGATTTCTCTTTCTCTAATCACTTCCAGGAAATGATTTCTCCTGGTCTGCCTTTTGGTAATAAGATACATAAACTGTGCCATTGTCACTTGAAGCCTGTTTCACCAGTTAGTTGTTTGACTAGTTAGGGTAGAAAGAAAGAGGTCAGTTAAAGGAAAACCAATTAAATGCGTTGCTTCCTTTTGAAGGAAGGTCATAGAGTATTGTGGTTACAAGTATAGATGTGGAGTCAAAATGCCTGGGTTTCAACATCAGCTGGTTAGATGACAAAGAGCAATTCATTCACCTCTCTATACCTTTCTTTCTCCTAGGTGGTGCAGTGGAAAGAATCCACCTGCCGATGCAGGAGATGCAAGATATGAAGGTTTGATCCCTGGGTCAGGAAGATCACCTGGAGAAGGGCATGCAACCCACTCTGGTATTCTTGCCTAGAGAATCCCATGGACAGAGGAGCTTGGTGGGCTACACTCCATGGGGTCACAAAGAGTTGGACACAACTGAGCATGCACACACACACACACACACACATTTGTTACCTTATTTGCCAAATGGGGATGGTATGTGTAGGCACAACATCAGGTCTTTTTGAAGATGCAATAGCATAACTCATGTGAAGGGCATGAAACAGGCTCTGCTTTATAATGTGCGCTCATAAATGTTCACCACAACGATTACACCTTTAGCAGAGTAACGCAGGTTCCTGAGCCTGACACCCATCCCGAAAGGTGGTCCCAGTAAATAACAGCTAAGAAAAAAAGAGGACTCTCATGTTGACATAGTTTAAACAGACTCAAAAATTCAGCCATTTCCATTCCCCAGAACTATTATTTGTTCTAAAAATCTCCCAAAACTGTTTTCCCCTTAAAAAATTCAATTCAACATTTCAAGTGCAGCTTAAATGCACTTTAACTAGCTAAAGAGCCTCCCATCTTACATAAACACACTTGAAAAATACAATTAAAAGAAACAATGAGATTCCACATGGGGAAAAAAAGACAATGAAAATGTGTTCATGATCCAAACTTCATAGATTACAGCTGGGATGTTTGTACAGCTGCACTATTTAATTGGTTTACTATCTTCCCAGAATTATGAGCAATGTAAGGGGAAGACTGCTAGGCTGTTCTCTGAGGGAAGTTAGGGGAAAACTTTTTGCAGAGCAGTTTAGTTTACAGATGGAGGCAAGTGATTTATCTTGAGTTCGGTGGACTGGGAAAAAAGACTAAAAGCGCTCCAGATCACAGATGACAGGAACTTCTATGTGTATCAAGGATGTAGCTGTCATACCCAGAAAAGGATGTAAAGGAAGTGCACAAGATCAGACTATAATATAGGAATCAAATAGGGAGGCTCCTGCTCCCACAATTGAACCCAGTTGCCATTGATGAGTAATCTTGAGCCATTTAACTTAGATGAAATCGTCCCCAGAAATTCTAGACTCTTATCTCCCAAGACAAAACTTTCTTCCCCTGAGCTCAATAATTTCCATGAACTCTATCCTCTTTCCAGAAATCAGAAGTCTACCACATCCCATACAGATCAGACAGCTTTGTACGCTAAGACACTGTTGCCCCAGGGAAAGGATAACTTTACTCTCTCCTGAATCCCTGTGTCCCCATATCCAGGAAAGGAAGAGAGGATGGAATTCCAAAACATAAAGACCATTCACAGCTAGAGGTACAGCAAAAAGGACACTGGATTTTGAGTCTAAAGACCTGGCTTCAGCTCCTAGCAGTTACCAACTGGATCATCTTGTTATTGTTGCTCAGTGTCTAAGACTCAGGTCTTTGTTATCCCATGAGCTGCAGCACACCAGGCTTCCCTGTCCTTCACTGTCTCCCGGAGTTTGCTCAAACTCAAGTCCTTTGAATCGGTGATGCCTCCAACCATCTCGTCCTTTGTCTCCCCCTTCTCCTCCTGCCCTCAATCTTTCCCAGCATCAGGGTCTTTTCCAATGAGTCAGCTCTTCTCATCGAAGTGGCCAGAGTATTGGAGCTTGAGCTTCAGCATCTGTCCTTCCAATGAATATTCAGGGTTGATTTCCTTTAGGATCATCTCAGGTAAATAAAAAATCGTCTCCTGGCCTCAATCTTCTTAGTTATGAAGTACTATCCTACCTAACAGTTTGAGGGGATTAAAAGGGACAAGAGATGTCAAGATTCTTTGTAAACTAACATGCTATCAGAATTGGTTACAATGATCATTTGATAAGGTTTCCAACAACTTTATCTCCCTCAAAGAGATTGTGACTTTCTTGGGAGTAGATTCTGTTTTCTTATTTCTTTAATACTCATCAGTATCTGGAGAAGTATCTTCAGAGACTACGAAGAAAGAACACTGAATTGTAAGATTTGGGTTTCAGTTTCCTCCATGAGTCATCTAACCTCTTGATCTGAGTTTCCTTAGCTTAAGTGTTTATTTCCTCACATAAGAAGAAGTCCAAAGGCACAGCAAGTTTCAGGGTTAATTGATTCAATGGCTTTAAGGTTTCATTAAAGATCACTTTCTCTGCTTTACTGTCCAAAATATCAACTTCATCCTAAGGCTGATCATAATTTGACAACCAGCAGCAACTGGGGCCACATATTTCCTCCTTAACTTTGCCCTTAATTGTGAATATACATCCTCACCTTAAATAGTACACTAATAACAACCACCAGGGGAAATGTCACAACACACTGATTGACTTTACAGTTCTCCATTACAACTGGGCTTTAGAATCATCTAGGAAGTACTTTAAAGACATCCAGTTCTGGGACTTCCCTGGAAGTCCAGCGGTTAAGGTTACGTGCTTCCACTGCAGGGAGTAAGGGTTCAATCCCTAGTCAGGGAACAAATATCCCACATGCCATCATGCAGGGCAGACAGGGGGAAAAAAAAGCCAAGAAATAAAATTAAATATCAATAAATAAAATAAAAATAAAAACATCCAGTTCCCATATCCCAGAGATTCAGATTCAATATGTCTGGAAGGGAAGGGGGTTGGAGCATTTTTTTTTTTAACACATCCTAGATGATTCAAATATGAAGCGAGGGATGAGAATCCACTGCAGAGTAATTGGGATACACCCATAAAGCTGGAGAAGGAAATGGCAACCCACTCCAGTACTCTTGCCTGGAGACTCCCATGGACAGAGGAGCCTGGCGGGCTACAGTATATGGGGCTTCAAGAGTCAGACACGACTGAGCAGCTAAACGCACACACACGTATACATAAAGCTGGGGATGGGGAGGTTTATAAGGCAACAAAGAAGTAGGTCCTGTAGTGGCTACTGTAAGCTACAGAGTATATGAAAGTGAAAGTGCTAATTGCACAGTCATGTTCAACTCCTTGTGACCCCACGGACTATAACCTGCCAGGCTCCTCTGTCCGTGGAATTCTCCAGGCAAGAATGGCAAATGGGTTGCCATTCCCTTCTCCAGGAGATCTTTCAGACCCCAGGATCGAACCTATACCCCTCTAAATGCTCAGAGTGTACATCTGCATATTAAACATTCAACAGTAATGAAAGCTAGTTAATGTTTTGTCATTGTTTGGTGGGAGCGGGGGAGGGGGTGCAGTTGGTTGGCAGGGGGCTAGTGGGGATTGGCTATTTAACAAAGAAGGATCCTGGCAAACAACAAAAGAGCTAACAGCTGTGTGAAGAGCTAAGGACAAAATCCACTTTTACTAGTTTAGATCAATATTTTTATGGGGATTTCTGAGATAAATTAGATATAAACGAACTGCATCAGCATAAACCAGGATATTTAGTAAGACCAAATTAAGGAGCATATAAGAGGTCAACGTAAAGTCGTCATTCAGAAATCTGAACAAATAAAGTCAGTATCAGGACCAGGGGACCATGAAGTGACAGTAATCGAAGGCAGAAGTGATTTCTATTAGGAAAGTAACCAGTTTCAGAAAATAGGCAACTCAGAACCCATAGAAGAAAACCATTGTGGAAATGACATTAGCTAGAAATGGTACAAGAAAGGACAGCAGTTGCAGATACTCTTCAAGGTCAACTGGCTGTCTTTATTTTAAAGAAGCACGAAGAAGAAAAGGAACACTTCTCAAAAAGTAACGGGTGAGGCAGGGAGATGAACCACAGGAGACCTCTGAATATGCAATATTCCTCATTCTCAGGCCTCCAGCAGAATTCTCACCAAGGTGCACGGCTCATGGCCTGGTGAACCAAACATTAGGGTTCTAGCCAAAAGGAAATTGAAAGTACAGAACAGTAACAACTCAAAAAACATATCAAACAAATATGCAGTCAATGAAAGATGTGGGGAAATGTAGCAGAGACATTCTGATATGCGTCAAGAATGAGATATAAGAGAAGCAATGATGTAAATGTTTTATCAAAGTGGCATTAGTGAGGTCATTAGTGATGTCTGAATGTTGGCAAGTCAAGGAGTCTTGGGTGTGTCAGAAGAATCACACAGAAGGCAGTTCTGGCAAAGTTACAGATAGGAAGCACTTGTGCAAACAGTATGTGACAATGTCCCTTTGGGAAAAGCAGGAGTGTCGTCCAAAAAGAATTGTATCTGTCCAGTCAAAAGCATCAGTTAGGTAATTCCTGACCACATCTACAGGCACTCCTTTGAATACTTTCACAGTCAAATCATCAACAGATTCTAGTTGGCAGCCACAGATAGAACAATCTTCCAACACACACCACTTCAACATAAATGAGGATCAAGAAGCCCGTCTGTCTAAACTGAACTTTTTATCTTTCAAGAGACTTCTGTCTCCCACCTTAGAACAGCCTTCACCACAAGTCTCAGAAAGGTTGTCATTAATGCCTCCTACTCCTATTATCATGAAGGGCTCTATATTATATATTTTTCCTCTGCAAGGGGAGGGGTAGCGGGAGATTGGAGTGAGAAAGTTTCATTAATAAAAACAGGGTGGATTTAAAAACAAGAAAAAGGACTGAAGACAAAAATGAGGCAATCTTTTATCAGAAATTCATTCAACCAATATCTGTAAAAACCTATGATAAGCCAGACACCCTGATAAGGGCTAAGAACATGAAAGTATTCTGTTAACCAACTTCAAAAGTAGTGACTAATAGGAATTTGTGAACCACAACTTGGGAAAGTGATGGTAGAAATGTATTTGAGCTGAAACGACAGTTCACAGAAGTTCTGTCAGTGGTATTTTGATGAATCAGAGAGATAAAGTGATGAAAAATAGAGACCACTTCCTTGTCCCTGTAGATGTCTTAGTACATGTGGCATTTACTCCTTCCAGAATTTTAAATAATTTTCAAATTTGTAATCTATGTACTTGAGTTAACATAGCAAATGGCATGAGACCACAGAAACATGTCCAAAACTGGCTCCAAATTTACATCTTTCAAGAAATCTTCCCTCCTGGATCCCTCTGAAACTGTCCCCTGAGCACCCATTTACACTACTGTGTATAATGTGATAGCTCTACTGCAGAGGGTTAAGCCCAGATGTAGACCAGTTGTGTTCATATCCTGTCTCTAATCTGAGATATTTTTCAGAAATGAATAATCCCTTGAAAGCCTTTGTCACAGTTCCTGACACAGAAAAAGTAGACAGTAAATGTTAAATATTATTTATTATTTTAAATTCTTCTTGATTTGTTTCATATACAAACGTTTGGTCTCCAAAGACATCTGTTAAATAATTGCCTTCATAAATAAACTCCAATACATGGAAACATAACAATGGAACCTGAGGATCTTACTTTATAAGTGGCCCCATGTCAAATTCTGAGCATTTTTCTTATATTAGGTTGGGTTAGTAAGATTAGGTATGAGGGTTAAATTGATTTTAGAAGTGTGTGCTCAAGTCCATGAACTTTTAATATCTGACTTGCTTAAACTCACAGGAAAACCCAGTTATTCTTATGACTCTAACCCTCAAATATCCAAAATTCACTCCTAATAAAATGAGTTAAAAAAAGAAAAAAGCAGAAACTAACACAATGTTATAAAGCTATTAAACTCCAATTTAAAAAATTAAAAAGTAAACTAAAATATAAGTAAATAAAAATACAGCAGAAACTAACACAACGTTATAAAGCCATTTTAGGGCTTCCCAAAGTGGCCTGCGTGTGCATGCTAAGTGCCTTCAGCACTGGCTGACTCTTTAGGACCCCATGGACTGTAGCCCGCCAGGCCCCTCTGTCCATGGGATTCTCCAGGCAAGAATACTGGAGTGGGTTGCCATGCCCTCCTCCCAGGCAGCACCAGTGGTAAAGAACCTGCCTGCCAAAGTAGAAGATGTGAGTTAGATCCCGAGTCTGGGATTTTCCTAGATTGAGAAAATCCCCTAGAGTAGGAAATGGCAATCCGTTCCAGTATTTTTGCCTGGAAAAGTCCATGCACAGAGGAGCCTGGAGGGCCACAATCCATGGTATCACAAAGAGTCAGACACAACTGAGTGCACATGCGTGCATGCACACACACACACACACACACATACGCCAGTGAAAATTTCTTTAAATAAAGCGTTTTTAAAATATAAGAAATGTCGTTGGGGGTGAACTTCTGGATAACCATTTCAGGGCTAGAAAATACAAGAAAAGAAGCCTCTATATGAAGTATAAAGTTATGTTAAGTTCTTGCACTCTAGCCAGACTCCATGCCAGCCCAGCTGTTTCTGCAGGGATGGAGGAGGGGATCCAGCCCTCCAGGTAGAGACACACATCTGCGGAGCTCATGTATGGTTCATCTCCCCCTCTGAATTGAGGCTCAGAGCTCCAGTGCATCTGCGGTTCACACCAGATGCTAAGGTATTTTAATAAAGCCAGCATGAGATGCTTCTGGAGTTGGAAGCCTGTATCAATGACTTCTTGAGGATCTTGGAGGCACTGCTCGGCGAGTCTATGGCTGTGGAGCTGAGAGTCCATGAAGTGTGAACAGCAGCTACAGAGACAGCGGCATCTGCAATGATACAAGGCTCCACATCCTCGAAAACGGCCTCCCACCACTTGCCTTCATTTCTCACAGAGGTCTTACTTTTCACTCTTTTTCAAACAATAATATTTGATACCTGAGCTTCTTGGAGACTTAAGAGTATCAGCAATCCTGCTATGAAATATGATGATAATAATACACGGAAAACCATTTCTTTGTCCTTTACCATGGCTCTAATAAAAATTAAGACACACTTGATAGTGATAAACATTACTGAATCAAGCACAGAATTTGGTTTATGGAAACAGAGGTGTTTGGGAAAGGGGGGGATTTTTTTTTTTTCAATAGCACCATGTTTGGCAGCCATTAATTCATTATCCCATTTAATCCACTGACATCCCCTGAGGTTTAGCACAGTATTCCTTAGAATCTGTGATAACTGTCAAAGTGATTTAGGTTTAACAGGACAGATCTCTGATGAAACTTCGGGGGGGAAAGCTGAAAGGAGAAAAAACAAAACAAAACAATGTAGATTACAATACAAATTTGTTGTTGTCTAGTGGCTAAGTCGTATCTGACTCTTTTGCAACCCCATGGACTACAGCCCACCAGGCTCCTCTGTCCATGGGGTTTCCCAGGCAAGAATACTGGAATGGGTTGCCATTTCCTTCTCCAGGGGATCTTCTTGACCCAGAGGTCAAACCTGATGTCTTCTGCATTGCAGGCAAATTCTTTACCACTGAACCACCAGGGAAGCCCTTACAGAACAAATAGCTCTTTCTAAAAATAGAGGTTACCTGCAGGAGAACTGAATGGTATTCCTTTATTATCTCTCCATATACCTTTTTAAAACACTGATTCGAAAGATTTTTCTTGCGTGCTTTCTTATATTTTTCTTTTTAGGAAATAGAAGTCATGTTATATTGGCCCACAGGCAATTAACTTCTGTTAAACAAACACAGTGTTGGCATTTAAAAATTACTGCTATCAATATATTTTGAAGGGAAGGCAATAAATAGTCCTCCCATTATGAAACACCCAAGCTCTCCCTGAGATACTCTTTTCACATGAGGTTGAAAAGAAAAACCACTTGGTTTTCCCAGTCACTTTTGAAAAACAAATTTTTTTAGTGAGTGAAGCGAAAGTCTCTCAGTGGTGTCCAACTCTTTATGACCCCATAGACTTTACAGTCCATGGAATTCTCCAGGCCAGAATACTGGAGCAGGTAGCCTTTCCCTCTCCAGGGGATCTTTCCAACTCAGGAATCGCACCCAGGTCTCCCACATTGCAGGTGGATTCTTTACTAGCTGAGCAACAGGGGAAGCCCAAATTATTTAGTAAACCAATTCAAAAGTGATTTTTAGGCTGCAATGGGCTGAGGGTTTAAGAATCAGCTATCTTGCAGATCCTCCCACTGTGGCTGGTTTTCAGCTACTGTCATGATGCTCCAAGCACCATGTTCAGAAGAGATACACACCATCGGTTTTCACAAACTGGCCTGAACCCGAACTGACATAGCTGAACTGACATAGAAGATGAAGCACACTTCCAAGTTCAGCTGTTACACCAACATTTGGGGAGGTAGGGAAGTGTATCAGAAATTATTTTCTTCCTCTGCCTCACTGGAAAGTTTTCTAGTAGTTTATCTCAGATCCTAGTCTAGGAAATACATCAAGAACAACTCAACAAAAGAGGGGATGAAGGGAATGGTTTCACTTGCCTAGATGATGTCTTAATAGTCCTTATTTGTACTATTATTGACTAGGATAAAGCAGTTAGCATACATTAGCCCAGCGAATCCTCAAGGATCCCTGAGGAGTAAGTAGGCAGTCAGGGTGAATTCCAGTGTATAGAAAGCCAAGAGTTTCTAAGATGATAAGAAATCAGGTTGGGCCACAGAACATTGAGCAGCAAGAATTCTTTCCAGCTGCATAGTCTATGAGGCCCACACCTCCAGGAAAAGCAACTCATCTTTCTCCACACACACATAATCTTAATACTCTACCAATTGTTCCCCTTAAACTTGACCTATTTTTCACCCAGCAGGCGCTTGGGGACTTGGTACAAAAAACAACTAGAAGCAGCAACCTCTGTGAATTTGAATTTTTCTTTTACTTCCTGGGAAAACATCACCCATCCTAAAAACGTGTGTCTAGAATAAAGTGTAGCCTCATGAAATAGGCCATATTATTGAGAAACTAAAATCTATCTTCTCTTTCTTGCAAAAAACTCATTCACTGGCCAAAAAAACAAAAAATTAACACTTAATTTCTGTTTTACTAGACATGGCTTGTCTAGCAAACTCAATTCAGGAGAAAAGGTTCTGGTTTCAGATCCACTGGGGTGAATTAAAGTTATGCTCTCAGAGGTGGAGGGCATGGAAGTTTTTGCCCCAACAGATCCTAAAGAGAACTGGATTTGCAGGAACTTGAAGCCAGGGGTGATGGTCTCGAGTGGAGGTGGGAGGCTGGGAACACAAGATGCTGGCCCCTCATGGCATCCAAGAAGCAGCCAAGCCTCTGTGTGACTTTCAGGATGCTGAACATTGCACAGTTCAGGAGCCCAAGCCTCTCTGCCCCTGGAGGCAATGAACTACCTTTGAAGGTAGGGTGCCACCTTCAAACAAGCCACACAAGCTTAAACAGCAAAGCCTTCAGCAACTATCAACCAGGACAGAGAACAGAGGCCCCTCTGTCCAATATTCCTGGTGTTTTTTCAGCCCCCTCGGCTCTTCCCGCTGTTCTGAGTGAGCCGCGGGGAAGGGAGTGGGGGGTGAGGGTGGTAACGGGGACCAACTTGGGTGGGGATGACCTGCTAGCCAGGCAGCACCATCCATATTTAAGTTGATTCAGAACAATAAAATGAGATGCTTTTTGCCTCTCAGCATCATGCTGTAGCAGGAAGGGTTTTCCAGTTCCCTGTTGCCATAAGCTAAATGGAAACTTCACCCTGCTAATCCCATACTCCTTCTATGAATGTTCCCTGGCTCTACAAATCTCTACTGCAAAGGAAGCAACTACTCATGAAGTTAAGTTTACTTAGCTGACTCAGAGTTTTGACATCTTATACCTGCGGCACATAGTTACCTAAGGTCTAGGGATTTCCCCTCGCTGGTTAAATTTGATTAAGGATGCACATGGCCCTCCTTAAATTAGTAATTACCATGGGAAAAAAATGTTGCTCCTGACATATACCTTTTGACCTCATTTGAACACTGAACGATCTCTGAGATGCACTTTTGGGATTTTAACTGCTCTGTGCAAATTTTTTGAAGGCAGGCAAAGCATGGTGAATGAACCAATCTCTATCAAAAGGTCAAGTGCCCAAAGCTTCCTGCTTTCTAGGCCATCAGAGAACAGTAAGAGGAATATGAAATTATAGAGTATTAGGTTATTCGAAGAGGCCCATTTTCTGCTTTTAAGTGAAAGCAGGTGTTTCTGCCCTCAGATTGGACAAATTGTTTAACCTCTGTGGGTCATGGTTTCGTCACCTAAATGTCTATCTGTTCAACTAGAGGAGCTCTTTAAGGTTGCTTGAAGCACTAAAATTCTACAACTCCAAGATCATATGAAATTCCCAAAACAAAGGAAAAGAGGGGCATTGTTCTCATTCTATTGTCCACCCAGCTGAATTTATCAGATTAAGATTCTGAGCTATAAATAAAAGGAAGAAAAGACACTGATACAATATAGAACTTGCATTTGGAGGAAGTGCATTTTTCATCCATATGGATCTTAACGGCTTCACGTGCTAACAAATAATTGAACAGTCTATCTATAGAAGTGGTTTTGTCCATTCATCTGCTTTTCTCTATAACAGTAAAAATAACTTTATTGCTTTGCTATAAAACTGTGTTCAAATTAAAATAGGGAAATGCAATCCTCAACAGTTTCTGAGATCTGGCTGAGCAAAGTCACCACCAGCCCAAGCAGCTCTCTATAAAAGCCCAAAGGTAAGAGTGCCATCTGCTGGCGTAAGCTGTATAATACTGTCTTTCTAACCAATAAAATGAACTCCACAGGTAACTCCTAAAACTTGAGTCTTCACCATGCCTTATGGAAACGCTGAGCTGTCCACTAACTTAATGTAAAGAGCCTAAACAGAAAAATCATGTGATCTAATGTCCAAAATATACAAGCTGTGTGAATGTACCCAAGTGTTACTCTCTGAAATGAAGTACTTAATTATATCTTATAATATTTACCATATCAAAAAGCTATAAACTTATTAGGTCAAAGTGTAAGTAGACAATGTCTTTCTTTTAAAAGCTTTCTTTAAAAAGTAGATTTGGAGTGCTTATAAGAGTGACAAATACTGTCGGAATTGTTAAAATTTCCTGTTTGACAGCAGCAAACTGAGGGGCAGCTCTGTTAACGGAGTTCAGTTAAGAAAGAAAGAACACAGTCAAGTTGAAAAGTCATACAACTGATATAACCATCACTTCACTCTCCGCAGTGACGTCAGTGGGCAGGTGAAGGTCAGGCCAAAATACATACTGGCTCTGTCCTTTATGAGGTGCCGTGATGGTAACATCTGGGCCACCAACTACACTCATTCTGCTCAATCCCTCCCAAAACCTCCTTCAGCAAAGATTTTCTTTTAAGCAGACCCCCCACAGCAATGGAGCCTCTGAGAGACTATTTCACATAAAAACAAAATAATGCAACCAATGACTTGGTACTAAGCCTGAGGCCAAAAAAAATGTATTCGGTTGCCTGAAATACTGGATAACTGATTAGCACAATTCTAAAATCACTAAGGAGTGTATAAGGCAACTGGAATACTTTATTCAAAAAGTACATAAAACTTCCTATGCAGAAAGCATTTAACTAGGAAAAAAAAACACTTTAAGTATATGATATTCAGTATCAACAAGAAGCCAAATGATGGACTAGCACAGCTCTTAAGAGTCCTTGTGTGTGTGTGTTAGTCACTTAGTCATATCTGACTCTTTGCGAGCCCATGGACTATAGCCCATGAACTGTCCATGGAATTCTCCTTGGCTTCCTGTTAATTTTCTGCCTTACCCATATTGTCAGCATAATCCCATAACAATTCATTCATTCTTGGCACTAAAAGTCTTATTTTCTCATGATGCCATGCTGTGAGGTTGTTTGGAAAAGTCAATCATTAGAATATTAAATCAAGTTATCTAGTATACTTTAAATGAATTTAGGCTTAGGCATAGACAAAATCTATATGGGAAAAAAAAACAACATATCTGCTGCTCTTCCGTTGAAAGATGGTAACACATCTTGTGTTGTTTCCTCTGTGTATGGGCATGAATGAGTGTAAGCCACACTGTACATCGCTCACCGCCTGCATTTTAAATTAAAACTATCTCAGGATCAGTGAGTCAATCTGGTTAGTATTTTCTGGTGACATATTTTCCCTCCTTTTTCATCACTGGCACCAGGATGAAAGGATGCAGTGGTCTGCAGCTCACATACTGCTTCTAGTTCTGACAACATCTTTAGGTCAGTGTGTATGCCTTCACTAACTTTGCCAAAGAACTAACGACAGAGCTCTGAAACCACATCCACAAGCATGCAAGAAACCAGTCATGAGCTGACACCAAGCTCATGACAACAGTCAACCTGGAGGAAATTAGTTTATGTAGAACACGCTGCTTCTATATTCACTCAACATTGAAAACTACCACAAATTAACTATGATAACAATATTTGGACCAAGAACAATTTATATTTGCATTACATTCTATAATGTAATAATTAAATATGTTTTAATATATTTACTAAAGAAATATTCATTCCATAATGAAATATTTTCCTATATATTATTTCACTTATTTTTCAACACACACTTTGAGATAGGCAGATCATTTTACCAATCACTTGAGATCACTCACTCAATTTCTCATAACTGGAAAATACCTACTGAGTTTCTCCACTCAAAAAATGTTAACCATAAGTAAGACTAAAAATCCAGGAGAGCTTGTCAGTAATATACTGGTAAACACGAAACCATAAACTATAGGCTTACACAACCCAATGAAGCACAATAGGGTCTGCTAGATTCTCTCCTGATGAAATTCACCTGTCAGTCAAAAAGCTGGCCCTGCCCCACAAAGCAAGAAATGACATTTCCCTCTAGACCGCGAGATGCTACCCCCAAGTGAAAATAATGGCATCACACAATCAAATTTTCTTTTTGAATATATCAAACTGATATCAGTACCAAAATATATTTGAGACAATCTCGATTTTAAAAACGAAGTCTTGAAAAGTTAAATTTTATCAAGTTCCCATTGTTAGTTATTAGCAGAATCAAGGCTCGAACTCACTTATAACCTTGAGCCCAGAAATTAGCATTTTGGAAACAATGTGAAAGAATAATTCATCAAAATGGTAAAAATAAAAATATCTATGGCCAATAAATTAAAAGTCAAAGAATTTCTGTAATTCACCAGTCTAACTGAGAATTTAATTAATGACAGTGCAAGGAAATCACCCTACTCACATAAGCAGCTGGTAGGAAAAAGTAAAGTGATATAGAAATAGATGATATAGTCATACCCTTTAAAATATACAAATATCCATTCCTTTCCATTCACCAATCCTGTTTCTAGGATGAACACTGAGTTATTTATAAGTTGTTTAATTAAAGGTAATAACAAATTGAAAAAAACATAAATGTCCACCTACACTGAATTGATAAAATGAATTTCTGTCTCTCATTAAAATGGAATACGGTAGCACCAGGAAAAATTATACCTCAAAAAATAGTGTATGAGATGGGAATATGCTATAGGCATATTTTGAAACATTTATATATGCTTTTAGTATATTTTTATATAAAAAAGAGTTTATTAGATATGATCCTAATTAAGGTAGTATTTGTGAATAAGTATATTTAGCAAATACATAGACATTAATGACATATAAAAAGACACTACATCCATTTCTGGTAAAAACCACTCAAAGTGGATATAGAAAGGACATAACATAAGAAATATTACATGTATTACATAACGTGAAATATTACATAACATGTGAAATATTACTTTAGAGATATTTATTTTGAAATAAAATATAAAAAAATAAAGGCCAGAGAAGACAAACCTACAGCCAACATCATACTCAATGCTGAAAAGCTAAAAGCATTTCTTCTAAGATGAGGAACAAGACAAGAATTCTTGTCAAGAATTCATTCTCACCACTTACATTCAACATAGAATTGGATGTCCTAGCCATAGCAATAAGATAAGAAATAAAAGGAATCCAAATTATAAAGGATTAAGTAAAACTGTCACAATGAAGATGACAGGACAGTATATATGAAAATGTCACCAAAAGACCACCAGAAAACTTTTAGAACTAATAAATGAATTCAATGAAGTCATAAGATACAAAGTTAATACAGAAATCTGTTGCCTTTCTATACACTAATACTGAACTATCAGAAATTTTTAAAAAATCCCATTTACAATGGCATAAAGCATTATGCCATAAATCAAAAAGCATAAAATAACCAGGAATAAATCTAACTACTTAGGTAAAAGACCAATACTTGGAAAACTGTAAGACACTGGTAAAAAGAAATTGAAGAAGACACAAACAAATGGAAAGATATACCATGTCCATGAATTGGAAGAATTATGGTCATTTGTTAAAGTCACCATAACTACCCAAGGCAACTACAGATTTGGTGTAATCTCTATCAAAATACCAATGGCATTTTTCACACATCTAGTTTAAATCATTCTGAGATTTATATAGAGACACAAAAGCCCCTGAACAGCAAAGAGAGTCTTGAGAAAGAAGAACAAAACTAGCGGTAGCACATGCCCTAATTTCAAGCTACACTACAAGGCTATAGCCCTCAAAACATTATGATACAGCCACAAAAACAAACACATATATCAACTGAACAGAATAGAGAGCCCAGCAGTTAATCCACATGTATTTGGTCAATTACGTGTGAGGCTACAAATTACTACAAAGGAGGCACAAATATACACTCTCTTTAAGAAGAGAGTGTGTTCAATAAATAACAGCCTCCTCAATAAATGGTGTTGGGAAAACTGGACAGTCACATGCAAAAGCATGAAATGGGATTACTTTCTCAAACCATATATAAAAATAAACTAAAAAGGGTTAAAGACTTAAGTAAGACTTCAAGCATGAAACTCCTAGAAGTAAACACAGGCAGTACACTCTTTGACATTAGTCTTAGTCATATTTTTTTTGGATGTGGCTCCTCAGGCAAGGGAAACAAAAGCAAAAATTAACAAATGGGATTACATTAAATTAAAAAGCTTTTACACACCGAAGGAAACTATCAAGGAAATGAAAAGGTAGCCTACTGAATGGGAGAAAATATTTGCAAATAATATACCTGATAAGTGGCTAGTATACAAAATATACAAAGAACTCATACAACTCAACAATGACAGAAAACAACCACCTGATGGAATAGGTAGGCATTTTTCCAAAGAAGACATGTAGCTGGCCAAAAGACACATGAAAAGATCTCAGCATCATTCTTAATCAGGGAAAAGTGAATCAAAATCATAATGAGACATCAACTCACACCTGTTAAAATGGCTATTATCAAAAAGACAACAAATAAGTGTTGGTGAGGATATGTAGAAAAGGGAACCATAGTATACTGTTGGTGGGAATGCAAATTGCTATATTCATTATGGAAAACAGTATGGAGGTTCCTCAAAAAACTAAAAATAGAACCTCCATACAATCCAGCAATTCCACTTCCAGGTATGTATCCAGAAAAAAAGCAAAAACACTAATTTGAAAAGATATGAATCTTTATGTTCACTGCAGCATTATTTACAATAGCCAAGATATGTGACAAAGTGTCCATGAATGGATAAAGAGGGCTGTGGCATATTATACACAATGGAGTATTATTCAGCCATAATAAGAATGAACTCTTGCCATCTGCAACAAAATACATGGATCTAGAAGGTATTATACTCAGTGAAGTAAGTCAAACAGAAAAAGGCAAATACCATATGATTTCATTTACACATGGGATCTAAAAAACAAATGAACAAAAATAAAACAGAAACAGGCTCATAGAGAAAAAACTGCTGGTTGCTACAGGGGAGTAGAGGGGAGAGGATGGGTAAAATAGTGAGAAAGATGAAGGGATACAAAGTTCCAGTTTCAAAATTAATAACTTATGGGAATGTAATGTATAGCACAGGGAATACAGTCAATAATAGTACAACAACCTCATGCAGTATTAGATGGTAATTAGGTTTATCATGGGATGATTCTGCAATGCATTAAAATATTTAATCACTATGTTATATACCTGAAACTAATATAACATCTTGAGTCAATTATACTTGAATTAAAAAACATTCATGATGATCAAACTCAGTTATCAAAAAGGCTGAAGAACATATAATAACAGTAGATTAGATTGGATTAGAAATTGATTATTCTCATTAACTTTTCTATATTTTCCAAATTTTCTACAGTAAATACATATTTGCCTTTTCACCAGAAAAATAATTTTATTTAAACTAAATAGGAATAAAGGTCTTCCCTCATAGCTGTTGGTAAAGAATCTGATTGCAACACAGTAGACCCAGGTTCAATTCCTGGGTCAGGAAGATCCCCTGGAGAAGGAACTGGCAACCCACTCTAGTATTCTTGCCTAGAAAACCCTCATGGACAGAGGAGCCTGGCAGGCTACACTCCATGGGGTCACACTTAAGCTTTGGAAGAATCAACAGCTATAGTGCTTTCAGGAGCCCCATTTGAACAAGGATGGACACTTGGACAATTTTTCTAGCTCTGGATAATCCTAAAGGTAAGGGGGAAAATGGAATAACAGGCTCCATTTTCTATCAATAGAAAACATTATTCAGGTTTTTTTTTCTGCCTGGAATTACAGTCAAACAGGAATTTAACTTCATTCAACTCCTAATACAAAAGACTGCAAGAAACATGAACAATAATTCCAGCTGTGACCTTAAAAAGGTAGGTTTCTTTTGGCATCCTTTAGGCACTGAACTTGTGATAAACTATAACCCACTAAATGAAATTAAATATATAAATACAATACTATTTGAGATCTGTGAAATCTCTAGCAAGAGATGGGTCCTTATGCAATTTGGTAACAGGTGTTTCAATAAAATCATAACAATCTCTCTTACGATGCTCTAATTTCATTAATTGAACAAAGGCTTAATTAGAAGCAGAATCATTCCTTTATTCAAAAAGAATGTCGTTAATATCCAAGTATGTTAAAAGCAACAAGTCATTTTCCACAAATACTATAAGTATTTCATGCATTTTTGTGTTCCTCATTGGAATGTGTAACATTCTGAATCATATCAAAATCTTTTTACTTCAAATTGAAAACATATATGAAGTACTCAATTGCATTCTTAGAAAGAGCATAAATAAAATTGTCTTGAGAAGTAGATTAACTGAGGTGATCATGTCAACTTTACCCTCAGTTGAGTGCAGTTCACTCAGTGGTGTCAGACTCTGTGATCCCATGAACCACAGCATGCCAGGCCTCCCTGTCCATCACCAACTCCCAGAGTTTACCCAAACTCATCTCCATTGAGTTGGTGATGCCATCCAACCACCTCATCTTCTGTCATCCCCTTTTCCTCCTGCCCTCAATCTTCCCCAGCATCAGGGTCTTTTCAAATGAGTCAGCTCTTTGGATCAGGTGGCCAAAGTATTGGAGTTTCAGCTTCAACATCAGTCCTTCCAATGAACACCCAGGACTGATCTTTAGGATGGACTGGTTGGATCTCCTTGCAGTCCAAGGGTCTCTCAAGAGTCTTCTCCAACACCACAGTTCAAAGGCATCAATTCTTCTGTGCTTAGCTTTCTTTATAATCCAACTCTCACATTCATACATGACTACTGGAAAAAACCATAGCCTTGACCAGATGGACCTTTGTTGACAAAGTAATGTCTCTGTTTTTTAATATGCGGTCTAGGTTGGTCATAAATTTCCTTCCAAGGAATAAGCATCTTTTAACTTCATGGCTGCAATCACCATCTGCAGTAATTTTGGAGCCCCCAAAAATGAAGTCAGCCACTGATTCCACTGTTTCCCCATCCATTTGCCATGAAGTGATGGGACCAGATGCCATGATCTTCGTTTTCTGAATATTGAGCTTTAAGCCAACTTTTTCACTCTCCTCTTTCACTTTCATCAAGAGGCTCTTTAGTTCTTCTTCACTTTCTGCCATAAGGGTGGTGTCATCTGCATATCTGAGATTATTGATATTTCTCCCGGCAATCTTGATTCCAGCTTCTGCTTCATCCAGCCCAGTGTTTCTCATGATGTACTCCGCATAGAAGTTAAATAAACAGGGTGACAATATACAGCCTTGACGTACTCCTTTTCCTATTTGGAACCAGTCTGTTGTTGAATGTCCAGTTCTAACTGTTGCTTCCTGACCTGCATACAGGTTTTTCAAGAAGGCAGGTCAGGTGGTCTGGTACTCCCATCTCTTTCAGAATTTTCCATAGTTTATTGTGATCCACACAGTCAAAGGCTTTGGCATAGTCAATAAAGCAGAAGTAGATGACTTTCTGGAACTCTCTTGCTTTTTCAATAACCCAGCGGATGTTGGCAACTTTACCCTATCATTATGTAAATAAGTGTTCCACCAGTCATCCAGTCAAAGGCAAAACAAAGTGAAGGAATGAGTCTTTCTCTTGGCTGATCCACACATGTCCATCTCTCCCTCACCTGAATCCTAACTGTCAATCAGAGTACTTGCCTTCACTTTGCTTTGGTCCTGTCCATGGCCACTTTATGGCCTCATCTATATTTCTCAATGATCATAAAACCAAAACGTACCTTTGGAAAAAACACTACTGATACTCATGTGCTTAGTTGTTCAGTCATGTCTGACTCTTTGTGACCCCATGGACTGAAGCTCGCCAGGCTCCTTTGTCTAAGGGGAGTCAGGGGATCTTCCCGACCAAGGGATCGAACCCACATCTCCTGCACTGCAGGCAGAGTCTTTACCTGCTGAGTCATAGTATGTCTCAAAAAAGTGAGGAGCATACCCCAAACATTCCTGTTTGCACTTTGCTACCATTACTTTAGACATTTTCATTTCTTCCCATGCGCCACTACTAGACCCTATACAAAACAAACTAGAGACAGATATATGAGGGAAAAAATGGAATAAAGTGTTACAACTGCCATGGTAACATTATGTACATAGTTCAATGAAAAGTAAAGGAGAAAAATGTCAAGTTTATCTAAATAAGGGCAGCAAGCTCATTACTATAAACTATGTGTTCATATTCATATTTTAATGACCTTCAAAGTATTCTTTCATTCTAATAGATTGAGATTTTAGGGTTGAGTGACTAATGTAACCATTTTATTAAGATTTTTCTGATGTGGGCCATTTTTAAAATTTTTATTGAATTTGTTACAATATTGATTCTGCTTTATGTCTCGGTTTTATTGGCCACAAAAGTAGGATTGGACCTGCACCCCCTGAATTAGAAGGTAAGTCTTAACCACTGAACCACCAAGGAAGTTCCTCCAACCATTTTTCTAGCCTTGATATATGCTTTTTCCATCCACAGCACTCTAGATCTAACCTAAAATACAGAGCAAGTATTCATACTACAACATTTTACTAATACTGTATTATTAATGCAAATAACATTTAATTAAATTATTGGTATCAACTAAATGATATAATTACATGATTATATTAATTAAATGATTGATATTAAGTTAAATTAATTAAATGATTGAAACACAAAGCTGGTAACACTCCTCTCTTATACCATCTAACTACCACTTCTGGGGGTATGGTGAATACGTGTCCTGTCTGTGGTAACCCAGCACGCATTTGAACACTACTCTTTTGAACATTCTCACACATACTGACTGTTGTCTCTGCTTGCCCCAGGGTAAAGTCATGCACCCACACAAGACTTTAGTCTGGGAAGCCGGTGATGTGAGAAAACAGACGCAGATGTAACATGCCTCTTTATATAAGCATGGCAGCAGAAGTATCTGGGTTTTCAGGGTCAGAAAACCCCAAACTTCCGGGACCCAGTCCAGTATCATCCTTGGAAGCGGCAATGTCCAGAACAAAATGTGACACTCACACCACGTGGAGGCAACCTTGGTTTCTTTGCTGGGGGAGCCACAAGGTCTGTTCTGAGTGCTGCTTCTGGTTGTGCAGTAGCGGAACCAGCCTCCCTAGGTCTCATGCAGCTTCTTTGATGGGCCAAATGTGTTTTATTTTAATAAGTTTCTTTCCTGCAGAGTTAAGCTAAAATGAATTTTACTGTTTGGAACACTGACATGCTTCCAAGGGCTGCTGACCGTGGAAGGAGCCTCCCAGTAGGGACAACTGATCCCAAGCATCCCTGATCATCACAGAGCAGTACCTGATGATTGCTGGCTCCTGAGTGCTGCTTTCCCAACAGTGAAACGTGGCTCAACAGCTACTGAGTCAGCTTTTGGAAACAACTACGTTTCTTTGCTCTTGGGTACACACACCCATTCACTCCCTTCCTCTAAACCTTAGCACACAACACTATTAATATTCTTTACCTCAAGAACTATCTGTATCTCCCTACTATTTATCTTCTGCCTCTAAGTGAGTTCTCTCTACATTATGAAATGTTTTTCCAAGTTCACAGTGACTAATTTGATAGTTATGTTTGAAAATATTTCCAAGGAGTTTTTGAAAGTCTTAGTGAGGTATTTAAACTTTCCCTAATAGACCTGGTCATTTCATTCAGAAAAAAATTCTCAACGGGAAGTCACATTTACTTAATGGACTTATTCTGTTAAAGTATTTGTTCTGTGAGTCTATTCATAATTACAGATCGTGCTGACCAATGTGACATCTCCTGGTTCCTTCAGTAATACTACCTTTAATGGCTTATTTTTTGTACAGTACAATTTTTTTAAATTAATAGCAGCTTAGTATTTTCATCTACAAACAGTAATCTCCACAGGTT
Organism: Odocoileus virginianus; assembly: GCF_023699985.2. NCBI lineage: Eukaryota > Metazoa > Chordata > Mammalia > Artiodactyla > Cervidae > Odocoileus > Odocoileus virginianus. Next base: position 24,900,576 of record NC_069696.1, on the reverse strand, counting down.
GTCACTTTTTTAATAAATATAATATGCATGTGCAGAAATACATACACTAAATTGTACTGTATCATAATTTATCAAGACGGAGTTGAAATTTGTTTTCATGCTATATATGAAAGGCAATATTACTGAGCAAAGTGTACTCTAAGTGAAAAGGAGATGAGAGGTTATATTGATTAAGAAAACAAATTATTCTCAAGGCTTTGAGCAGCCTCTATTTACATGTGAAATACTATACCAGCTCATATCCATGACATCTCATACCACATATCAAGAATACATGTGGGACTTCCCTGGTGGCGCAGTGGTAAAGAATCCACTTGCCTGTGCAGGGGACATGGGTTCAATCCCTGCTCTGGGAAGATCCCACATGCCTTGGAAGCAATTAAGCCCGTGCACCACAATTCCTGAGTCCATGCGCTGCAGCTACTGAAGCCCTCACACCCTGGAGCCCAAGCCCCACAGTGAGAGAAGCACTTCATTGAGAACCCAAGCCCCACAGCGAGAGAGTAGCACCTAGAGAATGCCCATGTGCGGCAATGAAGATACAGCACAGCCAAAGTAAATAAACAAAAATTCTAAAAAAAAAAAAAAGAGTATGTGTGATACCTGTGGCTGATTCATGTTGATAGGTGGCAGAAACCAACACAATACTGTAAAGCAATTATCCTCCAATTAAAAATAAAATTTTAAAAAAGAATGTGTGTGGATGCTACGATATACAGAAAATAGATAACTAATAAGGACCTACAGTATATCATAGAAGACATGTACTCAGTATCTCAATAATCTATAACAGCCTATATGGAAAAAGGATCTAAAAAAGAGTGGATATATGTGCATGAGGATATGTGTGTGTGTGTATGTGTGTATATATATATAAACTGACTCACTTGGCTGTACAACAGAAACCTATTGTAAATCCAGTACAGTTTTTTTTTAAAATAAAGAGTACGTGTGAGTGATTTTACAACATCATTACTATTTCATATATTTGATCAACAATTACTGTTTGTTGAGAAATTAATAACTTCTGCTTTTATGTTTGAGATTCCTCTAAGTTCAATTTCAGACAGTATACCCTAAAAAAATCAAAACACATGATACAGGAATTAAGTAGGATACTGACCGAAGGACACATTCCTTAATTGGCCACAGACACTCCCTTTCTTCAACAAGAGCTAAAAGTTGGAGCCTAGAATGGAGGTAGAGATTACGAATACTAGGAAGCATTCATCACAGCACACATAGGGGATCTTGGCACTAATTCTTTACGTCACTGGTATGAATATAGGTCATACCAGTAATATAAAGAATTATGGGGAAAAATGAAAATTTAGCACCACACCTAGAAAAAAGATCAATACTGATACATAACCTCAAGACAATATGGGAATAACAACAATAACTGGCTGCATAGGACACATTAAGCATTTCTGTAAGAGATTTATAAGTATTACCTCATTTAATCCTACAACAACACTAAGATATATCTTCCTAATCCTGTTTTACAAATGAGATACATAAGGGTACTAAGTGTATGACCTTAGAGAAGGTCAAACATTTGGTACCATTGAAGATGGGCCTCAAAGTGAGCAACCTAAACCCAGAGCCTAATGCTTCTTATGATTTACCGTGTTGCCTCTCTATTTCCCCCCTGGGTCCTCGAAATTATACATCTAAGATTTGTAAGCATGTGCTTGAAGTTGTGGGGACAAAGAAGAGGGAAAGGGGAAATGCTTAGAGAAATATCTACCCTAAAGACATTTCCCTACTTTGGGAATTTGGATGACATTGTGTGTGTCTCAGTCGCTCAGTTCTATCTGACTCTTTTCAACCCATGCAGCCCACCAGGTTCCTCAGTCCATGGAATTTTCCAGGCAATAATACTAGAGTGGGTTGCCATTTCCTTCTCCAGGAGATCTTCCCAACCCAGAGATCAAACCCTTGTCTTGAATCTCCTGCATTGGCCAGCAGATTCTGTGCCACTTGGGAAGCCCCATGAGTGACATTACCCCTAATGTTACTTAAATATTAGTAAATACATATCCTGGTAAAATATGCTTCCAGGTGTTCACGCTAATTGTCTTCTTTGGGACTGGCTTTTTCAGAGCATTCATGATATTTTTAGTTGTGTTCCGTATTTGCATAACAGAATGAACACGCAGCTACTGCTTTAATAATCAACCAATTCTCAATAATCAGCCACTTGTTTCAATGTCAAATGTTTCTCACCTACAGTATATAGACTTGAGAATTTCTAAAGTGTGTTTGCAAGGCTCATCAAGCTGCCCTGCGCCACAATGAATAACACACACTTGACCCCATTAACCGCATATCTCACATGTACGTGTACTCTCTGCCGATTATTACCTGATTACTAGACTCCACAGGAGTGGCTGCAACTATGAAGAAAGCATCTACAGTAAGACAGACTTCCCAAAGGAAGGAAAGCAGATCACTTCCATGAGTAGAGTTCCAGGTCATCGTCAACTCAACAAATGAGTATTGAGTGCTACTTTGTAGTACAGGTAAGGAAGATAACAGTAGGAATAAATGCAGACCTCATGTTATGATACACCGATGACTCTTATAATTAAGAAGGTAAAGACACTGTAAGAACTGAGCAAAGCTATTTAGACGGAAGATAAGCAAAGAGTGTATGAATCACTCTCTGGGATTGGATAGGGAAGTGCTTCCAAAATAAAGGGCACTTAAACCAAATTTAAGAGTGAGAGGTAGAGAGGGAGGTGGGAGGGGGGATCGGGATGGGGAATACATGTAAATCCATGGCTGATTCATGTCAATGTATGACAAAAACCACTACAATATTGTAAAGTAATTAGCCTCCAACTAATAAAAATAAATGAAAAAAAAAAAAAAAGAGTGAGAAGGGCTTTCCTGGTGGTCTAGTGGTTAAGAATTAGCCTTGCAATGCAAGCAATCCCTGGTCAGAAGATCCCACACACGGAGGAGCAGCTAAGCCGGGCACTACAACTACTGAGCCAGCACTCTAGAGCCTGTGAGCTGAAACTGCTGAACCCACAAGCTGTTACTAGCCCACGAGTGCCTACAGCCTGTTCTTCAGAACAAAAGAAGCCAAAAACAAATAAATCTCTTTTTTAGAAAAAGAATAAGAGATCTACCCTAGATAAAACAGGATTCCAAACCCAGAGAACATAACCAACAACTGTTCTTAGGAAATAACATCAAAACAGCAAACTACAGGTTGGTTGGTGCGGCTGAATAACAGTGTACATGTGGGAGTGTGATGAATGATGGAGCTCGAAAGACTTGCCAAAGCCTGGATTTCAAAAGCTCCTTGTCCCAGTAAGTAGATGCTATTAATTAGTCACTGTTATTCTCTGACACTCACATATCCCCTTAAAAATAAATAAATATATGCCAAGGAGTTAAATTAGACAACTACTGCATGAAGTCTGACTAAGCATGGTATACTGAACAAACAGAAGATTCAAGAAATGAAAATACTAATATAAGTGGACTAAAAAATAATTATTAATAAATAAAAAGTGAATGATCCACAGGACAACAGGAATAGAACGAATACAGCAGCTGATGAGAGTTAACAAAATTTTGGAATATGGAAAGTGAATGAATGGATGATAACCAATGTATCAGATCTGAGAACATTGAGTGGGTTCAAATGAATAACAAATATGACCCATGACCAGCTGTACTGCAGAATCCCATAAAAGACAGGAATTGGAGGCAAAGAGTGTTTATGAGAGTGTGTAGGAGGGCTGGAGCACGTACCACTCCTGCACCTTGGAAGAAGATGGGACATCTGTCACAGAAAATGCAAACCGAAAGTCTCTGAAAAAGCACAGTGGAGGGAGGTCACAAAGGGATGACACAAAAATCTACATGCCAAAGGGTTACTGTCCTAGGCTTCCAGAATGCTGGCAGCCAGACCTACACCTCAAAAACAGGATAGGAAATGATCCACCTCTGGGGAATTCCCTGGTGGTCCCATGGTTAGGACTTTCACTGCTAGGGCCCAAGTTCTATCCCTGGTTGGGGAACTAAGATTCCCAAATGCCGTAAGACATGGCCAAAAAAAAGTAAAGTAAAAATAAAGACCTAGGACTTGATCCTATATCTAGAGAGCCATATACAAAGCACTCTGAGGATATTCAAAGGAAAAAGAAAAAAAAAGATTGATACAACTTTGAGGGCCATGAGTGGGACATCCCAGGCAGAAGGCACAGCTTGCAAAGATACATAGTCATGAAGGACTATGGCAAGCCTCAGGAATGGCAAGCGCTTCAGTGTATTTGACCAATGGGATGCCTGGGATGGGTAAGAGTGAGAAATGATGGGACAAGTACCAGGTCCACCCATGAAAGATTTCTAAGCTAAGGAGAGGTCATTGCATGTTATATATAAGAAGGGAGTTTCCACAAAAGGACATGATCAGATTTAGAAAGACAATGCTGATTGTAGTATAAAAGTTAATCAAGACTGAGGTAGAATGTAATAATGAGAAAGACTAGAGGACAGTGACTTTCTTATCTCTAGGAAGAAAACTAGACACTGAACTAAGGTGGAGAGTCGGCATTCCAGAGACATTTATAAACGTTGTTCTTTTTTTTCCTGCAAGATTCTTCTCTTTTTTTTTTTTTTTTTTTTTGAAATATACATTCAACTTTATTTCATTAGAAATACTTACTTAAGCCACATGGTGGCCAAAATGCCCATGTCCCAAGCAGGCAATGTCATTCCCCTGCCCACTTCAGACCAATAACCACACATAGACTTGCCAAGTTGGAGGAAGAACTTTTTTAAAAATGTAAAAATAAGAACAGGACACAGAAGACACCATCTTTCCCCTTCCTACAGCCAACCCTCACACCTCTTAACTGTTATCTGCACACAGAGGAGCTCTCATGAGAGAAAATTTGAATGCCAACTAAATTGACCATAAGACACCCAAGTCCAAAGGAATTCTTGGCAGATGCTTAGAAAGTAGGGTTGAAAATAACACCATCTCCCAACAGCTAACGTTGTAGCACAAGTCCGCATCTAAGAGAAGACAAAGGCAGGCTCAGGACATCAAAGGAGACGAGTGAGATCACTCCATTCCACAGGCACAGGCGACCCACTCACATCTGTGATAAAACAGGCTTTTTCCAGAACAAGGAGTATCCAGATGGAGAGGCCCTTTGAGGGCCTGGTAACAGTTAGTTCTCTGATAACACTGACACTGTGATTGCCTGCCCAGAAACTGGTAGACTGGAGGTATTTGGGACACTGTTCTAAGGTTGTAGCTGGTGGAGGGAGGTCTTATCACACCACTCTGGACAGATAGCCTGGAAGACCCTTGGGGCTCTGTGTTGGGAAGCTGACCTCTGGTGGTCCAGGAGCTCCCAGGAGATGGGCGCTCCAGTAAGCCCTCCAGGGACTTCATTAGATGAGTTTAATGAAGATGGAGAACAGGGTCAGCATTCCACCAAAGAGACATATGTTCAACATATGTTTCATGGTAGCTCCAAGGATCCCACTCTTAATAGTGCAGTAGACTTGCCTTCTGCTTCTGGAAGCCCTCTGGATCCTCCAGGAGGAAGGGTCAGGAGAGGCCCGCTTGCTGTAATAACAGGGTCGCGCAGAATCAGAAGGAAAGTCAGTTAATGAAATGCCAACCCAGATGCCTCTCCATAGATAAAAGTGCAGCTCTCAGCGAAACCTCTTTTTATTTTTAAAGTAAATTGCATGTAAAAAGCAAAGGAGAAAAGGAAAGATACACCAATTTGAATGCAAAGTTCCAAAGAAGAGCAAGGAGAGGTAAGAAAGCCTCCCTCAGTGATCAGTGCAAAGAAATAGAGGAAAACAATAGAATGGGCAAGACTAGATCTCTTCAAGAAAATCAGAGATACCAAGGGAACATTTCATGCAAAGATGGGCTCAATAAAGGACAGAAATGGTAGGGACCTAACAGAAGCAGAAGATATTAAGAAGAGGTAGCAAGAATACACAGAAAAACTGTACAAAAAAGATCTTCATAACCTAGATAATCACGATGGTGTGATCACTGACACTCACCTAGAGCCAGACATACTGGAATGTGACGTCAAGTAGACCTTAGGAAGCATCACTATGAACAAAGCTAATGGAGGTGATAGAATTCCAGTTGAGCTATTTCAAATTCTAAAAGATGATGCTGTGAAAGTGCTGCACTCAATATGCCAGCAAATTTGGAAAACTCAGCAGTGGCCACAGGACTGGAAAAGGTCAGTTTTCATTTCAACCCCAAAGAAAGGTAAAACCAAAGAATGCTCAAACTACTGCACAATTGCATTCATCTCACACTCTAGTAAAGTAATGCTCAAAATTCTCCAAGACAGGCTTCAGCAATATGTGAACCATGAGCTTCCAGATGTTCAAACTGGTTTTAGAAAAGTCTGAGGAACCAGAGATCAAATTGCTAACATCCACTGGATCATCAAAAAAGCAAGAGAGTTCCAGAAAAATATCTACTTCTGCTGTATTGATTACGCCAAAGCCTTTGACTGCATGGATCACAATAAACTGTGGAAAATTCTGAGAGATGGGAATACCAGACCACCTGACCTGCCTCTTGAGAAACCTGTATGCAGGTCAGGAAGCAACAGTTAGAACTGGACATGGAAAAACAGACTGGTTCCAAATAGGAAAAGGAGTACGTCAAGGCTGTATATTGTCACCCTGCTTATTTAACTTACATGCAGAGTACATCATGAGAAACACTGGGCTAGATGAAGCACAAGCTGGAATCAAGATTGCCGGGAGAAATATCAATAATCTCAGATATGCAGATGACACCACCCTTATGGCAGAAAGTGAAGAAGAACTAAAGAGCCTCTTGATGAAAGTGAAAGAGGAGAGTGAAAAAGTTGGCTTAAAGCTCAATATTCAGAAAACGAAGATCATGGCATCTGGTTCCATCACTTCATGGCAAATGGATGGGGAAACAGTGGCTGACTTCATTTTTGGGGGCTCCAAAATCACTGCAGATGGTGACTGCAGCCATGAAATGAAAAGACACTTACTCCTTGGAAGGAAAGTTATGACCAACCTAGACAGCATATTAAAAGGCAGAGAATTACTTTTTCAACAAAGGTCCATCTAGTCAAGGCTATGGTTTTTTCAGTAGTCATGTATGGATGTGAGAGTTGGAATATAAAGAAAGCTGAGTGCCAAAGAATTGATGCTTTTGAACTGTGGGGTTAGAGAAGACTCTTGAGAGTCCCTGGGACTGCAAGGAGATCCAACCAGTCCATCCTAAAAGAGATCAGTCTTGGGTGTTCATTGGAAGGACTGATGCTGAAGCTGAAACTCCAATACTTTGGCCACCTGATGTGAAGAGCTGACTCATTGGAAAAGACCCTGATGCTAGGAAAAATTGAAGGCAGGAGAAGAAGACGACAGTGGATGAGATGGCTGGATGGCATCACCAACTCAATGGACATGAGTTTGGATACACTCCAGGAGTTGGTGATGGACTGGGAGGCCTGGCATGCTGTGGTTCATGGGGTCAAAAAGAGTCAGACATGACTGAATGACTGAACTGAACTGATACAACTTTTTTCCCTTTTAAGAGACTTAAAAGTACCCCAAGAGTTGCACTAAGACAAGAAATTCCACTTTCAACAAATTACACATCTAAACTTTTCCCACTTATTTCTATAATACTAATCAATAAAATAATCTTACTTGCACTTGGAAAATAAGAAATTAATTCATGATAGTTGAATTAGGCTCAGAAATCAAGTTCAATCTGTTTCCAAGACTTGGAAGAATTTCTTCTGTAGTTTCAGTTCCCGGTCCTTCTGAATTCTCATCTCATCAATATCACACTTCCTTCTTCTCTGGATTGATGGAATATTCTTTATCAACTGGATGTAATGGAGTAAGGGAAGGCAAAGAGGCAAGGAGGAGTCTTCCATTTCTCGGTTAAGCAACAGGAATGAAGATGATGCCATGAACTAAAAAAGTAGAGAACATGACAGAACTAATCACTTTGTCAGGGGAAAATAACATAGTCGGTTTTGAGACACAATGTCTAAAAGTTCCCACAAGACATCTAAGAAGAGATGTTCTATAGAAAGTTGGAAATTATCTACAATCCAGGAAAGAGAGCGCACTGAGTGGTACAGATTTGAGAGTCAAATTTTTAAAAAATCAAAAACTCTGAATCAGTACCACATTCACAACAAAGCCATGGTAAGAACTGAGGGCAACAGAGTCGTCAAACAAATAGCACTGCTTTCAGAACTTTGTGCCAGGGAAGGCATCCCCAAACTGTCAGAGCTCTTTCTTGCTAAACCCAAATGAGATTTCAGAAACCTCAGTACCACTCTTCCAACATCTACAACCTCCCAACCAGAGTTGTCACTTTAAATAAAAATCCATTTGTCTCTAGAGAATAGACGGGTAGACATGGGGCAGGGGGTAGGATGAACTGGGAGACTGGGACTGATGTATGTGCATTGCCATGTGAAAAATAGCTGGTGGGAGGCCACTCTATAGCACAAGGAGCTCAGCTCAATGCTCTGTGATGACCTAGAGGGGAGGGATAGGGAGTGGGGTGGGGGGAGACCCAAGTGAGAAGGGATATATGTATACTTATAGCTGATTCAATTCTGAATACAGCAGAAACTAACAACATTGTAAAGCAACTATACCAGTTTTTTAAAGCTCATTTCTTTTTCTGATGCAAGGCATCATGAATCAGATCAGAAAAAAAAAAATTAGTTTCTTTGTGTTTTCCCAATACCACCATGCCTGGCATATAGCAGGCACTCAACAAATATTTGATTGGCTTTGGTGATCTGAATTTTCATAATATATTTTCACTCCTGGAAAAAAAATGCCTATGGAAAATATTTGGTAAGATTTTACTTTCATTTTCAAATAAATTAACAAGGTTTAAAGCGGTAAGAAACAACATTTGGCAAATACTACTTCAATAACCATTTTAATGCCATCAGAATGATTTCATCATTTCCCAGGAAATTTGCAAAGTATTACTGAGTAGTCACATCACTTCCTGAAATTTCATGCAACTGGAAATCCTGCTGGCTCCAAAAACAGGAAACAAAACATCTTTTTCTCTTTTTATTAGATTTACACACTTCTTTTCAAAAATATTATAATCCTTCTGTCCTCAACATTGTCTCAAGAGTCATTAAGAATCACATTCTCATTTAGTTTAGCTAGCTGTATGGAACACCACTTACTTCCTGCCTCTAAGTATCCCTTCTCTACAATATGTTTTAAATTAAGATCACAAAGTGACTCTGGCAGCTTATCTATAGCAACAACATCCATAAAACACCATTTGTTCCATTTCTTCACTTAATTCTTCTTTAACTGAAAGATGGGCACCATGGATTTGAAGCTACTGTCATGGAATACATGATTGAGAGCTTCATCTCAGATGGTGAATAATATACAGCACTGGCCTTCTAATGCATTACTGACCTGACCTAACCATAGAACTGTAATGGTCTCCCATTCAGGAAAGCACTGCATAAATTGTACAGTCTTTCAGCAGCCAAATCCAAAGAGAAACACAAGTTTCACTTGAGTGCTATTGTCTTAGTCACAAATGACAATTCCCAGATATGAACTGTGTTTTAGACAAAGCTATGAAACACACCCACACAGTCCATAAATGACCTGAAGCTCCTTAGCACTTGGTCTATACTTTCAAATACATCTCCAGTGCCCCAGGCCTTGTGATTGACCTGAGTTACTTAGACCATACCCAGCTTCCCTTGAAGAAAAAAAAAAAAAAAACACCTCAGTCAAAACAACCTATCTGGACTTCTTTGTTAACATATGATTCAGACCTGGGCCCCTCTAGCCTAAACAAGCTGTTTACCTAATAAACTAATTTGTACCAAGATATTAACATTACCAGATTATGCATTTTCTGTACCATATGTATTTGAAGCTTATTAGGGGAAGTCATATGCAGAGTACCTCATGAGAAACGCTGGGCTTGATGAAGCACAAGCTGGAATCAAGATTGCCGGGAAAAATATCAATAATCTCAGATATGCAGATGACACCACCCTTATGGCAGAAAGTGAAGAACTAAAGAGCCTCCTGATGAAAGTGAAAGAGAAGAGTGAAAAAGTTGGCTTAAAGCTCAACATTCAGAAAACTAAGATCATGGCATCTGGTCCCATCACTTCATGGCAAATAGATGAGGAAACAGTGGCTCACTTTATTTTGGGGGGCTCCAAAATCACTGCAGGTGGTGACTGCAGCCATGAAATTAAAAGACGCTTACTCCTTGGAAGCAAAGTTATGACCAACCTAGATAGCATATTAAAAAGCAGAGACATTACTTTGCCAACAAAGGTCCGTCTAGTCAAAGCTATGGTTTTTCCAGTGGTCATGTATGGATGTGAGACTTGGACTGTGAAGAAAGCTGAGCACCAAAGAATTGATGCTTTTTGAACTGTGGTGTTGGAGAAGACTCTTGAGAGTCCCTGAACTGCAAGAAGATCCAACCAGTCCATCCTGAAGGAGATCAGTCCTGGGTGTTCATTGAAAGGACTGATGCTGAAGCTGAAACTCCAATACTTTGGCCACCTCATTCGAAGGGTTGACTCATTGGAAAAGAGCCTGATGCTAGGAGGGATTGGGGGCAGGAGGAGAAGGGGACGACAGAGGATGAGATGGCTGGATGGCCTCACGAACTCGATGGACATGTGTTTGAGTAAACTCCAGGAGTTTGTGATGGACAGGGAGGCCTGGCGTGCTGCGATTCATGGGGTTGCAAAGAGTTGGACACGACTGAGCGACTGAACTGAACTGAGGGGAAGCCAGAGGTTGGTAAAGAATCTGTCTGCAGTGCAAGAGACCCAGATTCGATCACTGGGTCAGGAAGATCCCCTGGAGAAGGAAATAGCAACCCACTCCAGTATCCTTGTTTGGAAAATCTCATGGACAGAGAAGACAGATGGGCTGCAGCCCATGGGGTCACAAAGAGTTGGCCATGACTCAGCAACTAACACACACACAGGGGAAGGCAGAAATGACAGCGCCTTCAGTTAAGTGGCCACTGGTGGGAATGTAGGGGAAAGAAAAATCACTGAAGGATATCAGCTTAGGAGTTGGCTATCCGTTTAGTCTACCCACACATAGGTATTCACCTTGTCAAACATCCACTATGAGAAAAAAGCAAGGGACAGCAGATAAGAATAAATCTTAGTTATCAGAATTCCATTCAATTCCTTCAGATGGTCAAGAATCTGCCTGCAATGTGGGAGACCAGGGTTTGATCCCTGGGTCGGGAAGATCTCCAGAAGAAGGGAATGGCAATCCACTCTGGTATTCTTGCCTAGAGAATTGCATGGACAGAGGAGCCTGGCGAGCTACAGTCCATGGGGTCACAAAAGAGTCAGACACGACTGAGCGATTAACACTTTCACTTTTCAGTAACTATATTGATGGAGCCCCTGAATATGGCCTCTACTTTCAAGAATCTTAATAGTCTGGGAGGCTCGGGGATGTGTCAGTCTATCTTTATTTATTTAGCTATGCTAGGTCTTTGTTGAGGCACTTGGACTTCTCTAGTTGTGGTGTGCAGGCTTAGCTGCACCATGGCATGTGGAAATCTTAGTTTCCCTTCCAGCAAGAAAACCTTCATCCCCTGCACTGGTAGGTGAATTCTTAACCACTGGAGCACCAGGGAAGTCCCTAGGTGTCAGCCTTCAAATCAAAGGATCTATAACTTACATGCATGAGTGCAAAGGCTTTTTGGCAACTATAAACTCAGTATCCTGCACTGAGCTCACTAAAGGCTTGGTGAATAAATGAATACTAGCAGTATGGTCCTCCAAATGTTTCTTAACCCATTTTCCCTTCTACAAAATAGGAAGGATAATATTCACTTCACAAGATTTTTATGAAGATCAGACGACACCTAGATGAGTTCCTTTGATACAGAGAGCTTGCAACATATAGATAATCCAGACCCAAATACAAGGACACAGAGTAGATAAGGAAAATTAATAGTCAAACAGCAAATTTGGAACAATCTGTTTGAGAGAGCTAATAATTAACTATACTTTGAACAAATAGCTAACCAGGGAGGAAGTAAGAAAGAACAGTCTTTAATTCCAGATAGCCCCTGATAATCTAAATATGGTCATGAGGCATCACATGTGATATGTGATCCTTAAAATGGACATGATAACACAACTGAGGAACATTCTGTTTTGTCCCTAGCACTCACAGTGCTAACAAGTCATTAATTCAGTGTCCTGGTTATCATTAAAGAGGTTCTAACCAACTGAAGAGTTATTTAAGACTAGTAAATATGAAACATCAGAGAAATAAAGAGAACACCAAGAGAAATAAAAAACTTTCTCCAGGGCTTTGCTTAACTTTGAAATATGTCTTTGTTTTCACCATATGCCACCATAAATATAAATTATCCTTCTCCAATAAAGATCCAAACAAGAATTTGTTTTCAAGGCTATTTAATGGTTATCAAATACTTTATTGTTTTAGGTACTGTGTTGACACTAAGTCATGCTGTTTTATTTGAATCACTATCTTACATAATCTAGTTTGTTACACAAAGTCCTACCATCCACTACACAAATACTTAAAATTGTTCCTCCAATAGAAGTAAAAACAATTATATTGAATTATTACTTTCTTTCAATGGGTCCACTTTCGGAATGTGTGAACTATTGAGCCAGAGCTGGTGGTGCAGTCAGTACCCTCAGAAGAAAGTTTTCTCCCAAATGAGAGAGGATATTTCATGGGAAGAACAAACCTCATTAGCACCAGAGTTTAAACTTGTGTTTAGCAGTTAAGCCCATAAGATTTGTGACAATGAAACATGTTGCTAGTTCTCATTTTGTAACCTGAGAACAGAAGCAATATTTGAGCGCAGTATACCTACTGTTTGACATGTCTTCCATTCCAATTCCTTAATTACAAGTCATGAAGAGAATATACTACTATCATTAAACTACCTGGTTTATCATAAATACATTCATGTGCTCATTCAACACATATTAATTAAGCACCTATTATGCCCAGGAACTTGACTAGTACAAAGATGAGCAAGATAAGACCTTGTAAGGCATACAGATATGGAAACAATTGCGCTACAGCATCCAAAGCTTGACCATTGCAGAACAAAGTCGAATAGAAACAGTGATCATGAGGGTCAGGGAAGTTATTAAAAGAAGTGGTGACAATTAAGCTGAATATTCAAGAATCAACAGACTGTTTTTCAGACACATGGGGAAAAGGGAGATCACTCCAGTCAGCAAGAAAAGTACTTCAAAGACATGAACTATAAGTAAACTGATTCAGGGAACACCTGTCCCAAACAGGTAGAATAAGAGGATACAGGTGGATTAAAGTCAAATCATGAATGTTATTTATTAATTTATAAACATATATTTGTTGGGCATTTAACTATGTGCTAGAAATTATCCTAGATCACGTAGGTACATGGCAAATGAAATCCCTGCCCTAGATTCTAGCATCTGCTACACTAAAGAATGTAGACCTTAGTCTGAAAGCAAGTTAAGCAGGAAATGTGTGGCACAAGCAGATTTAGAGAGGCAATTATTTCAACAGGCTGAAGAATGAACTGGAACATAGGAGACTAGACACAGAAGGATGAGTCAAAAGTTACTTTCATAGAGCAGATGAGTCCAGCTTCTGCCATGTCTTCATGAAACATCATGGTCTTCTCATCTACGTATCTATAGCAGGAATTTGTAGAGAATTTTCACTCCAAAATAGCATCATTATTTGACTGAGTTCACACAAGAGATGTAAGCTTTCTCTCAAACCCTAAATTTCCACACAAAGAGTATATTTTTGTTGGAGCCACATCATCTTGCACCACGAGCTACTCTCAGTCATTCTGACTCATTTCCTGAACTTTTGGTTGCTCCAAGACAACTTCATTTTGTCCAAGAGAGTTGAGACAGGGCCAAACAGACTACGGCCACCTATAAGGGCCCAGTGGATTCTCAATTTTCAGAGAACTTTCAAAAAAATAGATGAGCCAAGACTCCTGCAACCTAGAGAAAGGGAACTAAACTGGTTTCCTTCCTCTAAACCAATCTTCTGAGATGACTAGGACCTCCCAAATCTATGATCTTCCAAAATACTGTCCACTTCATACATAGCCCAGAGTCTCAAAACTTGCCCAAAGCCTTGAGAATCATATAAGAGAGCCCTAGAAATGTAGTCTTTTGTCTACGCAACTTCACACACTTATTATCTATTATTTCATTTGCTTCTTGGGGCAAGCAAAGGAATAAAGCCAATCATCTGTCATCAGACCCATTTTAAAGATGGAAAATCTAAAACCAAGAGAGAGCAAGACTTTCACCCAAAGGTTAGTATTCCTAAATAACAGAATCAGAACAAGCATCCAGAGACTGGACTCCTGGACCACGGTCTTTGTTTCACCTCCACACTCCTAAGCCATCAATCATTGCCTCTCTCCTACTGTATCTGCATGCAGGCATGCTCAGTCATGCAACCCCATGGTCTATAGCCCGCCAGCCTCCTCTGTCCATGGGATTTTCCAGGCAAGGATACTGGAGTGGACTGTCATTTTCTTCTCCACCTATTGTGCCTACACATCCACAAAACAATTCCTTGATCTCTTAATGTTGAGAAATAACCTCCTTTCTGTTAACCTAGACTTCATGAAGCAATCGGTCTTATTTTCTAAAGCTCAGACAATGCCAGCTATATTCACCACTAAATAAAAGCTCTTTGCTTTAATGATCCCCTTCATCTTCCTCTCCAACCTCCTCAGAGCTGCTGAGTTGAGCCCTCATCAACCCACCTCGACCTCAGTAAGCTGCAGGCTATTTTCACATCAAGACTGACATATTCAGGCAGCAAAAAAACCCAGCAAGATGCCAAACTTCGTATCCACCCTGGAAATGAACAAAAATGGGAAGCGAGCTGGCTGAGTTCAATGTCCCTTCACATTTATTATAAATTGTCTGCGAGAACTTGGTGAATTAGCAGTGACTCCATGCCAGGAACGCTTTGCCTCAGCCAATCTTGGAGCTGACTCTGCTAAACCTAGGCCACCTGAGGTCTTTCAAAAATAGGACTTCCACATGAAGTCCACACGGCTCAACCACTGCTGCCAAGAACAGGCCCAGGGAGCTGGCTGGCAAGCTTGGTGCTGATCCTAGGCTGCAGTTAGAGGAGGCAACATCTGAAAGATGAAAAAAATCTAAGTAGAAGTCAGAAAATCTAGATTTCTGACCACTTATAAGCCACATGACTTTAAGAAAGTCACTAGGAAGCAACCTAGATATCCATTGACAGATGGAGAGAGAACATGTGGCACATATATACAATGGAATATCACTCAGCCATAAAAAGGAACAAAATTGGGTCATTTGTAATGCTGTGGATGAACCTAGAGTCTCTCAAACAGAGTGAAGTAAATCAGAAAGAGAAAAATAAATATCATATATTAATGCATATAGACAGAATCTAGAAAGATGGTACAAATGAGCCTATTTGCAGGACAGGAACAGAGACACAGTTCTGTTTGCAAGAACAGAAACAATATATATGTATAGAGAGCAAATCCTGGATGCAGTCATGGAATCAGAGAAGCATTTCTTCTCCATCAGCACATTTCCCTTCTCTGCAAACCATTCCCCCCGCCCCCAAGATGTGGTCCTGCACTACCTCCAGTGCCTAAAACCTTCCTGCTCTCTAGCACCCCCTTTTCTATCAATGGGAAAATAAATGGATGCTAAAGCCTGTAACTGTCTCTAACACATCACTGGAATTTTACTGTTGGTTGAATGATGATGGTGGTGGGATCTGTGATCAGCACTCAGGTCCCCTTTCAAGACTGAAGGGCTTATTCCCTAGTGGCTGTAAGGGATGCTGGCAGAGTTCTCAGCTCTCGGCCCTCTTCAGGCGTTAACTTCAGCTGAAGACAACTGCATTATCCACAAAAAAAAACTCATGCACGACTTTACTGACTCTCTCACCCCAACTCAGGGCAACTCTGAAGGACTTTCCCCTAGTTTCTGAGCTCCCCTAGAAGTTGGCTGTGGCTACATGGAGACTGCATCACAACCCAATTCTTTCTTCAATACTTCTTCCTTTCCTTCTCCAATTCTGGGCCCCCAAAACATGACCCAGTAAGAAGTCAGTCTCAAAATCTGCTTTGTTGGTACCAGTACCCTCTGAAAAAGCAGATGTGAAGATGAGGTTTTGGTATTTGAATATCCTCTGGCTGGCTGGCAATGAACTCCATCACTGGTGGTGGATCTCAGATAACTCCAGGTCCCCCTACCCACCCCCTATCTACTCAACATGTAGCAGAAGGAGCCAGAAGAATATTACAGGACTAGACTCTAGGGAAACTGGATCAAAGTAGTTGTTGTTTAGTCATTAAGTCATATCTGACTGTTTTGCAACCCCATGGACTATCACACATGAGGCTCCTCTATCCATGGGACTTTCCAGGCAAGAATACTGAAGTGGGTTGCCATTTCCCTCTCCAGGGGATCTTTCTGACCCAAGGATTGAACATATGTCTCCTGCATTGGCAGGTGGGTTCTTTACGTTCAGCCACCAGGAAGCCCAAATCAAAATATACAGTGCAACTGTTGTTTTCACTCATGGGGAATTAGGATGATACACCAGTGGACAGAAATGGATTAGCAGGTACACTGTACCAGGACTTGGAGAATTTGAGGAAATAGACATTCTAAGAAAAATATAATTAGAGAAGTTCCTGGGAACTTATGTTCTGGAGAAAAGGAATGAAAGTCTGGTGGTTATAAATCATTAACTCTATGTGAATCATTAACTCTATGTGAAATAAAGTTGGAGGGCTCATACTTCCTGATTTCAAACTTACTACCAAAGATACAGTAATCAAGGCAGGGTAGTATTGGTAATAAAGACAGACATAAATCAATGGAATCCAGAAAATAAATTCATACTTTTACAGCCAGTTAGCTTTAGACAATAGTGCCAAGTCCATTCAACAGAGAAAGAATAGTCTCTTCAGTAAGTAATGTTGGGACAATGGATACACACATACAAAATAATAAAGTTGCACCTCTAACTCATAGAATATACAAAAATTAACAGAAAATGTATCAAATACTTAACTTTAAGGACTAAAACTATAAAGTTCATTTATATCATGATGTTTTTATATTTCACATATGAGCAATATTATATAATCACTGTCTCTCTCTGCCTAACTACTTCACTTAATATGGTAGCTCTAGGTCTATCCATGTTGCTGAAGATGGTATTACTTTGTTCTTTTTTAGAACTGAATAGTAACTCACAGACATAGAAAACAAATTTATGGTCACCAAAGGGGAAGGAGGGGGGTATAAATTAGGTTTGGAATTAACACACACACACTACAATATACAAAAAAAATAGATAACCAACAAAGACCTACTGTACAGCACAAGGAACTGTACTCAATATTGTAATAATCTATAATAGAAAAGAATCTGAAATATATGTGTGTGTGTGTGTGTATAACTGAATCACTTTGCTGTATGACAGGAGTTAACACAATGTTGTAAATCAACTACACTTCAATAAATAAAGAACTAAAACTATACAATTCTCAGAAGAAAATAAAGGGGCAAATCTTCATGATCTCAGATTTGACAATGATTTCTTAAATATGAAACCAAAAGCACAGGCAACAAAAGAAAAATAGATAAATTGAATTTAATTAAAATTAAAGGCTTTTGTGCATCAGATGTACTGTTAAGCGGTCGCAAAGGGTTGGACACAATTTAGCAACTGAACAACAAAAAAGACAGTGAAAAGACAAACCACAGGATGGTGGGAAAAGTATTTACAAAACACATATCTGATAAGGGGTTAATATCCAAAGGACATCTCGGTGATAAAAAGACAATCCAAGTGAAAATGAGCAAAGAACTTAAACAGACATTTTTCCAAAGAAGATAAACAAGCAGACAATAAGCACATACTCACTACCATAAGTCATTAATGAAATGCAACTCAAAACCATAATGATAAATGGGAAAGAAATCCAAAAGAGAGGGGATACGTCTACAGGTAAAGCTGATTCACTTTGCTGTATAGCAAAAACTCAACATTGGAAAGCAACTATACTCCAATAAAAAGAAAATTTAAATGTAAAAGCCCACTTCCCTGGCGGTCCAACGGCTAAGACTCCTCACTCCCAATGCAGCGGGCCAAGGTTCAATCCCTGGTCAGAGAATTAGATGACACATGATGCAACTAAGAGTTTGCATGCCACAACTAAGACACAACCATCAAATAAGTAAGTTTTTTAAAAAGATGAGATACCACTTTACACCCAGTAGAGGATTAGTCAAAAAGATAAACAATAACAACTGTCGATCATGATGTGGAAAAACTGGAACCCTCGTACAATGCTGATAGGAATTTAAATTATGGAGCTTCTTTGAAAAGCAGTTCCTCAAAAAGTTAGAGCTCCAGATGATCCATCAATAGCACTTCTATGTGTACACCCAAGACAACTTAAAAATATATGTCAAAAAATTTGTACATGAATGTTCACAGCAGCATTATTTATAATATCCAAAAGGTAGAATCAACCCAAATCATCATCACCTGATGAAAGGATAAACAAAATATGGTATATCCATAGTGTGGATTATTTAATCATAAAAATTGAAGTACTAATACAAGATACAACATGGATAAACCCTGAAAAAGTGATTGTAAGTAAAAGATACCAGACACAAAAATCATGTATTTTATTAAAACTTATATGAAATGTCTAGGAGAGACAAATCCACTGAGACACAAAGTAGATTAGTGTTTTCTAGAAGCTAGAAGGAAATGAAGACTATTATGAGCTCAGGGTTTCTTTCTAGGGTGATGGAAATATTTTGAAATTAGAAGTGGCTGTACGCCTTTAATGATATACTAAAACCACAGAATTTTACACTTTAAAAGAGTGAATTTTATGACGTGAATTATATCTCAATTTTTTTTAAATCCAAAGTTTGGGGAAAAAATAAACAGTTAAATGTGAAAGTCAGGAGGTCTCCTTGGCAGCACATAAAGATAATCTTAAGTCCTGCAACTAGAGGACAGAGAAAGCTGAGAAATAGGTCCAGTACTAAGCAAAGTTCCAAAGAAAATTAATTTCTCAATACATTATGCCAAGGTCAAGACTGTCGCTGGCAAAGAATGGGACTTTGAGAAATGGGACAGGTTGACGCATTATAAATACAGAATTCACAGATTTCTCTAAGTCCTCCAAGTATGCACAAGTGGCCTACTCCTCCCTGTTAGAAACAAATGCTTCCCCCTTGTTAGTTACTCAGTCTACACATGTCCAACCCTTTGCAACCCCATGCCCATGTACTGTAGCCTTCCAGAATCCTCAGTTCATGGAATTCTTCAGACAGGAATATTGGAGTAGGTAGCCATTCCCTTTTTCAGGGGACCTTGCTGACCCAGGGATCAAACCCAGGTTTCCTGCATAGCAGGAAGGTTCCTTACTGTCTATGCCACCAAGGAAGCCCAAGCCCTCCTTGCTCAAACTAAATGTGGAGGCCCCTCTCCTGTTCCCAAAGGAGACTCAGCAATTTTAAATCTATGGTCGGCACCCAAATACTGGCATCCATTTATCAAAGATGCAGTACACAAGAAGATCATCATCATCCTGTTGGGAATAATTGACCCTGATCATCACAAGGAGGTAAGACAGAGAGGAACATACTTTGCACCCAAGTGATCCACTGGGGCACCTCTGAGTATTCTTTTGCCCAGATTTGAAGGTAAACTGATGACAGCAACACCCATAGTCTGAAAAGGGCATGGTGACCAGGGGTCAACTAGACCAGAAGAGATGCAAGCTGAGGATGAGGGAAACATATAGTAAAGAAGTCAGCGCGGATGACTATCAGTGGACACTCAAGCACAGCGAAGTAATATAGACCTTGGTGTATTCTGCTAATTATCCTCTGTAAGCTTCCCCCATAGAAATAGGTCCAAGACACTCCTGGAGGACCTCCTCCCAGAAGAAATACTTAAAAAGTGGATTTAAGTATCATAAGAGTAGACTGAAGTGGACGCTACACTGTGAAGCCCAGTCCCTTCAGGACTGCCAACTTATGTCTCCCACTCTAGAAGAGTTGTCAGCTACCAGCCCATCAGGTCTTTCTAGAAATGCCCCCAGTTGAAGAGAGCCCTCTTGCCCAAGGTCCCATCCTCTAACTAGAGGCTGCTTGCATGAATAATAGATCAACATGCGGCTATAGCAGCCTGTCCCCTGACCTTAGTGGAGGATGGCTCTGCAGGGCACCTGTCCTCTGGGGTTGGTGGTAGCCTTTGCTGAGATTGCATCACAGCTCTCTTTGCCCAATCCTGCATCCTTCTCTTCCACAAGCAATTCCAAGAGCAGTCCCTCAGTAAACATCCTATTTGCAAATGTGCTCTCTGGGCAACTTGACTTGCAAGTTATAGTTATACCATAATGGAAAACACTACGTTTTAAGCTTCTTATTTATCAATTAATGTTATTTCAGCTCCTTTGAATTCTGCTACTTTTGCTTTTAACCATCCTTGATTAACTTACTATGAAACCACACCAATTGAGAACTTTTCCCACATTTTTCAAGTCTCCAAAAGCTTACTCATACTATGTATCTCCAGTCCCAATAAATGACCTCATTTCACTGAAATCAAGGCTGAACATTAATTCTCTTAATCTTCTTCCACCTATTCCTTTGTGTGCTCAACACATATTTTTATCTTTTCTTTCTTTCTCAGATAATCAAGTGTCTCTTTCCATACCAAGGTTAATTTTTACTACTTTGTTGTTTATCCTGTAGTTTCCTGACTTCTCCAAATCAGTATTTAATCAAAGTCGTAAACTCGCCATCTGAAAGTTTCCTTCCTTTGAGTGGCATTAATATCCAAAACATATTCCATCAAACCTCTAATCTCCCCATACAAGTTTCTTTCCTTCTGGTCAATAAATATCTCTGCTTATTTAAAAAAACAAACAAATTCTTAAGGTCTATCTCATTTCTCTCTTACTCTTTTTTTTTTTCCAGACTTAAAAATTTTTCTTTTGTATTGGAGTATAGCTGATTAACAATGTTGTGGTAGTTTCAGCTGAACAGTGAAGGGACTCAGCCATACATATGCATGTATCCATTCTCTCCCAAACCCCACTCCCATCCAGGCTGTCACATAACATTGAGTAGAGTTCCATGTGTTATGCAATAGGTCCTTGTTGGTTATCCATTTTGAATATGGCAGTTCTTATCCTTTAGCAACAAACGAGGTGGAGAAATGTATAACATATTTACTCCGTTTTGAGTCCATAGTTCAAAAAACTATAATCTGTATTCTATCCACAACTCTCTATTGAAACACCTCGCTGAAAAGTCACAAGTGACTCAAAATCAAATACAATGATTCTTCCCTTAGTGCTTTTTCTTTCTCAACCATTCTATGGTATTTTACTTCATTTGTTCTTGTCTTATTCTTAAAATTCTCTCCTCATTATATTTTCCAAGAAGTTATACTGCCCACACTCTCAAACTCTTTAACCACCTTTTCTCAGTTCCTAACTACCCATTATGGGCATCCTAAAGTTCTGTTCTTAATTTTCTTTTCTAATTCTAATCTTACTCTCTTTCAGTAATCCCTCTTTCCCCTCCATCTTAGACTAGAAAAAATAAGATTCTCAAAAATAAAATCACCTCCTTGACATTTTCTTCTGGGCTCTAAACTCAAATTTTTACAATAAACAATATACTATCTAATTAATAAAACTATACTTCATTATGTTATAAATGTTTCTATTCCCAGTTTGAAGTGAAAAAGTGAAGTGAAAGTCACTTAATTGTGTCCGACTCTTTGCAACCCCATGAACTATACAATCCACGGAATTCTCCAGGCCAGAATATGGAGTGGGTAGCCTTTCCCTTCTCCAGGGGATTTTCCCAACCCAGGGATTGAACCCAGGACTCCCACATTGCAGGCAGATTCTTTACCAGCTGAGTCAGCAGGGAAGCCCATTCCCAGTTTACTAAGCACTTATGCTCAATGTGTGTTGAATATAATCAGCACCTTTTCAGGATTTACTGAGATGATAACATATATTTTATCCTTTGACATACTGTACTATAATATTACATTTCCTAATAGTCAATTATCTTTGTGTTTTTGAAACAAATCCTGCTTTAAAATGTTGTATTTTTGTTCACAATTCCTAAATTGATATGCACAAATGAGACTGGCCCACAAATTTTACTGAAACTATCTTCAGTAGATTTTGTTTTAAGACTATTCTTTTCCTATGATCTAAAGAGTTTTCTAGACTATGAGAAGTATCAGTTTATAGCAGTTTCAAGTACTTGCCCATAAAATTTTCTGAGTCTAAAAAACTCATTTTAAGGTTGTTCTTTAAAATGTTACATTTTTCCCATGGTTTCTCATATATTCAGATTCTTTATTTCTTACATGTCAATTTAGTTAGATAAAAATGCAAAGCCTTCTTTTAAAATACAGGACAGAACTAGCAGGAACCTCCCCTCCCCCCAAATAAATCTTGAAGAGGCCAAAATGCGCATGAAAATTGGATTTCAGCTGGATAGTTCCCAAGAGGCCTGGGAATTGAGTTTTAATGGGACTCACACATTAGGGAAAAAACACAAAGCCTGGATTCTTTAAAAAGTAGAAAAACAAATCAAAGAATCCTGCATAAAGGCATACGTTAGTAAAGGAGAGGGAAAGTGAAGTACAGAGGAAGCATGTATACTGCTATAGCTTTGGCTCTGGGAGAAAGGGGATAGAAATTCTCCCTGGAGGACCCAGAATCATAGGCATTCCCACTGTGGGATCAGAGGTGAAATTTATATTTCCTCTGCTGTTGGAAAAATTCTAAACTGAAATGTTTTGAGTGGCCCTAAGGCAGAAGTGGCCCCAGACACCTGACAAAAACAAATACACTATTTCTGGGCAAACGCATTCAAACCGACTTCTCAAATGATTTCCAAATCTAAAATTCCAAGGTTAGGAACTCAGTAGTAAAAACAAAGAACAAGAGAAAGATGCAACTTTCTATGAGTAAAAAGCAGCATGCCAAGAAGACAAGAAAATCACACATGCAACAACTACATATATTAGAATGACCAGATACTGAATAAAAGGTTACTACATAATAAACATGTATTTATGTAATAATAGCAATAAGAAATAAAATAGTGTATTGAAAGTATAAATGAAGGGACAAGAGACACTCAAAATTGACCATGCAGCTTTGAAGATAAAACCAAACTTATAAAAATATAATTGAAATTAGACACTTAATGTTGGTTTAAATATATGAATAAACAAAGTAGAAGAGAGATTGGAGAACTAGAAAATATTTGTGAAGAAATTATTCAGAAGAGCTTCTTGGATGGAAAACATGGGGGGAAAATAATGATTAAGAAACCCAGAAAATAGAGTGAGAATACATACAGAATGTATCACAGACCATTTGACGGAAAATAAGAGTTTAAGAAGTAAGATGTATAATATGAAATAGAGTTCCAAGACTGAAAAAAATAGGAAAACCAATCTTTAAATAGTCAAGAGGTGATAATTTTCCAAATTAAAAAAATATATATATGTATGCACTCATAATCAGGTGGTCACAAACCCCAGGAGGGTAAAATCAAAAGAAATCCACACTCAAGACATATTGTTGTGAAATTATAAAAGACTGAAAACAAAAAGAAAACCTTACAAACTACCAGAGAGAGAAAACAGATTCTCTACAATAGAATGACAGACTGATGATCTCTCAAATGTAACCCTCAAAGCTAAAAGACTTATGAAATGGCTTCAAAATACTGAGAGAGCAATTTTCAAATAGAACTGTATTCTCATTGACACGATCTGTCCAGAACAAAGCTGAAATAGGATGTCTACAAAGAACAAAAGCTCCAAGACTATATTAACAACAGTCATCACTAAAGAAATGTGTAAAGTAAGTACTTCATCAAGACAGAAAATAAATTCTTAGGGAAGGGCTAAGATGCAAACAATCAACAAAAGATGGCAAACACAAGATGAGTCTGAAAAAGCCTTGTATAATCAATAGCAACAGCATCTACTGTGGTTGTTAAAACATTAAGATAGAACTAAAATACTGATCAAAAAATTTGAGCATTGTAAGTCTTTATATTATCTAGCAGGAGGGTAACTACAAAAAGAATCAAGTGTATATGTCTTTACTAGTAGAAGGGGAAAATAACCAAAAAAAGAAAAACAACTTAATCCAAAAGCAGACAAGAACAAAAAAATTTTTTAAAAAAAGAAGCTAAACAAAGGGCCCACAATAAGATTGTAGAAATGAATTCAAGCATATTAATTATAATAAATGTAAATGAATAAACTATTCCATTAAAAAATAAAATCAACAATTTATTGCTTATATTTAACAATATAAAATGAAAATAATAACATTTATAGTGACTAGCTTGTGGAATTAAAAATTAATAGAAAAATAAAATTCAGAAAAAATTGGAATATAATTTGGAACAGGACTGATATAAAACATGAATGATCTTATAATTGTTGAAGGCATTCAATCAAGCTAAAAGTCTTTTCATAAAAAGAATCAAGCATTTATCTCTCCTTTGTTGTTTAATTATACCTCAGGATAACTAAATAATTGATGAAGGTCCATTTTTTTTTTTTTTTCTTTTTTGGAAATTAGTTTCTCTCACTCCCCTTTTATGCAGTTTTTATATTAAAAAAATAAATAAAAGTCTTTCTGGTCAGGAATCGCTGATAACAGTTATTACAACCAAAGACGACTTTAAAAGCCACCTGTCCCCACGACCAATGCCGGGTGAAAGCAGGAAAAGGTGGGCAGCAGATTCACTTGTAGACCAAGCCTGTGGCCACACATTTCCACTGCAAAAACCATTCCTTTTTATGAAAGTATTCCGTCAACAAAAAAAGAAGAATTTACAGAATTAAAACATCACCATTTGAATCCACTAATGAAGTAATAAATCTAGGCAATAAGGGTGGCTCAGATGATAAAGAGTCTGCCCACAGTAAGGGAGCCCCAGCTTTAATCCCTGGGTCGAGAAGATCCCCCAGAGTATGAAATGGCAACCCACTCCAGTATTCCTGCCTGGAGAATTCCATGGACAGAGGAGACTGGCAGGCTACAGTTCATGGAGTTGCAAAGAGTGGGAGGCAACTAAGTGACTAATACTTTCACTTTCAGGCAATAATGATCAATGACTATAAAGTTACATAGTCAACATGGGCTTCATTAACAATCACAGCATTAAGACTCAGAAAAAGTGAGACAGTTCACCATGTTGACCTCTGGGGGAAGACTATTCCAGGCAGAGGGCCCAGCACTGCCAAGGCCCTTGACTCAGTGGGAGTCCATTCCTTTGTTAAAAAGTACAGAAAGAAGCCCCAAGAGGTGAGGAAAAACAGAGACGTGAAATGGAAAGAGACTGTAGCAGGAGACCAATTATGAGCAACTGGTAGGATGGAACTGATATCAGCTGAATGGGTAGATGAGGTTTGATAGACAAAATCCAGAGTTTCATTATGAGTATGTTAAGTTGTTTATACATCCAAGTGAGGTTGTCAGGTAGGCAACTGCATATACAAATCTGGAATTCTGAACCAGAAATGAAAATGTGGTATTTACAGCCAGGGAACTGCAGTAAGATCTCTAAGGGAAGGAGACTGATAGGAAAAAAAAAAAAAGAGAGACAACTAGGACTGAGTTTTAGAAAACAATCCAGGAGAAAATGGCACTTTCTACCTTCTTATATACTGCATACAGTTGTCCCTCATGGATACAGACTGGTTCCTAGACCCCTTGAATACCAAAACCTGTAGACGTTCAAGTCCCTTATATAAAATAACATATGTGGAACCCACGGTAAGGAAGGGCTAATTTATTATACATTGTACTTATTTTTTAGAAACTAAAAGAATATAAAATCCCATAAGAGAAGGGATTTTTGTCTTTTCTGTTCTGTCCACTGATAAATCAAAACGACAGAGCAGAATCTGGCTTAATAGGCATTGTATACCATTTGTTGATAAGATTCTATGGATTTTGCTTTTTCTGTTTGTATTAGAAAATCTTTCATATGTTGAGGTCATAAAAGAGATTCTTCTTTCTTATTTTCTAAGTGTATTATACATTTGTCTTTCATATCTACTCCATAATCTACATGAAACCAAATGATGTAAAGTAAGGATCTGATTTCATTCTTCAAACATCTCTTTTCTACAGAATAAAGTTGAAAATTGTTAGTATAATATTCAAGGGCACTTCATTTTCTAGATCTGCTTTCTCTCTCCTGTGTCATCTCTCCCCACCACCCTATGGAGTCTTAGTTCAAATATATTAAACTACTTAAAATTCTTGAGCTCTAGACCTTTATATGCAACATAAAATATGAAATTATTAAAAGATTAATTACTTTTGGAACACAGAACTATACCTAGAAAAAAATTTTAATCATGTTTAAAAAGATTTGCTGATAAGAATCAAAAGTTAAAATAATTGCAATGTTGGTATAGACATCAAATTAGACATGCTTATAACAGTAAATGATAAAAAGCAAATTTCAAATTATATCTACATACCATATTTTTTAACTTTTTAAAAATTAAATATGGAATAAATGATTTTAGAGGCACACTAAAATGATAATGGTCAATGTGTTTCAATGGTTGGATTTTTCCCTATATGCTGTTTTATTTTTTATGTATACGTTGGGTTTATAATTAAAAATCTGTAAATAAAGACATTTTATATTTGTGCATAACTATGAATACATCTTAACCCTGATCAAAGAAGTTCTATCGTATTTTGAATAAAGTCTTGAAAATGGGGACTTTAACACATGTATCCCAATGTTCATTGCAGCACTATTTACAACAGGCAGGACATGAAAGCAACTTAGATGTCCACTGACAGATGAGTGGATAAAGAAGTTATGGTGTGTATATATATATTCAAAGGAATATTACTCAGCTATAAAAAGGAATGGATTTGAGTCCATTTTAATGAGGTGGATGAACATAGAGCCTCTTATACAGAGTGAAGTAAGTCAGAAAGAGAAGAACAAATACTGTATATAAACGCCTATATATGGACTCTAGAAAATTGGTACCGATGAACCTATTGCAGGGCAGCAACAGAAACGCAAACACAGAGAACAGACTCATGGACACAGAATGGGGAAAGAGAGGAATTGACGGAGTAGCATTAAACATATACATTACCATGTGAGATAGATAGCCAGTGGGACTTTGCTATATGACACAGGGAGCTCAGTCCGATGCTCTGTGACAACCTAGAAGGATGGGATGGGGTGGGAGGTAGGAGGGAGGTTCAAGACGGGGAGGGGACATAGGTATACCTATGGCTGATTCATGGCAGAAACTAACACAACATTGTAAATCAAGTATCCTCCAATTACAAATAAATTTCTAAAAAAAATAAAATGGGGACTTTAGCGATATTTTTTTAATCTGTCATAATTAACAAAAAAAAATTAAAACATACATTTAGAACTCTTAATTCATCCCTAGAAAACAAATAGGCTCATTGTCACTAAATGAACAAGTCTAAATAAAAAAGATATTTCGGGACATGGAGTGGGGTAGCATGTGTTAAGGTAATATAATCTGTGAAACAATAAAAAATAGCATTTATTGTATGCAAGAGACCTGGGTTCAATCCCTGGGTTGGGAAGATCCCGTGAAGAAAGGAATGGCAACCCACTGCAGTATTCTTGCTGGAGAAATCCATGGAGAAGAAGCCTGGTGGGCTACAGTCCATGGAGTGACAAAAGAGTCAGGCATAAAAAAAAAAAAGTCAGGCATGACTGAGCGACTAACAGTTTCACACTTTCATCTAGAGAAATGAGAATGACATCAATACTATAATTATTGTTTCATCGCTCTTTCTACCAAATCACAACTCAATCACTGAACTCAAATCAAAATGATTGAACGTGTGCTTCAAAAATTACCCTGACAATATACTCCTCCTCAAATAGTTTCTTTTCTGGAAAAATTATATCTATACACACACACACAATCACTTCATCATAAATAGATGGAGAAACAGTGGAAACAGTGGCTGACTTTATTTGGGGGCTCCAATATCACTGTAGATGGTGATTACAGCCATGAAATTAAAAGACACTTACTCCTTGGAAGGAAAGTTATGACCAACCTAGACAGCATATTAAAAAGCAGAGACATTACTTTGCCAACAAAGATCCATCTAGTCAAGGCTATGGTTTTTCCAATAGTCATGTATGGATGTGAGCGTTGGTATATAAAGAAAGCTGAGTGCTAACTGATGCTTTTGAGCTGTGGTGTTGGAGAAGATTCTTTAGAGTCCCTTGGACTGCAAGGACACCCAACCAGTCCATCTTAAAGGAGATCAGCCCTGGGTGTTCATTGGAAGGACTGATGAAGCTGAAACTCCAATACTTTGACCACCTGATGCGAAGAGCTGACTCACTTGAAAAAACCCTAATGCTGGGAAAGATTGACGGCAGGAGGAGAAGGGGACGATAGAGGATGAGATGGTTGGATGGCATCGCTGACTCAATGGACAGGGATTCATGGGGTCGCAAAGAGTCGGACATGACTGAGTGACTGAACTGAACACACACACACATACATATAGACTCACACATCCATTTACAAAATTCTGAATACTGGAGCCCTTTAAAAACAATCTGACGGCACTCATTGATAGCCCACCTGCTTTTTTGGGAACATCTACAGAACAATTATTTGAATAGAGAGTATAGCTTTTGATATATAAATTCTCTATTTAATTCTCCCTTTTGCTGCTAGTAAATGAAAACACTTATCTTCTATAAAAAAAATTCATTAAGGAATGTCATTCATAAAAAGATTCATTTACATATAGGCTGCTGTGACCTATATTGAGTTATTCTCTAACACAATATGGGCTTCCCTTGTGACTCAGCTGGTAAAGAATCCACCTGCAATGCAGGATACCTGGGTTTGACCACTGGGTTGGGAAGATCCCCTGGAGAAAGCAACGGCTACCAACTCCAGTATTCTGGCCTGAAGAATTCCATGGACTGTATGGTCCATGGGATCACAAAGAGGTGGACACGACTGAGTGACTTTCACTTCACTAACACAATATAATCTCTCTTTTTTGTTGTTGTTCTGAGCTCATCTCTAGAGCAAAAAGATTAAATTTCATTAATAAAAAACAGCTCTGCTCTCCAGTTAGAGTCCCAGAGGAATCTGATTAGACGAACTGTAATGTGGGGAAAGGACCATAGCTCAAGGCCTCCTCCTTATTCTCTCTCCCCTGCCCCGCCCCCATTTTCTTTCTCTCTCTTGCTCACACACACACACACACACACACACACACACACACACACACAGACGCCATTCTCCCCATCTGAGATTGACGAGAACTAACCTTTTTTTTTTTAACAGAAAGGAAAATATCAGAGCATTCATTCATTTTTGACTAAAGGTCCAGCAAAGTTCATGCTCTAACCCAAAGCTGATCCACTGAAAATCACAGCTAAATGCTCTGAAACTGACCTCACCATCCCACTGAAATTGTCCTCTCTCTGGAAACAAAATTCCTCATGTGCCTCTTGCATCATGGACTCTTCCAGACTATCCAGCTACACTTATATTTCTGTGCAGAAAGTGGCTTAAGGAGCCAAAGGCCATACTCTGCTTGAACAGCTTCAGATGATGTCAAACTCACTAATACTTCTTGGGGTAATCTGTGTTTTATGGGGGCAGCTCTGGTAGGAGTTTTCCCTTTGTTAGTCATAGAGAGTCTGGTAATATTTGCTTAAATGTCCCATGGGTTATTAGACACATCTACCCTCACTGAGCACTAATTATTAACCCCTATGTAAATGGAAGGTTTATTCTCTCACTCATTCCATTCATGTAGCACACTGGCTCAGTGCTAAAGAATCTGCCTGCCAATGCAGGAGATACAGGAGACACAGGTTCGATCCCTGGGTCAGAAAGATCTCCTGGAGGAGGAACCGGCAACCTACTCCAATATTCTTGCCTGGAGAATCCCATGGACAGAGGAGCCTGGTGGGCTACAGTCCATAGAGTCTCAAAGAGTCAGATATAACTAAAGTGACTTAGCACGCACGCAGGAAACTAAGATCCCATGAGCCATGCAATGCAGCCAAAAACAAAACAGAAATTAGGGAACAGGCATTTGAGATTATAATTTTTGTCATTCATAAATAAATTATTCTTTATCAGTTATAGGCTGGCATCAGAATTACTAGGGAATTATTTTGTTTAACTCTGGGCCCTACTTCTAAAGCTTATGATTCAGAATATCTGGAAAGCCAATTAAAAAAAATCTCTTCATAGGACTTCTCTGGTAGTCCAGTGGTTAAGACTTTGCCTTCCAAAGCAGTGAGCACAGGTTCAATCCCTAGTTATGGAACTAAGATCCCGCATGCCTCATGGTCAAAAAAACAAAATATAAAACAGAAGCAATGTTGTGACAAGTTCAATAAAGACTCTGAAAAGGGTCCAGATAAAAAATATATTAAAAAACTCTTCAAGAGATTCTGATACGCATCTCAATTTTAGGGACCACTGGTCTAAATAATTTCGAAAGTCTCTTAAGAGTCTCTTTGGTAGCCTACAATTTTGATTTACACTACACTCATCAGTGTATACACTTATTTACACTACACTCATCAGTGTATACACTTATTATATACATTAATTGTGAGAACCACAGTGAGAGCAAACCTTCTCAGTTCCCTACTGTTGCAAGTTGGGTTCTGTGGGAAACAGGTTTGCAAACCCATGGACTGTAGCCTTCCAGGCTCCTCTGTCCATGGAATTTTCCAGACAAGGATACTGAAGTGGATACCCATACCCTTCTCCAGGAGATCCTCCCAACCCAGGTTTCCTGCACTGCAGACAGATTCTTTACCCTCTGAGCCACCAGGGAAGCCCAAGTAGGAGATAAGGATTCAGGAAGTTTAGTGAGCAGTGTGAAATGTCAGGTGAGGAAGCAGGACTGGGCAGAGGGAGAAACAGGGCTGAGATTCCAACTAGAGAGAGAGCACAGCTGACTCACAGGGGGCACTCAGCAGGAACAACTCTTAAGAGCTGTTTTGAGCTGGGACAAGGCGGCTGGGTCTTTATACCTGGTGATAACCCATCCCTGGATGCTTCTCTACCCCCAGGAAGGGATCACGAACTTGGTGAGGTGGCTTTCTTCAGCCCAGGGCTGCCAGTGGCCAAATAAGTCCCTCAGTTCTGAAGGGAGGCCTGGGCACACATCACAGCATGCAGTTTACCTGCCTTCACAAGAAACAAGATGGGAAGAGCTAAGTCAGAGCATTTCTCAACAGAGAACCAGCAGTGTTTGTTTGTTTGTTTGATTTTAGTTGTTATTTTTTCTTTAAAAAAGTTTTTAATTGAAGTATGGCTAATTGGGGGCTTCTCTGGTAGCTTAGATGACAAAGAATCTGCTTGCAGGAAATGCAGGAAACCCGGGTTCAATTCCTGGGTCAGGAAGACCTTGAGGAGAAGGGAATGGCAACCCACTCCAGTATTCTTGCCTAGGAAATCTCATGGACAGAGGAGGCTGGTGGACTGCAGTTCATGAAGTTGCAAAGAGTCAGACACGACTGAGTGACTAACACCTTCATTGTCACATAGCTGATTTACAGCGTTGTGTTAGTTTCTGTTATACCGGTGCTTTTGATGCTTCTGAACTGTGGTGCTGGAGGAGACTCTTGAGAGTCCCTTAGACTGCAAGGAGATCCAACCAATCAATCCTAAAGGAAATCAGTCCTGAATATTCATTGGAAGGACTGATGCTGAAGCTAAAGCTCCAATCCTTTGGCCACCTGATGCAAAGCACCAACTCACTGGAAAAGACCCTGAAGCTGGGAAAGATTGAAGGTGGGAGGAGAAGGGGACGACAGAGGATGAGATGGTTGGATGGCATCACTGACTCGATGGACATGAGTTTGAGCAAGCTCCAGGAGACGGTGAGGGACAGGGGAGGCCTGGCATGCTGCAGTCCATGGGGTCGCAGAGTCAGACATGACTGAGCAACTGAACAACGATACAGCAAAGTGATTCTGTTATACATATGTATACGTTCTTTTTAATATTCTTTCCTATTATGGTTTATCACAGGATATCAAATAGAGCTCCCTGTGCTGTACAGTAGGACCTTGCTGTTTATCCATCCTATGTATAATACAATTTGCATGTGCTAATCCCAAACTCCTAACCTGTCCCTCCCCCTCGGCAACCAAAAGTCTGTTCTCTAGAAGAAGCAGTTTTTAAGTTGCCAAAAAGAACACAACATGATTATCTTTCACCTCCCCCCCATTTCAAGCACTTGATATTTAGGGAATGACTCACCACTAAAACGAAGCAGGGATGTCTATGTGAAATTATTTCTAATCCCTCAAACAGCTTCTTCACATTTATAGTTTAATCAATCAGAATAAACTGCTTCCATTAACTGGTCATTGTATTTGCTTGCTTAAAAGATTTGTAATTAATACATGTATTTCTTTCTTAATGTTTCTTCGGAAAGAGACAGAAGGAATCCTAATTCTTACGACAGTTGCATACTATAGTCCTTTCTCAGAGCACTGCAGTGAACAATCATCACAGTTTCTCGGGAGCCAGGAAATGACCCTTTTTCTAAACTTGCCAGATTCAATAGATATATTAAGACAAATAGATGAGATCGTATCTTGACACCTCCAAATCAGATGAGGCCCTTCAGATGTCTAAGGAGATAGGACGCTCAATGCTACACGTTAAGAGTCAAATATTCTTGGTCTGAGTTCTGTCTCTGCTGTTTTTAGCTTCTGGTATTGAACATTTGGGGCTTTCCTGGTGCTTCAGCAGTAAAGAATCTGCCTGCAATGCCGGAGATGCAGGAAATGCAGGTTCGATCCCTGGCTTGGGAAAATCCCCTGGTGGAGGGCAAGCAACACACTCCAGTATTCTTGCCTGGAGAATCCTGTGGGCAGAGGAGCCTGGCAGGTTACAGTCCATAGGGTCGCAAAGAGTCTAGACATGACTGAAGCAACTGAGCAAGCATGCACACACATTGAACCCTTCACTTTCTGAGTCCAAATTTCCTTGACTCATACAATAGGGCAGGCACTACATTCAAAAGTGTCATAATGATAACACAGGACTTTGCACACACACATCACCCCTTTCCTAGAGCCCTCCTTCACTGTATTTCTCTGTGATATCTTCATAACCAGCATACAAGCAACTTAGGGCATGCATTTTCTCACACCTGCAATTTAGACACATCACAAACCTTGCATACAATAATAAAAACTACTTACTACTTGCCATGTACTGTGGCAAGCGCTTTATACGCATTAGCTAATTCTTTCAGCAAAGGTATAAAGTGAATTCTTATACCATATACTCCCATATTACAATGAGGAAACTGAAGCCTAGAAAGATCTCAGACCTTTTGACCATCACACAATGCATAAAAGTGAAGTCTTTTACTGTCCCTAATCCTGCTTTCCCTCCTCTTCTTGAAGCAGCCAAAGAATAGAGACAGGAGAGAGGGGACATTTCTGAAATTCTCTGACATCATTCAATCTTGAAAGCCATTAATAAAATATAATTTTTACTAGATGCCAATTGTTATTTTAAGTTTAATCTATAAAATTTTGCTTGTGGTTTTTTTGTGTTAGGTTTTTTTTTTGGGGGGGGGGGTGTTGCAAATAATATAAAGAAACGTAGGAGACCCAATGTTCAATCCTTGGATTGGGAAGATCTCCTGGAGGAGGTCATGACAATCCAGTCCAGTATTCTTCCTGGAGAAACCCCTGGACAGAGGAGCCTGGCAGGCTACAGTTCATGGGTCACAAAGAGTCGGACATGACTGAGTGACTCACACACACACACACACACACACACAGGGAAAGAAAGAAATTGCTGCTCTGCTCTCAGAGACTGAACAAGCAAAGCTCAGCTGAAGGCCATGAGAGGGACCAGAACCAACACCACCTATTCCCATCCTCAACCAAACAACAGGGACACATCCTGCTGCCAAAAGGTTAATAACATCACATTCACTGATAAAATTAACCCATTATAACCCTCCCCAGGGCTTGACTTTCAACTATGCTACAATCTCCCTTAACACTTTTCATTATCTTCTCTCAAAAAGTACCACTTTGAAACGCAAGTTAGGAAGATATGTAACACATTTGGAATACATTAGAAGCTTATTCAAGTGACAAGGTTTAAAGTTAGTGTGCACATGAATTAACTGGCATGACATTCTTAAAACACAATCTCTGAACCCCATCTCCAGAATTGCTGACTCACAGATCTAGAACAGAGCTGTGAAACATGCATTTTTTAATGAGTACCATGATTGGGTTTTTTGTTTGTTTGTTTGTTTGTTTTCCATTTAACTTTATTAGTTGGAGGCTAATTACTTTACATCATTGCAGTGGTTTTTGTCATACATTGAAATGAATTAACCATGGATTTACATGTATTCCCCATCCCGGTCCCCCCTCCCACCTCCCTCTCCGCCCTATCCCTCTGGGTCTTCCCAGTGCACCAAGTCCAAGCACTTGTCTCATGCATCCAACCTGGGCTGGTGATCTGTTTCACCCTAGATAATATACATGTTTCAATGCTGTTCTCTTGAAACATCCCACCCTCGCCTCCTCCCAGAGTCCACAAGTCTGTTCTATACATCTGAGTCTCTTTTTCTGTTTTGCATATAGGGTTATCGTTACCATCTTTCTAAATTCCATATAGCAGACAAATGGATGAGGAAGCTGTGGTACATATACACCATGGAATATTACTCAGCCATTAAAAAGAATTCATTTGAATCAGTTCTAATGAGATGGATGAAACTGGAGCCCATTATACAGAGCAAAGTAAGCCAGAAAGATAAAGACCATTACAGTATACTAACACATATATATGGAATTTAGAAAGATGGTAATGATTGGTCTTGATGTAGGTAGTTCACAAATATATTTTGAGAAATAAAAATGGATTCAAAGAAAATCTTAAACCAGCCAGTGGTTTATATCCATGTATACTAAAGTGAAATAAATATTGCATATACAAGTTTGCACTTCTAAGACCTCAGTGAGGAAGAAAGAAGATGTGAGGGGGTAAGAAATATCTGAATTAGAACAAAAGAAGGTCACGGATATGGAAATGGAGCTCCTAATTCCTTTCCTGAGGGATAAAATCATAGACTTTGTAGTGCTGTGTGCTGGGCTCTGCTGCTCAGTCGTGTCCAACTCCATGGACTATATAGCCCACCAGGTTCCTCTGTCCATGGGGTTCTCTAGGCCAGAATACTGGAGTGGGTAGCCATGCCCTCCTATAGGGGATCTTCCGACCCCAGGGATCGAACCCAGCTCTCCTCCATTGCAGGTGGATTCTTTACCTACTGAGCCACCAGGGACGACTTTGTAATATAGAAAAATAACTTTGACATTGGGGCAAAAAAGTGAAAGAAGACACAAAAAGAGTCTAATTAGTTACCAAGATCTGATGACTGGCCATCAATGTGTCACCCAAAATCTGCCAATATGTAACAAGTTAGAGCAATTTTTAAGACATCCAGGACATTGTGCACAGGCCAAGGCATCTTCCACCATTAACGACCTTTCAAAAGAGAAACTATTTACTTGTTCTTGGTCAAAGCAGAATAACAACTAAATCTATAAAGGGAAAGAAACTGAAAAAGAGTATGTGTGTATATGTGTGTACATATCTGTGTGTGTGTGTGTGTTGATGGTTTTGTCGCTCAGTCATGTCTAACTCTTGTGACCCCATGGACTGTAACCCGCCACACTCCTCTGTCCATGGGTTTTTTCCAGGCAAGAATACTGGAGTACGTTGTCATTCCCTTCTCCAGGGGATCTTCCTGACTTAGGTATTGAACCTGGATCTCCTGCATTGAAGTGGATTCCTTACCAAATAAGCCACAAGGGAAGCCATACATACACATATATAATACATGTGCACATATATATTAAACCTAAGGGCTGTAACTAACCCAATATTGTAAATCAACTATCAGTTCAGTTCAGTCTCTCAGTTGTGTCCAATTCTTTGCGATCCCATGGACTGCAGCATGCCAGGCCTCCCTGTCCATCACCAACTCCCGGAGTTTACTCAAGCTCATGTCCATTGAGTCAGTGATGCCATCAAACCATTTTATCCTCTGTCGTCCCCTTCTTCTCCCACCTTCAATCTTTCCCAGCATCAGGGTCTTTTCCAATGAGTCAGCTCTTCACATCAGGTGGCCAAAGTATTGGAGTTTCAGCTTCAACATCAGTCCTTCCAATGAACATTCAGGACTGAGTTCATTTAGGATGGACTGGTTGGATCTCCTTGCAGTCCAAGGGACTCTCAAGAGTCTTCTCCAACACGACAGTTTAAAAGCATCAGTTCTTCGGCACTTCTTTATAGTCCAACTCTCACATCCATACGTGACTACTGGAAAAACCATAGCTCGACTAGATGGACC
Organism: Odocoileus virginianus; assembly: GCF_023699985.2. Lineage (NCBI taxonomy): Eukaryota > Metazoa > Chordata > Mammalia > Artiodactyla > Cervidae > Odocoileus > Odocoileus virginianus. Next base: position 24,863,948 of record NC_069696.1, on the reverse strand, counting down.
TTTGTTGGCAATGTCTCTGCTTTTTAATATGCTGTCTATGTTGGTCATAACTTTTCTTCCAAGGAGCAAGCATCTTTTAATTTCATGGCTGCAATCACCATCTGCAGTGATTTTGGAGCCCCCAAAATAAAGTCAGCCACTGTTTCCACTGTTTCCCCATCTATTTATCATGAAGTGATGGGACCAGATGCCATGATCTTAGTTTTCTGAATGTTGAGTTTTAAGCCAACTTTTTGACTCTCCTCTTTCATTTTCATCAAGAGGCTCTTTAGTTCTTTGTTTTCTGCCGTAGGCGTGGTGTCATCTGCATATCTGAGGTTATTGATCTCTCCTGGCAATCTTGATTCCAGCTTGTACTTCATCCATCCAGGCATTTCATATGATGTACTCTGCATATAAGTTAAATAAGCAGGGTGACAATATACAGCCTTGATGTTCTCCTTTCCCTATTTGAAACCAGTCTGTTGTTCCATGTCCAGTTCTAACTGTTGCTTCCTGACCTGCATACAGATTTCTGAGGAGGCAGGTCAGGTGGTCTCGTATTCCCATCTCTTGAAGAATTTTCCACAGTTTATTGTGATCCACATAGTCAAAGGCTTTGGCATAATCAATAAAGCAGAAGTAGATGCTTTTCTGGTATTCTCTTGCTTTTTCAATGATCCAGTGGATGTTGGCAATTTGATCTCTGGTTCCCCTGTCTTTTCTAAATCCAGCTTGAATATCTGGAAGTTCACGGTTCACATACTGTTGAAGCCTGGCTTGGGGAATTTTGAGCATTACTTTACTTTACTATCAGAACAAGACCCAGTTTCCTCCTCAGTCAGTCTCTCCCATCAGGAAGCTTCCATAATCCTCTTATCCTTCTCCATCAGAGGGCAGACAGACTGAAAATCACAATCACAGAAAACTAACCAATCTGATTGCATGGACCACAGCCCTGTCTAACTCAATGAAACTATGAGCCATGCCGTGTAGGGACGGACATCCAAGATGGATGGGTCATGGTGGAGAATTCTTACAAAACATGGTCCACTAGAGAAGGGAATGGCAAACCACGTCAGTCTTATTGCCTTGAGAACCTCATGAACAGTATGAAATCAACTATACTTCAATCAAAAAATAAATAAAATTTTTAAAAAGTTTAAAGCTGAATATAAACCATAATCACACTAGGCAAAGGCTGGAAACAGTTGAAGACTTCAGGGATTACTACAATTGTTACTTTTTAAATATGTATGTTATTAATAATTCATATTTGATGTTAGAAGTAAATAATTAATGTTTTATTTTTATTAAAGTTCTATCATTCTAGAAACTGCATGACCTGGTAATATATTATCTCTCTTCTTTCTCAAACATTCACATCAGTGTAAAGCCCAGCCAAATGATATAGCCAGGTACCACATTTAACATGATGTCAGCTTCCAGAATTTCAGACATCATGAAGAATATAAACAGCTCTGAAGACAACTTTGCACATATTGTCTGAGATTTTAAAAATAATTTTTTTCTTCTTTATGTGGGGATAGAAATTGCAAATGCTTCCTGGCTACCAAAGAGAAGATAGAAAAATTTCAGATCACTTAAATAAAACTTACATGAACAACTTTACATAAAATCTTTCTAGGCTTAAAGAAAACATAATGATAAAATATTGAAAGCTTTCTCCATGAGATAATGGAGATAAAATACCTGTTATCACCACTTCTAATCAACATGGTACTGGGAATCTTGAACTCAATCAGTGCAAAAAAAGCAAAAAAAAAGTAACAGGTATAAAATAAGTTCTCAGTATTTGAAAGGAAGAAATAAAATAGTAAATCTGTCATTATTGGCAGATAACATGACTGTGTATATTAAAAAAATCAAAAGATTACAGGCAAACTTCGGGAATTCAACAAAATTTCTAGACACAAAGGCAACATACAAAAATCATTTGTAATTGTACTAATATATACTAGCATGAAAAAGACAAGATGAAATGCTTTAAATAACAGTTGAAAAGTATCATAACTTTAAAAAAAAGTATCAGTAACTGAGGAATAAATCCACTGAGTGATATGTAACAATATGTAGTCAAAAAATTGGAAAATATTATTGGGAGAGATGCATCATATTCATGGATTTGAAGATTCAGTGTTGTAAAAATGTCAAATCCTCCCCCAAAATTGATCTGTAGATTTCATGAATCCCAGCCAAAATCCTAGCTAGATATTTTTTAAGGAACTTGAGAGATGGATTCAAACATTCAAAGAATACACATGATGTATGACAAAGGTAACACACAATTGATTAGGAAGAGGATGGTTTTCAGTCAGTGTTGCTGGGCCAGTTGTATATCCATATATACTAAGTCTGAAAATTTCCAATCTTGAAACTCTACCTTATACCATGAGCAAATGTCAGTTCCAGGTATAATGTTGATCTCAACATGAAAGCTTAAAACATTTGGGCTTCTGGAATATATCATAAGAAGACATTTTTGTGACTTGAATAGAAAAAGAATTTTTAGAATACAGAAAGCACTAATCACAAGTGTAACAAAATTGACAAATTTTACCATATGAAAATTAAGAAATATAATGCCCCACAGTGGAAAGTGTTTGAAATACATCTTACTGACAGAAGTCTCATACCCAGAACCAAGAGAACTTCCAAAATCAGTAAGAAAAAGACAGACAATCCAATAAAAAAGCTAGTCGAGAAACTTAAACAGGCACTTAGCCAAAGGATATCTGAAAAGTCAACAAATACATCTAAACATGCTCAATTTCTTTGGTTGAAATACAAATTAAAACCACTATGAGATACCACTACCATCTGCCATTATGACCAAAAATAAAAATGACTTGGTAATACCAAGAGTTGGCAAGGACAAGAAGCAAACTGAACAGAATGCTCATAAAACCACTTTGGAAAAACTATTCAGCAGTTTCCACAAAAGATGATTACCATATACCCCAGCAATTCTACTCCTAGGTATGTGCAAAAAGAAATGTGTACCTCTGTTTCCTATAAGAAAGACACTTTATAAGAATATTCAAAGCGACACTGTTAGTATTAGGCAAAAACCATGGATTTCTCATACCATAGAAAACTATGGAGCACTGAAAATTAACACTGTTACATGCAAAAGGAATAAATCTCACAAGCATAATACTCTGCTAACAAAAAGAAAGCAAATCCTCTATGGTTAAATTAACATAAAATTCAGAAAAAAACAAAACTGCTCTAGGGCTTAGAAGTCAGGGTGGTAGTTACACTGGGGACCACAGTGACAGAAAGTCATATCAGTGGGGAAGAAAGTAACTAGAGTGTCTGGTAATAGCCTGTTTCTTGTTCTGGGAACAACTGCCTTCACTTCGTGGAAATTGATTGAGCTACACCTTATGGTCTGTGCCTATCTCGGTGTGTATGTTATACTTCAACAAACATTTAAATTCCCAAAGCATGCCACAAAATAGAAACATTCATTCGTCTTTGCCCACAACAAATGAGGGCTCTCAAGAACTCCTGGCTCAGGTATCAGTTTAGTTCAGTTCAGTTGCTCAGTCATGTCCGACTCTGCAATCCCATGAACCACAGCATTCCAGGCCTCCCTGTCCATCACCAACTCCCGGAGTCCACCCAAACCCTCAGGTATAAAGCCAACTAAACCTTTGCCCATTCACTAATGACAGAGGTCTCTGGCTGCAGTTTTCCTAAGGCTGATTTATTCAAAGATTCAGTGGCACCACTTCTGAGTGTTTTTCCCATTCTTGCTCATCTTTCTTTTTTTGCCATTTTCTTAAACCTGTGTTTTGTTTTTGCTTTGCTTACATGGTTCTAATGCTGATGACAACAGACTCTGTTGGATCTCAGAAACTGATTTTCCATTTCTTAAATGCAATGGTCTTAATTCTCTTCAAGAAAATTAGAGATACCAAGGGAACATTTCGTGCAAAGATGGGCACAATAAAGGACAGAAATGGTATGGACCTAACAGAAGCAGAAGATATTAAGAAGAGGTGGCAAGAATACCCTGAAGAACTATACAAAAAAGATCATCATGACCTGCATAACCACGATGGTGTGATCACTCACCCAGAGCCAGACATCCTGGAATGTGAAGTTAAGTGGACCTTAGGAAGCATCACTACAAACAAAGCTAGTGGAGGTGACAGAATTCCAGTTATTTCAAATCCTAAAAGATGATGCTGTGAAAGTGCTGCACTCAGTATACCAGCAAATTTGGAAAACTCAGCAGTGGTCACAGGACTGGAAAAGGTCAGTTTTCATTCCAATCCCAAAGAAAGGCAATGCCAAAGAATGTTCAAGCTACCACACAATTGCAGTCATCTCACACTCTTCCAAAGTAGTGCTCAAAATTCCCCAAGCCAGGCTTCAACAGTATGTGAACCGTGAACTTCCAGATATTCAAGCTGGATTTAGAAAAGACAGAGGAACCAGAGATCAAATTGCCAACATCCACTGGATCACTGAAAAAGCAAGAGAATACCAGAAAAACATCTGCTTTATTGATTATGCCAAACAATAAACTGTGGAAAATTCTTCAAGAGATGGGAATACGAGACCACCTGACCTGCCTCCTCAGAAATCTGTATGCAGGTCAGGAAGCAACAGTTAGAACTGGACATGGAACAACAGACTGGTTCCAAATCAGGAAAGGAGTACATCAAGGCTGTATATTGTCATCATGCTTATTTAACTTATATGCAGAGTACATCATATGAAATGCCAGGCTGGATGAAGCACAAACTGGAGTCAAGATTGCTGGGAGAAATATCAGTAACCTCAGATATGCAGAAGACACCACCCTTATGGCAGAAAGTGAAGAACAAAGAGCCTCTTGACGAAAGTGAAAGAGGAGAGCCAAAAAGTTGGCGTAAAGCTCAACATTCAGAAAACTAAGATCATGGCATCTGGTCCCATCACTTCATGGGAAATAGATGGGGAAACAGTGGAAGCAGTGTCAGACTTTATTTTTGGGGGCTCCAAAATCACTGCAGATGGTGGCTTCAGCCATGAAATTAATAGATGCTTGCTACTTGGGAGAGAAAGTGAAAGTGAAGTCACTCAGTCATGTCCAACTCTTTGTGACCCCGTGGACTGTAGCCCACCAGGCTCCCCCATCCACTGGATTCTCCAGGCAAGAATACTGGAGTGGGTTGCCATTTCCTTCTCCAGGGGATCTTCCCAACCCAGGGATCAACCCAGGTCTCCCATATTGCAGGCAGATGCTTTAACCCCTGAGCCACCAGGGAAGAAAAGTTATGACCAACCTAGACAGCATATTAAAAAGCAGAGACGTTACTTTGCTGACAAAGATCCGTCTAGTTAAAGCTATGGTTTTTCCAGTAGTCAGGTATGGATGTGAGAGACGGAGTATAAAGTAAGCTGAGCACCGAAGAACTGATGCTTTTGAACTGTGGTGTTGGAGAAAACTCTTGAGAATCCCTTGGACTGCAAGATCAAACCAGTCCATCCTAAAGAAAATCAGTCCTGAATGTTCATTGGAAGGACTGATGCTGAAGCTGAAATTCCAATACTTTGGCCACCTGATGCAAAGAACTGACTCATTTGAAAAGACCCTGATGATGGGAAAGATTGAAGGCGGGAGAAGAAGGGGATGACAGAGGATGAGATGGTTGGATGGCATCATCAACTCAATGGACATGAGTTTGAGCAAGCTCCAGGAGTTGGTGATGGACAGGGAGGCCTGGTGTGCTGCAGTCCATGGGGTCACAAAGAGTCAGACACAACTGAGCAATTGAACTGAACTGAATTGCAATGGCAGCCATAACACAATTGCAGAAAGGCAATTTGCCATCCAAATCTACCAGGAAAACCCAAAAACTAATCATTTAGATGCTAATCCATCTGTATTCTTTTAAAAATGTACCATTGTTTTACCTTGATTTCTACATTTTCATTTTAAATTCCCATTGATTTTCATTGCACAATTTTAGTATTTTAGTAAAAAAAAAACAAATTTCATGAATTCCTACTGCAAACTGGAATAGATGTTTATCCCTTTATTATTCTTTCACTTTCAAGGTTAAAAGCAGCATTAATTCAACTTTACATTTTTTAAAATGTTATGTAGATGCTCCAAGGGTTTTCCTGGTGGCTCAGCCACCTGCAATGCAGGAGACACAGTTTCAATCCCTGGGTCCTAAAGATCCTCTGGAAGAGGGAATGGCAACCCACTCCAGTATTCTTGCCTAAAAACTGCCATGGACAGAGGAGTCTGGCAGGCTACAGCCCATGGGGTCACAAAGAGTCAGACACTACTGAGCAACTAACTCTCTCTTTCACACAGATGCTTCAAATCTCCCATGGCCCCAGTTCTAATTCTTTTTTCTATATTTGATGAGTCTTTTCCATCAAAACCAGAGCAACTAAAACTGCCTTGGAAGAAAGGGGAAAGAATTAGAATTTAGTTATTGAATTTTCCAAAGGGCATGGTAAGGAGTATACAAAAATAAGCAATGCAAATGAATTCCTACTGGGGTTTTTTTAAGTTTATGATTAAACTATAATAAAGAGCAGTGCCAAGCAATTATAATTTCTAATAAAAAAATGAGGCCTAAGCAATGTTTTTTAATCACTCTCATTGAGCTATCCAGACCCAAGTCTCTATTTCTGACAGTTAAAACAATTAACCCATAAATGTACATTTAACTACTTTCAAAGACTATGTAATTCTGAGACTCAATTTTCTGTTTTACCAAGATGAAAACTTGTTTATAGATAACAAAAACTAGTAAGTGACAAAGTTGTTTTCTAAATTTCACTCAGAAAAAAATGGAGACTAATATTTTAATTTAAAATACCGGGATGTCCCTGGTGGTCCAGTGGTTAAGAATCTGCCTGACAACGCAGGGGACACGGGTTCAATCCCTGGTCTGGAAAGATCCCACATACCATGGGGCAACAAAGCCCATGCCTCACAACTACTGAGCCCAAGCTCCAGAGCCCACATGCCAGAGAGCCTGTGCTCAGGAACAACAGAAGCCACTGCAGTGAGAAGCTCACATGCTGCAGCAAAGAGCAGCCCCCACTCACTGCAACTAGAGGAGAAACGCCTGAGCTCAATGACGGAGACCCAGGGCGGCCAAAAATTAAAATAATAATAATAAAATACTGGTGAACAACTGGTTTAATTCTCTCTTCCGAACAAAAATATCTTTACCGATGAAAATATGCATACTTATACTGAGTGCAATAGAAGCATTACAAAATCATAGGTAAACAAAAAATATAATGACATGCCAACAATTTTTTTTTCTGAGTGACAACTTGGTGGGAAAAACCCTTGCACATCTGACTATACCTTTAGGAATGACAATGGCCCTAAAGTAACATTTTTCTTCTTCTACGTGTTAATGATTTCCATGGCAACTCTCCATCTGCTTCCCACTATTTTCATAGGCTTTTAAAATTAAACTTACATATGTCAATGTTCCAAGATTATCTCTGTGTTTGCACAAACCATATGGCTCTTTGACAAAGTTGGTTATGCCAATGAAATTAGAGAAATATTTAAATGTCATGTCTGTTTTGTAAGAAAAAATGGGGATAAAATGGGAATGAAGTTGGGGTGAGAAGCACTATTTCTACAGATTTATTTGTAATCAATCTTTAAGCCAGTGATTACAGGCTTCTCTTTAGTTTTTAAATCAGAAAGCAGTGTAAACTCTAAGAACAAAGTATCCTATACAGAATACACTTGAGTTTATCCCAATACTTATTAATAAAATCCATAGGAAATACACAGGCTTCTCAATGTACCTTTAACAGGCTTCATTAAATGAATTACACAGATTTTACAAAAGATCATGAAAGAGGATAAGGTATCTTAAATAAAGCTATTTAAAGGTTTTTTCCAGTGGTCATGTATGGATGTGAGAGTTGGACTATAAAGAAAGCTGAGCGCCGAAGAATTGATGCTTTTGAACTGTGATGTTGGAGAAGACTCTTGAGAGTCCCTTGGACTGCAAGGAGATCCAACCAGTCCATCCTAAAGGAGATCAGTCCTGGGTGTTCATTGGAAGGGCTGATGTTGAAGCTGAAACTCCAATACTTTGGCCACCTGATCCAAAGAGCTGACTTATTTGAATTAAGACCCTGATGCTGGGAAAGATTGAGGGCAGGAGGAGAAGGGGATGACAGAGGATGAGACAGTTGGATGGCATCACCAACTCGATGGACGTGGGTTTGGGTGGACTCTGGGAGTTGGTGATGGACACGGAGGCCTGGCGTACTGTGGTTCATGGGTTCGCAAAGAGTCGGACAGGACTGAGTGACTGAACTGAACTAAACTGAAAGGTAGGGCGGAGAGACTTCCTAGTGGCTCATTGACTAAAACTCCACCCAGCCAATGCAGGGGGCCCAGGGTTCGGATCCCTGGTCAGGGAACTAGATCCCACATCCCCAAACAAAGATTTCACATGCTGAAACTAAGATCTAGTGCCATCAAAATGAATAAATTTTTTTAAAAAAACAAAGGAAAAAAGGGAACTATAAGTAAAACAAATTTGGAATTTCTTTTCTCACTACCAAATCCTTGTTACTAGGAAACTGCTTTGGAAAAAATTAGGTCTCTTACAAGTGTCCTGAAAGTAAAAAAAAAAAAAGTTAAGCCTTCACCTAAGATTTATTCTTCAGTCCTCTGTGACAGAAACCTCCAGCCACAAGCTCTTACACAGAGGAAAAACTAACAGAACCCTTAACCCCTGAAATTATAATCCTAAGAAAGGCAATTATAATAATGGATACATTTCCTAGAAAGTATTATTCATTTTAAGAAGACCTTCTTGAAGATTCAGAAATTAATTTTAGATCACATTGTTAAAAGGATCTGTTTCTTTTTTAAAAAAATAAGTTGATCTAAGTTGCACATGGAGAATGCATATGCCCTGTAACCTAAAAAAGTTGACACATTCACTTTGCTGTCCACTTGGAACTAACAACATTGTAAATCAACTATATGGCAATAAAAATTAATTTAAAATTAAAATAGAAATAAATAAAATCAATGATACTAATTACTTAGAAGGAGTCAACTAAGTTTTAGATTATACTTGGATACAACTAAGATAATTGACTTACTTTTACTTTTAGTAAGTAAAGAAAGCAAAGAAAGTAAAATAATTTTACTTTCAGGGAAACCAATTTTGTTTTAATCCTACAATTTTTCTTTTTCCTATTGACACAGGGTTTTCAGTTCTGAGTATAGAATTTTACTGTAAGACACAAGGTAGAAAGGACGCAAGTAATGACATCAAAGCAGCTTTCCTGTGCACAGAAAGGGAAATAAAATTTCAAGTAGCCAGCAAAAGGGAGAAGAAACTGAAAGGGTAACGACTAGGACAGCATGTTGCCTGGAATCCCAAGAAATAAATCAGGGCCCGGGTATGACCCTCTTCCACCATTCTAAGTTATCCCTGGGCTCCCCATCTACTCTTTGCTCTCTGAAGCTTTGGTCCTACAAATTTCATAGGAAATACCCACATCTGAGAAAGGCGAGTCATTGAATCTGGGCTCAGTACGTTTTCATTTCCCTGGCAAACAGCAGTGCTGGGACAAGGATGTTTTAAAGGCTGGGACCATGACGTTCCTAACTCGGGCTCCATCCAGAAAGCACAGAGTGAAATGAGCAACTACAGAAATCATTATTGTTCAATGGCTCAGTCATGTCCTATTCTGCAGAATGCCAGGCTTCCCTATCCTTCACTATCTCCTGGAGCTTGCTCAAACTCAGACCCATTAAGTCGGTGACGCCATCCAACCATCTCAACCTCTATCGTCCTCCTCTCCTCCTGTCTTTAATCTTTCCCAGCATCAGGGTGTTTTCCAATGAGTTGGCTCTTCACATCGGGTAGCCAAAGTATTGGAGCTTCAGCTTCAGCATCAGTCTTTCCAATGAATAGTCAGGGTTGATTTCCTTTAGAATTGACTGGCTTGATCTCCTTGCAGTCCAAGAGATTCTCAAGAGTCCTCTCCAGCACCATAGTTCAAAAGCATCAATTCTTAAGCACTCAGCCTTCTTTATGGTCCAGCTCTCACATCTGTACATGACAACTGGAAAAACCATAGCTTTGACTAGATGAACCTTTGTCGGCAAAGTAACGTCTCTTAGCCATGGATTTACATGTATTCCCCATCCCAGTCCCCCCTCCCACCTCCCTCTCCACCCGATCCCTCTGGGTCTTCCCAGTGCACCAGGCCCGAGCTGGGGATACACACCGAGGAAACCAGATCTGAAAGAGACACGTGCACCCCAGTGTTCATCGCAGCACTGTTTATAATAGCCAGGACATGGAAGCAACCCAGATGCCCATCAGCAGACGAATGGATGAGGAAGCTGTGGTACATATACACCATGGAATATTACTCAGCCATTAAAAAGAATTCATTTGAATCAGTTCTAATGAGATGGATGAAACTGGAGCCCATTATACAGAGCAAAGTAAGCCAGAAAGATAAAGACCATTACAGTATACTAACACATATATATGGACTTTAGAAAGATGGTAACGATAACCCTATATGCAAAACAGAAAAAGAGACCCAGATGTATAGAACAGACTTGTGGACTCTGGGAGAAGGCGAGGGTGGGATGTTTCAAGAGAACAGCTTTTTAATACACTGTCTAGGTTTGTCATAGTTTTTCTTTCAAGGAGCAAGTGTCTTTTAATTTCATGGCTGCAGTCACCCTCCACAGTGATTTTAGAGCCCAAGAAGAAGAATCTTTAAAAGTTGGAGTAGGCCCAAATACAGAAGGATAAGGGCAGGTCTAACATATCCTGTGTTTGTTCATTGTTAAACCTGCCCTAATTCAGTGATACTTAACTCTGTTTGGACCCCAGGTCCTTGTGAGAATATGATAGAAAGCTACAAATTTCTCCCCCCAACCTTCCCCCTGAAACATGGGTGGAATCCATGTTGTATCATCCACTTATCTGTGGATACAAATTTAGACTGTTTCCACATCTTGGTCATTGTAAATAATGCTGAAATGAACATAGGAGGGCACATATTTCTTTGAGATCCTGATTTCAATTCTTTTGAATAAATACTCAGAGGCAGGATTGATGGATCATACAGTAGTTTCTATTTTTAATTTTTTGAGGAGCCTCTATACTGTTTTTCATAGCAGCAGACATTACACCAAGTGAAATAAGCCAGTCACGGAAGGACAAAGTCCATGATTTCACTTACACGATGTATCAAAAGCAATCAAACTCACAGAAACAGAATAGAATAGAGACTGCCAAGGTCCGGGGTGGCAGGGCAGATAGAGAGTTACTATTTAAGGGGTAAAGAATTTCAATCATGCAAGATGAAAAAGTTTTACAGATTTGCTTTGTAAACACTGTACTTATAGCTGACAATACTGTACTATATGGGCCTTCCCTGGTGGCTCAGCAGTAAAGAATCTGCCTGCAATGCAGAAGATGTGGGTTCGAACCCTGGGTCTGGAAGATCCCCTGGAGGAGAGCATGGCAACCCACTCCAGTATTCTTGCTGGGAAATCTCACGGACAGAGGAGCCTGGCAGGCTACAGTCCAAGGGGTCACAAGAGAGTTGGGCACAACTGAGTGACTCAACAACAACAACAACTGTATATATACTCAAAATTTTAAGAAAGTAGATCTCATGTTATTTGGTTTTTACTAAAATAAAAAAAGGTTTTAAAAACACATAGTTATAATTTCAAGGAGATCAAGTCCCTTCTGATGCACACCAGCTAAATCTGATCTACCAGATCCTCGGAACCCAAGGAAGTCCTCTGTCTTGTAGTGACTCCGAAAGACAGCAGTTGCCCACTAAGACGCAGCCTATCTGGTGAGACAGGACCTTTCCAGAAGTCAGGATGGTGATATCAAACCTCCAATGTGACCAAACTCTTGTTATTGTATGTTTTAATAAGGAGAAAATGAGTGTATTAGTAGTATTGTCAGTTATCAATTCCCATCCCATGTCCTGCGTATGGGAGAGAAGGTATCAGTTCTTTGTTGTTTTGCTATCGATGTTGTGCAGTCACTAAGTCATGTCAACTCTTTTTCAACTCCATGGACTGTAGCCCGCCAGACACCTCTATCCATGGGATTTCCCAGGCAAGAATACTGGAGCAAATAGCCATTGCCTTCTCCAGGGGATCTTTTTTACCCATAGATCAAACCCGCATCTCCTGCATGAGCAGGCAGACTCTTTGCTGCTAAGCCATCAGGGAAGCCCTTTAAAGTTACCTAAAACAATGGATTCTGGAAATAACACATCTTTATTTTTACTGATATAAAAGAGAAGGGAAAGAGACTTAATATCTTAGTAGTGAAGCATTTGTATCTGTGATTGATAGACTCATACATATATAAAATTTACATACATACTATATACAAGTATAATACAATAGCCCATTTGAACTGATTTATAACTAATACTCAGTACTCTAGTGTTTTACACACATTGTATCACTTTCATCACACAATCCTAGGAGTTAAGCCAGTGAAGACAGGCTTCTTTTTAGTTTCTGATTTTACAAATAAAATAACTGAAGCTCAAAGAACATTAAGTAACCAATTGCCCTCATCTCAAAATTCTTTTGTCTAAATTCACATTGCACTTTAGTATGTTTCATCCAAACTTTGACATTTATTTATTGTCCTTATCGCCTTGTCTCCCAATATAGACAAATTTGGGAGCTTTTCCCCCTATAGCATCTTGCATAGAGCTGGGAAAAGCATAAATGTTTTAAAAGTCTAGCTTAAGGTCAGTTAAAGTAATTCATAAAAGGTCCTTTTACAACTGATTACAGCTTTGCATTGAACTACATGTCAGGATCATTATTTTTTATCATGGGTCCCATAACCTAAAAGCTAATAGCTTTTTGTCCATCATGGCCTGGCTAATGATCACAACTGAAATCAATCAATCTACAAAGTAGGACCAGCTGCTGCTGCTTCACCTCAATATATGGGGATGGACTGAGCACACCACTGGGACCCAATAAAAGTCAAATAACCGCTTTAGAGCAGTATTACCCTGTCGCTTTAGTAGCTCTTCACTCAGTTATGTGAGAGCACGATTAAGATTACCCTGGACAGCATGTTAATCCATCTGTCATATTTTATAATTGTCTAGAATCCATTAGTATTAATTAAGATGACTTCAGAAGGCCCTAGATCAAAAAATTACAGAGGACATTTCCCTGGTGGTCCAGTGGTTAAGATTCCACCTTGCAATGCAGGGGGTGTGGGTACAATCCCTGGTCAGGGAACTAGGATTCTACGTGCCGTGGGGCAACTACGCCCACATGCCACAACTAGAGAGTCCACACAAGGCAATGAAAGACCCCACATGGCCCAGTAAAGATCCTCATGCTGCAACGAAGACTTGACACAGCTAAATAAATAAATATTTTTTTAATATTACAGAGGAATCCTTGCTCTATTATTCACTAGTTGTGTGACTGCATTAACTGTATTTTCTGATTCCTGTATTCTTGATGCTCTAGCATCTAGGACCTTCCTGAGATTGCCACTTGCAACCCTAGTGAGTTCAAGCACACTTTTCATATGCAAACTAACTAATCCAGAGGCAGAATTCAAAACCAATCCCTGTATCTGGCTCTTACCCACCAGAGAACAATATTCTTCTGCCCTAATCATCCCAGGGTCAGGTAGCAGAAAACGAGAGGAGTCCCCAGACCCCACAACCCACTGAAATTGAATATTCAAACTACCCAGCCCTCTGCTTCCTTACTCTGCCGCTTCTATCCCTTCCTTCCCTTGGACACCACAATAAAGACTTTGCCCATGTTTTCCTCCTGATCAACCCTGGTACTTCCCCATGTGGCCCTGTGTGATGGTCTGTGCCTCCTATTTCCAGGGAACTCTGAGTAAAAACTTCTTCATGATAGTCATTTCCACATGTGTACGTTTTGCTATACCCGGCTGAGACAAATCCCAGGGACATTTTAAATACTGTGACCTTGGAGGAGCTTCTAAACTCCCTATGACTCAAGCTCCTCTGTGTTTACAATGAAAGTAATAATAATGTATTTGTGTCCTCAGGTGCTTCCAACTCTTTCCGTCCCCATGGACTGTAGCCCACCAGGCTCCTCTGTCCTTAGGATTTTCCAGGCAAGAATACTGGAGTGGGTTGCCATTTCCTCCTCTAGGGGATCTTCCCAAGTCAGGGATCAATTCTCCATCTCCTGTGTCTCCTGCATTAGCATGCAGATTCTTTACCATTGTGCCACCTGGGAAGCCCATAGTAATAATATTACCTGCCTCAAAAAATTGTTATAAAATTAAGGTAATTAATACACAGAAAATGTTGAGACCAGTACTCAATACATAGGATACATTCAATAGCTGTTAGCTAGTATTACTGTACTTAATGTCAAGGCATAAAAATAACTGATTCTAAAATCAGCATTCTATACCAGCATAGTTTGTAAACTCTGGATTACTTTTAGTTTTGACATTCAAGAATTAAGCAAGGGTTTAACTAAATGTGAAAAACACTGTAGCTTCAGGACATCTTGGTAATGTCTAACTTTGCAAAAAAAAAAAGGAATTGAGTGTAAGGTGAGTATGATTTTAGCAACTGACCCTGGACAATGATCCAAAATCTATAGTTCAACACAGCTCCTATTAGTCTGATCTCCATAGTTATTCTTGTTAAGTAATAAAACTTTCCTTGATTTTCTCTGAAAATGTCCTCCCATATGCTTCTCCCCACAAAACAAAACAGAAATAAAAAGTTTGCTGATGATGTAAGAGAAGATAAAGTAAGTAAATCTAAGAAAGAAGAGAGATAGTTAGAAGCCAAAATATTTTAAGTTTTAGATAAATTAAAGCATGAAACATTGAATTCAAGAAAAGGCAAGATATATGATATAAAGTCGATCATATGCTCAACACAAAAATGAGAAAAAGCAATGTTTTAGACTGTTTTGAGGAGTTTTCCAGCCAAGCACAAAAATTGCTTTCATATGAGAAATCAAACTGCAATAAAAATATCAAAAGCGTCAACTTATAAAATGAAGAGATGCATAAAAAAACAGATGACCCTAGGGATAGATGTGATTAGAGGAAAAAGCCAGAAACCAGTATTTAAAAAAGAAAGAAATAGGAAAAAAACAGTTCCAGCAATGTAATAGAGAACAAAGGAACTAGACTGACCTTTGCTATAAATAAAGGTAGATTCCAAGTGTCTACAAAGCATATTCACCCCAGAATATAAAATCAACACAAGATACAGCATTAATTGAATATGTTGCAATGGAAGCATTTTCTTTAGTGCCAAAGAACACATTGGGTTATACACTGCAACAGACAGAGCCAACAAAGAAATAATGATAGTAGGTATCTAGTTCCACATGAAAGAAGCTGGAAGTCCTCCCCAGCTGTTCTAATGAGTAAAGAGCTGAACAGACTGAAAAACCAACAGTTCCTCTTGGATGCATAAGAAAGAGGAGGACACAGGAGAAATCTGTTGCCATGCCCTCCTCCAGGGGATCTTCCCAACCCAGGGATCAAATCCAGGTCTCCCCAATTGCAGGCAGATTTTTTTACCGACTGAGCCACCAGGGGAGCCCCACAAGATTGGAGAGAGAGGCAAATACAAGGGAGTCGTGGCTTACGGTTGCAGACTGGCTGGTAGAAACTGCTGAACTGCCGTGAAAACCAATGCGGGGGTAGGAAAACTGTAATTGATGAGTTGCCGGAAGGTCAGTGTGGTCTAATAGGTAAAACCTTCATGGGTACTCGATCACGCGGGGGGCTTCCCACAATATTGTGAGATTTGCCTCCAAAACCTCAACTGGTTCCCACAATAAATTCATTCCAGCAAAGGGAGAAAGAGAAACATTTTAAAATACCTGAGAGCACTCTATTCTTCCTAACAAGGTCTGACCTCAGGGCAAACTAGTTAACCAGAACCTAACCTGCTGGGGTATGATAGAACTTAACTGACTCAGGAAAAGAAAATACCCAACTCCAGCTGGGTCTAACTTTCATGTGGGAGAAGGAAAAAATCCAACTGCAACCGATTCTAGCCATCCTGTTCCATATACAAGGAAGAAAAAAAACAGAAACACTTAAACACAGTTCAGAGACATAGGCTCACTAAGTCTAAGACCTCCCTCCCCACCACATTAAAGGATTATTTACAACAGTTACTATTACCCAAGACATCATGTCTGGTTATCAAGAAAAAAAATCACGAAACATATTGAGACAAAACACACCATTTGAAGAGACAGAGCAAGCAGCCAGAAAAAATCAGTAAGGATACAGCTGAACTCAACCACACTATCAGTCAAAAGATATAATTCACATCTATATAGACTATTTTATCCAATAACAGTGGAATAAACATTTTTCTCAAGCTCACTTGGAATGTTCACCAAGATAAAGCACCTTCTGGGTCATAAAACACACCTCAACAAATGTAAAAGAGTAGAAATCATCCAATGTCTATTCTCAAAGCACAGTGAAATTAACCTCGATTTTGTCCTCCGCTTCTCTGCTCCCGCCTCGCGTCCTGTGGTTCGGGAAGAGCGGGGAAGATGCGGCCCTTGGACATCGTGGAGCTGGCGGAGCCGGAGGAGGTGGAGGTGCTGGAGCCTGAGGAGGACTTCGAGCAGCTCCTGCTGCCGGTCATCAACGAGATGCGCGAGGACATCGCGGCGCTGTCCCGCGAGCACGGGCGGGCCCTACTTGCGGAACCGGAGCAAGCTGTGGGAGATGGACAATATGCTCATCCAGATAAAGACGCAGGTGGAGGCCTCGGAGGAGAGCGCGCTCAACCATCTGCAGAATCCGGACGACGGAGTCGAGGGCCGGGGGACCAAAAGGTGCGAGAAGGCCAAGGAGATCGCGAAGATGGCAGAGATGCTGGTGGAGCTGGTGCGGCCGATAGAGAAGAGCTAGTCGTCCTGAAGGAGGGTCGGCGGTTTACAGCCAGTGGATTCTGGTCAACTGATGGAGATTGGCTGACACCCTGGAGAAGCTGAAACCAGAGAGCCTTTTGTTTTCTCTTTCTTTCTCCCCCCTCCCGCCCCCCACCCCGCCTTCTATCTACACTCTGTTCTCACTTACACTACGTTTCTGCTATGGTCTGTGGTTAATGACCTCCATTTCACTTTTGACTGTTAAATGTTTTTGTTTGGGGAGGTAACTTTTATTTGGAAAATGCACTCACAAGAGTTAGGGCCTAGACTGTAAGCTCTTGCAGCAGCCACATTTGTTCCTGGGCTTTCGTTGTTCCTAAGTTTTGAGGTGCTTTGATCTTTCTTGTGTGACCTGATAGCTCCCTGGAACTTTGGGTCTGTGTGTGACAAATGAGACTCAGAGTTGGGGTTCTCCGGCTCTGAAGGTCCTGAAGGAACTACATTATTTCTGGAAGATGACTCCATGCAGTGATCGCTAAAGAAGCTGAAGAAGGGACCAGACTTCAACTGGGACTATGACTGGAGCTGATCTGGCTGGGACTGATGAACCAGAAGAAGGGCTGGAGGATGATATTACTGTTTGGGGACTTTATGTGTGAGACCAAAGGAGGAGAAATGTATTTTGTTCAAAGTTTTAAGTTTTATGCGGCACACTGTCCAATGTAACCTGTCTGGTCAGCTCGCTTGGAAAAGGTAACTCAGCTTTATGTGACACGGAACACAGAATAGGACACAAGCTAGGTCTCCGTATTCTATGTAATGGTTGTGATACCCTGATACATTTCAGGGGGTTCTGGACATGAAATGAAAGCGATATTTGCAAAGGCTCTTAAAGGTCTGGAGAAGAAAAGCAAGGGCTGTTTTGGACCCTAAACTGGACAGGGACTAGGTATCTTCAAGACTCGTAAATTGTCTAGCTGTAAGTTCATTTCAGTAGCAGACCTGACAAGCATTTGAGGTCAAAAACCCTACCGTGTGTTTAAAAAAAAAATTTACCATGTTAATAAAAGTATTCATTTGCTTGGAAAGACAAAAAAAAAAAAAATCAATAAGAGATAGAGCTGTAAAAACCCCAAATATGTAGTAGAGATGATACAGTACACTTTTACATAACACATGGATTTTAAAAAAAAAATCTCAGGAAAAGCTTTAAAATGTGACTTTGGGCGATCGTATGTCAATGTAGACTTGTCCTTGGTAAAGAACCATACCACTCTGGTGAGTGATGTTGATGATGGGGAGTTTATGTGTGTGTGTCTGTGTGAAGTGGGGGACATAGAAAAAATGAGGACTCTCTGTATCTTGGGCTTCCCTGGTAGCTCAGCAGTAAAGAATCTGCTGGCAATGCAGGAGACCCAGGTTTGATCTCTAGATGTCAGCAAGATGTCCTGGATGTCAGCAAGATGCCCTAAACAGGATCCAACCAGTCCACCATGAGAGGTACCAATTTAATACCAAGGGTATTAAATTTCTGCTTGAATCCAGACACCATCTTGGGAAGGAAGAATGAGGGGAGGCTCTCTTTAATGATTAACAGAGATTGTTCTGGGCTGCCCTGGTGGCTCAGATCGTAAAAAATCTGCCTGCAATACAGGAGACCTGGGTTCTATCCCTGGGTTGGGAAGACCCCCTGGAGAAGGAAATGGCAAACCACTCTAGTATTCTTGCCTGGAGACTTCCAGGGACAGAAGGGCCTGGCGGGCTACAGTCCTTGGGGTCACAAAGAGTTGAACATGACCGGGTAACTAACACTTACTTACAGCTCCCAAACCAGTGTCACACTCACTCTTCATCAGCTGTGGATTCTATTAAGAGTGTTCTTCTACTTTGTGAGAGAGCTAAGAGA
Organism: Odocoileus virginianus; assembly: GCF_023699985.2. Classification (NCBI taxonomy): domain Eukaryota; kingdom Metazoa; phylum Chordata; class Mammalia; order Artiodactyla; family Cervidae; genus Odocoileus; species Odocoileus virginianus. Next base: position 24,845,133 of record NC_069696.1, on the reverse strand, counting down.
CGGTTCTAGATGAGAAAAACTGCTCGACTTCTTTTTCCCCAGTTTTGTTTACTGTTTTATTATTTTTATTGGAGGATAATTGCTTTACAATGTTGTGATGATCTCTGCCGTACATCAAAACGAATCAGTCATAATTATATGTATACATATCCCCTCCCTCTTGAGACTCCCTTCCCTCCACCCCCAATTCCACCCCACTAGATTGTCTTAAAGTGCCAGGCTGGGCCTGAAACAGAAAAAAATCCTTGACTTTAATTGACCACTCTAAGGATTATCTCTCTTTCTCACCCCAGTAAGAGCAAAAGCAATATGAGGTCAAGTTATATAAAATACAAAAAGTTGCATTTTTGTTTATGGACATCTATATAAATTTTCTATATAAATTGTAGTGCTGCAGAAGACTCTTGAGAGTCCCTTGGACTGCAAGGAGATCAAACCAGTCAATCCTAAAGGAAATCAACCCTGAATATTCACTGGAAGGACTGATGCTGAAGCTGAAGCTCCAATACTTTGGATACCTGATATGAAGAGCTGACTCATTGGCAAAGTACCCTGATGCTGGGAAAGACTGAAGGCAGGAGGAGAAAGGGGCAGCAGAGGATGAGTTGGTTGGATGGCATCACCGACTCCAGGAGATGGTAAAGGACAGGGGAACCTGGCGTGCTGCTGTCCATAGGGTCACAAAGAGTCAGACACAACTTCGCAACTGAACAACAACAACATGTAAATTTGTATCCTGTCATATTGGATGAGCTTTTCCTAAATCTTAGACACAGTCTCCTCCCTAAACTTGCTAATAATCTTTACTAGTTATAATTCTTCAATGGAGCAAAGCCTATGACCAAAGAACTAAATCTCAAAGAACACCACACCAGAAAAATATAAAAATTTGCAAGAGAAAAAATACTGTCAATTATTATTTTAAAAAAGAACCTGATTCAAGAATATCTTTTCTCCAGTCTCATGCTTTCTGCTTCGTAATTATCTCCTAAATCATCTCTACTGCCATTAAAGATGCTTCTGCCAAAGTCTGACACTAAGAAACCACTTGAAGGTCTGGAGGGCTTTGCTCTAACTATTCTAACCTGACTTGATCTCACTGTATAATACACCACTAACAACTATATGCCAACAAAATGGACAACCTAGAATAAATGGACAAATTCTTAGAAAGGCACAACCTTCCAAGGCTGAACCAGGAAGAAATTGAAGATATGAACAGACCAATCACAGGTACTGAAATTGAAACAGTGATGAAAAACTTCCAACGAACAGAAGTCTGGGACCAGATGGTTCACAGGCAAATTCTATCAAACATTTAGAGAAGAGTTAACACCTATTCTTCAGAAAATCTTTCCCAAAATTGCAGAGGAAGGAACATTACCAAGCTCACAGTACAGTGTACCAAGGACTATGTCATACCTTTAGGACTAAAAACTCAGTAACACAGTAATAAGGTCATATAACATGTCCACGCTAAGGGCTTTATTTAACGTGGCTGAGTTTATTGTGATAATTGATAAAAGACTTTAGTCTGCTATTTATACCAGTATTGAAGACTTACAAAGGTCACCTTCCTTTTATCAAATTCTATGAGGGAAATTCTATCATCTAATGCTACTTCTGAACTTGAGGTTTACAGAAGGGTTTGGGCTATATTCCTTCAAATGTTGGGAAATTATCTCCATATTTCTTACAGGTTTTTTAAGTGATATTTTTCCCCTCCAGTGGAAAAAGCCAACATAGGCATCAGGCCAGGCCTCCCAGTCACAGTAAATTGGAGCAAGAAGGCAATTACTCAAACTGCAAGTAAAAACTTCTCTTTAATTTATAATTATCCTCTCCCTTTTGTTTCAGGTTCTGTTATTCAAAATTCGAAGGAAGTTTTTTTTCAAGAAAATTTTTCTGAAGAACAATTCCTGCAAAAATACACAAAATCCCACCACGTCTAGCACTGTGTGCACTAAAGGAAATGTCCAGGAAAAAATGCTCAATATCACTGAAGAAAGCTTTGTGCCATCCAGGCTATGATTTCCCATTTCAAAACAAGCCAAAGCGTAGTTAGTCCCAGGAAAGGCAAAGAACTAGAACTTCAGGATACACAGCAGGCAACAAGATCTGAGCACTCCCAAATCATTTTCTGCCCCATTTAATTATTTATTCATTCATTTAACAAACACTTATTGATGATGTACCTGATAGAAGGCAGCTGTGGAGTGCTCTGGTGTCAGCTGGAAACTTCCAGAGTTCCCCCAGCTGAAACTTGAGACGGGCTGCCTGTATACTGAGGGCGAAGAGAGACGGAGGAAGATGCAGACCCATCAGATGTGTGGGTGGCAGGTTTCACAAGCAAGGAAACTTACATACCCAGCTTGTCTTGGGTGCTGGAAAAATGAATAGATCTCGACACCCGTGCTCTGGAATCTTAAGAGTTTATACAGAGGCTTTCAGTCACATAGACAGTCTAGATAGTCTCAACATCACTTCAGTCTCTCAAGACCAAGACCCAGAAAACAGCTGCTAGTGGGGAAATGGTGGGCAGATGCACATTTCAAGGGCAGGGGAGGGGGCGAGGAGCCTCTGGTTGCTCAGGTCCAGCTCAATAATCAACTGGCAGTCATGTCCTCTTGATGACCTCCTTCAACAACTGGTCATCTTAATAAGAGTGAAAAAGACAATGTCTCCATTCCTGAGGACACTGAAGTTTCATTGCAGCTGAAAGATACTTGAAAAATTTCAACAAAGAGTCATAAATGCTAAGACATGGGAAGCACGGAGTTCTCCTAAGAGATTTTGGTGGGTGGGTCACTGATGTTTTCCAGAGAAGCAACTCTAAATGGATAATCGAAGTATAGACTTTTCACCCAGTGATCAGTAGATGAACTTTGGCCAGAATAAAGGTATTCCCAGGCAAATTGTCTGCTGTATCGCAATAGAAATAGGGCTATGCTAATTTCAGCAAGAAAGAAAAACACAAATACTGCATTTCCAAATTTAGTCAACGAGGGACATTGAGTCAGGCCACTGGAAACAGGCACAAAGTTTAATCATTCCAAGGAGCTGAGTATTGTGTCTCTTATCTACTAATCTAAAATTAAATTCCCTTTAGCTTTGACATAAAGACTATTTATAGGCATTTTAAAAGAAGAAGAAAACTAAAAAGCTTTAACCCAGGATGTATCTCCTAAACCCAAAGTGATGAGAAGAAAGCGACATCTAATGGTTGGTTACTACAAAACAACTCCATTTGCTCCCCATAACTCAAGAGACTAGAAAAGAGATTCTTTGACATAAACCATCCAACAAGATAGCCTCCAAAGTCATCCTAAAAAAGTCAAAAATACCATCAAGCCATCTGGGAAATGAGCTCACTTCATTCAACCTAATGTCATGCTGAACTGCGGGGTTTAACCAAAAGGCAATCTAAAGATTGAGTATAAACAGCTTAAATACTTTTAGACTTTTAATAATTCTGAGATTTTAAAACTTTTTTCCCTCTGGTGAAAAAATAGTATTTACATAGCACAAACATGTCCCAGACCTTCATCCAAGTGCCTAATATATATTAACTTATTTAAAGATACTTTTACACAATCCACATTTATGCAAGTGAAAGAATCATAAATTCTGTTAGAACTTTTAAGGTCAAAGTAGGAATAAATTAATGTTGTAAACAGCCAGGAATACTAAATGGATTTAATTACTTCTTAGAACAAAACCACAAAGGAACTTAAGACGTCATCATTTATATTTTGGTCCTTACAGCTTGTTGAACAATCTATCCCATGAGAGGAAATACAACATATTTACTTGTTTTTTTAAGTTATCTTGCTCTTTGTTTTATCTTGCTTATCTGTGCAAAGTACTTTTTCCAAACGTCTCTATCCCAACACTGAATTTTAGCAGTACTTTATAGACTTATAAGGTATACTCCCAAATAGTTTCTCTCTTTCCATATTTATCCAATTCTAGAAAAAGTTACCAGGTATAGAGTGGTTCCTGGCTTAAGTTTAATAGGTCAAATGGCCAATACCAAGAATGAAAATACAAATCATGATACACGTTTCTTCTACATCAAAGTGTTTCCATGCATAAATTATAAGTATTATTCTATATTGTCCACTGAAGAAAGATTTCTTATTTATGTGTTAATCACCTTAACTAGCTAAATACCAGTAAATACAAACTGCTGTAAATTCCAATGTAGTTCTATAAAAACTACTTTGTTTTCACCTACAGTTGTATTGATTAATGAATTGCATGCAGCCTCTTGTCTATACATAAATTCAGATTGAGACAGCTTCAGGATGTAAGCTCACTATAGGATATTTTTAGTAATAACCATTCCTTTGCAACTAATTAAGAAAGACATTTATCTCTTAAGGACTTATAACTTGTTCTGAAGCATCCTTTGTTGCTATGTAGACCATCCTCATACTCAAAGGTTGAACGGGTATGGCGTAGGGTTGACTGGTCTGCTTTTGTGAGAGACTTTTGCTGCACATGGAAGCTTCTTTTTTCTTTTGTAATGGTCAGGACAGAAAAGCATAGATTACATAACTTTACCAAAATGCACAAAGCCCATTTTTAGTAATTTACCAACCAAGGAACAATTCTTTCAGGAACCAGACAGAATTCTACACAACTCAATTGTCTTTCCTTAAAAATTGGATATTTTATGCATTATGTATTTGGCACAGAATACATTAAGCTTGTCCATTACCCAACCTGGGAATCCCCACCTCCTTCCAAATCTCTTAGGGGTGTTGGTCATTTCCTGTTCCCGGAACAAAAGGAGTGCACATTTTGGACATACAACCCAGAAGCAGCAAAGAGAATTCAGTGGGTCTATTACCCCACAGGACCCAAGGCGGCCACCTTCCAAAGACTGACCCCTCCCTCATATTTTCTACTCTAGCTCTTCCCTGAAGTACCCAGATAATAGTCAAGGGAAGTGAAAGTCGCTCAGCCATATCCAACTCTTTGCTAACCCCATGGACTAACACAGTCCATGAAATTCTCCAGGCCAAAATATTGGAGTAGGTAGCCTTTCCCTTCTCCAAGGGATCTTCCCAATGCAGGGATCAAATCCAGGTCTCCTGCATTGCAGGCAGATTCTTTCCCAGATGAGCCACAAGTGAAGCCCAGATAATAGTATCTCATGTATATTTCTTGAGTTTTTCAGATGCAAATAACCACCACCAAATAAAATAACTACCTGATGATCATGAGCATGAACCCCAGATTTACTGCCGCCTAAAGCTTGATAATGTTAACCGCCCTGTTACCTCACCATCAACCAACCAGAACTGCCCATGAACTGAGCTGATCACATACCCTGGGATGCCTCTCCCTCATCTGGCCTTTTAAAAATGCTTTACCAAAACCCTTTGAGGAGTTCAGAGTTTTCTGAGTGTGAACCACCCATGTGAGCCTTGTATGGCCCTGCTCCAAGCTCTGATGTGTTGGTTTGTTTGGCCTCACTGTCCAATGCACACATGAGCCTGCATTTGGGAACAGGTTCACTACTTAATCCATCAGTCATCTCCAACTCTTTGCGACTCCATGGACTGTAGCCCGCCAGGCTCCTCTATAGGATAGGATTCCCCAGGCAAGAATACTGGAGTGAGTTGCCATTCTCTTCTCCAGGGTATCTTCCCAACACAGGGATCAAACCCAAGTCTCCGGAATTGCAAGCAGATTCTTTACCATCTGAGATAGGAGGGAAGCCCGGGTGGCAAAGTGGTAAAGAATCCACCTGTCACTGCAGGAAGACACTAAGAGACACTTGTTCAATCCCTGGGTCAGGAAGCTCATCTGGAGTAGAAAATGGCAACCCACTCCAGTATTCTTGCCTGGAAAATTCTGTGGATAGAGGAGCCTGGCAGGCTACAGTCCATGGGGTCACAAATAGTTAGACACAAGTGAACATGCATGCACATGATACCACTGCTTAATTGACAAAGTTCTGACCTGTGTTATCTGTTAGTGACGTCCAAGAGCACAAGCAGTAAGATTTTTTATTTATTTTTTATTTATTTCTCTCAAAGATAGTTAATTAGAAAATTTTTTTAAAAAATTATATCTCTAGCTTTTCTTACTGTGCCTGTTAAGAGAAAGAAATATTTCAGTCAAACTTCTGACTCTGGGGGAAAAAATGACATATTCCTGGCAAAAACAAAAACAAATCCAAGGATGAAACCCCACAAAGTTTCCCTTTCCTAGAAACCCCAAACTCCTTCACAATTTCAGATCCTGGCATACATCAATTTCTTCCCAAATAAGATGCTTTCAACCTTACACAGGAAGCTCTATCACTCCAAGCCTCATTCTAGCTTCTAAGAGTGTCTTGTCTATATTAGATCCTCAATAAATGTTTGAATTAATTCATTATAAGTATAGTGGTAAGTTTCTTTCCAACTTCTTTCATAGGTCAATTTCTCTAGCTACGGTCAGCTAGTAAATATTGTAATTTCAATTCATAGCTGTATTTCAAGAGGAGAGGAGGGAAGCAATTCTGTTTGACCAAACAACTGAGCCAGACCTTGTGTCAGGGAAAATGAGAGAGAGAGTAGCTAAGACAGTTTCTCCCCAAGGCAAGATGTAGTTATGTCTGAAAAGAATAAAACAAGGCAATAGTTTGTCTGGTCATTAGAGGTTTTGGTTTTCATATCTGTGCAACGAAATCCTTGGTCTGAGACGTGGCAGCAACCTAAATCTCCATTAGCAGAGGATGAATGAAGATGTGGTACACATTTTACAATGGAATATTACTCAGCCTTTTAAAAAAATGAAATAATTCCCCTTGCAGCAACATGGATAGACCTAGAGATTGTCATGTAAGTCATACAAGATTGTCATATGAGAGCTAAGTAACTCAGAGTAGATACATTGTATGACATCCCTTATATGTAGAATCTAAAAATATACATACAAATGAACATATTTATAAAACAGAAAGAGACTCACAGATTTAGAGAACAAACTTACGGTTGCCGTGGGGAAGGAAGAGTTAGGGAGTTTGTATGGACATGTACACAATGTTACATTTAAAACGGATAACCAACAAGGACCTACTGTACAGCCCAGGGAACTCTGCTCAATGTTATGTGGTAGCCTAGATGGGAGAGGGTTGTGGGGGAGAATGGATACATGTATATGTATGGCTGAGTCCCTCTGCCATTCACCTGAAACTATCACATTGTTAACTGGTTACACTCCAAAACAAAATAAAAAGTTGAAAGAAAAAAAAAAATCCCTGGGCTGGACGACTTCTGAGCTATGACTTTTGCCATGGAGTCTAGGATAAAAACAAGAAATTGGCTAAAGAAGCCGGGGAGCTTTATAGTGTAACCAACAAGGGCATCTAATTCACCAAAATTCAGAGTGGGGAAGCTTCTCTCATGGGAGAAGAGCTCTGAGAAACAGTCCTAAGGATTTTCTCTCCGTTCTGCACGGCACAGAGAAAGAAAAGGCAGACAGAGAAGTGAGGCAGTAAGGAAATCTGCAGATGAAAACAAAAGGCAAGAAACTCTCCAGCAGCTGTCACAGAAGTGAATTTTCAGAACAGTGAAATGCTTCTCAGTCTACGATAAACATAGAGGTTTTTTCTTTTTTTTAGTTTCCAATCTGTTGCTAACTGATCTCTAAGCTTGGTAAAGGCAGAGACACTGGGACACTTCATCCCTATATTATGAAAACAAAGAACCCAGTATAATAATTATCTAGTTGCTTAGTCCTGGTTTAGAGAATTTTCAGAGAAACTTTGCAGAAGAGCATTAACAATTAACAAACTGAGAAAAACAAATACCATATATTAACACACACATGTAGAATCTGAAAAATATTTGTATAGATGATCTTATTTACGAAGCAGAAATACAGATATACAAACAAATGGATACCAAGGGGGACGGGGATGATGGGATGAACTGGAAGATTGGGATTGACATACTGATACTATGTATAACATAGATAACTAATTAAAATATACTGTGTATACAGGGAACTCTACTCACTGGTCTGTGGTGACCTAAAATGGGAAGGAAATCCAGAAAGAAAGGATATATGTATATGTATAGCTGATTCACTTTGCTACATGGTAGAAACTAACACATTATAAACCAACTATCCTCCAATAAAAATTTTTTTTAAAAAAATGAACAAACTGTGAAGGGCCTTCTTGCAAACTACCAAGTTAGCTTGCAAGAGTTTTATAGATGCTGGCAAAAGACATGACCCTCCTGTGTCAGAGACAAATGACAGGGCCTTATTCACTGCAACAGCAGTAACTGATCAGCATTTGAGCAATTGCTCCAAGCCCCAGGGCTTCTCTGGTGGGTCAGCTGGTAAAGAATCCGCCTCTAATGTGGGAGACCTGGGTTTGATCCCTGAGTTGGGAAGATCCCCTGGAGAAGGGAACGGCTACCCACTCCAGTATGCTGGCCTGGAGAATTCCATGAACTGTATAGTCCAGGGAGTCACAAAGAGTCAGACACAACTGAGCGACTTTTACTTCAGTCCAAGCCCCAACACCAGCAGGCAATGCAGAGAAAGTTCGATCATGTCTGCATCCACAGAGGGTTGTGTTACAGCAGAATAAACCTCAGTTCAGGAAACCTGAATATTTCATAATGGAAAATAGTATGCCTGCCTCTATCCTGGAAAGAAATGTTTTCTTCGTCATGTTGTATAGTGAGATTGCTTACTGACCCTTGGCTCTAGAGGAAAACACTATCCCTACCAAATATTATCAATTTCCTATTGCTGCTGTAACAAATGACACAAACTTCATCGCTTAGCCAATACAGATTTATCATCTTTCAGTGCCAGAGGTCGGAAGTTCAAATTGGACTAAAATGAAGGTATGGGCAAACTTGTATTCCTTCTTGAGGAGAATCCATTTCCTTGACTTTTCCAGCTTCTAGGGGCTACCAGCATTCACTGACTCATGGTCCCTTTCTTACATTTTCAAAACTATCAGAAGATGAGTCCTTCTCACATCAAGTCACTCAGACCATCTTTTCTGTCTCTCTCTCTTCCACTCTAAATGATTTTTATGATTACATTTCACCCACCTTGATAATCCAGGACAACCTCCTTATTTTAAGATCCTTTAGTTTATTAGCATTCTTGATTCTATCTGCAACATTAATTCCGATTTTCCCCACAACCCATTTTCCCCATGAAGTAACAAATTCAAAGGTTTCTGGAATAAAGACATGGACATCTTTGAAGGTAGAAATCTTATTCTGTCTACCACTCAAGACTGTCCTTTATTTCAGGAAGAAACATATTCTCTGTCTTCCAGGGCTGTTAGCTGTACAAACGTCTGTGGAAAAAAACAGTCCAGAACAAAGGGCAGTCAGTCCTTTGCTTCACAAGACATTCAGAAATGTGAGACACTCATGGAAAATTGTCCAACGCTCACCACCACTTGCTATCCTTATATACTTACATAAGAAACTGAGTAGAGATTCTTAATTGCTTTAAATTATGTTCTCTCTCATATTGTTTTTCTTTTGTTTAACATGACATCTGACAGAATCTAGATCAAAGGCTATATTTGTTTATATGGGTTCAAACAGCTAATAATTCTATGTGGAAAGAGAAATTACAATTAGATATTTTAGCAGAAATTTCCTAGTTTAATCAGAGACTAAGTGTACAATGAACAATCAACTTGCAGAGATCAATGAACACTTATAAGAAAACAAATCAGCTTAAATAGCCCACACAGTCAGTTTGGCAGACAGTGTCAGAGGGAGGGTCCTTTTGATATTTCATTCCAGTGCTAAAAAATTTTCTATGTCAGAAAATTCTTCATACTTAACCTTAAATATTACTCTTGCAGCCTTAACCCATCTCCTGTTAAACTGTCTCCAGGGATATCTCTCTCATGATCCTTTGTGCCTTCCAGAAGGGACAAAAATGAAAGACTCTCATGATATTCCTCCTTAATAAATTGTTCTAAAAGAAATTTGCCTGTCATTCCTACACCGAACCTACAAACAAGATTCTTTGGTAAACTTTAGTTTTGCAATGAAGACAAGTTCTACCCATACTAAGTTATTCTTACTGAAGTAAATAGGAAAATGTTGTCACTTTCGGAGAAATATTTGCATTTTATATGTTATTTAAAATAGAAGTTTCAAATAAAGCACCAAGATAAAAACAGATGAAAAAGTGATATGAGACCCACGTGCGAAATTTACAAAGGAGTAAACTAAAAACCTGTGACATGACTCTTGAAATTTTTTATGAGCATTAAGACTATAAAAGCTCAGATTGTTAGAATTGAAAATTTGTGAAGAGGATTTCTTTGGAGGCAGCTGTTATTCTTCTGTTTCAATACCCCATTGGGTTTGGGGGGAAGGCTTACTCTTATCCTTAAGGCAAAAGAAAGCTTCGAGGCAACTACTCTAAGAGTAAACAATTCTCTTGACTTGGCAACAAGATGATGAAGAGTTTGCTGCCATGCTGGGATCAGCCTTCACATACAGAGTTTATTTAAGCAAAGACGGTTTCCTGTAGACCATATGTGGCACTAGAGCCCCCATGTAGAGTGTACAGGTTGTGTGCTGTCAAGAGCACAATATCTAGGGGCTTCCCTGGTCATCCAGTGTCTGGGAATCCAGCCATGCAATGCAGGGGATCACTGGCTCCATTCCTGGTCCAAGAGGATCCCACGAGTCACAGAATAACTAAGCCCATGGGTCACAGCTACTGAGCCCACGTGCTGCAACCACTGAAGCCTGTATGCCTTAAAGTCCATGCTCCACAGCAAGAGAAGCCACTGCAATGAGAAGCCCGCACGCCCCAACTAGAGGGCAGCCACTGCTCGCCACAGCTAGAGAAAGCCTGCTCACAGCAATGAAGACTCAACACAGCCAAGATAAGAAAGAATACAACGTCTACAGTGCATGAAGATGTGGTGCATATGTACAATGGACTGTGAGCCATAGAAAAGAACAAAATAATGCTATCTGCAGCAACGTGGATGAACACAGAGATTATCATATTAAGTGAAGTAAATCAAAGACAAATATCATATGATATCCTTTATATGTGGAATCTTTAAAAAAAAAGATACAAATGAACTTATTTACAAAACATAAACAGACTCACAAACATAGAAAAACTTATGGTTATCAAAGGGGAGAGGGGAGAAGGATAAATTAAAGAGTTTGGGATTAAAATATATATATCACTATATATAAAATAGAGAACAAGGACCTACTGTATAGCACAGGAAACTCTCAATACCTTATAATAACCTATAATGGAACAGAAATTTTAAAGTATATATATTTATATTTATACATACATATATATATATATATGTATAACTGAATCATTAGAAAAGATCCAATTCTGGGAAAGATTGAGGGCAGGAGGAGAAGAGGGCAACAGAGGATAAGATGGGTGGATGACCTCACCAACTCAATGGACATGAGTTTGAGCAAACTCTGGGAGACAGTGAAAGACAGGCAAGCCTGGTGTGCTGCAGTCCATGGGGTCACAAAGAGCTGGACACGACTTGGCGACTGAACAACAACAGAAACTGAGTCACAACTAACACAACATTGTAAACCAATGTTTATACTTCAATTAAAATTTTTCTTTTTAAAGAGTAATAAATTGGGTGGGGGTCATTTACGTGGTAGAATATTTATTTTCTGCACATGGCCATAAAGGCCTCCTTCCAAAAAAACCAGCATATATTACAACAATTTTGTAACAGATAGAAACAAAGTGTCTTAAGGAAATCATGTCTATTAAATACAAAAGCATTGTGTTTGGAGCATTTGGAGGCAGCTGTGATTCTTCTGTTTCAATATCCCATTGGGTTTGGAGGGAAGGCTTACTAATATCCTTAAGGCAAAAGAGAGCTTCTAGGCAACTACTCTAAGAGAAACAATTCTCTTGATTTGGTAACAAGATGATGAAGAGTTTTGTGGACTTTGTGTGTGTGAGAGAGAGTGTGTGTATACACCAGCATAGGGATTATCTAGAATCTCATTCAATCAAGCTGCCTGGAGAAATTCAGGAGAAAGTTCAGCAAAGGCAAACAGAAGCCAGAAGCTGACCACCAGACTGTAAGAGTCTGCAGATGGCATAAGCAAGAGTGTTCGATTGGAAAGAGAACTACAGATGAGAAACCCCCAACCATGAGAGGAAACGTGTCCACAGGAAAGACCGCAGGGCGCCACTGCTTGCCCATGCCACGCTTTTGTGTTTAAGAAACAGAGAGTTCATTTGAATGGTGGTAAATCCCCTTCTGTTAAAGTTGATGACCAGCCAGAACCTTCTTGCCCTGCTCCACATCTCTCTTCCCCATTTCCTATCTCAACTGCCCAGGTCAGTAACATTGGTTGACAAGATGAAAAAGTGAAGGGCCCACATGTGCAACGTGCTACCACAGAGGGATGAGCAAATCCTATAGGGATGCTGGTCCTCAAACTTCTCTCTCATGGTATCAGACACCCCACACTTAAATGGCTTCTGTACAACCCCAAAATCTACTTCACACACGCACATGGAAAATGATTTACAATATTCCTTCAGCATCTAATATTTGGTAAATCTTGACTTTTTATGCTTTGATCTTCACCAAGTTGTTTCAGTCGTGTCCAACTCTTTGTGACCCCATGGACCATAGCCCACCAGGCTCCTCTGTCCATGGAGTTCTCCAGGCAAGAATACTGGAGTGGGTTGCCATTTCCTCTTCCTGGGGAACTTCCCGACCCAGGAATCGAACCCATGTCTCTTAAGTCTCCTGCACTGGCAGGCGGATTCTTTACCACTACCGCCCCCTGGGAAGCTGGTCTTCACTAGAACTCAGAAAATCATCAAAGAGGGCAAACTGAAACCTCAGGAAGAAATGTAAAACACAAGCCTAAAAGTGCAAAGAAGATCAAGGGGCAAATAGGAATAGAGCAAGATAAATGAAAACAGATTGAAGCAGACTAAGGAGCCAGACCTCCAAGGAGGACAATGAAATATTTAACTCAATTTGTACTTCATGATAAAGTCAATGAAAGCAAGGTGGCTGACAGGTGGCCTGATATCACTGCCTCCAGCATCTATCCAGCACCCCCCAAGGTGACCATAAGCAGTTGTGCATCCTAAAATGTGTATAATGGAAGATCAAGTTGTCCAGTTAAGAACCCAAAGAAACTGCTGGGACAGGAGACGTCAACATCAGGAATATAGACCCAGAATGGACAGTGACTCCAAAAATCACAATGATGCAATGGGTCTCCACTGACAGAAGACAGAAAACACTCAGAGGGTTTGTCCAATTCAGTAAGTCCAAACCAGATCAGTAACCAAGATATTTGAGAGAAATGAGGTAGCTTTGAAATCTTATTTGATACAAATAAGCAGCAGTCTCCCACAGATAACACACACGCTAGCCCTGAAGGTGTGCAGAGATTATAGACTGGGTACAAGGTCCCAGCTAATTTTAAAGCAACAGGTTTTCAGATTTTGTACTTTTCTAGGCACACTTCCCTATAACTTGTCTGAGTGATAATGAAACCCAGTCTTTTACACTCACTTTGCTCCCAACATACAAATGAAAGGCCTACTTCCCACCCACCTCAAACCTTAAAATGATTCTAGGACCAGAGGGACAATTTGGTAACTACTTCAATGAAAACCCCATAAATGGTTTCACATATATACACCCCCATGGATCTAATTAAGAGAAGCATTTCCTATATATTTCTACATATATACAATTTTATTCAAACTTTTAAAAACTTACACCTAGGAATGTGTTCCCAGATAGTAAGGTATAAAATAAAACCAGAAAGTATTTGTTCTAGGGTGTGAAATGACCTACAAGTTCAAGTTGGTAAGTCGTGTCTGATCTTGCAACCCCATGGACTGTAGCCAGGCTCCTCTGTCCATGGGATTCTCCAGGCAAGAACACTGGAGTGGGTTGCCATTTCTGGCTGACAATACACTACCTCGATTTGAGTAATATTAACAATTCTATGGGTATTCACTTTAAAGCACTATTCAGACTTTTTTAAAAATGAATGAAGGCTTCATTGCTTTCCTCTAGTGAGTAAAATCACATACTTAGAAGCTTAAAATATTATCTATTTATTATCTGTTTTTAAATTAGATTTTCCCCAGATTTATTGAGATACAACTAACAAAACATTATGTAAAATTAAGATGTGTTGATTTGATACATTTATATATTACAAAATGATTATCACCATAGCATTAGTCATCCAGTCACATAATTCTTTTTACTTTTTTATAAGTATGGTTAATGTACAATATTAAATGTTACAGATGTACAACATAGTGATTCACAATATACACCATTTATAATATTGGCTAGATTCCCTGTGCTTTACAATATATCCTTGTAGCTTATTTTTTTATACAGAATAGTCTGTACTCTTAATATCCTACCCCTCTATTTCCCCTCCCCTTTTCCTTCTCCTCGCTAGTACCCACTAGTTTATTTTCTACATCTTTGAATCTGGGGGAGTTTTTGGTTATATTCACTAGTTTATTTTCTAGATTCCACAAATAAGTGATTATCATATAGTATTTGTCTTCCTCTGACTTATTTCACTTAGCATAATGCCCTCCAAGTCCATCTATGTTACTGCAAATGGCAAAATTTCATTCTCTTTTATGGCTGAATACTATTCCATTGTATATATCTGCTATATCTTCTTTATCCATTCATCTATTAATGGACACTGAGGCTGCCTCCACATCTAGGCCGTTGCAAACACTGGGATGCATATAATTAAGGAAATTATTGTTCTAACCGATAATATACTCTAGTCTTTTACAGTCACTTTGCTCCCAAGTTACAGAAGAAAGGCCTACCTCTCACCCTTCTCAAACCTTTAAGTGATTCCAGGACCAAAGAGAATATTTGATGATTTCTACAATGAGAGTCCCATAAACAATTTCACATATATACATCCCAATAGATCTAATTGAGAGATGTACTTTCTGCATATTTTTACTTTTCAAAAAAGTTATCAAATACCTATATTGTTTTGAGCAGCTACAGAATAGAAAAGTGAAAGTGAAAGTCACTCAGTTGCGTCCGACTCTTTGCAATCCCACGGACTATACAGTCTGTGGGATTCTCCAGGCTAGAATACTAGAGTGGGTAGCCTTTCCCTTTTTTCCAGGGCATCTTCCCAACCCAGGGATCAAACCAGGTCTCCCACATTGCAGGCTATTCTTTACCAGCTGAGCCACAAGGGAAGCTCACAGAGTAGAAGGAGCATTCAATGCTAAGGAAATATTTTAACATAACAACCTTAGTGTCACAGAAAAATATATGCAATTTTTTTAACTTCAATTTATGTATCTTTTGTCCTTACAATTATGTTTACTAGAGTAAATGCTGGAGAAGACAATGGCAACCCACTCCAGTACTCTTGCCTGGGAAATCCCATGGACGGAGGAGCCTGGTAGGCTGCAGTCCATGGGGTTCCCAAGAGTCAGACACGACTGAGCGACTTCACTTTCACTTTTCACTTTCATGCACTGGAAAAGGAAATGGCAACCCACTCCAGTGTTCTTGCCTGGAGAATCCCAGGGACGGGAGCCTGGTGGGCGGCCGTCTATGGGGTCGCACAGAGTCGGACAAGACTGAAGCGACTTAGCAGCAGAGTAAATGTATCAGTCAGGGGGCAAGAGACGCAAGACCACTGGGAAATAGAGAGAAATGTATTTTAAGGAATTGGCTCCTGTGATCGAGGGGGCTGTCAAGTTTGAACTTTGCAGGGCAGTCTGACAGGCTGGAAATTCAGGCAGGAGTTAACGTGTCAGTTTTGAGGCAGAATTCCTTCTTCAGGAAACCTCTGTTACGGCTCTGAGGGCACTCACCCCATCACAGGGAACAACGGTAGAAGTGCAAAAGTATGTTACATCAGGACCAGATTCTCTAAGTGGAATGAAAATGCAATTTCAAAGAGTACAAGAATAACAACACAATACTTAATACCATGATCAAATCTTTCAAAAGAGCGTTGTAAAATATGTATGAACTGCATCCTTGTGAAATCTTTAACTTGGGATAAAAATTTTAGGTGGCAACATAACAGGATGCAGAAGTATGTAAGTACTGGTTAGCAATACTCCTTTAAAGGTCATGCAAGCAAAAGAGTTTGAAGACAATCTAGGGTTATAGAGTGTAGTTGTGAATGAACTCAGACTGTATTGTGCACATGAATCAGCTATGTTAATTTAGGACGATTACTTAAATGGGGTTCCTCAGTTTGGGGATGGGTTTTATTTTAATGTTATAGTAACAGTACTTCAGCTGGTTTAGGAGATTAAGTGGGACAGCATTTAGGAAGCACAGCACAGTTCCTGATGAAGCTGATCCTCTACAAATGTTTTCATTATTCAGCAGGTCATTTGCAGAAAATGATCCCCCGAGACCTATAATAGAGGGAAATGATGCCTGGCTCGTCCCACCAGGTTCATCTCCAGCTTAATCCAGTGTTAACATCCCAGTGTTCTGTGTGGATAATGAAAGAATGGTCCTTAATCCCAACCTCAGCTCAGCATGGACAGGCATGCTAGCATTGGAATCCTCGCATTTTCCTAAGCATATATTGGACACTAGCTCTCTCTTGTATTAGAAACGTATCCCAGCCAAGTTTCTTCTCAATGGTTGCTGTTGTACTTAAAAGATCTCTAACGACCAGGAGCTCCAAGTGTCCTTTGCTGAGCTACTCAACTATGAGATGAATTTCATGTCTAGAAACACTTTATTTCCAGCTCAAGTGAGTTTGTCTGTCTAGAGGCATTAGCTGATGCTTTCTGGTGAACTCAATAAAGAACCATTCCCTTTGGAACTTCCCTGGTGGTCCAGTGGTTACGATTCCACCTTCCAACGCAGGGTGTGTGGGTTCAATCCCTCGTCAGGGAGCTGAGATCCCATATATCACAGGGCCAAAAAAATAAACCATAAAACAGAAGCAATGTTGAATTTTGGCTGTAGCCCTTGCAGACAGAGTGTGTCTACCCTGGGGATTCCTTTCTAGGTTTTTCCTGACCTTCAACACCTGTGTTATTCTTTCCCAACCTCTCCTGTTGGTCCTGTGACCAGGCGCAGTCCTTTGACCTTCCTGAGCTGCCTCTCACAGGTCAAACCATCCCTCTCAAGACTCATACCTGTAAAAGCCATGAATAATTGACCTATCTCACTGTTTTCTGGAATTCTGCCTGTTTTTCCTAATGAATCATACTGAGTCATACTATTAATAGATGGTTTTTCCAAATTTAATTCTTTGCATTTTTGTCAAGTGGAGCCTAGGAAACAGGCCTCTCCAAAGAGGCCTGTGAAGCCTTAAATTCCCCAACCAGGTCTCAAACCCAAACCAATGGCTGTAAAAGCACCTAGTCCTAATCACGGGACCACCAGGGAATTCCCCTTTTTATCTTTTCTGAGGAAAAAAAGAAATCCACCTCGTCTGCTACTACTACTACACACACACAATTAGGAGGAGAGGGGGAAAAAGCAGATGCAAATGTGATTTTCTGACTTTAAACCTTTTGAAGACATTTGCACTATTTACCCTATGTCCTTCATTTATTAGGTCGCCAGAGAAAACCAGTTTTTCCGGGAAAGCTGAGATGGTCTCTCCTGTCTCACAGCTAATGAGATTTCCAACCTGTCTCTTGCTTTTGCTGAGAAGACCGGCTTCCTACCATTTCTGTCCTTTAGGTGGCAGCATGATCCCTAACACAGAGCTGTCCTTTTTCCCCAAGTTATACAAGTCTCACAATCAAAACAGTTGAATTATCTGAGGGGTGTGGCGGAGCTGGAGTGGTTCAAAGGGGAAGGGAGAGTCAGTGAGGATAGCGATGTGCACAAGAGAGAAGCCAAACGTTGTCCATAGAATCCAATATCCCAGCAACCACACTCATGGCCAAGAGAGCACACCGTGGATCTTTATCCCCAAATTCCACTATCTCTTGCCAGATTCTTGCTACTGTGTGCCAGACAGTTCTAGATGGCCGTACTGTCTTGGAGCATAGTAACAGAACTAGATAAGTGTCCTTTCTAGTACTAAGGTAATAGAGTGTAAACACTGGGATCCAAAGGTGAATAAAATGGATGGCTCCCATTCACTTATTCTACCCTCACTGATCTTATATTTTAATGTGGGATATAGACAATTAAACATTTAACAAGTAGGAATATAAGTTTAGGTGGTCATAGGGCCATAGGAAAAATGAGACCAGGTAAAAGGCTAGAGTGGGTGCAGGGAGTGGCCATTTCAGATAGTGCTGTCTCGGGACGTCTCTCAGGAGGTGCAGAGACCCGGTTAAGTGAGGGAGACAGTAAATGTCTGAGGGGGAAAAAGCAAGGGGAACAGCAATGCAGTTGTTGTGGGAACACTGACCGAAACCGCCTGCCCTGGCCAGACACCACAGTGACCACCCGCATGAGTCACTTTAACAACAGGAGGCCCTAGTAAGGAACTTGGAACTAACAAGCTACCACCAACTGGAAGAATTCAGGCAAGGTCAAAGAAGAAAGGACACACAAGTCCATACATCCTACCAACCTCCCAGAATCCTTCTCACTGGACTCCATCTTGGCTGAGCTATATGAGCCAACCAGGAAGAACCCTGGGCCAGAGAGACCCAGAAACAAACCACATCACCATAAAACGCCTGGCTGCCCCTTCCCAATAAAGTCTTTTGCTTTGTCAGCATATGTGTTTTCTCGGACAGTTCATTTCTGAGTGTTAGACAAGAGCGCACTCTTGGGCCCTGGAAAGAGTCCCCCTTCCTGTAACACAGGGGCTACTGTGCTCAGACATCCTTGGCTTATTGGGGAAAAGAAGAAACTGCTCTGGTTGCGACTGGGTAAGCAAAGAGAGGAAGAGCTGGAGAGATGACGCCCTGCAAGGCCTTGGAAGCCAGAGGGAAAGTGCCAAGATTTATTGCAATGGTTAGGAAAAGCCTTTGGAGGGAGGGGTTTGAACAGAGGAACCATGGGGTCTAACTGTGGGGATGGGGGGCGGGGGGCGCTAATATTTCTTTGGCTGCACCAGATCTTAGTTTTGGCATGCAGGCTCTTTTAGTTTGGGCACGTGGGATCTAGTTCCCAGGGTTCGAACCTGGGCCCCCTGCATTGGGAGCATGGAGTCTTAGCCACTGGACAACCAGGCAAGTTCCCTAGTTGTAATTTTAATGGGATCACTCTGGCTACGTGGCAGAGTATATATATCCTGGGTTTGGAGTCAGGGTGGTAAAAGTAGGAGGAGAGAGGCCAGTCAGGAGGCTGCTGCAAAGGCCAGGGGAGGGATGGAGGTGGCTGGTAGCAGAGGACGGGCTGGAGGCAGAAGGCAGGGAGGATGGTCTGTCAGAAAGGCAGGAAGAGACGTGGCAGGAGGCATCAGTAGTTCTATTCTGTTCCACTGGATTTATGTCTCTATTAGTTATTCTATTGCATGTGTGAGCTCAGTCGTTTCTGACTGTGTGTGTGACCCCCATGGACTGTAGCCTGCCAGGCTCCTCTGTCCATAGAATTCTCCAGGTAAGAATACCAGGAGGGGACAGCCATTCCCTTCTCCAGGGGATCTTCCTGACCCAGGAATCAAACCTGCGTCTCCTGAATTGGCAGGCAGATTCTTTACCACTGAGCTACCTGGGAAAACAGACACCACATAGGCAAAAGGATACACAAGTCTAAAGCTCAATGGGAAGGTCAGCAGTAGAGAAAATACTAGAGTCCTGCATACGTAGGTCCCTTTTCTAACCAGTTAGCTGAATAAGAGCACCAGGAAGCAATTGTGGCTACAGAAGCCTCCAGGGACTGAGTCCTGGGGCACTTGAACACTTGGAAGAGTGTAGAAGAAAATCACATGTGTCCCACAGTTTGGCATTTCACTTAAGAGAAAGTGATCAACTGTGTCAAAAGCTTCTGAGAGTCCAAATAAATGAGTCCCATGAATGAATTTAACTTGGTGAAAAGTCACTGCCAATGCTGACAAGGGCACTCTCGACAGAATGTGGGGAAAGAACTGATGAGAGTGAAATAGAGAACATCAAGGGAAGGACATGGAGTGGAGAAAGCCTGTGGATTTTGGCTGTAAAGAGGAACAGAGAAAGGAGGCAGAAACTAGAGGGAGAGGGAAGTTCTAGGGAGAACTTTGAAAGGAGGGAGAAATTTCAGTATGTGCTGGTAGACAGCATCCAGAAGAGAGAAGGAAACAGTGATGCAGGAGAAAGGGGAAGAATAATCGAGGAACAGAACCAAGCGAGGCGGAGGAGAGCCATCACACAGGTGGAGGGCAGGACCTCGGCGAGAAGCAGGGACAGCTCCTGTAGGAAGGGACGGTCACAGCAGCCAGACCAGAGTCAGGACTCCGCAGAGATGGGGTGGGAGGGAGGCGGCGGCGGTTCCCTTCGGATTGCTTCCATTTTCCCCATGAAATAAGATTACTGGCCAAGAGGGAAGAGAAGGAGGGAGTGTTGAATGTTTGATGAGAGAGGAGAAGGTGTAAAATATTCCTCATTGGAATGAATAAGGTGACTTCATTGCAGAGATTACAACAAAGTGTCTGGAAGTTCCATAGACCTCTTTAAGGTTTGGGATCACAGATTGACACTTAGTCTTGTCAGTCCATGTTTGGGTTTTTTTCTTCTAGTCACTGGAAGATGGATCAGGAGGTTCCCCTGGTTTCTCCCCAGGCCTCTCTCATCACTCCTCTGGCTTCTTCTTTTTCTCAACTTTCTCTCCTCTTTCCACTAACACAGGGTCCAAAATGCAGACTTTAAAGGCCCTGTCTCTGTCACTTTGTCTTACATCTCTGCACATCCCTTCTCAATGATTGCATTTGGTGCCTGAGTTCAGCTATCTTCTCCCAAATGTAGATTCTGATGTCTAGCCCCTCTCCAGATTGAAATGTTTGTCTCCTGGACATTTCCAACTAGATCTTCCACTGGTTTATAAAATTCAGCAAGCACAGGGCAGCTCCACAAAGCCTGGTGATCATTTTTCACTTACTCTCACCCACCCAATCTTCAAGAGGCCTTAGAGTTGACTTCAATGCCTTTCTCTTAGTTTTTCCTTTGTTCCCCTTGTATCTGAGCCATTGCCAAGAATTTCTACCAATTCTACTCCCATCCTGTCTTTTAAATTTAACTTTAGAATGATTACTCTCATTTATGCTGGTGTTTCTCTTTAAATCCATTTTTCTTTAAGGGCCTGGTTAACAAATATAAGAGACTACATCAAATTAAAGAGCTTTTGCACAGCAAAGGAAACCATCAGCAAAATGACAAGACAATCTACAGAATAGAAGAAGATATTTGCAAATCACATATCCATAAGAGATTAATATCCACAATAGATAAGAACTCTAACAGCTCAACAAAAAACAATCAATTAAAAAATTGGCAGAGCAACTGAATTGACACTTTTCTAAAGAAGACATCCTGATTGCCAACAGGCACGTGACAATATGTTCGATGTCATTAATTATTAGGGAAATGCAAATCAAAAGCATCAATTCTTTGGCACTCAGCCTTCTTCATGGTCCAACTCTCAACCTGTACATGACTACTGGAAAAACCATTGCTTTGATTAGACTGACCTTTCTCGGCAAAGTGATATCTCTGCATTTTAATAGACTGTCTAGGTTTGTCATAGCTTTTCTTTCCAAGGAGCAAGTGTCTCTCACTCCATGGTTTCAGATAATCCCAAACTCAGCAGCACCTCCTCTTCCTTTTCCATCGTGGTAACACTCTGGTATTTACACTTCCCAGCCCCCTCTGCAGTAAGAATAGGGCCAAGTGATTAATTTCACTCATGAAACACATCCCTTCTAGACTGAAAGCCAAGGACTCCCTCTGCCTCTCTCTTCCCTGCCAGACCCCTTGGAGGGCACGTGTTCCAAATGGCTTAGCTACAAGATGAAGAAAAATGGCCTGGCCCATTTCAGACTCTATACAAGTGAGAAGTAAACAGATTGTGTTATACCACTAGGATTTGGGCTTTGCCTAATGAAGCAGCTAACATCAACTACCCCAATGCCCTACCCCTGTGCTCTTGGTTATACAAATATCTTTGCCAAAGTTGCTTTCCCTCTACCTATCCATGATTACTAGTTATTGAAACCCTCTTATTCTTAAAAGTGGTATTTCCCAAACCTGATACTTTGATTGGCTGGTCCATGATGAAAGTGCACCTAAGTTAAGAAGGAAATCTAAAAATGACCATGCAGTAAGATTTCCTAAAAGCAAGGATATTGAGTTCTTGGACTGAGATAACTCCTTTCATCTTCAAATCCCTTCTTTTATAAAAATAATGGTGATATATTTGGATGGCAGAACAGGCTCACTCTGCCACTGCCCATGATTGGGCAAAATAAAGTTTGCCATCTGTATTTTGTTTCTAATGTTGTGTTCTAGATGTTATCACTTTATAATGTTCCCAAGTCTAGAACACACCACCACTTTAAAGCACAACTCAACTGATCACCTCCACCAGCAAAGTGTTAGTTGGTCAGTCATTGCCGACTCTTCACACCCCTATGGACTGTAGTCCACCAGGTTCCTCTATCCATAGAATTCTCCAGACAAGAATACTGGAGTGGGTTGCCATTCCCTTCTCCAGAGGATCTTCCTGACCCAGGGATTGAACCCAGGTCTCCTGCATTGCAGGCAGATTCTTTACCATCTGAGCCACCAAGGAAACCCTATTGCTTGCTTCACCAGCAGGCCTTCTCTTAGATTCCAGACCCAAAGTGATTTCTGAGGTCATTTATTTTGCTTTGAGCCTTTGAGCTTATTTTCTCTCTTCTCCTGGAGAGAAAATCCCTTCAGAACAAGTGAGACCCTTTCTTATTACCCATACCAAGGAGCCCAGAACAAACATTTTTATACAAGTAGGAAAACAGATCTAGAGAAAGTAAATTACTTGGAAATTATCATTTCTCACATTTACTGAGCACACTCAGTATGTGGGAGACATTCTCCCAAGCAATTCACACGTATCCACTCATTTCATCCTCCCAACAAGCCCACTCAGTAGGTTATTGTCACATTCTTGTTTTGCAGACAGCTTCTGCAACCAGCCCAAATTCACACAGCTAGGAAGGGGTTCCTTGAAGAATCCCCATAGCCTGGCTTCAGAGTCCATGCAGCTCACTAACTTTTGAAAATACAAATCAGGTCTCCTAGTTCTTGACTGGCATTGTTTTCTAGAAGACCATGGCTATGAAATCATTGTTTCTTCAACCTAGGTCTTTTTAAAGTATTTAGCATAGCCAGTAAGTTCATCAAATGATTCACCCCTTTTGTGATGGTGAATCAGTATTTCAGTATAAGCTGAAGCCCCAACACTCTGGTCACCTGATGCAAAGAGCTGACTCATTAGAAAAGACCCTGATGCTGGGATAGAACGAAGGCAGGAGGAGAAACTGGGGACATACGATGAGATGGTTGGATGGCCTCACCGACTCAATAGACATGAATTTGAGTGAACTCTGGGAGATAGTGAAGGACAGGGAAGCCTGGTGTGCTGCAGTCCATGAGGTCACAAAGAATAGGACAGGACTTAGTGACTGAACAACAACAACAAATTTCAGATTTCCCATTCTATGCTCTAATTTTAGCTGTTAAAGTCTTCCTATTTCTATGTGAATTACTTTTCCAGCAGTCTACTGGAAGAAAGTAAATTAAGTCATCAAACATTGTTCAGGCAACTGTGGCAGAAACTCAATATGGGAGGAAATAAGCCAATAACATCAAGATTCTTTTAGTGAGGGTTTTTCAATACCTATTTGATCAGGCTTAAATAACCTGGACTCATCTGAGAGCCTAAGACTTTAAATGCAGTGGATACCCCCACCAGTTGAATCCTTTTGATAACTTGTATGCCATTTCGGACTTTAAAAGTCTGGACAGAATTTTGAAGTTCAAACACTAGGAAACTATCAGTGCTACAAAAAATAAAAATCAAGAACAGGGTGGTTGTCCTGTTAAAGGGAGGCCCAAGTGATTTTATTCTAAGGGCATTTCATATTTTATTTGCCTGAGGCACCGCTCTTGGAAATCACAAATTTAACAATGGAACACCCCTAGAATGACATAATTTCCCTGAATATTGATCACAGTGAGCAACAGGGGTCAAAAATACACTTTATTAGATGCAAAAAGATTAGTTAATGTTTCTAGAAGTCCAAGATTACCAAATTTACATACCATCTCAATGCCAGTGGAGTCAATGTCCCCATCCTCTGTATCAGTGAGGAAGAGTCCCGAGAGGAAGGGTCTTTCTACACCAGAGAGTACCCCCTACCCTCTGCCAGCAAACTTCTACTAGAAAGCCCGCTTGCCTACTCCTCCACATGTTTCTTCCAAGGACTTCACAGCACCAATAATTCGCCCTGGGGTGGCAGGAGATACCTTTGAGCAGTCCTATAATGCACCCAGGAACAGGACTCTGACAGCTGAGCTTACGACCTCAAGAATAAAGTAAGTCTCTCTTGCATGTATTCAGTTGCTCAATCATGTTTAACTCTTTGAGACCCTATGGATTGTAGTCCAGCAGGCTCCCCTGTCCATGAGGATTTTTCCAGCAAAAATACTGGAGTGGGTTGCTATTTCCCTTCTCCAGGGATCTTCCAGGCCCAGGGATGGAACCCGGATCTCCTGCACTGCAGACAAGTTCGTGACCAACGAACCACTGGGGAAGCCCCAGGTCTCTCTTGGTGAGACATTTTAGACTTGTTCATGTTGATCAGCTGCCTCTCGATGCCAAAGACTCACATGGAATTTAGACCTGGTGCATCCCTCCCACAGAGCAAATCATCTCTCCTTCAAAAGACAACCCTGCCCCCTGCTACAGAAGATCCAAAAGCGCTGATGATTTGCAGAGAAGACTACAGACCTCACTAGAACTCAAGTAGCCTCCCTACCTCCTGAGATTTTGTGCATCCTTTCTCTAAGAAACACATGCTTATACTGACTAGTGGAGAAGGAAATGGCAACCACTCCAGTATTCTTGCCTGGAGAATCCCATGGACAGAGGAGCCTGGCAGGCTATAGTCCATGGGGTCACTAAGAGTCAGACACAACTGAAGCAACTTAGCACATGCGCATACTGACTAGGAAGTTGGGGTTATATGTCACCTATTTTTACAGAAAGAGACAATGTTATATTGCCATAATAAGGTAATATTCTATCAACATACATGTGTGCTGCTGATTTTTAAGTCACAATCTACATTGACATTAACACAGCATGTAAGTAAATAAAGCAGTAACTTCTAGAAATATACAGGGAAATTCCTAGAGATACACATGTACAGTATTCTACCCAAAGACACAGTAAATAAAACTATATTTCCTAAAAATATACCATTTTTAAGTAACCAAAAAGCATTTACAAGATTCCACTATATAGCAAGTGAAAAAGAGAACTTCATAAAGTGCAAAATTCAAAAACTGATCCAGGCCACAGTTGTCAACCTTATACAATAAAAGTAGAAATTTACAACAAAAGAAAAAATGAAAAAAGACTTGGCAATTTAAAAGCACTTATTCAAATAAGTTGCAGGTGATGATCATGTTTTTAATTAAAGCTTCATAAAAAGCTTTTAGGGGTATGTGTTTTTGAGGTTAAACCTATATTTCTAATGTAAATGTTTCAATGCCAACATTGCTTATTATTTACAAAGAAATATCACCATGGCCAGCCAAAGATCTTCCGGGGTTTAATTATTTCTACTGAAATAATTTTGGTTTCCATAGAAATCTCAAATGGCTGACCCTTTAGAACAGCCTGTAGGGGACATATTGTAGACTTTAGGATGAGCCTAGAATATAAATTCAGACCCTGTAGTAAGTTCTATTACAAATTTATGACCTCTTTAAAGTGCATGTTTAAAAGATGGTGAATCCCCAAGTTGGGTGACTCTCTCCTAACTCAAACTATTTCTCCCAAATGGAATTTAAGATCATAGATTTGCCTCTAACTTACTCTAAGATAATTTCCCTAATGTGTGCTCTTCTTGGAGCAAAGAAATTCATATAGGCTATTAATTAAATCTGTCCCCTAAAGATGAGGGAAGGAACATGAAATTATAGTTCTAAATATACCCACTATATACCTCCAGACACCGGAAATATTTTAACATTTGTAAAATACATGTCTACATAGAATCAACTTAAAATACTTTCGTATTTTACTTTTTGTATTTATTTTGTACTTTGTATTTAAGTATTCCTTATTCTGAACCTAGGCCTCCAGAATTAAAAATAACACCTTGGACTTTCCTGGTGGTGGAGTGTATAAGAATCCACCTGCCCATGCAAGGGACAAGGGTTTGATCTCTGGTCCAGAAAGATTCCATGTGTTTTGGAGTGGTTAAGCCCATGCACCACAACTACTGAGGCTGTTCTGTGTAGCTACTGAAGGCCGCATGCCTGTAGCCGGTGCTCCGCAACAAGAGAAATCACGACTGTGAGAAGCCTGTGAATTGCAAAGAGTAGCCCTCACTCGCCCACACTAGAGAAAGCCCATGCAAAAGCAACGAA
Source organism: Odocoileus virginianus (assembly GCF_023699985.2). Taxonomy (NCBI): domain Eukaryota; kingdom Metazoa; phylum Chordata; class Mammalia; order Artiodactyla; family Cervidae; genus Odocoileus; species Odocoileus virginianus. The sequence goes on along the minus strand of NC_069696.1, from coordinate 24,818,568 downwards.
GACCCAGGGCAGTCAAAAATAAAAATAAAATTAAAAAAATAATAAAAAGACACTTTAAAAAAAAAGACCCTTAGATAAATAATAACACACCAAAAAATAACAATGGTCAGGGAAGAAAACTATATGATTTAACAGGTCAAATAAAATTACTCCATGGGCACTTAAGAACTCAGGCATTTTCAATAGGCTGAAAGATTATTTTCTATAAAAGGAAACATATGTTATCCATACAAATCTTTTCATTAAACCCCAAAGCCCCATCTACTTGCTGATTATAAAAATTCTACATATGGAAAGAAGGTTTAAAACCACTGATCTTGAAATTCAATGTATGTGCGCACAGACATATGTACATAATTTGGATGTGTAACTTTAAGCAGCATGTAAAATGTCTTTGTGGGTCTTGTTCCGTTTTACTTTTTTCACTGTTAAATGATTCCGTGTTTTGGAGCAACAGTTTCATGCCTGGGTTTCTGCTTTAACGGGATTTCTTATTTTCTCTGGCCACACACAGTTGCAGGAAATTTAATTTGGCCCCAAGAGTCTATGCACCAGGCACTGGTGCTTTTATTTACCTCTCAAACTTCAGTTTGAGAGAGAAATAAATCTTCAGTTATCCAAAACAATCATCAGCTGTCCTGCTCTGCCAAGGGATTGGGTCCCTTAACAGATCCTATAGGGGAGGGGAAAGACCCAGAGGACTGAATCAAGGGGCTTCACCACTTAGCAGAGTGAAGTGGAACGGGATGGAATGAAAACTCATGATGGTAGGATATGGCAGTTATTGTATAGTCGCTTCAGTCATGTCCAACTCTTTTGTGACCCCCCATGAACTGTAGCCCACCAGGCTCCTCTGTCCATGGGATTCTCCAAGAAAGAATACTAGAGTGGGTTGCCATTTCCTTTTCCAGGGGAATCTTCCTGACCCAGGGATTGAACCCACATCTCCTGCATCAGTAGGCAGATTCTTTACTGCTGAGCTATCAGGGAAGCCCAGGAAATGGTACCTCATCTGTACTAAATGAGAAAAAAGATTCCTTCCCTATCTACCCTACAGATGGGTTATAGGAAAAGATGAGAAAATGAATGCTCAGCACTCAAGGAGCACAGTATCTCTGCTAGGCGCTGGAAAGCCATGATTAATGTGGCAGCCCCCCACCCCACCCTGCAGATTTGCAAAGTGCTTCCTCAACTGCAATCACAATACACACGAACAGCACCCACAGGACCATCTGTTCCCAGACAAGAGCAAGGCTCCACCTTCAACAAGCATCTCCCATCGGGTTGGCAGTTTGAAAGTGAAAGTCCCTCAGTTGTGTTCGACTCTTTGCGACCCCACAGACTATACAGTCCATGGAATTCTCCAGGAGAGAATACTGGAGTGGATAGCCTTTCCCTTCTCCAGGAGATCTTCCCAACCCAGGGGTCTAAGCCAGGTCTGCCGCATTGCAGGCAGATTCTTTACCAGCTGAGCCACAGGGAAGCCCAGGAATACTGGAGTGGGTAGCCTATCCCTTCTCCAGAGGATCTTCCCAACCCAGGAATCGAACCAGGGTCTTCTGCACTGCAGGCGGATTCTTTGGATCCCCTTTATTTCTCAGTTTGAAAGGTTTTTCTCCAGAATAATCCAGGGTTCCATGCTCATCCCTCCCCAGCCCCCACCTCCCAACCCCCCCAGCCACCTCCGTCCCCCTGCACATCTCCCCTGGGACCGCTTCTCAGTGAAGCAGTCTCTGAAACTTGATTCTTTCATTCATCCTTAATGAGAAAGTGAAGGTCACTCAGTCGTGTCCAACTCTTTCCAACCCCATGGACTATACAGTCCATGGAATTCTCCAGGCCAGAATACTGGAGTGGGGAGCCTTTCCCTTCTCCAGGGGATCTTCCCGACCCAGGGATCAAACCCAGATCTCCCACAAGGCAGAGGATTCTTTACCAGCTGAGCCACAAATCACCTTTAATAATTTTATATAAATTTTATCACTTTAATAACTTAAGTAATTATTTTGTCAATTGTGTTTGTGACTTTATGGACTTGGAAGTTTGTGTCTGCTTTTGCAGTGGAATCCTACTGCTTTGATTTGGGTACATATTTAAGCTGTTACGATTTTTTTAACTTTCTACTATGGAGGTTTTCAAAGAGAAAAGTAAAGCAACATATACTCAACACTGACCTATTTCAACACTGAGCATACACCTCCTTGCTTCAGTTGTAAATCCTTCCTATTGCCCTTGGCCCAATTCTGAATTGTTTTAAAGCAAATCTCAGACACTTCACCATCATACCTCAGTATACTTCACCATACTACATCTATATACATAGTCGTCCTTGATAGAGGCACTGGGATTGGCTCCAACATGCAGAACCCTCAGACATGGACACCAACTGTATCTCTAAATGGTAAAGGTTCTTAAAAAACAAAAAAAGAAAATCACATCATCACATTCAAACCTGATGCTATTTAAAATTACAAACTCCCCAGCAAGTCCTCTCTTTCCCGACTTTATTTCTCTCCGTTGCCCTACTGCTGTCTGACTTCCCACATATTTTATTTATTCATTGTCTCACCATTGGAACATGAACTCCCTGAAGGCATTCGGTTTTGTTTGTTTTGTTTCGTGCTGTATCCTCTATATCTAGAAATATGACAGACACAGTGAAGGCACTCCATAATTTCTTTCTGAATAAATGAATCCATCCAAGTCAAAGGAAAAGACTAGATTCACACAGTAAACTTTATGGTAAGATCCTGTTGTTGTTGTTATTTAGTCTCTAAGTCATGTCCAACTCTCTCTGACCCCATGGACTGTAGCCCGCCAGGCTCCTCTGTCCAGGCATGAATACTGGAGTGGGTTGCCATTTCCTCCTCCAGGGGATCTTCAAGACCCAGGGATAGAACCGATGTTTCCTGCATTGCAGGCAGATTCTTTACCACTGAGCCACTTGGGAATCCCTTGGTAAGATCCAATCTGGGCTGTAAATGTCAACCAAGATTTTGATCAGAGCAAGGTAGCAGATTATTCAAATTGTGCTCTTTGGAAGAAAACTGGAAGTCTTGGATTCCTTTGCAATCACTAAAGGGTGTACTCAGATAACAAGATAGGAAGGTTAAAGCAAACAAAAAAGGAACATAAGGGACGTCAGAGTTATTACCACCTTGATAGAGAGCCATCTGACTTTGTACAGAAGTCCTTCGTCCCCGGAAGCACTGATGGGAATAACATTATTTCCACAACGGGAATGTGTGTTTCCTGTTTATTAATAAGAACAGGTGCGTGCTAACAGTGAAAGTTTCTGAAACACTATAGATATATCAATATGTAAGCAGCTCTATAGCACAAGGAACTCAGCTCAATGCTCTGTGATGACCTAGTGGGGTGGGATGGGTGATGGCTGGGAGGGAGGCTCAAGAGGGTGGGGAAATATGTATGCTTAAACTGATTCACTTTGTACAGCAGAAGCCAACTCCAGCGTTGTAAAGCAATTATCCTCCCATTAAAAATAAATTTAAGATTGGGAACTAGACAAGATGTTTATAAAATTCATACAAAAAATAAACATAATCCTTCTGTAAAAATAAAATTTTAAAAATACATAATAATATGTATACTATAGTTGGGCTTCCCTGGCGGCTCAGTCAGTCAAGAATCTGCCTGAAATGCAGGGGACATGGGTTTGATCCCTGGATCAAAGATTGGAAAGATTCCCTGGAGAGGGGAATGGCTACCCACCTCACTATTCTTGCCTGAAATGTTCCATGGACAGAGGAGCCTGGAGGGTTACAATCTATGGGGTTGCAAAGAGTCGGACATGACTGAGAGATGAACAATTTCACTACTTCACGTAGTATAGCTATATAGAGATACAGAGATGTGGCAATTAACATCTGTAGAAGAGTTGCTATGCACTAGGCATCTTCTAGGGTTTCCCAGGTGACACTAGCGGTAAAGAACCCACCTGTCAATGCTGGGGACCTAAGAGACTCAGGTTCGATCCCTGGATCAGGAAGACCCCCTGGAGAAGGAAAGGGCAACCCACTCTAGTATTCTTGCCTAGAGAACTCCATAGACAGAGGAGCCTGGTGGGCTATAGGCCATGGGGTCGCAAAGAGTCAGACACAACTGAGTGACTAACACATGATTATTTAAACACTCTACCACTATGTCCTCATGTAGAAAATAGGATAGAGGAGCCTGGCAGTCTGCAGTCCATGGGATTGCAAAGAGTCGGACAAAATTGAGCAACTAACACTAGCACCTACCTCAGAACTAGGACGATTAAGAGCAATATTCCCCATCTCGTGCTTACAACAGCACCTAACACATTATAAATTCTCAATAAATGTTCATCAGTTTTCAGTTTGTCCTACCAACATCATCCCTCCCTTTCCCCAAGTTATTTCCAAGCCAGCTTTCCATACTCCATGCATCCAGATGTTATACACTTGACAGGATATTAAAATTAACATCTCCATTGTGTATATGTACCACAACTTTCTTATCTATATGCAAGACAGCAAAAGAGACAGAGATGTAGAGAACGGTCTTTTGGACTCTGTGGGAGAAGGCGAGGGTGGGATGATTTGAGAGAATAGCATTGAAACATGTATATTATCATATGTGAAACAGATCGCCAGCCCAGGTGTGATACATGAGACAGGGTGCTCAGGGCTGGTGCACTGGGATGACCCTGAGGGATGGGATGGGATTGGGAGGGAGGTGGGAGGGCACTCAGGATGGGGAACACATGTACACCCATGGCTGATTCATGTCAATGTATGGCAAAAACCACTACAATACTGTAAAGTAATTAGCCTCCAATTAAAATTAAATACATTAAAAAATAAAATGTATTTCCACAGAGATCCCAAGAAGTAACTACAGTAAAATCTCAAAGGTGCCAGGTGAGCAGATCCAGAATTTACAAAGGTGAAGTCTGTGAACTGGTTTCCAAGCTTTAAGGAAAGCCAGCTATTGTCAGGCCAGGAGAGAGTGAAGCCAGCCATTCACAGAAAGATCTGGCATCTGTGGGGTCCAAACTACAGCCAGAGATGGGAGAGGATGGAGAGTAACAGACCTGACCTGGTTGCACCTGGGAGACCACTGACCACTCCCACCTGCCCCAGACGAACCATTGGTCTTGAAAGGAGCCCACCAGGGACCTGGCTACAGGTGAACAAAGAGTCTTCACATCTGTATAGCCTTGATGCGGTAATACAGTGAACCGTGTGCTAAGTCACTTCAGTCGTGTTGGCTTCTTTCTGACCCTATGGACTGTAGCCCACCCATGGGATTCCCCAGGCAAGAATACTGGAGTGGGTTGCCATTTCCTCCTCCAGGGGATCTTCCCATCCCAGGGATTGAACCCATGTCTCTTACATCTCCTGCATTGGCAGGTGGGTTCTTTACCACTAGTGCCACCCAGGAAGCCCAATGAACTGAACACTTATAAATACAGAACTGGGTCTGTGAGTATGCAGCCTGTGTAGGACAGTCCATTTACTAAGGGCTAAACAGCAAGTCATGGACCTGCAAAGCTTTTCATCCTGAGACAAGGGTTATTTCACCCCATGGGATACATTTTACAAGATCAGAATGAGATAAGAACTAATTTGTATTGAGTTGACGTCCTATATATTTTGTTTATGCATCACACAATCCACCTTTAAGTCTTTTTTTTGTGTGTGTATTTATATATTTGGCTGCACCATGTCAGTTGCGGTGCACAGGATCTTTAGTTGCGGTATGTGGGATCTAGTTCCCTGACTAGGGATTGAACCCAGGTCTCCTGCATTGCAAGCACGAAGTCTTAGCCACTGGACCACCAGTGAAGTCCCACAAAGGCTTCAGGTGGCATTTACCTCCTGTGCCCAGTTCCCCTGTTTCTGGTTGAGGATACTCCAGCGACCCTCACCTCACCTCCAGGCTCCCAACCTCCCCTCTCCAGATAAATCCAGCTGATCTTAGACTCATCTCATGCCACGTCCACCATAAAGGTCTGGGCTACCAAACCTCCCCACTGGCCCAATCCAGCGCATACACACATGCCCCACTGCCCTTGCACAAGCCCATCCTTCTCCTTGCAATGTCCTTTTTCCCTTGTGTGATCAGGCCACCCAAGAGGGCTTTTCTCTTGCTCTCTGTACATATTCTGCCTGACCCACCACTGCTTCATCTAAACTCTCTCATGACTGACCCCCCCCTCTTATTCCTAGAACCTAAGCAGCAAATACAGCTAGTGTACATTACATACAGCTAGTGACTGTTCTAATTTTCAGATCCGAACATCTCTACCATGAAAGCTTATCAAACACAGCAGTGAGGGGCATGCTCCTCTGCTGGTTTGCCTGGTAACCAAGGAGTCAACCTGTTGCCAACTGTCCCTATAACTGGTAACCTCCCCATCTCTCTAAGAGCAAAGATGGCCACTGTGTCCTGCCCACCAACTGCCACACATGGTAGGGCAGGCTCCAGGACCTTGTCTGAGACATGTATGACCCCCATCCATGAAACCACTGATGTCTCTGTCACTGACTCCAGGCCCTTTCTTCAGGCTTGAGGCTGAGCAAGCAAAGGGCTGACAAGCCAGTGGTGTAGCCCGACACCCATCTCCCTCACCTGGTAAACATCTGCACAATTTCATCACTAGCATCACCCTAATGGACACTCCCAATCTTCTGACATGTTTACCCCTGCCTTCCAATGGCACATTGTACATGCCCCATTACATCCTTTTAATGCCACATTGGGGTGGGAGGGGGGTGTTACCATTCACTATGCTGAAGTTCCAAAAGGCAGTGTCTTTGTCATCTCTGTAAGCTCATTAAGTAACACTGAAAAGACTCCATCTGCACTTACTGAATTCAAAGAAGACATGTTGCTTTGTTTATAATGTTTAAAGGTGGTTCTTTTCATCCTAAGCAATTTTCCACCTTTAAATTTTCACAGTTGAAGTTAATGAAATATTTAAAAGTACAATATCCTATCAGTCAATTTCTGGTTGAAAAAGAAAATCTAAAAATAAATATATTTTATGCTGGAGAGGGTATGAAGAGAAAGGAACCCTCCTGCACTGTTGGCAGGAATGTAAATTTATACAGCCACTATAGAGAACAGTAAGGAATTACCTTAAAAAACTAAAAATAGAGCTACCATAGGACCCTGCAATCTGACTCATGGCCATATAACAGAGAAAAACATGGCCCCAAAAGATACACATACCCCACTGTTCATTGCAATGTTTACAATGTAACAATATTATAACTGTTTACAATGGCCAAGACAAAGAAGCAACCTAAACGTTCATCGACAGACAAATGCATAAAGATGTGGTACATATATGCAGTGGAATATCACTCAGCCATTAAAAGAATGAAATAACGCCATTTGCAGCAACACAGATGGACCTAGAGTGTCATACTGAGTGAAATAAGTCAGAGAAGGAGAAATATCATATGGCATCCCTTATGCTGCTGCTGCTAAGTCGCTTCAGTCGTGTCCGACTCTGTGCGACCCCATAGATGGCAGCCCACCAGGCTCTGCCATCCCCGGGATTCTCCAGGCAAGAACACTGGAGTGGGTTGCCATTTCCTCCTCCCTTATATGTGGAATCTAAAAATAAATAATATGAATGAATTTACCTACAAAACAGAAAGAGACTCACAGACTTAGGAAACAAACTTATGGCCACCAGGTGGAAGGGACAGTTGGGGACTTTAGGAAGGTAATGTACACACTGCTGTATTTAAAATGGAAAACCAACAAGCTCCTATTTTATAGCACATGGAACTCTGTTCAGTGTTATGTGCCAGCCTGGATGGGAGGGGGGTTTGGGGGAGAAATGGATCCATGTATGTATGGCTGAGTCCCTTTGCTCTTCACCTGAAACTACCACAACACTGTTAATCAGCTATACTCCAATACAAAACAATTTCAGTGTTAAAGAGAAAAACAGGAATTTTAGCAGGTATAGGCAGCAGTTCAGAAGACCGGGTCTTCTGTTTCTTTTTTCACGGCTGACGAGATGCTCCACCAACGAGGAGCTCAGGCCTGCAAGAGCTGGATGCAATGGTCTATTTGGAAGGCGGCCCACACTTCCCCTTCCTCCCAGAGCTTTGCCCAGAAGCAACAAAGCAGACTGCCTTGAGATACAGAAAATGTCTCTGCCTTGTGCTGGGCTCCCTATACAGACTTTCCTTTCATCTGCCTTCAGAGCGTTTTTGTCTGGCCTTAAAAACCCCTGGAGATACTTCATAAGACTCAACAGGCAGAGACCAGGGTGACACATTCCAACCTGAATGTGTCTGAAGGAAGAAAACAGATGACGTGCACATTTCTTCAAGGCCAAAACATGTGCGTTGCTTAAAGGGTTCCCAATGAAGGAAAGTTGGGCTTTTACTAAAAGCGGAGGGTTTCCATGAAGTCCTGCTAGGAGTCAGCTGATTCACTACTTTAAAAGAAACTCAACACACTGCTACTTACCTGAGACAGACACTCATTTTGTCAGGAGGGGGGTGAGGGGAAGCGATCATTAAGGACAGTTGTATTAGAGAAACATATTTCAAGTGATTATTCAGTAACACCAAGTGATTTCTCTACATTGAGTGTGACATACAACATTTTTTACATTTTTGATCTGGGTCTACCATTTGCATATGAGGAAAATTCTCTCCGGTGATGAGTAACTGAGTTCACCTCTTTCCCCCTACTATAGGGTAAGGGAGTTAGAGAAGGCAAGGTTCAGACAAACAATGAGACCGGCACTTTACAGGAACAGATCATCTTTAATGAGACGAGAAGGGGCAGCAGTCACATTAGTGAGCTGCTGCACTAACCCAAGAAAAGAGTAAGTATATATAGGCATATGTGGAAATCCACATCTTAAGGGGGCCTGTTCTTCTCCAAGGCTGTTCGGAGTAGTTCTCTCTTAAACAGCTAGGGCAAGGAATTCTGGAGATCGGCCAGAGGCTGAGACCGACTAGGAGCTGGGCATAATCAACCTTAATGTCCATTTTTTTTTCCTTCGGGGGAGAGGGTGAGAGAGTTCTTTGTTTTGCATAGAATGGTGGGGAGGACCCAGAGGGAGGTTTTAACTCCAGGGTATTTTGAGGCATGTAACTTTCCTTCATCTACCATCTCCTTAGGCGAGTGGTACCTGATGGGGTACCAACTGCCCCCCAGATAGAAACTTGGGGTTGGGGAGGGCCTGAGAGGCCAGAAGGGAATTGGGCAGTGACACTGTTGGCCTTTGCCACGTTTTAAGAACTCAATAAATGTTTTCTAAACCTATGTTTAGATTCAACAATATGGTGGTAAGTGATCTTAATTATCATGGAATACCAAAGCCCAGGACTTTTATTATTGTCAGATACTCACGCAGAATTTGATGTGACTATAAACATAAGATGTAAGATAACTTAATTACTAGGGCATCACCTTTTGACCTACATACTGCCCCAAGGTCCTGTGCCAAGGCTTTGGACACTGTCATTTACAAGTCCCTGCTAATGTAGTCCAAATTACAAGTTGTAGCAAGGCTGGCCTCCTATGCTAGTTATCAAAAAAAAAAAAAAAAAAAGAACACCACTACAGCCTCCTGGCTTAAACCTGTAATTCAGAGATATTTATTTCTTCCTGTACTTCCCAAAACTCAACAGGGTTATAAGGAGAAGAAAGTAGGCTTCTGTACTGACCCTGTTACCTGGTATTCTACTTCAACAGGTATAGTAGAGAGACAGTTTCCACAAAGTACCCTTCAGCTGGTAAAGAGGAAAATGCCTGAGGGTGTTATCTAGATGTTCTTTACTCAAACTAGCAGTGATACATCACTATTCAAGGTATGCTGACAACTCTCAAAGTCCTCAGTTTTCTCTCTAGAGAAGTTCACCTAAATTGCCTGAACTGCACCTGCCATAAAAGCTCAGACAGCCAGAAGAACTAAATGAAAGTGAACTTACTACTTTCCTTTCTTTCTCTAAAGGCACAAAGTATATCATCGAAGTTATTGATTCAGTACAATAACTTCAACGGACATCAGCTTTGCTTCTAACTGTGGGCAAAGTGATTTCTATTACAAATTCCATGAGGAAGTTAACTTGTCAAGGACTTTGATGACCAAGGGACTCAAAGATGTTTCTGATGGATACATCAGTGTGATGTCACAGATCTATATTGAAAGATCATATAGACATCAATCTGCATGATGGGGAGGTATATTTCCTATAAGGTTTTGGGGGAAGACCTAGCACATTTCATGCAGTGATTGTGAACAGAAACCCACCCCATGAACTGTAAATGAATGCCAGAGGAAACATAGAGACAGAGATTTTTGAAACAGGTTTTCAGCAAGAAGCTCCATTTCCTCTTCCTTCCCCTCCTAGTAATTAAATATGGAGAAGAGGAGAAAGAGGGAGGGATGGAGGAAGGGAAGGGAGAGGAAAAAGAGGGGAGAGACAGGGAAAAGGGAAAAAGCAAGGAGGGAATAGAGCAAGAGAAAGAAAGAAAAAGAGAGAGGGTGGGAGGAAAGAGGAAAGAAGGACAGGGGAGAGAGGAAAGATAAACAGAAAGAGCAGAGGACAAGAGTGGGACAGGAAGGAATCTCTACAGCAGGCAGAATTCAGTAGCTATAGAACACCCTACGTGCTTGAAGGCTTCTTAGCAGAGGAGTAAACAGTGAGAAATCCCTTTATGGAACTTGGTGGTAGAACTTGTCTCTAGGGGGCTTCCCTGGCAGTCCAGTGGTTAACAATATGCCTTGCAATGCAAGGGACACTGTTTTGCTCCCTGGTCCGGGAAGATCCCATATGCCATGGAACAACCAAGCCCGTGAGCCACAACTACTGAGCTAGTGCTCTAGAGCCTGTGAGCCGCAACTACTGAAGCCTGAATGCCTAGAGCCTGTGCTCCGCAACAAGAGAAGACACAGCAATGAGAAGCCCGCACACAACAACGAAGAACAGCCCCTGCTAGCCTCGACTAGTGAAAGCCCGAGTGTGGCACCCACCACAGCCAAAAATAAATGAATGAATCTTAAAAAAAGAAAGAAACTGTCTCTGGCGCACACATGCCAGCACCACCACGCCCCCTCCCCGTCTTACTTAGCATGTCGTGCTCAGCTGCGTGAATCTGTGATCTGGGACATGAATGCAAGTGAGATGCTTTACTTTCTCAAATCAGTTGCCAGTGTCTCCGTGCAGCGTGAGCTGGGGAGCCTAGTTGCCACTGCTGCACCCTCAGAGCCCCTTTTTGACACGTGCATATTATTTACTGCTACCATTAATGGGGCTCTAGGCACTAGCTTAGGACCCTGATTTCTCATATCCATTCTATTTCTAATACCTTCCTGCTTTATAATCTTAATACACATTGTTTAAGGTTCCAAGTTCTCTTCAAAATAAAGAAGAGACATTACATGGTTTGGTGGGTAGGAGCAAGAAGCCTGCAGTTAAGTGCACTTTTTCATTATTAGTACCAAAAAAGAGCTCCTTTATTGAGGACTTTGGGATAAACTCATTTCTGCCCTTAAAAGCAGGAACATTTATATTTCTCTTATAGGAACTGGATTGCTTTAATAGATATTTTGAATTGTTTATCAGATCACATTTCCCTCTTTGCATTTTAATTTGATGAAAAGCATAAAGCTTCAAGAGAATGAGAAGACAAATCAGAGACTGGGAGAAAATATTTACAGAAGACATATCTGATAAAGGATTGTCCAAAATATCCAAAGAAACTCTGAAAACTCAACCATAAGTAAATAAACAATTCAATTTTAAAAAGGGCAAAAGACCTGAACTGACAACTCACCAAAGATAACAAACAGCAAATAAGCATCAGATGTCATTAGGGAATGGAAATTTTGAACAATGAGATACCACCGCACAACAATTAGAACGGCCAAAGTCTGAAACACTGACAACATCAAATGCTGACAAGGATGCAGAGGAATGCGGATGCTCACGGATTGCTGATGGGAACACAAAATGGGACACACACTTTGGAAGAGAGTTTGGCAAATTTCTTACAACACTAAACAAACTCTTTTCATACAATCCAGCAATCATGCTCCTTGGTATTTACCCAAAGATAGTGAAAACTTATATTCATACAAACCTGCACATAGATGTTTACAGCATCTTTATTTTATCTATCTTTATTCATAACTGCCAAAACTGAGAAGCAATCAAGATACCCCTTAGAAACTGAGTGAATAAACCAACTCTGGTACATCCATCCATCCATCCAAAAGAACATTATTCAGCATTAAAAAGCAATGAGCAATCAAGCCATGAAGAAGACAAGGAGGAAACTTGAATGCACATTGCATGTGTGCATGCTCAGTCACTTCAGTCATGTCTGACTCTTTGTGACCCCATGGGCTACAGCCCGCCAGGCTCCTCTGTCCATGGGATTCTCCAGGCAAGAATACTGGAGTGGGTTGTGATGCCCTCTTCCAGAGGATCTTCCTAACCCAGGGGCTGAACCTATGTCTCTTATGTCTCCTGCATCGGCAGGGAAGTTCTTTACCACTAGCATCACCTGGGAAGGCCTGAATGCACATTACTAGGGGTAAAAGTCAACCTGAAAAGGCCACAAAGTGTATGAATCCAACCATACAGTATTCAATGCTATGGAGACAATAAAAAGATCAGTGGTTGCCAGTAGTTAAGGGAGAAGTAAGGTCAATAAAGTTCAATTTATTAAATTAATTAAAATTTTAGTTTAATGAACATTCTATTTAATCATGAGAAAACCAAATACCAGGTAGAACACACCAGAAATTCCCAATTATATAGCAAGAAAACCCTTCCCTGGCTTTCTGAGATTTCTAATAGCTATTGATCTAGTACATCTTACTACATATCCTGTGGAGTGATCACTAAGCAATGTGATGCTCAGATCCTCCTACCTCCCACCTCAGCTTTTTCCGAAACAAGGGAGGATTTTATTTCCTCCTTGACTGACTCTACTGTCTTCTGCCCCAGGTTGTTGAGGGAGTGGTACTCTACAAACATCCACTCTGCCCATCACCAGGGACAGCAAATGCCACAGGGTTCTTGTTATAAGCTTATCTACTATCTTATGTACTCAGATCTGTGTCACATAGTATTTTTTCTTAATGCAATTTTTTAAAAACTTCAACATACTGCAAGAAATTCTATATAAGGTTTGATCAGATTCCACAGTTAATACAGTTTGCTTCTTTGCTTTTCTCTATATATATCTACGTATGTGTGTATACATTTCATAAATCATTTGAGAATAAGTTGAAACATCGTGCTCATTTACTCCTAAATACCTTATGATATTTCCTAAAAATAGGAAAGTGATGAAAGTGAAAGACAAGAGTGGAAAAGTTGGCTTAAAACTCAACACTCAGAAAACTATGATCATGGCATCTGGTCCCATCACTTCATGGGAAATAGATGGGGAAACAGTGTGAACAGTGAGAGATTTTATTTTGGGGGGCTCCAAAATTACTGCAGATGGTGACTGCAGCCATGAAATTAAAAGATGCTTGTTCCTTGGAAGAAAAGCTATGACCAACCTAGAAAGCACATTAAAAAGCAGAGACATTACTTTGCCAACAAAGGTCCGTCTAGTCAAGGCTATGGTTTTTCCAGCAGTCATGTATAGATGTGAGACTTGGAACATAAAGAAGGCTGAACGCCAAAGAATTGATGCTTTTGAACTGTGGTGTTGGAGAAGACTCTTGAGAGTCTCTTGGACTGCAAGGAGATACAACCAGTCCATCCTAAAGGAGATCAGTCCTGGGTGTTCATTGGAAGGACTGATATTGAAGCTGAAACTCCAATACTTTGGCCACCTGATGTGAAGAGCTGACTCATTGGAAAAGACCCTGATGCTGGTAAAGATTGAGGGCAGGAGGAGAAGGGGTCAACAGAGGATGAGACAGTTGGATGGCATCACCGACTCAATGGACATAGGTTTGGGTAAACTCCGGGAGTTGGTGATGGACTTGGAGGCCTGGCATGCTGCGGTTCATGGGGTTGCAAAGAGTTGGACTCAACTGAGCAACTAAACTGAGCTGAACCGAACTTATATGTGGAAATTAAAATATACAACTAGTGAATAGAACAAAGAAACAGACTTACAGAGAGAGAACAAACTATTGGTTACTGGAGGGAGAGGGAAGGGGGAGGCGCAAATAGGAGTAGGGGAGTAAGAGATATTAATACAAATCATTGTGTATAGAATAGGCTATAAGGATATATATATACAGCACAGGGAATGTATCTCAGTATTGTATAATAACAATAAATGGAGTATGACCTTTAAAAATTGTGAGTCAATCTGTCGTACACCTGAAACTTAATATTTTAATTCAACTATACCACAATAAAAGTGCTTTTAATAAAATTTTTAAAAGAAGGAACATCAGATGCCATTGTAGTCTTATATATTAGGCCACTTTTGATTCTAACAAATGTATTTGTGTTTCATTTCACTTCACTGTTGTCTCAATTTAAACTAGGCCTATGATTTTGCTATTCTTTGCCAGATCCTTAAAGATATTAAAAATCACTTTTAGAAATCACACAGAGCAAATTTTATTTTTTAAAAAAGCTTTTTATTCTATATTGGAGTAAAGCTGGTCAACAATGTTGTGATAGCTTCAGGTGAATAGCAAAGGGACACAGCCATACATACACATGTATCCATTCTCCTCCAAACTCCCCTCTCATCCACGCTGCCTCATAGCATTGAGCAGAGTTCCCTGCGCTATACAGGAGGTCTTTGTTGGTTATCCATTCTAAATATAGCAGTGTGTACATGTTGATCCCAAACTCCCTAACTATCCCTTTCCCCCAGTCTGCCCCTACCCTGTAGAACTAATTATAAGTGGTATTGTTTTTATCTTTGTCCCATTTTTACAGTTACTTTTTTACTGGGAAGACCCAGAGGAATCGGGTGGAGAGGGAGGTGGGAGCGGGGATTGGGATGGGGAATACATGTAAATCCATAGCTGATTCATATCAATGTATGACAAAAACCACTACAATATTGTAAAGTAATTAGCCTCCAACTAATAAAAATAAATGGAAAAAAAATCCTTTAAAATTATTTATTTATTTTTATTTGATTACACTGGGTCTTCATTGCTGTGTGTGGGCTTTCTCCATGTCCCACACATACTATTACTTTTAAGAGAGTTTAATTCTTTGGTCCTTAGGACCACACTTTATGCTGTAGAACTAAAGGGACCCACCATATTTGTCAGCTAACTGGGGCATGGCATTCACCCCAGATTTTCAGCAACTCTTCACCAATCTTGCAAACCAGATGGAGAATTTAACTATTTTATAGCATCTAGCAGCTGTCTTCTTTTGGTCCATATGTCTAGAGTCAAACCTCACTGCCTGCTGTACGGCCATAGTGAAGTAAGATGCTTAGCAATCATATTTTTTCTGAGTTTTCCTTTGTCTCCCTTCTAAGTAGTTTAAAAAAAATTAACCATCTTGATAGTACATCAAATAAATAAACAGAGGAAAACCCTATTCAAATGGTATCTACCACATAGGTAACTTCGTTTTATCACATGGTATATTCATAAATGTTTTACTATACAGTTTGTACACAAATTGGGACTAAAGATTGATGAATTGCCCTCCCACATAACTTACTGCTCAACAGAAGACCATCATAAAATATTTGGCAACCAAGCCTTACTGGCCAGAGAAAGACCTACATATGGTTTATCTCTTCCTGGCGCTCACTAAATCAGAGCCTTAAAGAGAAATAAGAAAGCTCAACTTAACGTTCTCACTACAGAAGACAAATACTAAAACAGATGGTAGAATATAAAGCAATTTCAGTTTTTTAATCTCTTGGGTTCTTCCAGAATTAAACATTTGACCACGATGATTTAAAAACATATCTGTGAAAAAGCAGGAAAACAGAAAAAACATGCAAATTTTCATGGAATGCAAGCCACAGTCATGGAAATGGAATTTTCATTTGGGCCTCAATAAAATCAGAGTGTGTGAAGACTGGTCTTTTAATACAAAATTAACACATGACCCAAAGCGCTCTGGTGCCTTATGGTACCCAAATGGGATATGTTTTCAAAACTATGGTATTTTTTTAAGGCTGACTGAACTCTCAGCTGGATGGCAATCTTAAAAGAATTAGTCATATACTTGACTACTTTTTTAATGTTCATTTGGATAGTAAGAGCCAAGGGCAGCTGTAAAGTAAACACACTCCAAAACCCTCCAATTCAATTTCACTGTGAAATTTCACTGTGAAATGTAGTCAGAGATCCATTTGCAGCAAGTCATTAAGCAGGATGACTCCAGGCTCCAGCCTAAAGACCCAACAAGGATAGTGAGAGAACAATAGAGGATGAATGAGAGACGGCAGAGGAGCCAAGAAAAACTTGGATCTTGGGTCCCCTAAATCATCGCTGGCTAACCTACGGTGCCTGATAACACACTCATGGAGAAAAACAAACATTCTCTGAACACAAACTGTCCCAGACTGGCCTTCCCACATAATTACTGCTGCAATGTAACTAGTAAAGTATGAAACTCTTTCTTTTCTTAAGCAAGAGCAACACCAAGTGATAACAGTACTGAACTGACTTCAGATAAAATGGAAAATTCTGCCACAGTCTGTTTTCAAGAAAATCAAACATAACTTGGAAGGCAAATTTAAGCCCTATGTACAAACACTATCCCTTGCAAGGCTGTCCCCTGCAGTGGCTTCAATCAGTAAAGAGTAGCATTCCCCCATCTCTGCAAATGGCACAAACTTTGTTTCTTTTTACTGCTGAGTAATATTCCATTGTGTGTATATATGTACCAGATCTTTTTCCTCCATTCCTCTGTCGATGAACGTTCAGGTTGCTTCCACATCCTGGTTATTATAAATAGTGCTGCAATAAACATTGGGGTTCATGAATCTTTTGGATTTTCTCCAAGTATATTAACACATATATGTGGAATCTAGAAAAATGGTACAGATGAACCTATTTGCAAAGTAGATAAAGAGACAGAGATGTAGAGAACAAATATATGGACTCCACAGGCGATGGGGGAAGGTGGGGTGGGAGGTAGGGTGGGATGAATGGGGAGACTGGGACTGACATGTACACATTACTATATATAAAATAGGTAACTAATAAGAAGTTACTATATAGCAGAGGGAACATAGCAGTGATGACCTCAATGGAAAGGAAACCCAAAAGAGAGGGGATGTGTATATATATACATATACACACACACACACACACACATATGGCTGATTCACTTTGCTGTACAACAGAAACTAATATAACATTTTAAAGTAAGTATATTTCAAGGCTGATTCATGTCAATGTATGACAAAGACTACTACAATATTGTAAAGTAGTTAGCCGCCAACTAATAAAAAATTTTTAAAAATAAATAAATAAATAAATAAAATAAAGTACATTTCAATTTTAAAAAATTGAAAAAAAATAGCATTCCCTCTAGAGACTAAGCTGGACAGGAAGGTTCAGCCTGGCTGACCCTCTCCTATCCGATTCTACTAGTTTAAGGAGAGAAATACTCAATGAAACAAAGTTTTAGGCAATTGGAATGCTCTCCCTCCAGAGTTCCAGGGGAAAAAAATCAGATTCGAAGGAAATAAAAGTTTAGTTTTTATTACACACCAAGGGACAAGTTCAGATGGGTTATGGAACAGGAAAAGCTTGTTTCCTGGGCCCTGCCACTTTTGCTTCCTTCCTTCTAACAGGTTTGTTAAACCTGTTTGTTAACCCTGTTCTGTGGTACTGAATACAGTGCTGGATTCAGAGACAGAAACATTAACCTCTGACACTTCCTAACTGTGCATTGTTCACAAAGTTACTCCATCCCCTTGCTGAGTTATCGCCAGAATTCAAGAAAGGACATAAAAGTCTGAACCCAGATCTCTAAGCTGTGCCATACTAGACGCTGAGGTCTAAGAGACTGTCTCTGCTCTTGTGTTAGTGGTGGGGTTTGGGATGGGTGCGTGCAGGAGACCCGGGTTCAGTCTCTAAACTGGGAAAATCCCCTGGAGAAGGAAATGGCAGCCCCCTTCAGTATTCTTGCCTGGAAAATCCCCTGGACAGAGGAGCCTGGCTGGCTACGGTCCGTGGGCTTGCAAAGTCAGACGCGACTGAACGGCAATAACAATTTTTTTTCCCCCTTTGGGATGAGTACATTCGTGCAAGTCTGAAACAAAAACATGTTTCTCTACAGAGCTAGGGAGCAATTATATGAAAATATGGAAACAGATGTGAAAAGCAAACAGTACATTTCCAAGTAAAATGTAAAGAACCTTGGAGCTTGGGGAAGATACACTGAGGAGGTGATAGCCAAGGGTTTCAAGCTGAAAGGGGGTTATCCTCCATTCCAGAGAACTTTGCCTCTCTCCCTGGTGCTGGGTCAGTCTCAGTCCTCAGGGGATTGCTCTCAGCTACCTGCCAATTCAACCCGCTCAGGGATCAGCAATGTCCTTAAGGTATTGCTCCTTTGGTTTTCACACACATGAGTCAAAGTCTTTACTTTTAACAGATCATTCATGAAGTCTAAAAAGCTATAACATCTCAAAGGAATGAATCTCGAATGGTGAAATTTCATAAATGATAACAAAGCTTTGAAAGTTTGGGGGATGGGGTATCTGTGTGTTCAGAATACCTCTCACACCACACCCTGTAAACAATTACATTCTTTTACCAATCATAAGACCACACCGTAAGGGGCTGCTTTAGCCTGAAAATCTTCAAAGAAAGGGTGAATCTTCACCTAGGTACTATACATTTTTCATTCACTCATGTCAAGTTGGCCTAAATTAAAAATTTTCTGTTTCCAAAAGGCTTGCACCTAGCTATATGTTGGTAAAAAAACTCATTAACTTGAGTTTTTAACCCTGAGATTTTTAACTATTCAAGAAAACAATTTCTACTTCTAACTAATGAACTGAAATTGAAAGTGTTAGTCACTCAGTTTTATCTGACTCTCTGCGGCCCCATGGACTGTAGCTCAACAGGCCCCTCTGTCCATGGGATTCTCCAAACCAGAATACCAGAGTGGGTTGCCATTTCCTTTTCCAGGAGATCTCCCTGACCCAGGAATTGAACCCAAGTCACCTACATTGCAGGCAGATGCTTGACTTCTGAGCCATCAGGGAACCTCAATGAATTGAGGGCTAAGGCATTAAGGATGTAGCTCTGAGCATCTGTGGAATTCTCCCAAGTTTTGTGAAAGAAATATTTCCCCAAATATAGCTCAGTCCCTACTATCAATACTCTCAGCCCCTCAGAACAGAAAGCAGTCTTAATGTAGAAGGGCAGCAGTTATACCACGGTGGCTTAAAATAAAGTTTTGAACTTGGAGTTGCATTCAAACCTTATCTCTCACTTAGCAGTCACATGACCTTGGTCAAGTTATCTAACTTTGCTAACATCTGTTCCTCTATCTATAGAATGGAACACTATGTACACTAGTGTACACTATGTACACTAAGCTTATGTACACTAAGCTTATCCTTGTTTATCACACACAAACATGCAGGTATTGGAGTTTCAGCTTCAGCATCAGTCCTTCCAATGAGTATTCAGGATTGATTTCCTTCAGGATGGACTGGTTGGATCTCTTTCCTGTCCAAGGGACTTTCTCAGAGTCTTCTCCAACACCATAGTTCAAAAGCATCAGTTCTTCAGTGCTCAGCTTTCTTTATAGTCTAACTCTCACATCCATACAAGACTACCGGAAAAACCACAGCTTTAACTAGATGGACCTTTGTTGGCAAAGTAATGTCTCTGCTTCTTAATATGCTGTCTAGCTTGGTCATAACTTTTTTTCCAAGAAGCAAGCGTCTTTTAATTTCATGGCTGCAGTCACCATCTGCAGTGATTTTGCAGCCCGAAAACTGGGGATAGGGAAAAGCTTCTATGCATCCTTGGGATTCTCAACAACACTTTGCAACAAAGCCCAGACCCAATAGAGTCCTCTGCTATTTATAGCTTTCTTCCTCACCTCACTCTCTTACAAGCTCAAATTTCAGACTAATCCATTCATAATCACAGGCACCATTAGGGATTTTTAATTGAAGTCACCAAAAAGCTTATAAACAGTTACTTGAGATCAGTCTCTTGAAGGGTTTCCTGACTAGAGATGGAACATCTACAAGATATTAAACTCATGGCAGATTAAGTAAAGATTCTGCATGAGTTTACATTTCCTCAACTGTGTGCACTTTCTAAAACAATGGTGTGCTTCTAAAAGAACAGACTAAATGATATTGGGGCCTAAGCATCAGCAAATAAGGAGGGAAGGAGCGAACAGAACCAAGACCAACGAAGCCAGAATAAACAGCCCATATAGTTAGGCCTTCCTTTCATTTTTATTTCCTCTTATTTGAAAGGATATTTTCTAATAGAAGCAGAGTTCCTTTGTCTGAAAGATCTGAATGCTGGGACCATGGTCACTCAACCTGAAGTCATCAAGTGCCTGGGTATTTTTAAAAATTCTGAAACCCTAGGCCTGGGACTCAAAGGGCATTTTGAAAAAAGTATAGAGAACAGTTCTTTGTCAATTTCCATTTACTGAAGAATTTTGTATTGAACAGGACTTGGGTTTCTATCTTTTTACTAACAGCTAACAGAGCTGAAAAACCAAAAAGCATTAAGGTAATTATTTTCCTTAAAAAGCAGAAGGGAAACACCAACCCTGGAACTTCAGAGCAAAAAGTCTGCTTACTATCAAAAGCAAAAGTTCACCCAAAGGTAAACCAGAATAGACTGCTGGTCTTTCCAGGCAAAAACAAAGAACAAATGCATACGTCGCTGGCTTTGTTACAGCATAATGTTAATAAAACATTTAATGCAGTGTTCCTTGCCAGTTAGGAGAGAGTACAGGATTTACCTTGCAGTTTTAATTTCTTTGCTGGCTTTCAAACTAGTAACATGAGCCAAAAGGATTAAGGAAACCCTTTCATACATATTTCTACACAACTGTCTTCCTTGGAAATTATCTTCAGGGTAAAAGGGAATGCTATTAGGCCCCTGTAGCAGAGACAAGCTAGATTTCCTTTAGATATAATTGGTACAATGTGAAATTTACTTGTATTTTCATGTCAAAGCCTGATTATCTGACCATCCCCAAGATTCTGTGAGCTACCTAATACTTTTTATATACCCTTTTTTATATACCTTTAATAAAGCCTTTTCTGTTAAAACTAGCAAGAGAGGATTCAAAGTTAAAATAAACTACAGAGTCAGTGGTGCCAAAGACTTTACAGTCAACAGACCCCCAAAGAAACAGAAATCTGAATGATTTTCTCCCTGAACTGGGTTTGAAAGTAGCAAAGATCCTATGACTTTTCAAGGACCTGTAGTTCATTTTTCACGGGGCAAAAATGTGACCTACAGGACTACCTGTTGTGAGCCATAATGAGGCACCTACTATTAGCAAGAGACTACAAGATCCCTGTTGCCTCCCAGGAAAGCTTAGAGAGAGAAAATGGCAAGCTCAGTATTTAAAATTCTTAGCTTGGGACTTCCCTGGGGGTCCAGGGGTCAAGACTCTATGCTTCCTGATGCAAGGGCTGCGGGTTCAATCCCTGGTTGGGGAACTAAGATCCCACATGCTGTTTGGCCAAAATAAATAAACAAACTCTTTAAAAAATAAATAAAATTCTTAGCTCTGGGTACAATCATCAAATAAGCGGTTTCTATGACTACCCACCCTAAGAAAGAGTCTCTTCTACGCTGCAAGCCTGAGATCACTGAAGTCAGACACAGAAGATGACCTTAATTTGTACCATGGGAATGCAGGTTGATTTCACAGTCCTTCTCTTGAGTACAAGTGAGGGAACTGATCAAAAAAGAATGCGATCCTAAGAGATCCAGTGGAGTCCATTGGTATCCCAAAAATTAATTTAAAACCACTCATTTTCCCTTGCCAGATAAAGCCGTTCACTCTTCTGTTAAGGCCAGTCTGTTACTAACTTGCTATAGGAGTGTGTGGGTGTTCAGTCCTGTCTGAATCTTTTGCAATCCCATGTACTGTAGCCCACCAGGCTCCTCTGTCCATGGGTATTCTCCAGGCAAGAATACTGGAGTAGACTGCCATTTCCTCCTCCAGGGCATCTTCCTGACCCAGGGATCAAACTCGCATCTCCTGCACTGGCAGGCGGGTTCTTTACCACTGAGCCACCATAGGTGGCTTGGCTGTAAACACCTCACCTGGGCAAGTTCCTTCTCAAGGGGTGCCAGTTCTCCCCATGTCCCATTCTAAATTGCTTCTATACCTAAAACTGGATATATACTCCAGTGTGTCCTTTGAGGTACATTACAAAATCAAATCATGAGTATGTAAAAACAAAACAGGAAAAATCAAAAGACTGGGTTAAATTCTATTACAAAAAAACCCCGAGAATAGATGTGAAACCAGATTCTGGGGATGGCAGATTAGAGGGAGAAGAACATCATTTTAGATTTACTCAAGTTAAAAAAACAGAGACAAATAGCAGAAATGCTAGTGCCAATATACTAATTCTGGGTGATCCAGGTTGCTTCTGTTTTCTTCGTGGTTTAACTCAAATCTGGACTCAATCATAGCCTCCTAAATGAGACTGAGATACAAGATCATTGGTAGTAGAAAAAACATAGAAATCTGGAGAGACAGATATCACATGCAACATAATTCTATCTCTTCCCAATTAGGTCTCCCAAGAAGGCCCCATGTCTTTACCACAGCACTGAGAAATAAATGTTGAGGTCTTTGGAAAGCAGTATAATGGCTGGACTCTGTGGATCAAGATAAATGTGAAAGCTGTTTGTGTAATGGGTCCTATTCTTTCAATAGAGATTATGGGATCCACAGTGGAAGAGGCCAACAGAGTCACTTTATTACAAGAGATAAGACTGGCTTACTAACCATAATAAGCAAGACTAGAGTGGATACGAATTTTATTTGCTTAAAACAGTTTACTCCAAAAACTATTTTATTGATGAAATTAATGAAAGGTCAACGATGTCTATACAAGACTTATTAAAATGCACATATGCATTTAAGCAAGGTCAAAGCATCTACAAGGCGAAAACCACCGTGGAATTAGAACACTAAGATCAATGAGAAGTCAGTGGTCATGAACCTGGGAGACAATGCAAGGGATTATTTCTCCAAAGAAGGTCAGGGTTATGTCCATTGACCCAGAACAAGATTAGGGTTATGTCAAGTCCTTTCAGTAAATCATCATTATTATGAATTATCTTTAGAGGATCCTAGGGTCAAGTTTGATTCAAGAGTCTCAGAAAGGCCTATAAACACACCCAAATCTTTTTTTTTTTTTTTAAACACACCCAAATCTTTCTAAAGAAACTAAATGGTGCCACGGTTTGGGTCAGAAATTGTTAGTTTAGAGGGACCTTGTTAATTTCAAAATTATAATTGCAAATTGTCTTAAAAGTAACAAAAGGACTATTGATGCCAAAACCAACGGACCATAGGTAACACTACGCTATGACAACAAACCAAAATTATACCATTAAAAGCTTTAATGTTTCCTAATATTAATAAGCTCTAAATGTAAGAAATTTAAAATATAACATCAACTGCCAAGCTAAAATTAGGAAATCAGATAATTTTTCAGAAAGCAATAAGGAATATACAAAATATATAGAAACCGTGTCCCTGAAAGTATTTTTTAAATGCATATACCCCTGGCAAACTTGATTAATGGAAAAAGAAAAAGCAAAAATATACAATATTAAGATAAAAAAGGCAGAGGCAGGGGGAGGCAGGAAGGGCTTACCAGGTGGTGCTAGTGGTAAAGAACCTGCCTGTCAATGCTGGAGACCTAAGAGACTCAGGTTCGATCCCTTGGTCAGGAAGATCCCCTGAAGAAGGAAATGGCAACCCACTCTAATACCCTTGCCTGGATCCCATGAACAGAGGAGCCTGGCAGACTACAGTTCAGAGGGTCGCAAAGAGTTGGACACGACTGAAGCAGCTTAGCATACACACACAAGATAGAACGTAATAGCTGTAGGGTTTTATTGTTAATTATGATGAAAAATCAGATTTTAATGATTTTAAAATCATATGAGTATAGATGCAAATCTATGGAAATGTTGCAGATACAATTAGTGGGTCCCCTCGGATTCACACGACTGGACCTTCTGGAGTCCTCAATGACCCAGCAGCCAGGGCAGCTGTCACCAACACCACCCCATCAGCAGGCCTCTCAGATCACTCCATCATCTCCCGAGGCCAGTGCCAGGCTCTGGAAATACAACCTTCCTCACGTCTTCCCATCACGCCAGAAGCCCCGGAAGCTCGAGTCCTCTTAACACTACTCAATCAGACCCCCGGAGGCTCTGATTCCTCCTGCCACGGACTCCAATGAATATTCCCCAAAATTGCATCCTACACGGTGGGATCTGGACTCCGCAGCAGGAGCCAAAGAGGCCAGGTGATGCAATCTGGAACGACCGAGGGTGAGCGCCCCATGGAGCAAATACTGACCAACAAGAACAATGAGATGAGAGGGAACCGGCAGATAAAGCCACCTCCCTTCCTCCCTGCAACAGACTGTTCCTATACTTATTTTCTGGGTAGCCTGTCTGGAGTTGCCCTGAGTGGCTCACCCTTCACCCTTCAGGAGGCAGGGAGCACCAGCCTGCATTTCCTTCCTCACCTCTTTCACTGTCCCAGGATTGCACCTCCCAATTAACCATTAGCACTCAACCCTGGCTTCAGCCTCTATTTTCCAGGGACTTTAAGCTAAGACAGTGATCAGTTTGAAAATGCAGAGAAAACAGTTGACTTTACCAAAATAAAAACTACTGTATTTGACCAAATAGGAAGTAGCAAGTTTGAAAAGATTAATAATCACATAAGACGTTGGAAAGCCAAGGTCTACCACTTCTCAAAAAATACCAGGCCCAGATGATATAGCAGCTGGATTATCTCTACTTTTTAAAGTACAAATAATTCCTTATTTATGTTACTTATTCTCAACCGCAGAATTCATTTTATGCTTTATCATGTTCTTACTAACATAATGAAGAAAAAACTCTAGGCAAATTTCACCGATGAATAGGATGCCAACATTTTAAATGCTATCAAATAAATTCTGGCAGTATAGTAAAAGAACAATTCATCATAAAGATTTTTTATAACAAGAGTTTTTTATTTATTATTTTGGTTGTGCAGGGTCTTTGTTGCTGTATAAGGGCTTTCTTCTTTTTTTTTTTTTTTTTTCATTTATCAGTTGGAGGCTAATTACTTTACAATATTGTAGTGGTTTTTGCTATACATTGACATGAATCAGCCATGGATTTACATGTGTTCCCCATCCTGAACCCCCCTCCCACCTCCCTCCCCATCCCATCCCTCTGGGTCATCCCAGTGCACCAGCCCCGAGCACTTGTCTCATGCATCCAACCTGGGCTGGCGATCTGTTTCACAATTAATAATATACATGTTTCACTGCTGTTCTCTCAGATCATCCCACCCTTGCCTTCTCCCATAGAGTCCAAAAGTCTGTTCTATATATCTGTGACTTTGTCTTACATATAGGGTTATTGTTACCATCTTTCTAAATTCCATATATAGCTGCATAAGGGTTTTCTCTAGTTATAGCAAGCAGGGGCTACTCTTCACTGTGGTGCATGGGCTTCTTATTGAGATGACTTCTCTTGTTCCAAAGCAAAAGTTCTGGGTGCATGGGCTTCAGTAGTTGTCGCTCAAGGGCTTAGTTGGTCCACAGCATGTGGAAACTTCCCAGACCAGGGATTGAACCCATGTTCCTTGCATTAGTAGGTGGATTCTTATCCACTGTAGCACCAGGGAAGTCCCATCATAAGGATTTTTAAATTATTAGCAGGTCATATCCATATCAACATGTATGAGAGAATTCAGTAATTTTCTTTATATAGCACAAGATCCTTGAAGACAATCTCTAGATCCATCCATGATGCTACAAATGGCATTATTTCATTCTTTAATGGCTGAGTAATATTACATTGTATATATATATATACCACATCTTCTTTATCCACTCATTTATCAATGGATATTTAGGTTGCTTAGGCATCTTGGCTATTATAAACAGTACTGTTATGAACACTGGAGTGCATGTATCTTTTCTCCAGATACATACATGCCCAGAAGTGCGATTGCAGGATCATACAGTAATTATTTTTAGTTTTTTAAGGAAATCCCATTCTATTCTCTATAGTGGGTGATATTTTTCTACTCTTCTTGTTCTTTAGGACAGCAGTTTGCAATATGGGTAGTACATACTCCAAGGAATAAGCCAACAGATGCACTGGAAGAAAAAATATGCCATTTATGGGGGATGTTGCCTTGTTCTTTGAAATTTCCATTTTGTGTGTAGCACTAATAAGGTACTACCATATACATTATTCAAAAACAGTTAGAAACTGTATGATTATTATTATAATCAATAGAGAAGAATCATTCCATTCAGTTAGCTGTGTTTTTCAGGACTGAAGTCATGATTTTCTTGACTTATTACAGTGGCCAGTATTTTCTATCAAGAGTCCTTCATAAGAGAATAGTAAAGACAAATCAGATTTTTCAACCCACAAGTAAGAAGAATGCTTGTGAAACTGGAGAATAACACTGTGGGATTTTTTGGGGGGCAAGTAGCATGCTCCTCTTGGACATGAGCAAAACCACTTGACTAAAAGGTCCAATGTCACTAAGAAGTATAACTCTTAGAGAGGGTACCTTAAGCCCTCATCTTCTCATTCCCAAATTTGTTGCATCATTTTCCTTTATGCTATAGCTGTATCTTTCCGGGTCTCTTAAAACTCTGTTGCAGTGGAGGAAGTGGGGAAGAGTGGCATAGAGTTAATATGGTTTAATTTAAATGCAGAGTACATCTTGTGAAATGCCAGACTGGATGAATCACAAGCTGGAATCAAGACTGCCAGGAGAAATAGCAACAATCTCAGATATGCAGATGGATACCACTCCAATGGCAGAAAGCAAAAAGGAACTAAAGAGACTCTTGATGAGGGTGAAAGAGGAGAGTGAAAAGGCTGGTTTAAAACTCAGCATTCAAAAAACTAAGATCATGGCATCCAGTTCCATCACTTCATGGCAAATACATGGGGAAAAAGTGGAAAAAGTGATAGACTATTTTCTTGGGTTCCAAAATCACTGCAGATGGTGACTGCAGCCACGAAATTAAAGGATGCTTGCTCCTTGGAAGGAAAGCTATGACAAACCTAGACAATGTATTAAAAACATCATTTAAAAGAGACATCATTTTGCCAACAAAGGTCCATATAGTCAAAGCTATGGTTTTTCCAGTAGTCAAGTATGGATATGAGAGTCGGACCGTGAATAAGACTGAGCACTGAAAAACTGATGCTTTCAAACTGCGGTGCTGGAGAAGACTCTTGAGAGTCCTTTGGACAGCAAGGAGGTCAAACCAGTCAATTCTAAAGGAAATCAACCCTGAATACTCATTGGAAAGAATGATGTTGAAGCTCCAATACTGTGGCCATCTGATACAAAGAGCCAACTCATTGGAAAAGATCCTGATGCTGGGAAAGATTGAAGGGGAGGAGAAGGGGCAGCAGAGATGAGATGGTTGGATGGCAACACAGACTCAATGGACGTGAGTTTGAGCAAACTGCAGGAGATAGTGAAGGACAGGGAGGCCTGGTGTGCTACAGTCCATGGCATCGGATGTGACTTAGTAACTGAACAACAATGGGATGGGGGTACCTAGAACAGCTTCAGTAGCTTGAGTTTTAGATCTTCTGCCTCTACTACTTACTGGATGAGTGACCTTAAGAATTATTTTCATCTCTCCAAACCTCAATTTCTTCATTTTATAAAGAGAACACAGTAATCTCGACCATGCTTACCTCAAAGGGTTATCAAGATGCAATGATATAAAGTATGTCACTATACCTTACAAGTTGTAAAGGCTTTACAAAGTCAGGCACTGTTTTTATCCGTCACATTCAGAGGAGGGGCCTTGGGCAGGCCTGGAGCCCAATATAATACTGGACCTTTTCTATTTATACAGTGGAAGGCACTGATACTCAGTTCCTCCATTTACAGACTGTTTAATATGGAAAACCAAAGAAACTGCAGATTCCCTAGCCAAGAGCTGCAAATAGTGAATCCCTATTCCAATGCAGCTTAAAATTGAACTAAGGGGAGAACTTAAGGATACTAAGGAAAGGGGGACAGTTTTTACCCATCTGTGGTTATGGAAGGCAAATGATTGTATACCCCCAAATGAGAAGGAAAGTAAGGGGAAAAGCTGTTCAGTTTGGGCATTCTTGGAGAAGCAACTGTGTACACAATTCCAAAGGAAAAATAAATGTCCCTGTTCCAAAAATCGTCATCTTTTGGAAAGAAAAACAATCAGAGCCATGTTGCTTCTTTCTAGCCAAGCTCAGAAACTCTTCATTAAGTCTTCTTCGTGGGAAGTTAATGTAACAAAAGAACTCCTGGAGGAATATTAAGAGCTAATACTTTCCTTAGACTCACTTAATTCTATAATATGCAGATAGAATTTTTATTTTAATAGCCATCTAGGGACTATTTAATACCTTAACATTTTCCCCTAACCATTGCTGCAGCTTATGGTTTGCTACTCAGAAGAGTGGGGAAAATTAATATGATTGGCAATGCTGTCAGGAGAAAAAGGGAAACTTTTTCCATCATTCGTCTCCCACTACCTTGTTATATGGCTCCTGAAGCGTTGTTGCCTGGAGGGTTTAATGGCCAAGGAATTAATTAGGTCTGTTCTGGTAGAAACATTACTGCTATGGCTGTGGTTAGTGATTTCTTTAGCATAATCTTTAAAAGCTAAATTATCACCAGGTAGTGAAATGTTCTTTGTTGGTTGAGTCCTCCTCCTCATTATTCTCATAAGTTAATTGCAATTTCAGGGTTTGGTGTCATGTTTCCATTATGTTGACTAGGTAAGTGATCCAAAAGAGTTCTTAACATTTCTGAAAGTCCCATCAAGTCAACCAGTCCAAACCGGAGACCACCCACTAAGACGGATATAAAGATTGCTTGGTTTGAAGACTAAGATGATAAATAAGCCAAGCAAAATAAGATGAAGGGACCACTTCTAGCCTACTGCCATCTGTAAAAGACTTTCAGAATACAATCATCGTATTTTCTGATAGAGGTGTTTAATGCTCCCCAGACAGTGACATGAGGTTTCTTAGAAGAAAACCACTTCAGATTGACAGCTATAGGGGAAAGCATAGGTGGTCCAAGGAATAGATAAGCACTAAGAGAAAAGTCAACGACAATGAACATAATGACTGAGGACACCAACCAAAATCAGAACCTTAATCAAGTGTCCCCAGAAGTGTCTATCATTAGATTTGGCTTTTTCAGAATATGAACAGCACAGTTTAGGAACACGATACCAACCAAATAAGCAAGTCTAGACAGTCTGCTTATGACCAACCTAGACAGCATACTAAAAAGCAGAGACATTACTTTGCCAACAAAGGTCCATCTAGTCAAGGCTATGGTTTTTCCAGTGGTCATGTATGGATATGACAGTTGGACTATAAAGAAAGCGGAGCATTGAAGAATTGATGCTTTTGAACTGTGGTGTTGGAGAAGACTCTTGAGAGTCCCTTGGACTGCAAGGAGATCCAACCAGTCCATCCTACATGAACTCAGTCCTGAATATTCATTGGAAGGACTGATGCTGAAGCTGAAAATCCAATACTTTGGCCACCTCATGCAAAGAGGTGACACATTTGGAAAAGACCCTGATGCTGGGAAAGATTGAAGGCGGGAAGAGAAGGGGATGACAGAGAATGAGATGGTTGGATGGTATCACCGACTCGATGGACATGAGTTTGAGTAAACTCTGGGAGATGGTGATGGACAGGGAGGCCCGGCGTGCTGCAGTCCATGGGGTTACAAGGAGTCAGACACAATGGAGTGACTAAACTGAACTGAACTGAGACAGTCTGCAATTTTATTGGATTATTTTTCTGTAGAAGCTTAATTTTTAATACTTGGTCTTAAAGACTAGAGAAGGCTGCCTGTATTCCTAAACAGCAAAGTACAGCCTTCTAACACAGATCATGATCAGGACAGTCTCTTGAGCAGGAAGAGCAGGACATTGCTTTCAGTAGCCTTCAGCATCATAACATATATATCAGAACTTCCCTAGTGGCTATGTGGTAGAGAATCCTCCTGGCAGTCCCAGGGACATGGCTTGATCCCTGGATCAGGAAGATCCAAGGGGCAACTAAACCCACAACTACTGAAGCCTGTGTGCCTAGAGCCCCAAGATCCACAAGAGAAGCCTGCATACTACAGCTAGAGAGTAGCCCTTGCCCACTGATGCTACACAAAGCCCCCACACACCAACGAAGGTCCCACGCGCCAAAAATAAATTACAAATATATATATATACAAACACACACACACATATTGAGAACTTAAATACATTTCAGTGACATTAAAATATCTCACGTAAGAAACACTGTATAGAAGTACCTCAAACATGATTTTCATCTCTAGTTACTAAAATAAGAAACCTGGGGGAAAAAGTAATAATAACACATGATTCTGGACCTCATCAGCCAATAACGTAGAGAACTAGAAGGCTGAATGCCCATTGAGTTTTTGTTATGAATCAGAATCAAACTGCACAGAAATCTGTTTCTTTTTCAAAACAAACTTGCACTCCCCTTTTTTGTTGCATCCCTTTTTAAAAGTACATTATTCGGTTCCATGTGTGCTATTAATAACTTTTATTGTCCTTCCTAGATGGCAAACCAGTATCTCCTCACTCTTTGATGTCTATCACTGCAAGAATGCAAAAAAAAAAAAAAAAAAAAAAAAAAAGATACATGCTGGCATTAGTTTGGAGTTGTAAGAGAAAAAGTAAATAGGAACAATGAAGCAAGGGTAAAGATTTTCACTTGAACAGTAGGGAGTTTCATTCATAATGAAGGGCATCCGGCATCAACTGGAGAGTCTTAAGGCCTGTCTTAAGTTCAACCACTGAAATCTGGGTGCTAACAACACCTAAGCTTTTATCTTCAGTCTGCTCATCTACTTGGACATACATAATTAGCTTCTTGAAAGTAGTCAAAGTGATGTTCGCTCAGTCGTGTCCGACTCTGCGACCCCATGGACTGTAGCCCACCAGACTTCTCTGTCCATAGAATTCTCCAAGCAAGAATACTGGAGTGGGTAGCCATTCCCTTCTCTGGAGAATCTTCCGGACCCAGGAATCGAACCCAGGTCTCCTGCACTGGCAGGCAAATTCTTTACTGTCTGAGCCACCAGAAAAGCCCAATTACTTTCTTGCCCTACCCCAAACCCACCACACCTCACTCCTTTCCCATCCTCCTGAGTAACGAATTAGCACAATAATTTCTGACATGTTTCTAAGATGGTAATTTAGCCCTGAAAACTTGAATAAGCTTAAGGAGGTTAAAATTCTTAATCGGAAACTTTTTTTTAATAGGAAATTCTTCTATGGCATGTGTCTGAGATCATTACATATACTCATCTATTGAATCCTCACAACCCCATGAAGTAGATAGTCATCCACATTTTTACAGATGACAGAATTAAGGCACAGAGAGGTTAAGCAGCTGGCTCAAGAACACACAGCTAGAATTGGTAGAGCTGGAATTTTAACCCAGGCAGTCTGGTTCTAGAACCCTTATCCTAAACTCCCATCCTAGGCTGCCTCCTAAAAATAAGCAAACACACCAAAAATGCAAGATTCTAACTTGGTCTCTCAACTCCTTTTAACCTCATAGCTACTTTACATTGAGAGTCCCTTGGACTGCAAGGAGATCAAACCAGTCAATCCTAAAGGAAATCAACTCTGAGTATTCATTGGAAGGACTGATGCTGAAGCTCCAGTACTTTGGCCACCTGATGTGAAGAGCTGACTCATTGGAAAAGACCCTGATGCTGGGAAAGATTGAGGGCAAGAGAAGGGGGAGACAAGGATGAGATGGTTGGATGGCATCACCAACTCAGTAGACATGAGTCTGAGCAAAC
Source organism: Odocoileus virginianus (assembly GCF_023699985.2). Taxonomy (NCBI): domain Eukaryota; kingdom Metazoa; phylum Chordata; class Mammalia; order Artiodactyla; family Cervidae; genus Odocoileus; species Odocoileus virginianus. The sequence goes on along the minus strand of NC_069696.1, from coordinate 24,786,532 downwards.
TCCAGGAGATAGTGAAGGACTGGGAAGCCTGCTGTGAAGCAGTCCATGGGGTCACAAAAGTCAGACATGACTGAGCAACTGAACAACAACTACTTTACACTGATTATCTTTGGAATTTTTAATCATTTCCAGTTTGGTATCAAGTTCTCAAAGATGCACGAAAAAGATGAGCAGAACAAAACCTTCAGATGGAAACAGTCAGTAAAAATATGCTGAATGAAAAAATGAAAGATATACTAGGACTTTCTACTTTCTTGGGGTCATCTATTAAGGTTAGCTTATCTGAATCCAGCAAGCCTAGCACTTTCCTTCTACTCTCCTTGCTTTGAGCACAGGTTTTCTACAGACTTTTGTCTTCAGCACTGGCTGCATTGAACCTGGAGGTAATCTGGCATTTGTCTTTCCTTGGATCTGTTCCTCTCTCCTTCTGCTCTTCAGAGCCTGCATTCTCTGCGTATTCTCTAAGGAAGCCACCCTGGCTTCTGCTTTTCATAAAATTTTGGTGAAATATTTTCGGCATGTAAAACTGTAACAAACAGCACTCAGCTAAAGAAATAAAAAATTAGAGCAAGTGCTTCAACTGAAGCCCCTGTGAACCCTGCATGATCATTTTTTCTTCTCTTCTCCCTGAATTAACCACTATCCTGCACTGGGATACATATTTACACTTCTAATAGGACTCCACAATAGAAACAATATCGAGTTCTGCATGATTTTAAACTGTATAGAAATGGTATCTCGTTGCACACATCCTATTCCCTCAACATTATAGGCTATTTTTAAATTTTTTAAGTCTTTATTGAATTTGTTACAATATTGCTTCTGTTTTATGCTTTGGTTTCTGGTCGCAAGGCATGGGGCATCTCAGTTCCTAACCAGGGATTGAACCAGTACCCTCTGCATTGGAAGGTGAAGTCTTAACCACTGGACCACCAGGGAAGCCCCCTAGATTATTTTAATAATAGTAATTACTCAGATTGTAATATACAACATGATAAATATAATTAACACTGATGCATGTTACAAGTGAAATTTAAGAGAGTAAATCCCAAAAGCTCTCACAAACACAAAAATTTTTCTGTCTTTTTTATCTATGACAGATATTTACTAAACTTACTCTGCTCATTATTTAATGAAGGATGTAAGTCAAATTGTAATGCTGTAAACCTTAGAATTACACAATGCTTTTGGAGAAGGAAATGGCAACCCACTTCAGTATTCTTGCCTGGAGAATCCCATGGACAGAGAAGCCTGGTGGGCTACAGTCCATGGGGTCGCAAAGAATCGGACATGACTGAGCGACTTCACTTTCACTATAGGTCAATTATACATCCAAAAAACTGGCAGGAAAAAAAAGTCATCATCATAATAATATTTAAAGTGAACAACTTAACCCCACCGCTTAAGAAAAAGAATGTTACTATTACCATAGGAGCCCCCTTGATCCCACCCTCCCCTCCCTTGACTCCAAGAGGTTAACTATTACCTTGACTTTAGCATTACACTTTTTTTAAACAGCTGCTACCACTTTTGCCTGTAAACCTAGAGTATTACTCAGTTTTGCCTGCTTATCATCTTATGTAATGTTTGCATATATTCTTCTAATGACTTGCTTTCTCCACTCAATACTTTGGAAATTCTTCCATGCCAGTTCACATAGCAGTAACTCCTTTATTCTCACCATGGCATAGTACCACATAGTACTTCACTGATGCTGGGAAAGATTGAGGGCAGAAGAAGAAGAGGGCATCAGAGGATGAGATGGCTGGATGGCCTCACCAATGCATTGGACATGAACTTGGGCAAACTTCAGGAGATGGTGAGGGACAGGCAGGCCTGGCATGCTGCAGTCCATGGGGTCACAAAGAGTCGGACACGACTGGGCGACTGAACAACAAAAAAGGACTACATAATATGGCAGTTCCACTAATGACCTAGTCTCCTATTGATGAGGTTTGATTTTTTAGCTTGTGTTGTTGTTTTAATCTTTTGGGACGAGGGTTATAAATATGCTTGACATGCCCATGGTAGACACATGAAAGCATCACTCCATGATTGTTCTCTCACTCAGGTTTGGTGGGGAGTAACTTTAGTCACTACTATATTTCCTCAATTTAGATTTAAGCTCAGTCAATTCAGGATTTTTCTCTGATTCCTTCATCAGAAATGTAGTCCAGGTGGCCTTACGGAGAGTCAATTTTGTACAGCGAGGAAGCTTCTGGTTCATTGCCATACTCCTGTCTTCCACTGACATCCTCCACGATCTATCTCATCCTACTTTAGTTACTTTTGTTGTGATTTTTGTCTTCATCCTTCTCTTTGGTGGCTAGCTCTGAGATGTCACAGATTCTCCCTCTTAGCCTTTCTGTACTTCTCAAGAGGAAAAAAAGGCTTCCCACTGCACTCTGCGGCCACAAACTACAGGAGCACCACCGAGGCCTCTCTTCCTAGAGTCACACTGGCCAAGAACTTTTCCACAGGCCTTTGTCTCCTCTGACTTTATCAGGAAAAGAGGCTTAGAATCTACCTGGGGCCTTGGGGACATGAACAAGAGAATTCTCTAAGGTCTGAAAGGAAGTGAAAGTTGTTCAGTCATGTCCGACTCTTTGTGACCCCATGGACTGACTGTAGTCCATGGAATTCTGCAGGCCAGAATACTGGAGTGAGTAGCCCTTCTCTTCTCCAAGGGATCTTCCCAACCCAGGGATCGAACCCAGGTCTCCCACATTACAGGCAGATTCTTTACCAGCTGAGCCACAAGGGAAGCCCAAGAAGACTGGAGTGGGTAGCCTATCCCTTCTCCAGCAGATCTTCCCAATCCAGGGATTGAACTGGGGTCTCCTGCATTGCAGGCGGATTCTTTACCAACTGAGCTATCAAGGAAGCCCTATAGTCTGGGACTGCAGTCAAATGTTAGTCCCTCTTGAGGGTTTGAGTTAATTAACCTAGTCCCCGGGATGACTTGAATGCAAAGGAAAGACTCTTGTGGAATAAACCTGTGAGATTATCTGAAGGCTCAGCCTCAGTGCCATAAAGACACTCTCCAACATGGCAGCCACTTGCCACATACGGAGATTTAACAATTAAGATTAAATAAAACTTAAAATTCGGTTCCTCAGCTATATCCTCCACCTCTGAAGTCCTTTCCCTCACCACAGAAAATTCTATTGGACAGCACTCTCAGAGGATGCTTGGACAAGAAAGAGGCAAGTGGGTACTCCAAAGAAAAGACTCAGAGTCACTAACAGCAGAAATGATTTTGGCATCAGGCATCCAGATTCAGCCTGGTTTCACCTCAGCATTTGGGAGAACGGCTGATGGGCTCTCACCAGGGGTCAGTCAGTTTTTGAAAGACCTCAAAAATCACTCCTTCTCTTTGGCTAGAGGGAGAGGATGCCCAAGAAGAGGCTGTGGTCACAGGTCATTAGACTGACCTGAGCTAGAGGGGAATAAGACACTGTCTTATGGCTACTCCCCCACATGGCTGGTACCTATGACAAAGCAAGATAATTTCTCCACTGCAAAATGTGCACTGCTTAATAACACCAGCCCATTTCAGCAAGTCTCACTCACATCAATTGAAAAGTTGCATGTTTGATTTTATTGGCGTGTAGTTGCTTTACAATATTGCATTAGCTTACACTGTATAGCAAAGTGAATCATCTATACATATATTCTGTCTTTTTTGGATTTCCTTCTCATTTAGGTCACCACAGAGCACCAAGGAGACAGTAGGTTCTCATTAGTAATTATTTCATGCTGTTGTTGAGTCGTTAAATTGTGTCTGACACTTCTGCAACTCTATGGAATGCAGCCCACCTGGCTCCTCTGTCCATGGGATTTTCCAGGCAAGGATACTAGAGTGGGTTGCCATTTTCTTCTTCAGGGGATCTTTCTGAGCCAGGGATCCAACCGCAGGCTCCTGTTTGGCAGGCGGATTCTTTACCACTGAGCCACCTGGGAAGCCCCTATTTTATACATAGTATCAATAGTGCCTATATGTCAATCCCAATTCATCCCACCCTCCTTTCCCCTTTGGTATCCACATGATTGTTCTCTACTTCTGTGCCTATTTCTGCTTTGTAAATTAGATCATCTATACCAGCTCTTAACACGTTTCTGTTTTAAATGTCATTCTCTGTACTTTGACATGCAGACTTGTCAGTCACTGTATATTGATCTGTTTTAACTGCCAACCTAAACCCTTCTTCCTCTATGTGCCTTCTCAACAACTTTATAAAAAGAACTTTGTCGTTCTCTTGGTTATGCAGTATCTCAGATTTTCTTCTCTCCCACTGTTCCAAGCTGGAGCCTGGTACCCCAGGTGGTATCCTTCTCCCTCCCCTGGACTGCTCTGGACAGCAGCGGGGCTGGCCCTGCACGCTGCACTTCCAGGGACCTCCGTCCTTGGAGGATCTGAAATGAGTCAGGGAGGGGGAAGCAGAGGGAGACTGGAGATGTGGGAGAAAGGAGAACCCAAGCTGCTCCTCCTTCTCAGCTCAGCTGGGGTGTGGCTCATACAACCCAGCCTACAGTGACCTCAGTCCCCAGAGGGACTCTGGTCTCTGGGCTCTAGGAGCATCAACTCCTTCCTCTGTCCCTCCCGCCAAGGAGTGACACTAGCTTCCTGCCATCCAGTATCAGGCTCGGCTCCCCACCTCCTGTCTGACTTTTCAGCAATTCCATCACCGGCCTGACCAACATTAATGACTCACAGTGTGAACTTTGAAACAACCCTACAAAATCCATTCCAGCTCTCATGGGGAAGCTGCCAAGTGTCTTCCCCAGTAATTGCAAAGTGTTCCCATCCCTCCCAGAAGAATATCAGTCTGTCTCTGTAAGCCGAGTTCACAAAATTAAACTCTTTCCCTAAATCGCATGCATATATGGGTGCATGCACTGTAACCTGGTCTGATTCTTTCAATTGTAATCTTCCAAACCGAGAAATAAAAAAACCCACCCCTGGGTTTCCCTGGTGGCACAGTGGGTAAAGAATCCATCTGTCAATGCAGGAGACATGCATTCGATCCCTGGGTGGGGAAGATCCCCTGCAGAAGGAAATGGCAACCCACTCCAGTATTCTTGCCTGGAAAATCCTATGGATAGAGGAGCCTAGTGGACTACAGTCCATGGAATCACAAGAGAATTAGACACGACTTGGCAACTAAACAACAACTTCATCACAGATGTGGTCCAGTACCTGTGTCTTGCATTTTTCTACCCAGATATACACAGTGTTATAGACTTGATATTGTTTACTCAATTGTGTAAACTTCCAATGAGGAACTCTAGCAGTCCAGGAACCTCACATTAAGAGGTCCCTCAATTATCTACAAATCCACAGCATTTTTATGTTCTGGATCTGATTATGGGTGAATCCACTATGAGTGATTGCCGTTTCCTCTTCCAGGGGATCTTTCTACCCAGGGGATGGAACCCAGGTCTCCTGCATTGCAGGCAGACTTTTTACCATCTGAGCTGCCAGGGAAGCCCGAGGGCCGCACTATTTTTATCCATATCGAAATGAAACAGCTATTTGATATTAGCTATTTCTTTATCTGTCATCTTCAAATGTTTATAGCAACACAATTTTGAATAGATCTACAACCTTCCCCAGTGACTCAGAGAGTAAAGAATCTGCCTGCAATGCAGGAGACACAGGAGACCCAGGTCCAATCTCTGGGTTGGGAAGATCCCCTGGAGAAAGCAATGGCTACCCACTCCAGTATTCCTGCCTGGAGAATTCATGGACAGAAAAGCCTGGTGGGCTACAGTCAATGGGGTCTCAAAGAGTCGAACACAACTGAGTGACTAACACAGTTTATTTGCCCTAAATCTTTCATCTTGTTTGAAAAGGTACACTTCTGTTCTGTCTCTGTTGTTTTGTTTTGCTTTTTAATAAGTTAGGCCGTAGCTACTGCTAACAGAGATGTAAGCACACTGTACTTGATCAGTTATCAGCTTCCCTTAAATTCCTGTATTTTGTTTTTAATTCTTGTATTTTCAAATAATGGATGTACTGGACTTAACCATTTGAAAGACAAGCCTAATCAATACGGCTCACTGTATGCTACCAGCCAGGCCTGCACTGTTCATGTTTCAGGATTATTTAACAGATGTCAGAAACTGCCGTTCCAGGCACATGAAAATGGTGGAGCCTCTCTTGATATTAAACCCACAAATACACACACACAAAGCAACTCTGCAAAAAAAAAAAAAAAAAAATTTTTTTTAACTTTCTTTGGTCTTCTGAACTTCAAAAGGCAACCACAACTTCATTCCCTGTTTTACATTTTTTCCCCCTCTCCTTTACAATATCAATTGAGGTCTCTTTTTCTACATCTTTTTAGGGAATTGTTACAGATGCTTCTGGGATTTATAAAATAATTTCCTGCACATTAATGCAAAAATTCTGTAACTTCCCAATTCAATAGAAACAAAACTGATGATTCCAATTTGAATGCTCTCTCTTCTCTTTCTGATCTTTACCTCCTGTTCCTTTTATCTCACCTTTTCCATTTCTGAGCCTCCAGATCAATCTTTTCCTCTGTTGTTCCATCCTACCCTCTGACCCTTGCACAAAACGAATGCAATCAAACACATTCACGCTCAGTCGTCTTTTCCTTGGACCACTGACTCTCACTATGCCCTCTTTTCACAGTTAAGACTGGTCTTGAAGAATTACCCACCAACAACACTTTTTTATCCATTAAAAGATGTAACCTTGACATTGATCTGGTAAGATCTGTACATTTTTTTATTTGCATTTATTTATTTAAATTGTTTTGGCCGCACCACATGGCCTGTGGGAGTTTAGTTCCCCAACCAAGGATCAAACCTGAGCTCCCAGCAGGAAGTACACAGTCTTAATCCCTGGACTGCCAGCAAAGTGCCAGATTTATGTATTTTTTAAGAACCAACCTGGTCATCAGTAAAAGGAGAAGGATAAGATGGCAGCTGGAAGACCAATTGGGAGGTAATTACAGGGTCCACAGAAAATATCTAAGGCCCCGGGGAGGCAACAGAAGCAGCCTGGGACAGAAGATGAAGTTAAAAGACACCGAGAAATAAAACTGACAAGACTCAGTGTCTGGGATGTGGGGGCTGGGGGAGAACAGATGGTAGAGAAAGACTCCTAAGTTGGTCTTTGGTGGCAGTGCAATGTTGTCTTTCAGGAGATAAGATGATACGAAGAACAAGTTTTGCCCAAAACATGATTCTTTCAGTTTAGGTAAATACCTTTCTTCTAAGAAACAGTCCTTGGCTTCTGTTTCATTGAATTCAAAGTAACCTCTCTCATTAGTTTTTTGGATATCCTTCTAAAGTGTTCATGACAACATAAGAAAATTTGCATAATGCATTTTCACTAAAATTAGGGTATCACGCACAGTGATCAGTTTATTACATTTTCAATATTAACCATTTGTTAATTTTAATATTTTAATAATTTTTATTAAACATTTTAATATTTGTTAATTTTAATATTAACCATTAATATATTAACCAGGTATATAGTAGTATCACATGGCAGTGTTAATTTGTACCCCCCTGATGATTAATGATGTTGAGTATCTTTTCAAGTACTTTTTTGCCATTTGTACTAGGCTCCTACAGCTGCTGTAATATATTATCATAAACTTGGTGGCTTAAAATAAGAATTTTATTCATTCAGAGTTCTGGAGACAGGAAATCTGAAAATCAGTATCACTGAAAAAAACCTAAGGTTCATCAGAGCTTTGCTCCCTTGGAAGTGTCTACAAGAAAATCCTTTCCTTACCTTTTTGTTGTTGTTGTTATAGCACAACTCATGTATTTCAATTGGACAAAAAAAATAAGTATCATTTACAATATCTTAAGATAAACTGTCTTTGAATGAGAGCTGTCTTTACAGTACACTGAGGTCTACAAGATGTAGAAGTTACTATTCTAGAAAGTTTACTACTGTGCAAAATGAAGACTGCTTAAATCAAACAGCGGGTAGGGGAGGGCCTGTGGTTTCTCATTTTTCACACTGCCTCAGGTGGCTGAGGGAGTTTCAGATTTTCATTTTTTTTTTTTTTTAATTTTTTTTTTTTTTGCAGTTCAATAACTTTATTGGCCCATCAGCAATTAGTTCTCGTCCACATTGACTGTCTGTAGATTTTTGAAGGTGGTGACGGGCACGTAGGTAACCAGAGTGTAGAGCTTGTTTGGCGAGTCTTCGTCTTCATTACGTTTTCTGGACAACCGCACACGGATCCGGTATGGGACATTCCTGATTCCTTTGGCCCAGACGGCTTTGTTGAGCCTGGTGTCGATGCGCACGTCCGGAGTTCCCATCTCCTTCATGGCAAACTTCCGGATTTCTCTGAGTGCCCTAGGGGCACGCTTCTTGAAACCCACTCCATGGATGCGCTTGTGAATGTTGATGGTGTATTCTCTTGTTACCACCTCGTTGATGGCGGACCGGCCCTTCTTCTTCTCACCGCCCTTCTCTGCGGGAGCCATCCTGCAGGGCCGTGGTTGGAAAGTTCAGATTTTCTTTAGACATCATTAGGTGTCGAAGCTCTTGCAGGACAACTTTGATGCTATTATTAATTCTGCCATTTTAGTAGCATTGATATGGCTCTAATGGGGCTCCACCACCCCATTAGAACTATTAACTCCTTTCACATTAATTTTTGTTCCAAATTTCACATAGGCGGGGTGCTTCTGGGTATTTGGGTCCATATTCTATTTTAAGGCTATATATTCAGTTTTTATAAATTGTTCTTGGAGGCCCAATCATCCCTGTCCATCTTATAAGTGCCATGTCTTCATTATCTTCTAGACTTAGGCTAACTGTACTATCTCCTACAGCTTTCTGGCCTTCTTCTAACAGTTGGAAATTGAAGGAACTTTTACCCTTGAGGCCATGGTGGCTGCCACCTTGCATCACTGTCATTCCTTTCCTTACACCGTTTTTAGTTTCCAGAGCTATATTCTTTGAATTCCTTGGCTCCAGGCCCCTTCCTCCAACTTCAGTGGTGTGGGTAGTCTCTTCTGTTTCTGTACCTATACCCTTCCATCATGTATGAACAAGGCAGAAGTCCAGGACATTTTTACGGCCTGGCCTTGTAAGTCACATAATATCACTTCCATAATAGTCTATTGATGAAAGCAGTCAAAAAAAACCCCACCCCAAAGAAGATTACAAATGACCAATAGGTACATGAAAAGGCACTTAACACCACTAATCAGAGAAATGCAAATCAAAGCCATAGTGAGATATCGGCTCACACTCTTAGGATGAAAGTGAAAGTCGCTCAGTCGTGTCTAACTTTTTGCGACCCCCATGGACTACACAGTCCGTAGTATTCTCCAGGCCAGAATACTGGAGTGGGTTGCCTTCCCCTTCTCCAGGGGATCTTCCTAACCCAGTGATCAAATCCAGGTGTCCCACACTGCACGTGGATTCTTTAACAGCTGAGCCACAAGGGAAGCCCAAGAATACTCGAGTGGGTAGTCTATCCCTTCTCCAGCAGATCTTTCTGACCCAGGAATTGAACCAGGGTCTCCTGCACTGCAGGTGGGCTGTTTTTTTTTTTTTAACCAACTGAGTTATCAGGGAAGCCCACACACTCTTAGAATGGCTGTTATTAAAAGGACAAGAGATAAGTGTTGGTGAGGATGCAGAGAAAAGAGAACACTTGTGAACCATTAGTGGGAATGCAAATTGCTACAGCCATTATGGCAAGAAGTTTTATTAACGTTCCTCAAAAAAATTACAAATAGAACTATCATATAATCCAGCAATTCCATTTGGGGGCATATAACCAAAGGAAATAAAATCAAGTTCTCAAAGGGATATCTGCACTCCCATGTTCACTGTGCCATTATTCACAACCGTCAAGATATGAAAACAACCTAAGTGTTCATCAAGGGATGAATGGATGAAAAACGATGTGGTATAAGTCATCATGGAAAAGAAATATGGAATATATGGGAAAAAAAAAACTGAGTCACTTCACTATACAGCAGTAATTAACGTGACATCATAATTCAACTATACTTCAATAGAAAATAAACTTTAAAAAACCATTTTAAATAAAGATGGGGTGATGGATACATGTATATGTATGGCTGAGTCCCTTCACTGTTTACCTCAAACTCTCACAACATTGTTAATCGGTTATATCCCAGTACAAAATAAAAAGTTAAAACACACACATACAAAGATGTGATGAAACTTACAATGAGATTATTCAGACATGGGACAGAAGAAAATACTGTTATTTGTGACATGGGTGGACCATGAGTGCATCATGCTAAAGGAAATAAGTCAGCCAGATAAAGACAAACTACTATCTGTTCTACCTTATCTGTGACATCTTAAAAAGCTGAACACATAGAAGCCAAGTATATAGTAGTTTCCAACAGCTGAGGGGTAGGGAAGATGGGGAGATATCCAAGAGTGCAAATTTCCAATAAATACTGGGGATATAATGTACAGATGGTGACTACAGTTAATAGTACTGTATTACATACTTGAAAGTTGCTAACAGAGTAGGTCTTACATGTCTCACCCCAAAATAAAAGGGATAATTATGTGAGGTGATGGAGAGGTTCACGAACCCAATTATGGTCTCCATTTTGCAATACTCACAGGTATCAAATCACCACATTATACAGCTTAAATTTACACAATGTTACATGTTAATCACATCTCAATAAATCTGGGGGAGAAATGAAAATTTTGCATATACTGTAGTTAGTTCAGTCGCTCAGTCATGTCCGACTCTTTGAGACCCCATCAATCGCAGCATGCCAGGCCTCCCTGTCCATCACCACCTCCCAGAGTTTACTCAAACTCATGTCCATCGAGTCAGTGATTCCATCCAGCCATCTCATCCTCTGTCGTCCCCTTCTCCTCCTGCCCCTGATCCCTCTCAGCATCAGGGTCTTTTCCAATGAGTCAACTCTTCGCATGAGGTGGCCAAAGTATTGGAGTTTCAGCTTCAGCAGCATATACTATAGGACCTAGTAATTCACTACATACCCAACAGAAATGCTTACACATGTACCAAAATTACATTCCAGAGAATGCTCTTTGCTGCACTACTTTTAATAGCCAAAAACTAGAAACAACCCCAAATTTTTCCATCAGTAGGAAAGCTACTTGTACATATCTCATTAGTAGGAAAATTACTTGTATGTATCATGATACATGCATGCAGCTGTATGCAGGGGTAAAAAAATGAGTCAACTACAACCATATGCCTCAACAGGGATGAATCTCACATACATACTGTAAAATTGCATGTGCATAAAGTTCAAAAAACAGGCAAATCTAATGATATGAAGAATTGATGCTTTTGAACAACAGTTCAAAAGAAGACTCTTGAGAGTCCCTTGGACAGCAAGGAGACCAAACCAGTCAATCCTAAAGGAAATCAACCCTGAATATTCATTGGAAGGATTGATGCTGAACCTCCAATACTTTGGCCACTTGATGCCGAGAACCTATTCACTGGAAGAGACCCTGATGCTGGGAAAGATAGAGGGCAAGAGGAGAAGAGGGTGACAGAGGATGAGATAATTGGATGGCATCACTGACTCAATGGACATGAGTTTGAGCAAACTCTGGGAGAGAGTGAAGGACAGGGAAGCCTGGCGTGCAGCAGTCCATGGGGTTGAAAAGAGTTGGACTCGGCTTAGTGACTGAACAAAAACAAATGATACTAGAATAAACATTTATGGTTTCTCATGTAGGAGTTTCCAAGGCTACAGAACTGAACAAACTATGCTGTTAGACAACAAGGACCTACTATATAGCACATGCAAATCTGCTCAATGTTATGTGGCAGCGTGGAGGGGAGGGGAGTTCAGGGGAGAATGGCTACACGTGTATATTCAGCTGAGCCCTTTCAAGTTCTCCTGAAACTATCATAATATTGCTAATCAGCTATACTCCAATATACAATAAAAAGTTAAAAAAAACAAACAACTACAGTGTTGTAAATTAGGATGGTGTTTATCTTTGGGAGAAAAGGGGGTAGTGACTGCAGGGAGCTCTGGGAAGTGTCCTGGGTTACAGATAATGTTCTATTTTGTGATCTGAATTGTGGTCACTACTTTGGGGTAACTTCTTGAGGCACTGTCTACTTTTCCTCATATAGATCAACAGGCAATTATTTGTGCGTATAAGACTGTCACCATGTCCTCCTCCCCATCAGCCCCCTGCTGGCATCACTCCATGGGGGGTGTCCCATCATTACTCACTCACTCGAGGGACAGCACAGCCTATGACGGCAGCCCGGATCACTAAGTCCCCTCTGAGAGTGGAAGGTCAGCCCCATCAGGCTTATTAGGACAGGGGTTTAATCAGTTTGATTGGCAGAGTCCCCTTTATGTGTATTAGTTGCCCAGCCATGTTTGACTCTTTGTGACTCCATGGACTATAACCTGCCAGGCTCCTCTGTCCATGGGATTTCCCAGGAAGAATATTGGAGTGGGTTGCCATGCCCTTCTCCAGGGGATCTTCCCAACCCAGGAATCAAACCCAGTTCTCCCACACTGCAGGCAGATTCTTCACCGTCTGAGCCATCAGCCAAGTTCTGGAGTCCCCGTTAGTACTTCCCAGTTCAGGACACCTTCCCGTGCTTATTTAAGTTTCCAAAGATACCTGCGCTACTGATGGCCGTGAGGCCCCTGCCCCAAAACACAAGAGGCTCTCCTAGATCCGGATATCTGGCTCTGCCATCTGGTAGCGATGGTAGAGAGCTAGAGGAAGTGCCTGCAACAATCCCAGGAGTTGAGTTTGAGAGAGATGTGGGTCAAGTCTGAACTCTGAGCTCTGGCTACATACTAACTATATGATTACTTAATTTCTCAGCTATAAAGCTGGACTGCAGTGATTTAGCATACTATTTTGGGTTATGAAGATCACTACCATAAGAACTAAATACAGAATTTATTTAATGAATTAAAATGTTCTAACTAAAAAAAAAAACTGTATATACAATCATTTACCTTTGCTAGAAATGTAAGTCTTCCTCAAAGGATTTAGTCAAAGTTCTAAACATCTATCCTTGTGATATGATACCGACTGAAATTACATGCATGCATGCTCAGTTGTGTCTGATTCTTGCGACCACATGGACTGTAGTCTGCCAGGCTCCTCTGTCCATGGCATTTTTCCAGGCAAGAATACTGGAGTGGGCTGCATTTCCTCCTCCAGGGGATTTTCCTGACCCAGGGATCAGACCTGCATCTCCTGCATTGGCAGGCGGATTCCTTATTGAGCCACCTGGGAAGCTGGGTATGAATATGGCCAATAAAGTTTCCCCAAAAAACATTTTTTAAAAAAATGGTTGACCCTGGGCCAAGATGGTGGGACTGGAACTGATTAACAGGGTGGGGTCTGTGGCTTTTTATCTATAGCCTTCTGCAATATTTTTTTTAATCAATTGCATGCATTAGTTTGATCAGTTCTTTTAAGATCATACCCCCAAAAATATTAACATAACTAAGATCCCAGCTGTTCTGACCTTCACAAGTGCTGACACTTCTGGTCTCACATTAGCCAGTATTTAGAATCTAGATTCTTCACAGGTTTTCCTAAGAAAAATAATCATTGCAGATTTAATGGTTTTTTTAAAACAATTCTTTATGATGATTTCTAAGACAATGGGAGAGGATCACAGCAGATACAATCAATTGTTACATTCATGCTTCCTTAATTATAATTTATCAAAGTAATTTGATTTCAAAAAATTAAAGATGACAGGAGGCTTATTGTGAGAAGCAACTGCCCCCCGCCCCCTCCCCAGCTCCGACCACAACCCACTCTCCACCCCTCTATTCCATCCCTGAGGGCCAATCTCTTCTCATTACTGTCAAGTTAATTCTACGTTCAGTTCTTTTCAAGGTTTTTATATGAAAAACCCTCCATTTGAAATGTCTCCCTTTCAGGCCTCCTCTTCAAAGATGCATCCTCTTCGGAAGAAAAGCTATGACAAACCTAGACAGTATATTAAAAAGCAGAGATGTTACTTTTCCAACAAAGGTCCATATAGTCACAGCTATGGTTTTTCCAGTAGTCATGCACAGAGGTTGAGAGTTGGACCATAAAGAAGGCTGAGCACAAAAGAATTGATGCTTTAGAACTGTGGTGCTGGAGAAGACTCTTGAGAGTTCCTTGGACTGCAAGATCAAACCAGTCAATCCTAAAGGAAATCAACCCTGAATATTCATTGGAAGAACTGATGCTAAAGCTGAAGCTCCACTACTTTGGCCACCTGATGTGAAGAGCCGACTTATTGGAAAAAACCTTGATGATGGGAAAGACTGAGGACCAGAGAAGAAGAGGGTGACAGGATGAGATGGTTGAATGGCATCATGGTCTCAATAACATGCATCTGAGCAAACTCCAGGAGATAGTGAAGTCTAGGGAAGCCTGGTATGCTGTAGTCTATGGCATTGCAAAGAGTAGGACATGACTGTGTGACTGAACAACATCTTCTCAACTTCACCCCCAGCCACACTGCAAAGACCTGAAGCCCTCTTCCCAAAGAACAACCTTAATAGAGACTCAGTGGGTCCTCTGAGTCCCAGGGGCTCACCTACAGGTCCTGAGCAAGCTCCTCCTCTGCAGAGCCTCGCATCTCCCTTCAAGGAATTTTATACCTGCTGCTCGTGAGTTTCTCCTGACTTTATATTACTCTGTATTTTACTTATTTATGTAATCAGTAATGGAAGTATGTGCAGACACTCCCAAAAAACACCAAGAAGGATGGTTCACTCTAAGAAAAACAGAAGGAAAATATAAATTTGATACGTGAGCAGACTTTTCAGATAGATGGAAAGGCCTTGAAATGGCAATATAACACAGTGTCTTGGGGGAAAACCTGTGATTTTGGAGTAGAAATCTCCAAAAGAGAAAATAAATGTGAGAAGCGAGCCTTAAAAAGTTAATAGGAGTCAGATGGTCCTTACGTGTGAGGCCAAAGAGCTGGACTTCAGCCCATGGTCCAGGAGTTGACCATTTAAATGCCTGTAAATGCCAAATGGATCATGCAAATGACAGAAGTGAAATCACGTAAATGAGAAAAAAGATAGGAAGTGTGGGTCCTCTGGGAAACTGGGGAGACGGTGCCCTTCCAGATGGAACAGTTTGATTATTTTTATACAAAGTGTAAGACTAGTGTTGCCAGGCCTGCCACTTTAATAACGGCAGACTATGCAGATTTTTCTGTCAAATTCTCTGGCTTTTAAACTTTGGCAAATATTACCTGTTTTTTCAGGCTCACAGTATGTGGTCAAAAAAAGTATTATATATTCTCAAAAGCTGGTTTCAGCCAACAATGTTTTAACCTCCCCTAGAAGCAAAAAGGAACAACCGTTATGAAATTTAAGACAGGGAGGACCCATGATCAGGTCTGCAGTTTTAAAGATTGCTCTGGTGGAAGAATACAGGATGGATTGATTAAAGGAGAAATTGAAATCAAATGTGGAGAAACCTATCTGAAGGCACCTGCAAATCAATCACTGGTAATAGATGTACTGAGAGTCAAACCTAAGGCACAACACTTTTATCATCAGTGATTGATTTTTCAGTGCAGGTAGGTGAAATGGCTCTGAGCATTTCTGCCAGAATTTGACCCCCAATAATCCCCGAGAACTTTCTATTTTGTGTAAATCTTGGGTGTGACAATCAAAGACAGAATGGATTTATCTGATTACTTTCCATAACTTCATTTTTTCTTATAAATGTACTTGCTAGTAGTAATAAGAGGATAGAGTATACATCTGGCTTTAGAAAGGCAGCTTATGGAACCTCTACCCTCTGCTTCTGTATTATATCAATCGTAGAAGCAAATAAAGGTATTTTCTGCAAATGGTTCCCATGTGCCCACATCTCTGAATGTAAAATAAACAGTGCAGGCCATGAAAACAGTATTTTAAACAGAGCACTGCAGCTGGGGAAATTGTCTAAACATGAACCTTATTTTTACAGTCACTTAACAATGTTCTTTATCTATTAAATTAACTTTTAAAAAGGAGAAAATGGGGAAATGGGGGGAGGGTACAAAAGGCGGACAGAGAGAGAGGTTATTCATCTGTTTTCCCAAAACACCTAATACTTCCATTTCTTTGAGTTTAGATATCAATATATTTTTCCAACACAAAGTTCCTGTGTCTAGGCAACAGATAAAGAGAAGATATTAGCCACTTTCAGTGCATTTTTAAGAACTATTCTTTACTAAGTCGTGTACAATTCTTTGGGACCCCATGGACTGTAACCTGCCAGGCGCCTCTGTCCTGGGATTTCCCAGGCAAGAAAACTGGAGTGAGTTGCCATTTCCTTCTCCAGCGGATCCTCCTGACTCAGGGATCGAACCCACATCTCCTGCATCCGCAGGTGGATTCTTTAACTGCTGAGCCACCTGGGAAGCCCATAATTTTAAGAATATTTTGGACCAAATCTGTGCCAACCTGATCAAATCTCATCTTTGTCTCATGTTCAAACCAATTAAGTCAGAGAGAAACAACGTCCCCCAGCTCTGCACCCAGAACCAGACAGGTGCTGGCCGTGCCTAGCCCCATCCCAGTCCCCACATTCACAGGGTATGCCCAGGCATCTGGTCCATCCCACTCGTCCCCAAAACAAAAAGGAAAGAGATACAACATCAATGTGGCATTTAATACCAGATTGGCTTTGAAGAGAGTTCAGCGAGTCTCAGCCATTTGCAAGTCAACCAGCACATGAAGAAGTCAAGGGCTCACAAGCAAGAAAGGGGGAACCCAGGCCTGCTTTCCCACTAAATTCTGAATTCTGGGCTCTGTTCCCACTTTTCGCTTAAAGATACGTACGTATGACTAGGATTCGGGCACCAGAGGCCTGACTCTCCCTGCTGCAGAATTGCTTTTCTCCACAGAGATCAAAGTCATCATTTCCACCTGCCATGTACATTTGCGGCAAGCTTGTTCCTGCTTCTATATGTAGAGGGTCAGCGTGCAGAGGGTACAGTCCCCATGTCTGAGGTCAGAGTGAATAAAAAACAAAATTCCTGTGAATCTTTCTGGAGTAGTGACGAAGGGAGCTGTGTTCCAGACATCCCGACTTGAGAATCAGTCAGCAGCTTCTCAGGGCAAGTTCAACAAAATCAGTTTTAACCCACAACGTTCTCAGAATATTCCAGAACATTCTATGTAACCCACCTGCACTGTTCCCATTTTCCTCCAGCTTGTGCTTCTTTTTTAACTGAAGTCGTGTAGACACAGTGCTGCTTTGCCAAATTCTCCAACTTTCTCCACTCAAATTTATAAAGTTCCATTTGTGCAGTCTCCCAGATAGTAAAGACCTATGCAGGCGCTGCTGATTAGTTTTGCAGCTTCAATGCTGCCTGCCTGCCGCCTTAGGCCATTGACAGAGTGTGGGTATGTTCACAGCTCTTTTCTTCTATCCTTCAGCTTTTATGGAAAATGCAGGAAGTTTGAGGCCTCTTATTTTAAATGGCGACCTGCCAGAGACAGGCCTATTTATATATGTAAGTGTTACATATGGTATCAATTGAGTAATGGGAAAAGAATAGATTGTTTATTAGAAGGAGCTGAGAAAATCGCTCATTGTACAGGAAAAAAAATCATTCTTACGGATGTTGAGATTTCTCCCTGCCATGTCTTTGGAGAAAAGAGGTAAAAGCAGGAACCAAAGTACAACCGACTCATGAAATACACACCATGTGTGAGTGTGACTTTGTAACTCCATGGACTGTAGCCTGCCAGGCTCTTCTATGCATGGGATTTTTCAGGCGTGAATACAGGAGTGAGTGCCTATTACCTCTTCCAGGGGATCTTCCCCACCCAGGGACCAAATCTGCTACTCCTGCATCTCCTGCATTGGCGGGTGGGTTCTTTACCACTGAGCCACCTGGGAAGCCCTGAAATATACAGATTGGACTTCAATAGAGTTTATCAAAGTCAATCCACACACAGCACATGATGCTCTTTTGAAGGATGATGAGTTACAGCCATCAGCAGGGCTCCCATTGGCTGCCCCAAGACAGCCACCAGTGAAACCCATCAGGCTCCGAATCTTGATCCAACTCCTCTTCACCTGGAGCATGTGAGGACTGCTCACTCCGACTCCCGTCTCCTATACGCAGTGCCCCATCTCCCCTAACCCATCTGCCCTCCCTCTGGTCTCAAGGGTACAGATGAGGCCAATCTCATTCTTCAGATTTCTTGCTAATTTTGTGAGTTAAGAGTCTAAATTCTGAGTCTAGATTTCTTTAGGACCTCTCCTGTGACTCTCAAAATCTTGTTTATTGGAAGAAAAAGAGAAAAACGCTGAGATTCAGTTTTCTTGCTCTCTTACTTAAGGAAGCAAGAACACCTTAGAATAACACAAGGAATATCAATATTGTGGAGTATTGTGGAATTATTCAATAGCATGTGGAATAATGCTATTGTGGAGAATCAACAGCATAAAGACAATTGCTTCTAGAGGTTACAAGACTGCATATAAGTAACTCAGCAACATCCTTAAAGAACCACAGAGGAAAGAGCACATGACCTTCTCATTAAAAAAAAAAAAAGCTAGAGAAGGTCTCTGATTGGTCCATCTAACTTCTCCCATCTCTGATTAAGCAGTTCTCCTGCTTGGGAAATGAAGTAGTGTGAGAGCCCCATCCTATGGTAGAGACAGCCTCACCAAAACCATGTATTTGGACTAAGAAAGCATCAACAATTCTCCAAAAGAAGATGGAAGCACTTTTCCAAGAAAGGATAAGATTAGGTGGATGTGAACTTGAACAAACTCCAGGAGATAGGGAGAGGGAGGCCTGGCATGCTGCAGTCCATGGGGTTGCAAAGAGTCAGAAAGGACTCAGTGACTGGACAACAATAGGATTGTATTTGTCACACAATACAAGCTACTCTAGAAGTCATTCCAGAAAGATTTTCTGAAAGTATTTAACAAATGATTACTTAATATACCTTTTTACAACTGGAGAGAAAAGAAACCACCCAGGTTCATATATATATACATATAAATATATATATTGGATATATAGCCTGTGCTCTGCGTGAGGTCAGTCCTAAGAACATTTCTCAAAGGTTATGTGAGCTGGCAGGGCACTCGGGGGTCCTGGGTACCCCGTGTTTGCACACAAGACCCCAGGCCTGTAGCTTCTTCCAGCCTCCAACCACCTCCTTGCCAGCGGCAACATTCGGGACCTCTCTGCCCTCCATCCTCTACCTCCAAGGCCAGCCAACATGGCTTTTTGTGCCTAGCACCTCACTGCCCACCAGCCAGGAGCTCCCAGATTCATCAGATCAAGTCCACCCGTCAACCCTCGGGTCAACCGCATCTGTGGGCCTCCCACACTTACCTCTCCTGGGGCTTCTACTTCCACCCAAAGAAGTGGGTCTGCAGGGCCTACGCTGCTGCTTCTGCGAAGGGGCTGAGGAGAAGCGCCAGGATGCCAAGTCTCTCTTGAAGATGCAAAACCAGGGTGTCAAACACACCCCTTCCAGGACAGGCAGAAACCGTCTCCCCCGCCCCGCCATGAGTGGTGTGAAACCCTGGACGACATGAAAGCCACCATGGTCTGGGAGGAGAACCTGAACCAAGCGGTTTGAGTTCTGCTGGCGCAGACTCCGGCCAACTTCCTGGAAGCCGCTTTGTTAACTAGATGAGCAGGTTAAACTCATTCAGAGGACAGAGCCCACCTGCCTGCCCTCCGCAGCCTGGCGGCCCCCAGGCTAGACAAATACCCCTTACCCGCACACGCATGACTAGGAGCCTCGGGAGCCCAGCAGCCTTTGGGGGGCCTCTCTGGAAGTCCCCCAGTGTCAGGTTTTCTGTCCAAGCCTCTTCCTTCAGCCACTCAGTTCAGTTCAGTTCAGTCGCTCAGTCGTGTCCAACTCTTTGCAACCCCATGAATCGCAGCATGCCAGGCCTCCCTGTCCATCACCAACTCCTGAAGTTTACTCAAACTCATGTCCATTAAGTCGGTGATGCCATCCAGCCATCTCATCCTCTGTCGTCCCCTTCTCCTCCTGCCCCCAATCCCTCCCAGTATCAGGGTCTTTTCCAATGAGTCAACTCTTTGCATGAGGTGGCCAAAGTATTGGGAGTTTCAGCTTCAGCATCAGTCCTTCCAATGAACACCCAGGACTGATCTCCTTTAGGATGGACTGGTTGGATCTCCTTGCAGTCCAAGGGATTCTCAAGAGTCTTCTCCAACACCACAGTTCAAAAGCATCAATTCTTCAGCACTCAGCTTTCTTCACAGTCCAACTCTCACATCCATACATGACCACTGGAAAAACCATAGCCTTGACTAGATGGACCTTTGTTGGCAAAGTAATGTCTCTGCTTTTTAATATGCTCTCTAGGTTGGTCATAACTTTCCTTCCAAGGAGTTAAGCGTCTTTTAATTTCATGGCTGCAATCACCATCTGCAGTGATTTTGGAGCCCAGAAAAATAAAGTAAGCCACTGTTTCCACTGTTTCCCCATCTATTCCCCATGAAGTGATGGGACCAGATGCCATGATCTTAGTTTTCTGAATGTTGAGCTTTAAGCCAACTTTTTCACTCTCCTCTTTCACTTAGCCAATAGGCAGCTTTTTAACCATCTTGGAGTTCTAGTCCAAGCCATGGAGAAGATGGAAACAATAAAGCTTTTTGCAGGGGAAAACAAAAAATTCTAGGCTTGCAAACTATTTGCATCAAGAGGTTTCTTTCTACACACTATAATCCAAAAATCCAGTAATTTTAGCAAGTTTGGTAACTCAGTGACCACATGTAGACCATTTGTTGCCCTCAATCAGAGAACGTACCAGGTTCAAAGGACAGGATCAATTGCACCCCTCACCCCAGGTCTTAAAATTCCCCAAAATGGATGGCAGCTTTACAGATAACCAGGGTGGCCTCAGTTATCCTGGAATTAAATGGAAGAGGATTCTTGGGACTGAATTTATGTGGCAGAGATAACAGCCATGCCCCTACCCATACAATATAGAAGATGGCATTCTAGAATTTTGCAGTATTATATTGAAATGCAGCTAGTAAAACAACAACAACAACAAAAAGCTGATTTTCTGTTTTGTCAAACCATGTGGCTTGTGGAATCTTAGCTCCCCAACCAGGGATCGAACCCTGGGCCTTCAGTAGTGAAAGCACAGTCTTAACCACTGACCTAAGGAAAATTCCCCTGATTTTCTTAGTAAAGAAAAACCAAAAGACCTTCTATATTGTCCATAAAATTGGACAGTATATCAGTTTTAGGAGTTTCAGAACGTTCATGATTTTTTACCAGTGAAACCAGCATCTAATTCCCATGATTAAACAACAAAAGACGAATGATTTTTGGAAGCTTATTCTAAGTCCCCCCTGCCAGTCCCTGAACAAACAAGATCAAGCAGGTAGCTGCAACATTAGTGACATGTAAAAAGACAGTTTGAGGACAGGCTTACAGTAACATTAGTAACTACATTCAGCATCTGGTAACACTTGAAAGGACTGACATATAGCTCTGTGACTTCAACACAGGTAGTTCAGCTTAGACTTCAAACAGTCTTATTCTTTAGGTGACATAAAAGATGTGGAAAACTGCAAAAATGGCCTCAAATTCTATCCCCCTGCCAATGTAGATTTATTCTTGAATCTACGCAGGTCATGTGACTCCCTTTGGCCAATGTAATGCAAGCAGAAGCTTAATGCATGCTTTCACACTGGACTTCATTCTCGGCTGTTCTTGAAACTCTCCCACCACGTAAACAAACCAGGACTATTTTGCTGGAGAATAAAAGACAAGTGACCCATTCACCCTGGTTCGACAGTCAGCTCACCAGCTGATTTTCTGATGAATTTCTCAAGCTGCAACGAAACACTTGTGTTTCAACCATCACTGTCTACACTGATGGGAAAAGTCTTCATTGTCTTGCTAAAAGGTAAGTTCCGTGATATTGATTCTGTTAGCATACAAAATAGGATTTTTTATCATTATTATTATAAGATCTTACTATTGAGTACAATTTTATTAAACAGTATATTAGTCTGCTAGGGCTTGCATAATGAAATACCACAAACTAGCTGGCTTAAACAACCAAAATTTATTTTCTCATGGTTCTGGAGGCTAAAAGTCCAAGATCAAGGTGCTGTTAGATTTGTTTTGGAGTATCCACCAGTTTCTGGTGGATAAATGGCCACTTTCTCACCATCCCTTCATACAACCCTTCTTCTGTAGACAGATGCAGAAAGAGAGTTTCTTGTATCTCTTCTTCTCCTTGTAAGGACACCAGTCCCATTGGATAGGGCCCCAAACTTTCTGCCCTCACTTACCCTTGTGCACGTGGACCAAGTCACTCAGTCATGTCTGACTCTTTGAGAGCCTATGTACTGTAACCCACCAGGCTCCTGTCCATGGGATTCTCCAGACAAGAATACTGGAGTGGGCTGCCATGCCCTCCTCCAGAGAATCTTCCTGACCCAGGGATGGAACCCATGTCTCCTGTGGCTCCTGCATTGCAGGCAGATTCTTCACTGCTGAGCCACTGGGAAAGGCTCATGTAACCTTAATTATCTACTTAAAAGCTTGTTCTTGATATACAGTCACATTGGAGGTTAGGACTTCCACAATGTGCAAATCATGCTGAAAAAGTCTGAATTCTTGTTCAATTAAATCCAAACTCTTCGGTCTAGGAGTACCAGTCTTCTAAAATTTACCCAGCCCTTCATTTCCAATGATATCTCTCATTACAGTTCACT